>NC_045788.1:70904818-71504818 GCF_009873245.2 Balaenoptera musculus
GCCCATGCTGCTCTTTCACCTGGAATGCCCCTCCTTGAGGCCCCAGTTCCGACGTCACATCCTTCTCTGACACCTGCAGCCCCTCCCCTCCTCTGGTTGCCCATTGTGTGCCCACACCCCCTTACTAGCAGCGCTAACTACCTTTTAGGCCCCTGACTCCCCCCTCTGGGTGAAGCCAGGGAGCTCGCCCATTCGTCTGTGCCTGGCAGGGTCCAGGCTCGGGCGTGACAGGGAGAGGCACTCAGCACATTGATGGATGAAATGAGTGGATGGATGAAGACAGGAACAGATGGCAGCACGCTTACCTGAATTGGACTTGACTTTGGAGCTGCAGACTGGGAAGAGAATGGACACAAAGTTCACCAGGTCAACAGCTGCTAGGTAGGCACCAGTGAAGACCTGGAAGCAAAGGAAAGAGGGTCTTGGTGTTCAAACATCTTTCAGCAACTGTAGCACCTCTCATTCTGGATCTCCTCTACCACATGTGTTCCACTGATGTAGGGCTTCCAGGGACACCTCCAACCCCAGGAAAGGTTGGTTATCACCTCCATTTGACTAACGAGGAGATGGGGTGCTTAAGTAACCATCCCATTATGCAGACGCCCATCAGAGAGATGGGACAAGAACTCAGCCCGC
The DNA here is from genome assembly GCF_009873245.2 of Balaenoptera musculus. Taxonomy (NCBI): domain Eukaryota; kingdom Metazoa; phylum Chordata; class Mammalia; order Artiodactyla; family Balaenopteridae; genus Balaenoptera; species Balaenoptera musculus. The sequence goes on from NC_045788.1 coordinate 70,905,455, forward strand.
CCCACTTGCCACTGGACAGCATAGTCTCTGCTGTGCAACTATGGCCCAGCCACTGAACTTCCCTGGGCCTCGGTTTCCTCATCTATAAAGCAGGGATAATAACAGTGCCTCCCTCATTGTTAAGTAGATTGTATGGGCCGATACATGGGAAGTTGCTTAGACCAGCGACTGGAGGAAAGTAAAATGCACCCACCCATACATGCACTAGCTACTGACAGTATAGTTGACACTTGAACAACTCAGGGGTTGGGGCACCGACTCCTCTGCAGTGGAAATTCCAAGTATAACTTTACAGTCAGCCCTCTGTATCCGAGGTTCTGCATCCATGGATTCAACCAGCTGTGGATCCTGTAGTGCGTAGTGTGTATTTATTGAAAAAACTCCACGTATAAGTGGACACACACAGTTCAAACCCATGTTGTTCAAGGGTCCACTGTACTTAGTGCTTAAGAGCACGCATTCTGGGATTTGAATCCTGACTCTGTACTTACTAGAGGGTGACTTTAGCAAGGTTATTTAACCTCTCTATGCCTCAGTTTCCACATGTATAAAACAGGGATAATGAGAGCACCCACGTCATAGGTCGATTTGAGGATTAAATGAGTTAATATATGAAAAGCCCTTAATGTCAAGTATATAGTTTAGTCTTTAATAAATATCAGCTATTATTATTGGACCTGAGCTAGGCCTCATTATAGTCTATCAGCTAATGAGAATGGGCTCCCAGAATGAAAGGTGATTTGTTTCTGATAGAATGCTGCTCACAGCAGGGTCCAGAACTCTCCAGATCTGTGTCCAACCACTAGGCTCCCCTCCTTCACATCTACCTGGATGGCAAAAGGCCAGGACCAGCCCCCTGAAGTGGGACCCATAGGTCCTCCTTGGGATATGTGTTTTGGGATAAGCCCCTTCTACACAGATTTGTTTGAGGGTCTAGACTTTGGAAAAACTTGAAACTGCTTCTCACTTGCTCCAAAGCCCACATCACCACCTGGGAAAGGAGTCACACACCCCTGCCTGAGCTGCGGCTGGGCCCTGGGCTCTAAAAACAGTAAGAGCAACAATCCCTTTTTATTGGACATCTACTATGCTTCAGCTGCTGTTTTAAGTGATGGGGATATGGTAGCGAATAAAAATTTTTGCCTTTATGGAGCTGACATCCTAGTAGGGGTTAACATACAGTAAGCCATAAACATAATGAATAAGTAAAGTCGATGGTATATTAGGGAAAAATAGAGCAAGATGAGGTGGTCTGGAGCACCTGTGGTAGAGGCAGGGCACACTTTTAAACAGGTTATCAGGGAGGCCTTATTGAGAAGGAGATATTTGAGCAAAGACTTAAAGGAGGTGAGCAGTGAGCCACGTGGGTATTGGAGGAGCAGGAAGACCAGCAGGGGCACAGGCCCTGAGGTGAAACTGCCTCGCATGGGGAAGGAACAAGACAGAAACCACTGTCACCTGTGGGCCCAACACACCTGGATGGTGAGCTGTTTGGCCAGAATCGCCCCGATGGTGTCACACAGGCTGGTCAGGAGGCAGCAGGCAGCACACAGCGCCGACTGGTCCCGTCCGGATTTCTTCCCACATCTCAGATAGAGAAGGCTGCGGGGACAGACAGGCGTGTGGGCAGAACACAGAGATGTGAGTTTGGGTTCCCAAAGCAGGTGTCTGAAGAGGGCAATTGTGACTTTATGTCCTTCAGAATCACTTTCTTCCCGATATTCAGCAGGTGGTTTTGACCTTAGTTTACAGATGGGAAAAGAAAGGATGGAAAGCCTCCGAGCCTCTGACCAACAAGCCCATGGCAGGAGGCAGACCTCATGGAAGGAGGAAAGAAATTCCTCCTACAAATCCGGCTGCCTCAAGTTCATGACCCACCACTCAGTGCTGACAAATGAGCTGTCAGCTTTTACGTTTTGAAAGGAAACAGGAGGGTTATAAAAGTAACCCAATCATTGCAGTTTAACTGCAGAGCAGAGTTAATTGCCTGGATTAAAAAGGCAACTCGCTTCTTTGAAATTAAAATGAAATCCTTCTAATCCATCTGTGCAGTGAAATGGCCTGGCTTCTGCCAGCTGCATCCAAACTGATTTCATTTTGGGTGCATGTTCTTCACACACTGGGGGAGACTCCTCGAAGTTGCGATGGCACTTTGAGCTGACCTCCCCCTAGGGGCCCCACTGCTGGCTTCTCTCCCTTACTGCCTGCTTTCCACCCCCAGGAACAAGCGCAGGAAGGCAGGACAGACTGGAAAGGGCCAGATGTCTCTCTGTCAGCATCATTGATAGGATCTTGGAAATACTTTGTTCTAGATGTTTCCCTGCTCCATTTCTATGGAGAAACTGAGGCATGATTGCAGCTCTGGTTTCATTTCCTTTAACCACAGTGTGGTACTCACTGTACATCATTAGGACCATTTGGCTGGTTCTGAGCGTCAGCCCTTGGGACTAATGAATGAGGACAGAAGGCCATTGGGCTCCCAAACATTCCCCGACCGGCCAGCCGAAGCCCAAAGCTCACGGTGGGAACACCAACTGTTAATTTGGGTCCTGAAACTGTTTCAAGGCCCAGGAGTGAAGACTCCTACATTAGAGACTCTCTGAGTTGGACCCAAATTAGAAATAATTCATTTAGGGCTTCCCTGGTGGCGCAGTGGTTAAGAATCCGCCTGCCAATGCAGGGGACACGGGTTCGAGCCCTGGCCTGGGAAGATCCCACATGCCACGGAGCAACTAAGCCCGTGCACCACAACTACTGAGCCAGCGCTCTAGAGCCAGCGAGCCACAACTACTGAGCCCGCGTGCCACAACTGCTGAGGCTTGCACGCCTGGAGCCCATGCTCCGCAACAAGAGAAGCCACCGCCATGAGAAGCCCGCGCACCGCAACGAAGAGTAGCCCCTGCTTACCGCAACCAGAGAAAGTCCACGCACAGCAACCAAGACCCAACACAGCCAAAAAAATAAAACAAACAAATAAATAAATTTATAAAAAAAAAGAAATAATTCATTTCAACCCTCCCATTTGAGAAAGGAGAAAACTGAGGCCTACGGTGAAAGGCGAGTTAATGGCAGGCCTTCTGCTTTATGTGGGGCGGCTCTGCATGTGCCCTGCGGCTCTTTGGCCACTTCCCCAGCTCTCAGGGGTCACGGATCCCGGGCTGACCCTGACCCAGTCCCCACACAGCTGAGGCAATGCGAAAAGGCAGAGGCTGTGCTCTCAGCCTGGCCACTGGGCATTCTCGAGGGAGCTCCTTAACCTCTCCACGCCTTAGTTCCTGGAGGGTAAGACGTCTAATAATACTGGCTTCAGAGGGCGGCGGTGAGGGACAAGTGAGATAATACACAAAAAGTGCCTTGTTAGTTCCCATCCTCTCATCTGGGTAGTTTACCTCACAAGCCCGCCCCCTTCTGTAGGTTCTGGGATTTCGGTTCTCCCCATTCACTCAGGCAAGTTAGTTAACCTCTCAGCAGCTCAGGCTTCTCATCTAAGCGGGGTCAATGACAGTCCCTACCCCATGGGGCTGTGGCAGGGATCAGTGAGTTAAGGCAGCACAAGGCCCTCAGTCACTGTTCTAAGTGTCTTCTTATTCATATTCCAGGGACTGGGCAGTGGGGCTGCAGAATCTCTCCACCAGCGTCAAATGCCTGAGGGGAACGTGATTGACTGTCGAAGGTGAGCTGGTGCCAGCCTCCCTCAGGGGTGGTCCTTCTCCCCTGCCAGGGAATATGTGGGTGGCACCATCCTCCAGAGCTTGGGACAGGGTGGCAGAAGATCTGGAGACCATCTTTAGCCAGACTTCACCCTTAGAACCCAGGTTATGGGGACCACTTGGCCAAACCACTCCAGGTGTCGGACAGACCAGGGCAAAATCTGTGGCCAGAGTCGGGTACTAGCCTCCCCTCTTCTCAGCTAAGAGGGCCAGTAAATTGAGGCCCGAAACATTGAGAGACTTGTCCAAGGCCCTTGCCCTCCGCCAAGGGTTGATGGCAGTGTTGGAGCAATAATAATGCTGTTTAATGAGCACTTAGTAAGAGCTTTACCAGTACTATTTGATCCTCCCAGCCGTCCTATGTGCTATCATCCCCATTTACGTGAGGAAAACGAGCCCCAGGGATCTTATAGCTCGCCCAGCTCACACGGCCAGTAAACGGGGAAAGGCTGACACTAGAACCCAGGACTGGCTGCTTCCGGTCCACGGCCCCGTCCACTGCACCACCCAGCCTCCTCCTGCTGGCTCCCAGCCCAGCCTCCTTGTGCGTGGAATCCGGAAAGAAGTAATCTGATTTCAGTCTACAGCAAAATGTTCCTCTCGATCCTGCAATTGTGCTGCCTCCTGCATCCTCCCTTTCTGCCCCCTTCCCTCTAGGTTTGCAAGCGCGAGTTAGCAGAGGGCAGCGCCCCATTGCCCCCCACGGCCGCCCCGGTCCCCGCCCCGGCGCCGCCCGGCCCCAGTCCCCATTACAGCGCATGGACGGCGATCCAGCAGGAAAAGGCGCAGATCCACAGGCCGAAGGAGATGCAGACACGGTGGCGGGCGAAGCAATGGTCCAGGTAGTCCCAGTTCCAGAGCGCGGGAGCGGGGCTGGGCGCCTCCTCCATGGCTGTCTCGGCTCCGCCTGGCCCGGTGCCCGCGCCTCCCTCTGGCCGGGGACCCGCGCGCAGCCTCCCCCCGCTGCGCGCCGCCCCGGGCGCTGCCTCCCCGCGCGTCCCCTTCTCCGAGTCTGTTCCTTCGCAGCGGCCCCAGCCGAGCGCGCCGACCGCCGGCCGGAGATGGGCGCGCCCAGCTCCGCGCTCCCGGAGGCGGGCGGCGGCGGTCAAGACTCGAGGGAAAAGTTTCCGGGAACGCGCGGCTCCCCACCCCTCGCGCTATTGTCGGGGGTCGGCGGGCGGGAGGCCGCCCCCCAGCGGCGGAAGCCGGGAGCAGCCTCCGCACAAAGGCTGCGCCGCCCGCCCCCCAGACAGCGGCAGCACGGCTCCCGCGGACCCCTTCGCTGTCACGCACCCCCAAACCAGGCGGCCAGAGCGGAATACAGTGACCTGCCGGCGCACTGTGAGGCACCTCGTCCGTTCATTAACCCACCATATTTCCTGAGTCAAACAATACATACTTGGCGCCTGGGGAGCTTGCTTGGGCGCTGGGGATCCCGCGATGAGTGGGGCTTGGTCCAGATCGTTAAAATGGCACAATACAAAGGGTGCTGTGGGAGGCCAAGAAGGAGGAATCAAACGCGCCCCTCTGCATCCTCCCTCACTCTTTTCTGAGGCTGGAGCTGCACCCTGTGTCCCTGCTCCGTTGCCCAAGCGGGGCTCTGGAGGCGAAGTCCTCTTACCCGGCGACCCCCGCAGCCAGGGAGCCCCGTGATTTTTGCATTCTGTCCCCTCCCATCCAGCCACACTGCCATCAGTTCAAGTACACAGGGCTATTGTTCTTGAAAACAAACTATTATTATGTTTTAAAATTTTCCTTGTTGATTTTAATAACTTTTCTTAAAGGACATGACTATATCATTTCTTATTTTTTATTTTTAAAAATAGCTTTACTGAGATCCCATTCATATATCATAAAATTCACCCATTTAAAGTGTGCAATTCAGTGGTTTTTAATATATCCACAGAGTTGTGCAACCACCACCATTATCTAATTTTAGAACATTTTCATTACCTGCCAAAAAACTTAGTACCCACTAGCAGTTACTCTCCGGCCCCCCTCAAGCACTCCCAGCCCTAGGCAACCACACATCTACCTCTGTCTCTATGGAGCTGCCTATGCTGGACATTCCTTATAAATGGAATCATCCAATAGTGACCATTTTGTGACTGACTTCTTTCACTTAGCATAATGTTTTTAAGCGTCATCCATGTTGTAGCATGTATCCGTATGTTATCTTTTTTTATGGCTGAAAAATAATCCATTGTATGGTTGTACCACATTTTTTTATCCTTTCATCAGTTGATGGACATTTGAGTTGTTTCCACTTTTTGGCTGTTATGAATAATGCTGCTGTGAACATTTGCCTACAAGTTTTTGTGTGGACATAGGTTTTCAGTCCTCTTGGGCACATACCTAGGAGTGGAATTGCTGGGTCCCATGGTAACTCTGTGTTTCGAGTTTCGAGGAACTACTGGACTGTTTTCCAAAGTGGCTACACTATTTTATTGGTTCATTCTTTTTTTTTTTTTTTTTTTTTTTTTTTTAATTTTTTTTATTTATTTACTTATTATTATTATTATTTTTGGCTGTGTTGGGTCTTCGTTTCTGTGCGAGGGCTTCCTCTAGTTGCGGCGAGCAGGGGCCACTCTTCATCGCGGTGCGCGGGCCTCTCACTGTCGCGGCCTCTCTTGTTGTGGAGCACAGGCTCCAGATGCGCAGGCTCAGTAGTTGTGGCTCACGGGCCCAGTTGCTCCGTGGCATGTGGCATCTTCCCAGACCAGGGCTCGAACCTGTGTCCCCTGCATTGGCAGGCAGATTCTCAACCACTGCGCCACCAGGGAAGCCGGTTCATTCATTTTTAAAAGTTATGACCACACACGGGAGAAATAAAACACTATCTGTCAGGCATTGTGCTAGGAGCGGGGGACACATTGTCGAGAAAAACAGATGTTTTTCTACCTCAGTGGAATTTACAGTCCAGTAGAAAAGAGAGAGATATTAAACAGGCAATCAAGCAAATAAAGATAAAATTAAAATATGTTGGGCTTCCCTGGTGGCAGAGTGGTTGGGACTCTGCCTGCCGGTGCAGGGGACACGGGTTCGAGCCCTGGTCTGGGAAGATCCCACGTGCCTCGGAGCAACTAGGCCCGTGAGCCGCAATTGCTGAGCCTGCGCATCTGGAGCCTGTGCTCCGCAACAAGAGAGGCCGCGACAGTGAGAGGCCCGCGCACCGCGATGAAGAGTGGCCCCCACTTGCCGCAACTAGAGAAAGCCCTCGCACAGAAACGAAGACCCAACACAGCCATAAATAAAAATAATTAATTAATTAATTAATTTTAAAAAAATTAAAATATGTTATTAAACAAAAGGGGCCAAAATTCAAATAGTAAAATAATTAAGATGAATTGATATAAAATTCATGCCAACTAAGACAAGATTAAAGGGTTAAATTAAAAGGAAAAATATATGTAACCCAAGTTTCTCATAGTGTATAAACAATAAATGCTCCTAGTCTGAAACCTCTGCCTTCTGATTCTTTTTTTTTTTTCTTCTTCATCTTTTTTTTTTTCTTCTTTATTTTTGCCTTCTGGTTCTTTTCGGGCTCTTCCGGTGTTTGTCCTCTGTGCTTACAAATGGTCATCTCTGCCTTGCTCTCCTGTGGGTGCTGACCGGTGACTGCCTAGATCCTGGGTTCCTCTAGTGATGCTGTCTACTTACTGCTCCCAAAGGCAGATCTATCCAAAGATAATCTATTCCACTAATTATCTCACTGAAGTGAGGACACAGCCCACAGTCTTGTGTCACTCTCTCACCAGGCCCTAAGGTTGCCTTATGCTCTCAGTTTTGTTTTGACTTGAAGATACCACTATTTAATTTGATTCAATCTTTGTTCTGGTTTCCTGCTCTCTCAGGTTCAGCATAGACCCTGGGGAGGTGGGCCTAATTTAAAAGTTGCGGGGACTTCCCTGGCTGTCCAGTGGTTAAGGCCTCGTGCTTCCAATGCTGGGGGCACGGGTTCGATCCCTGGTCGGGGAACTGAGATCACACAAGCTGCATGGTGTGGCCGAAAAAAAAATAAAAAATAAAAGTTGCTTCAGGGAATTCCCTGGTGGTCCAGTGGTTAGAACTCTGCACTTTCACTGCCGTGGCCCCGGTTCTATCCCTGGTCGGGGAACTAAGAACCCTGCTTGGCCAATTCTCCTCACCCACCTTGGACCAGGTTTACACACATTAACGTCTCTTTCTTAAATTAGTAGTTAATTCTCCACCTTTTCTGTGACTCCTCTGAGAATCTGAAGAAAACCTCATCCCTGAAAAATATGAACTTGTGTGCACACCCACACACAGTTTCTCACATAATCTTAAGGAATTTATGGAACTCTTGAAATTCAACTATGGATTCCATAGCAGAATAGACCCAGACTAAAAACCCCTAGTTTAAGGGTTTAAGTCCTACAGGTCCCCTGCCTGAGCAGTCGAGGCGGTGTGGTCCACAGATTGTCGGTATCAGAATCACTCTGGCTGCCTGTGAAAAAGCAGACCTACTAAATCCAACTCCCTGGGCACGTGTCCTTGGAATCTACATGGATTAGTTTCCTGGAGCTGCTGAAACAAATCACCACAAATGCAGTGGTTTAAAGAAACAAAAACGTATTCCCTCAGTTCTGGAGGCCAAAAGTCTGAAATCAGTTTTCACTGGACCAAAATCAGGGTGTTGGCTGGGCCGCCTCTCCATGGCAGCTCTGGGGGAGAAGCTGCTTCTTGCTCTGCCTCTTCCAGCTTCTGGTGGCTGCCCGCGTTCCCTGCCTTACGGCTGCAGCCCTCTGATCGGTCTCTGCCTCCTGCCTCCGTGGCTGCATTGCCTCCTCCTCTTCTGTGTGCTAAATCTCCCTCTGCCTTTCTCTTATAAAGACACTGTGATTGCATTTGTGGCCTACGCAGATAATCCACCATAATCTTCTTGTCTCAAGTTCTTTAACTTAATCACGTCTGCAAAGACCCTTTTTCCACATAAGGTAACATTTACAGGTTCCAAAGATTAGGACTTGAAATCTTTGGAGGCCATTATTTAGTCAACTACACTGCTTTGCACAAGCTTCTTAGGAGATTCTTTTTTTCTTTTTTTAATTTATTTATTTTATTTATTTATTTTTTGGCTGTGTTGGGTCTTTTTTTTTTTTTTTTTTTCTTTTTCTGGTAGTTACATTTTATTTTTTTAATTTATTTTCTTTATTTGGCTGTATTGGGTCTTTGTTGCTGTGCGCGGGCTTTCTCTAGTTGCAGCAAGCAGGGGCTACTCTTCGTTGCGGTGCGCGGGCTTCTCATTGCAGTGGCTTCTCTTGTTGCACAGCACAGGCTCTAGGCGCGCGGGCTTCAGTAGTTGTGGCACGTGGGCTCAGTCGTTGTGGCTCGCGGGCTTAGTTGCTCTGCAGGGATCTAGGCGCGCGGGCTTCAGTAGTTGTGGCACGTGGGCTCAGTCGTTGTGGCTCGCGGGCTTAGTTGCTCTGCAGGGATCGAACCCGTGTCCCCTGCATTGGCAGGCGGATTCTTAACCACTGCGCCACCAGGGAAGTCCCTCTCACCCCCAACGGCCCTCCGCTTGGCCGCTACCCCGGCGGGCTGTGTTGGGTCTTCTTTGCTGCATGCGGGCTTTCTCTAGTTGTGGCGAGTGGCAGCTACTCTTTGTTGCAGCGTGCGGGCTTCTCATTGCGGTGGCCTCTCTTGTTGCGGAGCACAGGCTCTAGGCATGCAGGCTTCAGTAGTTGTGGCATGCGGGCTCAGGAGTTGTGGCTCGCGGGCTCTAGGGCGTAGGCTCAATAGTTGTGCTGCATGGGCTTAGTTGCTCCACGGCACGTGGGACCTTCCCGGACCAGGGCTCGAACCCATGTCCCCTGCATTGGCAGGCAGATTCTTAACCACTGTGCCACCAGGGAAGTCCCTTCTTAGGAGATTCTTATGAGACACACTGTGTTATGAGATGGCCCTCAGTGGGGCTGGAGAAGCTGCGGGGAGCTGTTCCCAGTCTCTGTATATCTTGGCTCATTGGATGATGCAGTGGGAAGACGTGGGCTTTGGAGAATCTTGACTGGAATTCTCACTCTGTGTCCTTGCAGGTGTGATTGGGGCGAAGCACTGATTCTCTCTGCACGGGAGTATTTTTACCTGTAAACTGAGAATAGGAGTACCTACCATAGAGTTACTGTGATTATTAGACGTCCTGCAGATAAAGCATCTGGCACATGTCAGCAGTGGCAATTATTATTGTTATTGTCCTTCCTAGGAAGAACCTCAGATCCACGAAAAAAAAGAAGTATAAAGAAAACGTGAAAAGGAAGATCAACAATGGAGGGAGACACAGAGCTCAGTTCTGAGCTCTCTTCCCTTCCCCACCACCAGATGTGCCAGGAACATCTGCCTTCTGTGCTTGTGCCTCCTGAGTGAGTTATCTGCAGCTCAGAGCTCCCAAACTTTAGACTCACATATGCAACTGCCTATGCGTGACATGTCTTGCATGTCTTAATTGAGCACGTCTAAAACCAAACTGGGTGATTTTCCTTCCCAAAGCTGCTCCACCGGTGGTCTTCCCTACAAAGGTGATTGGGCGTCCTGGTCCTGAGGGGGTAGGTGTCTGCTCTCCTCCTCTGTTAGGGTGCCTCTCAAGCGCGATGAGTGTTGTCTTTCTACCAGGTGTGAGCACCTTGCAGCCGGGGTTGGTTAGTTCCTACCTGTCTCTCCAGCTCAGTGCCTGGCACATAGTTAGAAAAATATTTATGGAGTGAAAATATTGATTTTTAAACAGGCCAAAGAAATATGATATGTACTTAAGAACATATTGAAAATGCTTTGGGTAGTATAGTCATTTTCACAATGTTGATTCTTCCAATCCAAAATGGTTCTGAAGAACCTAGGGCAGGACAGGAATAAAGACGCAGATGTAGAGAATGGACTTGAGGACACGGGGAGAGGGAAGGGTAAGCTGGGATGAAGTGAGAGATTGGCATGGACATATATACACTACCAAATGTAAAACAGATAGCTAGTGGGAAGCAGCCGCATAGCACAAGGAGATCAGCTCCTTGCTTTGTGACCACCTAGGGGGTGGGATAGGGAGGGTGGGAGGGAGACTCAAGAAGGAGGGGATATGGGGATATAAGTATACGTATAGCTGATTCACTTTGTTATACAGCAGAAACTAACACACCATTGTAAAGCAATTATACTCCAGTAAAGATGTTAAAAAAGAAAAAAGAAAGAAAATGCTTTGGTGATACCTAACATTGCATGTGTGGGTACATTGAGGAAGGCTTTCAAGAAACGCATGAGATAGGCTTTGGAGAATGTTTGCTTTTGGTGGCAAGGCCATGGCAGCAGTCCTGCAAAGGTGCTCCTGGAGGTGGGAAGAGCTGGCCTATGGGCAAGGGAAACAGCAGAGGTTCTGCAGCAAGGGGAGATGGGCAAGAGGGGCAGCTGGTCCTGTCCTCAAGGAGCCAGGACTTCATCCTGTAGGGAACACTTAGGATGATGTATTCTAACCAACTCCCTCCCTGCCATTAGGACCCCTCCCAAATTCTTCCAGTACCTTCCATAGGGCTCTCCACCTGATCCGCCCTCAGGAAGTGTCTCAGTTCCTTTACCAGGCTCCTCCGAGGCCCAGAAGAGAATGTTTTTTTGGCCATGGTCCAGAGTTTGCCAGAAAGAAAAACTAACAAGAGGACCATAACACACGTCCTCCCTCGCAGCTTGTAAACTTGTCCTGTTGGTAGAGGCACTGCGCCCATCGGCATTATCCTGACGAAGGAAGGGCTGCAGCGGGCTGGGCATTTCTGAGGAATGGGCAGCCAATCAGGCCGTAAATCCCAGTCGCTTGTGGTGGTGGGTGGGACAGGCTAGCAGCTCAACAGCTTTTCTCTTCTGAGGATGCATTGCCTCCTGCCAGTGTTCTTTAAAATGCATTATTGAGAGGAAGGGCTTGGGGCTACTCCTCAAACAACAACATTTAAAAAAAAGTTCTGCATCAGTTTCTTTTACCTGCTATAAATACAGAGAAGTTAATTCTAAGAGAATGCAATACTGACTCTTCCAAATCTTTTAAAAAAATTTTATTGAAATAGAGTTGATTTACAACGTTGTGTTAATTTCTGCTGTACAGCAAAGTGATTCAGTTATACATATATATTCTTTTTCATATTCTTTTCCATTGTGGTTTATCACAGGATATTGAATATAGTTCCCTGTGCTAGACAGTAGGACCTTGTTGTTTATCCTGGCCTTTCCAAATCTTAATCAGTCCCGTTGTGGACAAGTTGGAGTGCTGTGATTGAAGCAGGTGGTAGGACTGTTGGGGTCCTGGGTTCTATTTAAAACTCTGTCATCAACACACTGTAGGATCTTGTGAGGGTTTCTTCACCTTTGTCCCCTCAAGTTCCTCGTAACGTCTGATCGCTGAAAGTCACTTCCTGCATATCACTCAGAAGCTAGGCAAGGGCTAATGGAACGGACAGATGTTGAGATGTTACATCAAGGAAAGTCCTTTTTTAAAGGGGCTTTAAAGCAAGGCAACTCACCTTTTTAAAAAAATTATTTAATTAATGTATTTATTTTTGGCTGCGCTGGGTCTTCGTTGTTGCGAGGGCTTTCTCTAGTTGCAACGAGCGGGGCCTACACTTTGTTGTGGTGCGCTGGCTTCTCACTGCAGTGGCTTCTCTTTTTGCGGAACATGGGCTCTAGGGGCGCAGGCTCACTAGTTGTGGCTCACGGGCTTAGCTGCTCAGCGCCATGTGGGATCTTCCCAGGCCAAGGGTCGAACCCGTGTCCCCTGCATTGGCAAGTGGCTTCTTAACCACTGTGCCGTGAGGGAAGTCAGGCAACTCACCTCTTAAAGCGAATTCAGTACTTGAATATATGCATTGAGATAATTATTTAAAAGAAATGTAAGTTCTCACTGCCATTTGCAATTCAGAAAGCAACCAGCCTCCAGCTAAGTTCCTACATGCCAGTATGGGAGCTGGATAAACCCCCTGCCTAAAAGCCAGCAAAGGCAAAGAGTAAAGACGGAAGCTCTGCATGTTTCTGTTAATCGTTGTAACTGTTTGATTCTGTAGTCTTCTGGTACAATTTTGTCTGTGCTTCTGAATGGCTCCTGAGCCCTTATGGTATTTAACTGTCAACTCTTACAACCCCTCACTCCCCGATTTTTTATTTTGAAAAATTTCAAAACTACAGAAAGGTGAAAGAATACCCACCTAGATTCACCAACTGTTAACATTTTGCCGCATTTGTTTTATCTCTCTGTCTCCACTTGGAACCATTTGAAATTGCAGGTATCATGACATTTCACCCTTAATATGCATCAGCGTGTTTCTCCAAGGATAGTCTCCTCAGAACCACACTTCTATTGCACTGATACAATAATCTTATCTAATATGTAATCCGGGGATGGGGGTGGGGGAGGGGGAAGTGGATGAAGGTGGTTGGAAAGTACCAACTTGCAGTTATAAGATAAATATGTACTAGGGGTGTGATGTACAACATGATGAATATAATGAACACTGCTGTATGTTATATATGAAAATTGTTAAGAGAGTAAATCATAAGAATTCTCATCACAAGGAAAACAATTTTTTCTATTTCTTTAATTTTATACCTCTATGAGGTGATGGATGTTCACTAAACTTACTGTGAGAACCACTTCATGATGCATGTAAATCAAATCATTATGCTGTACACCTTAAACTTACATAGTGCTGTATGTAAATTATATCTCAATAAAACTGGAAGAAAAAAATTTAATCCATATTAAAATTTGCTCAGTTGTTCCAATGATGTCCAGTAATGTAGTTGATTTTTTTTTTTTTTTCAGTTTAGGATTCACTCATTTAGCCTTGTGTCTCTTTAGCCCAGGTCCCTTGTTTTATAGATTGTCCCAAATGTGGAATTCGTCTAGTTGTTTCCTCGTGATTATATTGAGGTTAAATGCTTTTGCAAAAGCGGTACAAGGTGATGTCGTGTACTCCCTAATACACCGCATCGGGGGTGCAGAATGCCAGGCTGGCATTCCACGGGTGATGCTGAGTTTGATCACTTGTTTAACGTAGTGGCTGCCAGGTTGCTCCACTGTAGAAAGCACTTTCCCTTTGAATTTAATAAGTAAGGGTGGGTGATACCTAGAGGGGTGTGACCATCCAGTTGCACAACGACCCTTCACTCAGTGCTTTCAGCATCCGTTGGTGATCTTGCCTGAATCCTTGATTTCGTTGATGGTTACAAAATGATGATCCTATCATTCCTTCTACATTTTCTCCCTGGGGTGCTTTTGTAAAAAAAGTTTCCCTTCCTCTCCCTTTTTTGAATATTACTATGGATCCAAAAATCCTTTTTAAAAAAACTCAATGGTTTATAATCCAAAGGATTATAAGTGTTTTAATACTGTGTGTTGCCTACTTTAGAAGTAGACAAGATGTATAAATTATAAATGTGAAATTTACCCCTATTCTCCCCCAACTCTGAAAAAAAGCTCATCATACTGACCTTTGATTGTTGGGTCAGGCAGGAGTTAACAATCATTACCTTTAGCAGTTAACTTCTGAAGATGTCACTAGCCACATTTTAAGTGCTTAATAGTCACATATGGCTGTAGTTACGTACTGGACAGCACCAATTATAGAACATTTCCATTATAGCAGAAAGTTCTGTTGAACAGCACTGTATTACAACATCCATGGCAGCACTATTTTAAAAAACCAAATCCAATTGGGTGATAAGGATGTGTTACTGTAGGTTCATCCATTGTAACAAACGAGCCACTGTGGTATGGGATGTTGACAGTAGGGGAGGCTCTGTGTGTGGGGGGACTGGGGATAAATGGGAACTCTCTGTACTTTCTGCATAATTTTGCTGTGAGCCTAAAACTGGTCTAAATAATAAAGTTTATTAATTGAAAAATTAAAAAAACCCCAAACCTGAGAAACCTCTACAAGTCCACCAATAATAAAACAGACAAATTGTGATATATTCACACCATAGAATACTATTTGGCAATGAGAATGAACGATTTACGATTACACGTGAGAATATGGACGAATCTCACAAACCCTGATTAAAAAAGTGAGATACGTAAGGGTACATGTCGTTGATTCTGTTTCTATGTAATATAAAGTGAGGCGAAAAGGTTAGAATAGCGGTTAGGTGGGTGCTGGTCATGCTCTGTGCCTGCATCAGGGTGCTGGCTGCATCGATGTGTTGCTTGTGAAAATTCAGCTATCGGTACACTTATGATTGTGCACTTTCTGTATACATATTGCACTTCAATAAAACATTTAAAAATTTTATTGAGGATCTACTTTTTGCTAACATAATGCCTTTTGTTTTTAAATTGCTCAAAATGGTTGTTGTTTCCTCTTTATACTGGAGACTTTTTAAAAAAATATTTATTTATTTGGCCGCATCGTTGCAGCACATGGGCTCTAGAGCACACAAGCTTAGCTGTGGCATGCATGTGGGATCTTCGTTCCCCGAACAGGGATCGAACCTGCGTCCCCTGCATTGGAAGGCAGATTCTTAACCACTGGACCACCAGGGAAGTCCTTATACTGGAAACTTTTGAAAGCACCATCTTTCCTTTCCGTAGGGCCTCTCACCCTTGCCTGGTATACAGTATGTTGAACACAACAGACAACAAATGGTTGTTAAGGGTGGAAATTTAAAACGATTTTCCTCACTTCTCCACAAAGACCGAAGATGGGAAAAGGCTGGTAAAACAAGGTGGCAGTAAGTAGATTTCTGGCTTGCTGCCAAATTTTTCCTGGTTCCCCACCAAGAAAACATACACTGTTATTGGTTTCTTGAGAGAAACCACACTTCCTTCTAATTTCCTGAAAAGTAAACAGATGACAGATGTATACAGCAGTTTCTACTTGAAAACGGTGGCATAGTCCTTGTAATTAAATATTGGAAAAAAATTTTGAAACAAAAAATTTGATAATGTGATAATGCTGCACTTCGTAACTTTAAGTACTAACCTGTAAAACAAGGGTGAGGATGCTTAAAAATAAAAATTGCGAGGATGCTTAACGAGACATATTCTGGGCAGAAGCAAAGGTGAAAATAGAAATTCCCTTTTCATGGTGTCCTAGTTTGGGTTCCTCAGACTGTTAACAAAGACTTAGGTTCAGTTAGTTTATTTGGGTGGCACTTCCGTGAAGCAGAAATGAGGAAGAGGAGAAAGTGAGACCGGGAAGGGAGAAAAGGAAAGGTGAGTTAATGAGACAGTTTTAGCCGTGGGCAAGTGGGGCTCACTTCCACTGAGGAAGAACATGTAGAATGTACACACTGGGTGAAAGGGAAGCTGGGGTGCTTACCAACTGGCCCCCATTCCTTACTGGTTGGGGGTTACCCCAGAGAGTGTTAAACCCCCAGCCCTTCTAGACTGCCCTGTGTGCAGGCTGAGCAAGCTCCTGGGGTGCAGGAAAAGTCCTCAGGTGGGAAAGCAGAAAACACAGGGCTTGTGGAAAGCTGTGAGCCTGCACAGGAACCGTGTATTGGGCTGCAGGCGAGCTCCAATTAGGCTAAGGGATGAGGAGTGGGTGGGGCACCTGCACAGACATCATCTCTTACCAGCAGTACGTGCTAGGAAATTGAGTCAGATACTCTTCACAATTGTTACACACCCATGAATGTTAAATATCAAAGGCATACATTGAGAAATAAGCCCTCACACTTACGTTCCACTTTTGACAGGGTTATCAAAATAATAGGGAAAGGCTAGTCTTTTCAACAAATGGTGTTGGAACTACTGGATATCCACATGCAAAAGAATGAAGTTGGCTTGTCCCCTACCTCACACCATATACAAAAATTAACTCTGGCCCAAAGACCTAAATTTAAGAGCTAAAACCCTAAAACTCTTGGGAAAAAACACAGGAGTAAATCTTAGTAAGCTTTTATTTGCCAATACTTTCTTAACTATAATACCAAAAGCACAAGCAACCAAAGCAAAAAAAGATAAATCTGGACTTCATCAAAATTAAAATTTGGTCAATGAATACTTATTAATGAACAAAATTTTTTAATTTCCCACATATAACAATTTTCAAATATACCAAATACATTATGGTCAGTTAAAGGCAAGGCTTCTTTTTAAAAAAAACTAAAAAAAAAAATTATAACACTTTTTTTTTTTTGGCCACACCTCATGGCTTGCGGGATCTTAGTTCCCCCACCAGGGATAGAACCCAGGCCCTTGGCAGTGAAAGCAGAGTCCTAATCACTGGACCACCAGGGAATTCCCAAGGCAAGGCTTCTTAACAGTGAATTCATGAACTCTGGGGACCTGTGAATCTTCTGATACATTTTGCAAAATTGTGTAGGTGGGAATGTGCATTTTTCTGGAGAAAGCATCCATAACTTCCATTAGATTTCCAAAAATATTTATGACACAGAACAAGGTAAGGATCTGAATTAAGGGAATAACGAGGCTCAGAGAAAAAGAGACAAAAGTAAAGAACTGAGAGGCTGAAGCAGCCATAGTGTATTATAAAGGTGACTGTAAAAGGTCAACTGCCCTTGTTGGTCAGCTACTCCTGATGGTCCTAAGTGCTAAGGACATCAAGGATCCCTACACCTAAAACAAGAACCAGCTGCTTAGCTGCCTCTTTCCTCACTCGCTGTGGGTTTGGCTATAGAAAAACCCACGCTCCCCTCTGGGGAAGAGACTCACGGTGACTTTCAACAGAGGATTATGCTCTTCAAGGGCTTTTAAAAATCACCTGTGCTAGCCCCTATTCCAAGATCTGATATGCCTTCTGCCATATTAGGGGTGTGTGCTGGGTATGTGTGTGAGGTGGAGAATCACAAATCTCATAATGTGCTCAAAAATCCATCTAAAATCCCAGTATGTTTTAGCAGATTAAAATTGTTTAAATAATGTGAAATGTCCAAATTGCAGTGTAGCTATACGAACAAATAAAAAATCCATAAGTGGCAATTTAGTTTTACTATCTCTTCAAGAAATTCCCAGTTTACAAATTACTATGCATTTGTATATATGTTTACACAAATAAACATACATCATTCGTTCCCTCATCTCAGATTCAGCCTCCTACAGGAGCAGGTTTCTGGGGCTCCAAGACGACCCTGTTAATTGGAGTTGGTGCTCTGAGGAGCCCCTCGGTCTTGACATCAGCTGTTGGGTGTGAATCACAAGGGCAGGGTCCACCCTATAGCACCACAGATGCACAGTGCAGATGCTACTTCTGTTGCAGCCCAAGTTCACGTATCCAGGTGCTTATAGAGTCTACGACTTTTCTCTTTTTTATTTCTGTTACCATGTTTTTTCCAGGGCTTCCCAGCCCCCGTCTCAGAGCTCACAGTAGCTGCCGTCACCAGGCCACTCCCAGGCTTGTAGCCCATCACAGCCTGGACTCCTTTGGTCAAAGCTCTCACATTTTCCTAGGAAATAAGAGAAAATATTATTGGCGATGTCAGCAGTCTCCTTTACAGGATATACACAGGATTGCTTATGGAGAACTCCAAGAGAGTGGACTTCCATCTCTCACTGGTCCTCTTTCTCTCCCCATTCCTTAAATAAGCTTCTCAGCGTTCTGTCTTCACTTCATTCTCTTTGTCCTCAACTTTGTTTAGTCCATGGCTTCAAACAACATCTATAACTAGACTCAATACCAGCTATTTTCTGGAAATCTCTATCTTGATATCAAACTTCAACCGGCCGCAACCCAAAGTTAGTTAGAAGCTGACTCTCCATTCTTTATTTCGGCTAGTGGTATAAGAATCTGCCCAGCCCTGAAGATGGCACACACTCTGTCTTCCTTATCTATCACATACAGCCAGGCCCTAAGTTCTGTGGATTCCACTCTCAAGAACTTTGTACATCTTTCCCCCTCTTCTCCATCCCCACTGCTCTAACCCAGGTGTTCATCAGCTTTCACTGGACCACTGCAAGACTCCTCAAATCCAGTGTGCACATTTCTATCAGAGTTCTCTATTCTGTATCTCTCTAGTCCTGTTCTCACAGATCTCTGATGGCCGCCTGTGGCCTGGGGAATCAAGTTCATATTCCCTCACATGGCACACAAGGCCACCTACAACATAGGCTCTTTACTGAAAAAATCCACTCTCACAACTTTTTGCCTTTGTTCATGCTACTCCTTCTGCCTGGAAATCTGGCCCTCACCGCTTCTTCCAACTGACACATTTTTATTTGTTCCTCAAAGTCCAGCTTAAATATCACTTCCTTTCTGTAGTTTAGCAAGGATGTGGAGAAATTAGAACCCTCACACATTGCTGGTGGGGATGTAAAATGGTGCAGCCACTTTTGGAAAGTTTGGCAGTACCTCAACTGTTAAACTTAGAGTTCCCACATGACCCAGCAATCCCACTCCTAATGTATATACCCGAGAGAAATGAAATATATGTCCACACAAACACTTGCACATGAATGTTCATAGCAGCATTATTCATAACAGACAAAAAGTGGAAACAACCCAAATGTCCAACAACTGATAAATGGATAAACAAAATGTGGTCCATCCATTCAATGGAATATTATTTGGCAATAAAAAGGAATATAGTACTGATACATGGGTGAACCTTGAAGCCATTAGGCTAAAGAAGCCAGTCACAAAGGACCACAGAGCATATGATTTCATTTACATGAAACATCCAGAATAGACAAATCTTTATATAGAGAAAGTAGATTAGTGGTTGGCAGGGGCTGGGGCAGAGGGGAGTGGAGAGTGAATGCTAATGGGTACAGGGTTTCTTTTTGGAGTGAGTGGTGATGGTTACATAACTGCAAATATCCTATAACCTACTGAACCGTGTATTTTAAAAGCGTGAATTTTATGGTATGCGAATGTTATTTCAATAAAGCTGTTATACAAAATGTACTGGATCAGAAGTTAAAGAAAAACTTTAAAAGTTACCTGATGGAAAAAAGTTTTGTCCACTACATTTTCAATCTGATTTGTTTTTTTATTTCTGCGTGGCTGCATTTTGATTTCCCCACCATTCGCTTTTTTCTCTAGGAGTCGCTGGTGTTGATACTGAAAGGTCACAGGATCTCTTCCAGGAGGAGGATGACAGTACAGGAGTTTACCCTGCAAAGACAACATGCATGGTAACAGCACATCCTCAGGGCCATCTGTGTGAGAGTCCACAGGGGAGGCCTCTCCACCGTGCACACTCTGATGGAACTTTTGGCCTTTTGACAGCTGAGCTGAGTTTTGGTCACTGCAACTGGAGAGTCCCAACTTACACCCTGATGATGATCCTTAGTGTTCTAGAGGCCTACCTCTTCCCACAGCTCCCACACAAGAATGAAATCTTCCCTGTGCCCCCTTTGACCTTGTTTACCGTACTCTTCAGTACATGTATATGATTATACTTAGGAGAATATTTTCCAAAACCAAAGCCAGGACATAGTGGGACAGTGTGGCTGTACTAATGGGGACACTGGGCCTGCTGCTGCTGTCCACTGGGTGCCAAGTTTCCTCTTTCCACCATAAACACTCTAAAAACTGTGGTTGTTTTTACCTCATCTCCCCCACCCTCCACAGTTTTACAAATGGTAAATGAATAAATAATTCATCTATACAAATATTCTATTAACTGTTTTCCTCCCGAATTTTAAAAAAAGAGAATATGGCTGCCTTCTTTTATTTCTATGCTCCAAGCTCCGCTGATGGTGTATTGAGAAGAGGAGGGAATAAAGTGAAATCCTCACAACCCATTAAGCCCCTGGAATGCTTTTTTGTAGAAAGAAGTAGCTTAATAAATAAAAACTACTGGGGCTAATTATGTGCCAGGCACTGAGCTTAGTGGTGTGTGTGTGTGTGTGTGTGTGTGTGTCTCCACACACATACACTGTTCTCATTTATTTCCCATAGTAATCTCATGAGATAGGTACTATTAATTCCTATTTTACTGACGAAGAAAACCCAAAACTTAGCATGTCCTCACTTGTAATAGGAGAATAATACTTCACAGACTTACATATTTTTAATGAGATGACAAACGTAAAACATTTAGAACTATTCTTAGCAGGCCTAGCTTTGAATAAATGTTAGCTATGATTATTATTGTTACTGGACAAGTGTTGGAAGACAGGTATATAAACAGCTACACTACAAGGAATATTGTGATATAGCTGCAGTAGAAACACCCAAGGGCTGGAGGAGATGGAAAAACTGGAGACATAAGTTTATCACCTTCACTGCGAAGAGGTACTCAGAGATCTTCATCTCTTTCACATTATGTCAATCACTTCTATGATTTATATGATGTTAGCTCTCCTGGATCAAGAATATAATTCCAGTTATGTCACAATATCAATGAGAAGATATCTCCTTTATAGCCCAGCTGGCTGCCATTACCCTAAACATACGCTGTGGAGAAAGAAGACCTACTTATTCCAGAGGAACGAGAAGCAGGGTTCACGTACATTGACATAATCCTTCAGGATGTAGCGTGCAGATCGAGGTTGGTCTGGCTGTCCATGTGCTGTCATGAATCCTCGCATACCTGCGAGGAGAAATGAATTTTGCAAAACCTAAGTTAGAAAACATCACAACAAAGACAACTGAGGTGATGGAAATCTAGCCTTTTCTGTTATTACACTGTGCATTCTTATTTAACTTTAAAAAAAAAAATCAATTAATAATGTAGAAAATATTTTGGTTAGCATTACAAAAACATCTGATAATCCAGAATAGACTATATTGTTACATCTGATCTTCTGACAACCACCTAGCAACATGCTGTGACACATTCAATCTCTCTCTACTCCAGTCATTTCTTCTACCTCTCTGATTTTAATTACTGATTCAAGGAGGCTACTTGTACAATGCTATGTCGTCAATATTATTAGCAAAATCCAAAGCAATAGAGCAAGTTTTCTTATTTAATGATATGTCTACACCTTTTTCAGTTTCCCAAACATACAACGAAGATTCCTTTAATACTAACTCAATTAGAAGGGAGTAGCAGAGCACAGTGGGCAAAAACACAAGCTTTGGCTGACAGGTTCAAAACTCAGTTCCCTCCCATACTAGCTGTATGTTGGCTCCTTCAGTTTAGAAGAAAGTATCAATAGTTAGAACCGTACACAAAAATACATTTAGGAAAACGGGAAAAAAACCCCTAAGATTTTAAAAAAAAAGGATTACAGTAAAATAGTTTTTCCCAAGTAAAACACTGAACCCAACAAAACTAAGAAGGAAAAACATTGCTGGGCTTCCCTGGTGGCGCAGTGGTTAAGAATCCACCTGCCAATGCAGGGTACATGGGTTTGAGCCCTGGTCCCAGAAGATCCCACACGCCGCGGAGCAACTAAGCCCATGCGCTACAACTACTGAGCCTGTGCTCTAGAGCCCATGAGCCACAACTACTGAGCCCGTGCGCTGCAACTACTGAAGACCGTGCACCTAGAGCCCGTGCGCCACAAGAGAAGCCACTGCAACGAGAAGCCCGCGCACCACAACGAAGAGTAGCCCCCGCTCGCCTCAACCAGAGAAAAGCCTGCGCGCAGCAGCAAAGACCCAATGCAGCCAAAAAAACCCCCCTAAGGAACAAAAAAAACATTGTTTATTAAAGTCATTAACTTCTACAGGGCTAAAGAAACCATAAATAAAAACTGGGAAAAACATCTGCAGCACAGGTAACAAAGAACTCCTACAAATCATTACGACAAAAACAAATGATGCATAGAAAAAAGTGATTCTCAGAAGACAAAATGGCTAACAAATATATGGAGAGATGTTGAATTTCACTAATACATTAAGAATGTTTAGTCATCTGTTTTTATAAACTGGTTTTGCCCTCACTCTCTTTGATTTCATCAGAGAGAATCAGATGAAAAATCTTAAAAGACTCACATTCCTTTCAGTTTTATCTGGAAATCAAACCAGATGCAAAGTTTAGTACAAAGTCTACCTTTCCCATCTTTCAGGTTAGCACACTGGAGAGGTCTAGATTAGGAAATCTGGGTTCTCACTGAGGCTATGCCTCTGACCAGACACCACCTTGGGCAAGTCATTTCATGCTCTGATTTCAGATTATTTGTCTTATGAAAAGGGGGATGAGAGGTGGGGGAATCTTTAAGGCCCCTTCTTGTCCTATGATTTTGTGACTATAGCAGTCTTGCAACAAGTGCTTAGTATTCATCCTCTTTAAAGTCGCTCAACTAAAGTAAATTCAAGCTCTGATTTTAACCATATAACTGTGGTTTATATCAAATCACCTTTCTCTGCCAGTAAATACGCAAATAACCTGAACTCCTTCCCAGCTGGGGGCAATTCCTTACAAGGCAAGCCACACACGCATGGAAATTTTTTTAACACCGCTTTTTCTTTAGGTAGATACGCGTCTTTCCAGATTACCTTTAAAGTTTGTGTTTAAGGTAAATAAATCACAATGAACTGGAGAAATGACAAAGATAATTCCCATGCAGAAAAAGAAAAAGCCAACATAGCCTTAGATCAGAAGCCCTGTGTCTACACTTGGGTCCTAGGCCTCCTATAGGAAAGGGCCTGAGAGAGCCTGGGAAGATGTGTCTCCCAGGCACTTGATTTCTATGATGAAGACCTGGGGAAGAGGCAAAGGATACAGAGCATCTCCTTCTCTAACTCTAGGATACAGAGCATCTCCTTCTCTAACTCTAAAAAGCACTTAACACTGAAGTAAAATACCACTCAGGCAGTGGCCGGCTCTCCCTCCTTTACTGCTGGACCAAGTCAGCTACCTGGAGGCCACTTGGTGGGCAAGACCAACAGGACAACAAAAATATCAAGCCTGAAAGATGACATGACAAATGCTAAGGAAAAATTCTGAACTTGTACCTTTGCAGAGTATTTCTCTTAGTAGCTATACTGTTATTTTTTGTTCATGTTTTAAAATAAATCACAACTCACATCCATAAGCCGTCAACAGTTCTTCTGATGTTGGAGGTCGCTGGGGATCTTCATCTTCTCTAGGTTTTATGATGTCAATGCCGTACGTAGCTTCTAAAACACGTCTTGGAATATTCTGGCAAACGTAAGATTGTCAAGGAATCCGTTTCTTTGAACTGACCCCCTCCTCCTCCCCATGGTGTCTTCTAAGAACATGGTATTTCAGCACATCTGTGACAAAAAAACTTTTCACCTCTCCAAAGTAGTACGATTACTCGTTAATTTAAAAGACTTTTCTCCCCTCTTTTAAACAAAGCCTTATGCACAATGATCACTTCCAAATGTATCCTTTAAAAATATTAAAATATGATCTCTGAAACAGACCTTAAAGATGATACATTTTTATGTAAATACACTATAGATTTGTGAGATGACCCTAATTCAGACATAAAGCACCGAGTCTTTGTTTCTAATCCTTACAACTATGTAAGGAGTGATTAGTTTTTCCTCCCCTGTCTATTACCCAGACTTTTCTTAAGCCCTAATATACACATAACAACCAGAATTTTGGCACAGCACAAAGGATATTAGTGATATAGGTGGGAGGTGATCTCTCATCTGGTCAATCGGGAGGATTCCACTGCAAATCATCTCGGCTTTGGTAGAGACAAAGGATGGCATCACCAGGCCTGGGCAGTCACATAAGCAGAGGCCAGGTTCCACATAGAGAGTCTGAAAGACAAGTAAGAGGTTTATGCTGGGCATACAGCACAGGAAGGGAAAGGAGAGCAGCACACGAGTGGCAAAGAACTCCAGAAAACACCCAGAGGGAGGAACTGGCGGAGAAGGAAATACAGAGGCCGATGCTGCAGAAATACCTGAAAATGCTTGGTGTGACCGGGCGTGGCAGACACAGACACCTTCTTGTTGCCCATGATGGTGTTGATTGTCGAACTCTTACCAACGTTTGGGTAGCCCACCTAGAAGGGTGTCAGAAGGAATGTTTACAGTAGAAGTTGGCAAGGATCACGGGATGCCGAAAGCCTGCCCTATCTAAAAAGCCTATCTAAAGGTAAGAACGTTGGACTGTAAGTCTGAAGACAGCCCTGAAAGCTCTCATTCTAGTATCTCTTGGAAGTGACGTGACAGGTAGGGATGAACTGGGAGACTGCAGAAGATAATTAATATGAACAGTGGTGTAACCAGTATAAGCCTTGAGAAAGTTCATTCTTTGAGTTGGGCTTTGCCTGTCACCCAGCCTGCTCCCAGGAGGTCCGTGGGCAACAAGAGGGCATCAATGTTCCCTATGATGCCAGGGCCTGACTGATCTCTGGGGTTCCAGTGTAGCTACCAAAGGATGGGGAATACAGACCCTCACGGAACAATTTTATGACATATTTCATCTTACCAGTCCAACAGTAAGTTGTCCACTCTTCACCTTCTTTCCAGAGTGTAGCTGCTTAAAGATCTCCAGTAATTCCTGCTTTGATACCAGGTGGCTAAAGTTGCATATTTGCCTCTTCTGTGGGGTTTTCCTTCCTTGAGCCTCAGAATCCACAGTGCAGCTTTCCTGCCAATCCTGGCCACAGGCCTCCTCGTCAGGGCTGCTGCCATCTTCTGAGCACGTCTGCCAATCCTCCTCCTCCTCCTCCCGACAGTCCTCATACTCGCTGTCATCTTCATCACTCCTGGCAACTTCATTAAGTGAAAGATGTTTAGTCTCTTCGTGTAGAATTTCAGCTTCGTCACAGCTGGAGTTTCCGAACTCAGCTGTGATGGCTTCTCCACTGTCTCCGTTTACTTCTTCCTGATGAAATAACAGAAACCACAAAAGTTCAGAAGTGTGTAACAACTGCACTCTTCACTCTGGTGAACAACATTCAGAGTTGGTTATCTAAGATGAGCAGAGGACAAGGAAAGTTATGAAGGAGAAAGAAAAAGGTGAATAGAGGGAGAAGATAGCATGAGGATATAACCAAACTATCAACAGTGGTGTCCTCTGGAGTGGTGGACCTTCACTTTACACATTTTTGTATTATTTGAACTCTGTACAAATAACATGTATTACTTTTCTAATAGATAACTCTTTTACCTATTAAAAGAAAGCAAGGGTTTAGAAAAACCTGTATCAAGCTGAACTCCTTGGCAGTACATTTTTTTTGCAATGGGCTGTAGAATAAAACAAAGCATTTCTCATGAACGATAAAACATTTAACATTCTCTTCTCTGCACAAAGCGAGAAGGGTATAATTTGTAATTTGAGCTTCATTGTATATTTGCATTTTCAAAGACAGTGGTTTGCATAGTTAAGCAAACTGCTATTCTTTTATAACTGCCTTTAATAAATCATAGCACCATGGAGCATAGGTCTGTGTGTGTGAAGTATGAGAGCAATAAAACTCAACTCTACGTATGGAAATTATTCACCAACCAACGATTTCCTTTGGAAAGAGAAAGGTAAAAATCATTTACGATTCATGGGTGTGTTAATCCTTCTGAATTCCTATGGATAACAAAGCAGAAATATGGCAATTTATAGTATTACCAATCAGTATCAACAAGGGAGAACTGATTCAGATTTAGAAGTGATGGAAACCTATCATTTCCAAATAATCTAGCATTACAATGAGTAGCCGCCACAGGAGAGGGCATGATGGACTCAGTTAAACAGGCATCCCACATTTTAGGAAGGAGATATTAAAAAAAAATGTCAGGGAAAAAAGGTATGATTTCATTGTCATTCCTGGCAACTCAAAAAGAAATATGGAATTGGAAGCAATTTCTATGATAAATGAGCAATAAATGTAAAGAAGTCACTGTGTGCTCTTCTGCAGAACACAAGAATGTAAACTGAACATGAATGTGTATCAGGAAAACTAAGGCTAGAAGCAGTTTTGGTTCAGGAAAAATGATAAAGGCAACAAAAGGACTTTGCAGTAGTTACATCAAAAATAGAAAGAAAGAAGGGAAAAGTCAGTCTTCTGGGGGAACACAGTGCAATTTAAGAGATGGCCAAGAGAAAACCAAAGTACTCAATTCAAAAAATTGTCCTATTTTTTTAAAATAAGAAAGGTTAAGCAACCATAGAGAAAGAACCAAACTTCAGATAGGTGAGAAAACAGCAAGTATCTATTTTTAATAAGTTCATGTTTGATACTCAAATGACAGATGTGATTAGATATATCACAATGGTAGCTGGTTACTTGACTTGGAAAATCATGAATAACAGATTTCAGAAGACCTGGGAGGAATAAATAGGGTTCAACTTTTAAAAAGGAAGAAAGAATATCTTCCATAAATCATGCACTGTTAATCCAGAGTCTGACAGGGAAACAATTCCTCAAGTTAGGAAATTCCTCCAAACAGTTCCTCCCCTGACAGCAACGGGAGGCAACAAGGGTTCCCTGAGAACAGATGGTGCAAACAAATCCCACTTCCCTTTGCAATCTACTCCTTGGTTGATAGGTCAGGGAATACCACAGATGTAAAAGATGAAATGAATAAAACACATAAAGTACTCAGAATAGTAGTGCCTGGCTAAGAATAAGTTTTCTATGGGTTAGTTTTTATTAACATTAATAACAGAATAACTATTGTTATAGCCTTTCAAATACATCTGTATGCATCACACTAAAACGCTTGGTACTGAGCGCTTCTTAAGTCCACAAAAGGTCACAGAGCTCTATCCTTGGCTCCGGTCTACTCAACAGCGTTATCAATGACCAGAAAGAATATATAGAAGGGCCAATACAAAATCTGCAGATGATTCAAAGCTGGAAGAAGAGAAAAGCAAATGACACATGCAAAATGATTCTACCTTGTTCCCAAATCACTAATATTTAAGAGGAACAGCATGATCCTAAGCTGAGCTAAAACCAAAATGAATACCTTGTGCCACATGTAAAGATAGGATGAGATCTGCTCAGTAAGTCTTGTCTTTTAAATATTTGAGGGATGTGGTTTTTCACAGGTTCAATGGGCCAAGAGCATAAGCTCCTTTGAAAGGGGGTGAATTAACAAAAACTCTGAATTACTGGGAGTATCCTGATCACAAGAAGTAAGAGTACATGTCCTGGGCAAACCACACCTGGAATACTGTACTCAACCAGCTGCCACCCATTTTAGGTGTCTGACACAGGCAGGCAGGCGCTCAGGGTGAGGAGTGCTCCGGAGGTCATGTCTATAAGGAGCAGGAAAGCAGACAATGTATCTTCTGCAGAAGAGAGAACAGAGGCAGAGAGGAAGAGGCCTCAGAGCAAAGGTAGGGAAGCTGACTTAGCTTCACTGGACCGAAGAACTTTCTAACCTTGGAGATAAAAAGGAATGAGACACCTGGTGTCTGCCATTTAAAGCAGTCACAGAGACAGCATGCAACTGCCAGGGAGGTGGAGGGAAGAACTCCTTCACAGAGTTAGAGCTCGCTAACTTGTGAGCTCACCAAGGGAGGGTGCTGTATTCACAGCACCCAGCTCAGCACACTAACCAGTCAGCAAACAGTTGATAAATAGAGGTGAGAGGAAAGGAGGTGGATAGGAAAAGATATGACTTTAAGTCTCTTCCAGCTCTAAGATTCTATTACTAATTTCTTTTCATAGTTGGTTATCATTAATTTTTACTAGAAAATAACTCCTAAACTGTTTCTGTAAAAAGTGGATTAAAAGATACAGGAAATAACATGGTATATCTTAATTTAGGACTACTTCATTTCTTTGTTTTCAAAACAAAGTCAAAAGAGAGTTTAATCAAGTCCAGAGAAGTTACTACATTCAGTTGTATCTGACTTTTTGTTCTGACTTCTCTTAAAAGCAATTACAGGGCTTCCCAGGTGGCACAGTGGTTGAGAATCTGCCTGCCAATGCAGGGAACACGGGTTCGAGCCCTGGTCTGGGAAGATCCCACATGCCTCGGAGCAACTAGGCCCGTGAGCCACAACTACTGAGCCTGTGCGTCTGGAGCTTGTGCTCCGCAACAGGAGAGGCCGCGACAGTGAGAGGCCGCGCACTGCGATGAAGAGTGGCCCCCGCTCGCCGCAACTAGAGAAAGCCCTTGCACAGAAACGAAAACCCAACACAGTCAAAAATAAATAAATAAATAAAATTAAAAAAAAAAAAAGAAACAATTCTTTAAAAAAAAAAAAAAAAGCAATTACATACAAGGTCAGTATGAAACTTCCTATACAATTTTCTGCCTCAAATTTAAAAAAATTAAAAATTATAGCTACTATCAGTGTGCATCATAGACCCCTGGGATAGCAGACTATTTAAAAACCAGAGAAAGCAACCTTGTGACTCACTTTTCTATAGATCACCCGACTATCACAGCACTTAGGGAAAAAAGAAACAAAACCCCACACATCAACAATAAAAAAAAAAAAAAAAAAAAAACCCCAGAGCACACTTAACAGAAGCCAAAATCCTCCTCCTTGAAACCCAACCTGAAAAAGTCCCCCAGGTTACCTTAGAGTCACCAATCAGTTGAATGGCTTCAGACAAAGCCGACCAGAAAATGACTTTCACATTTTCCTTTTCGAAGAACTCAGCCCAGGCACTCCGCTGCTCGGTAGTCAGCAAGTCAGCCTTATTTATCAGAATAACATTCTCCTTGTTGTCATCAATTGTTTTCACATAACATTCCTATGCAAGATAAAGATATTTAGATATTTCTCCAAAAGGGGAAAAATTAGGCTAATTATACTGAAGATCCCCAGCTATGACTAAAAGTTTTTACTGCCCCCAGTTTTTTTTTTTTTTTTAAGAGTGGTGGTCAAGGACTATGTTTACACAACTTGCTTTACCCCAAGTCTGTCCCGCATCCTATTAGTTCCAGGTTGCATTTATCAAGTGCTGGCTTGTTCCCAGCACAGATCTGTGAAGGGATGAAACAGAGTTACTGTAGGTAAGGAAGCTTTTTTTTTTTTTAAATTTATTTATTTATTTCATTTATGGCTGTGTTGGGTCTTCGTTTCTGTGCGAGCGCTTTCTCTAGTTGTGGCAAGCGGGGACCACTCTTCATCGCAGTGCGCGGGCCTCTCACTATCGCGGCCTCTCTTGTTGCGGAGCACAGGCTCCAGACGCGCAGGCTCAGTAATTGTGGCTCATGGGCCTAGTTGTTCTGTGGCATGTGGGATCTTCCCAGACCAGGGCTCAAACCCATGTCCCCTGCATCGGCAGGCAGACTCTCAACCACTGCGTCACCAGGGAAGCCCTGCTCCCAGTTTTAAATCATTCCTAATTTAAAGATTTTTAATCATGATACATTCTATGGATCCTTTGAGCAAGCTCTGAAAAGAAGTTAGGTCATCTATACTTAGAAAAAATACTCTTCACATAAGAAACTGGGAAGGGTAAAAAGAAATGCTTTCCTGCCCAGTTTAAGTATAACACGTTCTTATTTCTTTAAATTATACAGTTCCTCTCTTTAATAATCCTGAATTATTTCTTTTAAGCAAAGTTAAAGAACTGTATAACTAGATTTGTAAGCCAGCAGGGACTATCTTCAAGCCAAGTGATGATAGCTAATAATAATCTTACCTATTAATATAAAAAACTATTTTTGAAGTCTAAAAGGAAAATAAGACCCAGTGATTAAATTAATTTCCAAGCACAGCTCTCCATTAGGAAATACACCAGAAGTATGAAAGCTGAATTAATAAGAGCTTCCCCATTAAGATTGTTATTCACCAGTGGATTTTAAAATAATCAGTACTATTCCTACTCTGGTCCTCAAACAAAAATAGGAATACTTCATGTGTGTTCAGTGTCTTATTAA
The DNA here is from genome assembly GCF_009873245.2 of Balaenoptera musculus. Lineage (NCBI taxonomy): Eukaryota > Metazoa > Chordata > Mammalia > Artiodactyla > Balaenopteridae > Balaenoptera > Balaenoptera musculus. Next base: position 70,935,777 of record NC_045788.1, read on the forward strand.
TTGAAAGCCTGTATCACTATTTCTTGTGATCCTCACACCTTAATGATTACCCCCTGTGGTGTTTTACACACTTACTTCATTTGTAAAATACCACAGGAGGTAATAACTACAGTGTGAGAAGAGAAAGCTTAGTGGGATGGGTAAGTGAAGGGACTAGGCATATGCTAAAGTAAGCAAAATGCTATTTCAACTAGAGTCTCTTAAAAAATGAGAAACACTGGCAAATGCCTATTAACAAAGTGGCTTCTAAAAGTAGAAAGTTCAAGTGTTTGTGCCTTGCTGCAGATGGAAACAACTGTTTGAAGAAAACATCTGTCTAAACAGTCCCAAAATGCAAGCTCCTGACCTTGGGAGGAGCAGGAGGCCAGATTAAACAAAGCTAGAGGAGGGTGCAAAGGCCTGCCTAGGGTCACTGCTATCGGTGATGCTGTCCTCCCACTGCTGCCCAAGGACTTAAAGTTTGAATCATGTCACATTTTACTTACCAAATCCTCACACCTAAATAGGAGTGGATTTCGAGCATCTACTATCTGGACCACGATATCACTGAAAAACAAATGTGAGATACACCAATCACTGTGAAGTGAAAGGAAATAGTAGCAAACACTTTCCACATTATTAAGCACTGATATATTTAACTTTTTAAGGTACAATTATCCCCAGTTTATATGCGAAGAGACTGAAGTTTAGAACAGCTAAGTGGCTTGTTCAAGGTCACCAGCTACTAAGTGAGGGAGCTGGAATGAGAACGCAAGCACTCTGGACCAGAGCTTGTAGTCTCTGATGATGTTTCATTGTTAAAACTTTTACCTGTATCTTCTAGTAAACTCTCCTGGAGAGATCAAAGAGTATTCCAAAGACTTCAATCCAAGGTGAGGTCTACTGTACACTCAGTGCCTAGTTTACACTTGTGTTAAGTAAGGCCTCAAAAACCCCTAATATATCACCTGCTCACAGCTGCCACCATCAAAGCCTATATCTTATTTAAACCTAGGGCTGATAAGTGTACATGTAGCAAATCATCATCCACCAGTTCCAAGAATGTGTTTAAATGGCAAAAATTCAAAACAGCAAAATATCAACTTAAGTTGCCATAATGAAGCAGGAATGATGAGTCCAATGCCTTCCATCACATGTAAGATGATGTAGCAATATGAAAACTTTCTGCGGCTGACAGCAAGCCCCTCGAATCCCTCACAAATGTAGTGGGGACGACAGCAGCTGAGCACTGTAAGAATAAATACTGCACTTCTCCGGCAGAATCCTCCCTCCCTTCAGACCCTGTGGCTAGGAAAGCTGCTTTAAGGGCCAGCTGTGACTGCCACTGGAAGGAAACAAACTGTGGATGTGCTACCACCTTCCACCAGTCTCCTCCAAATCCGTATCTGGTCAGCTTTTCCTGAGGTAACTCCTATGTGACTGAAGGAAATGTATTAAATCAAGGTTACCATTTAGGACAGAGCTTTTGACAAAGTGCATTCTCCTTCAGAATAGTTAAATTTCCAGCATGATCTTGTGAGTCAAAGAAACTCACAGACCTGATAATTTATGACAAATTGCTTTTAAGTTCTCTAGTTAAGTGGGTCCTAGTATTTCCTTCTTTAAGGTAATACCTACCACTTTCCAACTGTGAGGATTTAACAGTAAATGCAAAAATGACTGCAAAAAATGGACAAAGCCTAATGAACTAAAATTACAAGGTCCACACACATTATGTCTACCTACCAAACAGGTAGAAAGAATAACCAGCTTAGACACGCCAGTAAGAAAAGAAGAAAAGTTTAAGGCAGCTTGCTTCGTGTGCTGAATTAGGATGCCTAGCAAAGTGCCTGCTATGTACCGGGAAGGGTTGATGCAACACAATGGAAGCGCCTTGTCTTACTGGAATACAGCGTTCTGCCCTCGGTGCCTCGGCAGTTTCCGCCATTTCAATGACATATTATACATCAAATCTTTTCTGATAACTACTCTTGAAATTAAAGAGGCAGATGGCATAGCTAGCCTGTTACCAAACAGGAGACATCTGCTGTACAGAACATATCAATAAATATTTCCTATTAAAAGACACAGCAGTAGTCACTTTATTGATGTTTCTATGTGACTCAGATCCACTTCTGTGTGATATAAACTATATTCCCTGAGTCAGAAACATGTTCTCTCTTATAAAAACACAGAGAAATATCACAAAAAAGTAAAAGAGCAAGTAATGCTGTAATCCACTAGAAGCTAGAAGTTTCAATAGTACAGGCTCACTCTGGGGAAACAAATTGCTCATTTAGGGGCATGAAAAGCAAGGGAAGGGCCTTGCTGTTAAACTTGGAAGAACACATATGGTTACCTCTGTTCCCTCTCAAAGCCTGCAAAACATGAAAGCAAAGACTGGAACTCATCAGGACAAAGAGAAAGAAAGAACAGCAACTAAGAAATGTCAGCCCAGCGAGAAGTGAGCCTGTTCACGCCCCAGAGCTCCGAGAAAGCTCAGGATTAGAAGCAACACGTCTAGCTTGCATGGCGAGTGAGGTATAGGACTGAAATCACTCTCAGCAGGGAGCAATTAGGTCCACGCCCCTGTTCCATTCAGCCAGGCAGCCGCACGCCACCCCACAGCCCCTGTGGAGAAAATGAACCCATGGAGAAAATGAACCTGAGAGGCTCCTGAACTGGGACCTCAAGCACAGGAGAAGGTGGGAAAGAGGTGCTGTACTGAAGAGAGGAGGATTAAACGTAAGTCTACACCCCAAATGATGGAAATGCCCAGCTCCCTTGTATTACACCACCACCTTTAGCCCTGTTCCTGGCAGGAGACAGTCCTCCTCTTTAAGAAACTGACTGATCCTAGGTAAAACACCCACAGATATTGACATCTTGGCATATTCCAAAAAAATAAAATTGATCCCTGCTCAGTTACTGTACAGTGAAGTTCACCAGTGGGCAAACTCCACCCAAACAAAAGTCCTGTCAATCAGCTTTGTAATGCTTTGTTCTTAAATATGAACAGACAACAAACATCACTTGACATCGGAGGAAGGCCTCTTATGTAAAAGTCAGAAACCAGAATAAGTAGGGAAAAAAAAAGGAATGCAGAGGGAAGACAGACAATAAAGGAAGTAGGAGAAAATCTACAATTAAATAGTAAACTATAAGCCTGCAAATGGGGGCATTCCCTCAAGGGTGAGGTTTCAATATTTCACATTGTTACCATTTATCTTTGGAAATAAGAAAACAGACATTTTCAGCAGTACATACCCCAAACGTTAATGAGGCCCTGAAGGAGAGATTAGCTCACTCTGCTCCCTGGGAGAACCATACTGGGTCTTCCCAAGCCCCATTCAAGCCTGCATGGAGCCCGCGATCAGGAGCAAGCTTCCCCTTTCTTCAGGCTTAGAGATTTGCCTTGCTACTCTGACCTCCTCACATCCCAGGCCAACAGCCCTCTCTGCCCCTGAGGGAGCAAGATGAGGTGGGGAGGTATATAAGTGACTTAAAAAAAAAGAGAGATGTAATTCACATATCATAAGATCCATCTTTTAAAGTGTACAGTTCAGTGGTTTTTAGTATATTCACAAAGTGGTGCAACCATCCACCACTATCTAATTCCAGATCATTTTCATCACTCTAAAAGGAAATGTAAATAACTTCTACAAATTTAATCCAAGTCCTTTTTCTTAGTAATGGTGCTAAATGTGCTAATATTCTTTCCCGAGAATCCCAGTTAAAGCACCCTGTTTCCTAATGTTCTTATTGGGTATATTTTATGGACTAAACAAACAAACAAACAAACCAACAAACCCACATCCTAAGGGCTCCTTGTTAAAAGCATCATTTCAAATATAAGGTTCATTTATGATCTCCAAAATTTACAAGCAGCTCATGCAGCTCAATATCAAAAAAACAAACAACCCAATCCAAAAATGGGCAGAAGACCTAAATAGACATTTCTCCAAAGAAGATATACAGATTGCCAGCAAACACATGAAAAGAATGCTCAACATCATTAATCATTAGAGAAATGCAAATCAAAACTACAATGAGATATCATCTCACACCGGTCAGAATGGCCATCATCAAAAAATCTACAAACAATAAATGCTGGAGAGGGTGTGGAGAAAAGGGAACCCTCTTGCACTGTTGGTGGGAATGTAAATTGATACAGCCACCTATGGAGAACAGTATGGAGGTTCCTTAAAAAACTAAAAATAGAACTACCATACAACCCAGCAATCCCACTACTGGGCATATACCCTGAGAAAACCATAATTCAAAAAGAGTCATGTACCAAAATGTTCATTGCAGCTCTATTTACAATAGCCAGGACATGGAAGCAACCTAAGTGTCCATCGACAGATGAATAGATAAAGAAGATGTGGCACATATATACAATGGAATATTACTCAGCCATAAAAAGAAATGAAATGGAGGTATTTGTAATGAGGTGGATGGAGTTAAGAGTCTGTCATACAGAGTGAAGTAAGTCAGAAAGGGAAAAACAAATACCGTATGCTAACACATATATATGGAATCTAAAAACAAACAAACAAACAAAACATGGTCATGAAGAACCTAGGGGCACGGGAGTAAAGACGCAGACCTACTAGAGAATGGACTTGAGGATACGGGGAGGGGGAAGGGTAAGCTGGGACAAAGTGAGAGAGTGGCATGGACATATATACACTACCAAACGTAAAATAGATAGCTAGTGGGAAGCAGCCGCATAGCACAGGGAGATCAGCTTGGTGCCTTGTGACCATCTAGAGGGGTGGGATAGGGAGTGTGGGAGGGAGGGAGACGCAAGAGGGAAGAGATCTGGGGATATATGTATATGTATAACTGATTCACTTTGTTATAAAGCAGAAACTAACACACCATTGTAAAGCAATTATACTCCAATAAAGATGTTAAAAAAAAAAAGGTTCATTTATGGAATCCTTATAAATAATTCATACACTCTGACAAAAATAAAAACCTTTTAGCTATCAGGATATGGAAAAGACTTAAAAAATCTCCCAGTCTCAACTTATCAAAGGCATTCTCTTGTTTTCAAAGCCCAATTAAAACAAATCACTCCTTAATTTCCCCCAAAACTACTAACTGCTCCTTCCTCTGCTCTGACTCAGCCCACTACCCTCTCTCTAATACAACAGGAATCACACTCCAGTTTGTATTTTACTAATACCTTAGTGCAACGATTGCGTTTCATCCGACTGTATGACCCTGGTGCTTGGCCCTTTTCTTGGCCTCCCCCATTAACATATTTGCTCTTTGCAAGCAGACACCTACCCCTCTCCCAGCCATATTTTCCGTATCACCGGTAGGAACTCATATACATTTGCTGAAAAACTACAGGTGCTTCAGAACTCATCTTACAGAAGATAGTCACCATTCTTGCAAGTTTATCAATGTGTTTATCTAATAACAAAAACCCCTTATATTTAAAAAGAAATATAGCATCATACTTTCAGGTTTTATAATAATTCTCAGTAGCCCTGTGCATAACTTGATCCTGTCCCCTCAGTCCCTCCCTGGGCTCACAAACATACATAACTTCCCAATCTAATATACCGCCACCACCATATACTCCTTACACAAAAGGAAAACGGTAACCTACCTTCTTTCAATCACCCTCCAGAGCTGGCGCCAAAAATCCAAATTTCTTTCAAATGGAGTCAATATCAGGTCTTGTTCCTCTTCCAACCTGGTTTTAGAATGAGAAGTTTAACACCCAAATTCACTGCATTAAAAAAATAAGTACACAAGTATTAACTGTCAAGTGATTTTTATATACTTTCTGCTGAATCAATATGCAAATCAAATGCAAGTTTTATACTTAAGCTTTTTAAGCCCTGAAAGTTTATTTAACACACGAAGTGACATTTCTCCCAGACATCTCTTCCTGGAAGAATGCTCCAGAGAGCAGTGATCAACTCCAGGGTGACTAATGGCTAGAGAAAGGTATGAAAAGGAGAAAAGGCCAGGAATGGAGCAATCAACTCACCATCTTTGTGCAAGGACGCATGTGCACAAAGCAATGCGGTTTGCACACACACCAATTTGCACTTATAAGATGAAATCTACCATTTCCCTTTTAAAAGAACAAAGCCTTCAAAATGCAAATAGCAATGCAAGCACACTAAAATGCCTAACTCAGAATTTCAAGGCAAATCTTCCTGTAGGCTAACACTCACCGGACAAGTTGACGTCTCCATTCTAGAAAGTTATCTTTCTCTGCCTGTTTGAGTTCTTCTGGGCTAGTTTTTTGGTCCCACTTTGGTCTGCAACAATCATAAAGGAAAAAAAAATTCCACATGAGTTACCAAAATAATATAGGAGATTGGGATTTAATAATAGCAGCTGAGAAAAGAAAGCAGAAAAACGTGAACACCAAATAAAAAATTTTATATTTAGTGGCCTTGTTATGCCTTTTAATGTCCTATATTTTTATTCAACTCACCTCCTTGGGATACACAAGAACTGTTTGTTTTCTTCATGGAGTTTCTTAATTCTCTGGTTCTCCTCAAAAGACAGTAGTCCAGTTCTAGCCTCAGGAGGCACAAATTTAATATTAAGCTTCTCTGTTTGTAGGAAAAAAAAAGTACTGTTATTTAAGAGGAAGTATAGAGAGTGAATGTTGGTCATTACTTAGAAAACTAAAAATATGAGCACCTAAAACAGAATTTAAGCTTTCTTGATTTAGATAGATTCCCCTAGCCTTGAATTAATTATAATTTCTAAAGGAAGTTTTCTAGCCACCCCCCAAGAAAGAATACAAGAACAGATCTTTACTAAAACTTTCAAAAGATCAACCACTTTTTCAAGTACTGATTTTATAAAACTCCACATGCTAAATGCATTTCATGGAAACAGAAGCAATAAGAGTGGGAAGGGATTGTAAACATTCATTACAACCAATCTCCTCATTTTACATGTGGAGAATAATTGTAAGCCAACGGGAGTGAGGGGGGAAGCAAAGATTCAGCAAGGAGACTCACTCCAGTTAGAACTGGTAAATTACTACACAGCTATAATTTATATGAAATATTTATGAACATCCACAATTAAGCTATATAAGAATTCAAAGGAATAAAAAAACATCCAGTCTATGTATGAACCAGAGACCTCTGCTCTAGGGCTCTATCCCCCTCAAGTTGCTCCAGGCCCCTCTACTGTACCACACATGGCCACCTAGTCTCCTGGGCAGGAGATATCTCCACTGAGATAAGCACCTGAGAAGCCAGCTAAGCTTCTTACCAAAATGCCAAGGGGAGGTCCTATCCAAGGATAACAGGACATCTTCAGCAATGTTCCTCTCAACCTTTAAGCAAAGACTGCAATCTGCTACCCTCATTGGACCACCAATACTGCACGGTCCAGTCACCTAGCGCAGCAATCCCCAGCCTTTCTGGCACCAGGAACCAGTTTCATGGAAGACAATTTTTCCATGGACTGGCGGGGGGTGGGGTGGGGTGGGATGGTTCAGGAGGTAATGCGAACAGTGGTTCAGGCGCTAATGCGAGCCATGGGGAGCGGCAGATGAAGCTTAGCTCGCTCGCCCACCGCTCACCTCCTGCTGTGCGGCCCAGTTCCTAACAGGTCGCGGACTGGTACCTAGGTTGGGGACCCCTGACCTAGAGTACAGCCAATTCAGTCACCATTCTCATTCATGTCATCCTCAACCAACAGTCAGAATACACATCCCTTTAGCCCCATACTGGATAATTCTTTCACATTATTTCCTCCTTCCAATGGTGATCTCCCACCCAGTGTTCCCACTTTGCTTGGGCCAACCTCTGTAAACGTCTCCAGCCCCTTGATTCTTTCCTCTTCTCCCAGTGTACCACCCAGCTTGCAGCTTCACTTCTTTCCCTATTTGGCTAAAACCACATGGTCCATCCATTCCACCACTCTCTGACCAAACATCAAATTCCTTAGCCCACTGCACCGAGCCAACTATCCATTCTCGTTCTCATTCAGCAATGATGCTGAGTTCTGCTGGAGGTAATCACACAATAATGCAGCCACCTGTCTCTGAACTGTTTTTACTACCAACACTTCTGACACCGAATGTGTGGGTTTTCCCACACCAACAACCAGTTCTCCAACTCTCCAGACACCAACTGGGTGTCCTACAATTCAATTCTATTCTGACACTAACTATCAAGTGACTTCCCCACTTCAGATGCCAAATCTCTGAATGTATTTTTATGGAGGCCCCATAGATTAAATCATTGGCCACTGGTGATTAACTCAATCTCCAGGACATCTCCGCTCCCCAGTGGTTGAGGGAGGAGTTTCTGAAAATCCCAACCCTCAAATCCCAGGGTTGCTTCCTGTGGCAATCAGCCCCCACAAAGAAGTTACCTAGGGGCCCACCGGTCACCTCATTAGCATAAACTCTAGTAAGGCTGCAAGAGGCTTATTATGAATAACAAAAGACACTCCTCTCACCCCTACCACTCAAGAAATTACAAGGGTTTTAGAAGCTCTTGTATCAAGGATCCAGAGATGAAGACCAAATATAAATGTATTTCTTATTATACCACAATATCACATCTTCCTCTTACTTGCTGAACATAAGAAGTGAGTACGGCCTGTGCCATCTTTTAAAAGTAAAGAGTTCCCAGTGAACACTTAGCATTTCTCATTGTTTTGCTCTCCTTTGCAAGGTCAGGGATCCATCCATGTGAGAACCGGCTTAAAAACCACGGACCTAACCTGATTCAAAACGCACTCTGTACACACACACACACGTACAATTTTGCCTGCAATCTGAGGGGTTCACAGACAGCTGAAACTTGTAGCCTCCAGGTTAAGTCCCTGGCCCTGTGTGTCCAAGAGACAAGTGCTGTCTGAAGGCCACAGAGAGTTGAGACAAAATTCTATCACTTCTACATTATTAAGGAAAAAGGGAAAAAGGCATGAAATTAATTTCAATGAGGAATTCTTACCGATTTTTGAAAGGCTTATGGAAACTTCATTATGTAGGTATGTAGGTTCAAGTCATTGGTCATTAGTGATTAACTTAATCTCCAGCTCCTCTCCTCTCCCCAGTGGGGCTAAAAATTCCAACCTTCTAATTATACTTACATTGCTCACAGGACCAACCCCCATCCTGAAGCTATTTAGGGGTCCTCATTAACATGCAAAAAGACACTCCTCACTCTTCACTTACTCCACCCCCTCCATAAAGTCTGGTTTATTCTAGCCCACTAAAAATCTTGTTCCTATTCTTTTCTCCATTCTTCTACTACTACTATTTCAGTTCTGGCCTGATTCTCTTGCTGGACTAAAGCAATAGTTTCCTAACTAGTCTTTCTTCCTCAAAATCCATCAGTGATCTTTCAAAAAATGTTTCCTACTTGCTTACATCCCTCTAAAGACTCCTTTAAAGCCCTTATTCTCTCCTGGCCCTGGCCCTCCTCCCTAGTGTTTGTGCATCACATCCTGTCCCCATGTACTTTAAGCACCAACAGGGCGAAGCTCCTAACCGTTTTCTGAACAAAGTAGACTGCTGCTCAGATCTCAGTTTCAAGTGCTCTGCCTGCCTGTGTATAATGTCCTGTGTCATCTCACCTGTCCTGCTAACATCTACTCATCTTTTAAGACTCAGCCCCAGGGTAAAGCTTGCCCTGACTGGCCCTAGTTTTCCTTCAGACAGAAATGAACACCAACTCCATCTTTTATGACCCCATTCCCTGATACAGACTTCTTTTATAGCACCTTAGACAAAGTTCTGCAGAAACAAAATTTGTCTTAGTCAACACCATACTTTCAGGAGCCAGTACAATACCTGAGAGTAGCTGGGGCTCAATAAAAGCATTTTGAACAAATGAATGAATTTGCTAAACAACATAATAACACTTATAATAAGAGAAGAGCAATAGAGATGGTAGTTTATAATGCTGTCTCTGTGCCAGGTAGTTTTCTAAGTGCTTAGAAAAAACAAAAACAAAAACAAAAAAAGGGAAAGCAGTGACTAAAACAAATTACATGCATGGAAAAATTCACTATTATGTGTTAACAAGTGCTTCAAAATACAATTCAAATTGCCTACGTTACAGCAGCAGGCCCAGGATTTTGCTTCTAACAATGGTATCAGAAAACATTTTCTGGAAAATGTTGGTATTGTCACTGTAATGTTGACTGGTCTCTTTCCTTATGAGAGACTGAGGTTCTTGAATTTGATATGATGATGGATAAGCTGAAGTGTTTTTAAGAGTTTAATTTGAAAAGTGTGGCACATTCTGTACCTCCCAGTTGAGTTCACCTGGACCTTCCCACACTGCTTCTGGGATATCTGCCTTTGGATTAAAGACAGCTCCTTTATGAGTTTGGTAGGATCGGCAAAACACTTCCAAGTAGACTTATTTGTATATAGTCAGCAAAGACACAAATGTGCTGTAGGCACTCAGCAACAACTTACCAGCTACAAACTCTGTTCCTGCAAGTTCCGCAGTGGCAAGGAAGTCATCCAGGGAGCTCTGTTCAGTCACGGACTGAAGATTAAGACGACCCCAATCATAGCCATCATTGAGTTCACTTGTGTGCAACTATGAATAAAACACAAGGTGGTAATACAGCTGCTCTCTTCCGCTCTTAACATCCAAACTAACTCCCAAGTAACTATTCTATGGTCTTGAGGGTGGTATCAGCCCCTTTAGAGTCAATACTAATAACAGTTAACATTTAAATGAGCACTTTCTTACCTCATGATAGTTACTCTCTATTTATTTTCTCATTTTATTTTCAAAATCTTTTAAGATAAATTTTATTGTATCTCTATTTTACTGATGAGGAAACAGGATTAAATTAGATAAAATAACTTGCCTATAGTGGCAAGCTAATACGTGGTAGAGGTAAGAACCTGAACCCATATACCATATACTCTGGTCCTGGCAGCCACTGTTAGTCACATTTTTTTGATGGAGACCCACAGTAAGAAATACATTTCACATAGTGACCCAAATGCTGTGAGAAACTTAGTGATACAACCGTGTACCATTCAGTATAGTAAAATGGAAACAAAGGAATCCTGAAACAAAGTTACTTTATTACATGCCACACAGACTGGTATTTTCCTGAATTCTATTCTGTAGGGTGAAAAACCTGGCTAGTTGCAAGCTACTGAACTGATTTCCAGACACAACCCATAGTTTGATAAGATAAACACCATCCTAAGCTCTACACTCTGTACAGGTGCAAGTAAGTGAAAAAATTGAAGGTTAAAAGGCTAGGTGGTTTGCCCAAGGCCACAGAATCAGCAAAAATCAGCATAAGGATTAGAATCCAGTTCTTTAGAATTCATAATCGAATCTTCCCACTGCTTCCTAATGGGTACATTAACAACAAGGTGCTTCAAAATCAATTAAAATTACTTGTAATCTAATGTCCAGAGTAACTCTGACCTGATGAATATTGATGAGCTCTGTATGCTGTTTATTCTGCAGATTACACAGATGGAAGTTAGATGGTGTGAAGTGCACATGGATAATTAGAGACACCTTTGACTTTGCACAGATTCTTACAGAGAACTTCGTGAGTTCTCAAATACATGAGGGAATGAATGTCAAAATGACAAACACAAGTCAAACTACTTCATCCGCTTTTCAAGGATCCTAAAAATGATGATCGTTCCCAGGCCCAGGGAACTATTAGGCCCGCCAAACTTTGGAGATAAGTTGTTCAGCTTTGAGTGAAACCACTAGGGAATAAAAAGGGTGAAGCAGGAATCTGAGTTATTTTGTACTTCTGGTACCAACCAGCGGCTATTGGAGGGTCAATTCTTTGAACAAATGAATACAAAAAAATAGTTTTTATGTCTTTCCTGTGCAGAAACTTGCAAACGCTTCCAGGGCTTACAGGGCAAAGACCAAACTTTCATCCTGGCATTCAAGATCTCACTGCAACCTCATCACCACCACCTCCACCTCTGGGCCCTGTGCCTTGCTAGAAGGAGGGCCTGTTTATCTGCCTGGGAGGCTCTAAGGGACTTGAACATTTGCGCATTGTGGTATCCGTGGGGAGTTGGGGGGGGGGGGTCCCAAACCGACCCCCGCGGTTAACGGAGGACGACTGTATTCATCCTTAGAAACCCTATTTTGGCATCATTTCCTCTGGAAAATTTCACTGTGACCTCTGACCCCAAGCTTCACAGCTTTCAGACTCATAACTAGACAGAATGGGAAAGATGACAACGTCTTACCCAGGAGTCGGTGGGACGATGGCTACGGCTCCGCTGAACTTGCTGGCGGATAAGAGCCCGGCCAAGGGTCCCAGCCTCCGGCGCTCTCCTCCGACCCATAGCTGCCCCGTCGGCGCACGAATCTTCCTTGCCGGGCCCGCTGCTGTTTTTTGGACAGTTAGACGGTAGATCTCCGGAAGTGACGTATGAGCTAGCCCAAGTAGTTAAGGCCCGAAGTTGAAGGGAAACACAATAATTGCTTCAAATCGCCACTTATATATCTAATATTTGCCACTATGATGGAAAATAAATGCAAAGTGGTCTGAGGACTTAATTTTCAATGTATATTCCTAGGAATATCTCAAATTTTGATAAGTTGATTAAATTAAAAGAATGGTACCTTCCAAACTTGTGCATCGGTCTTTAGCGTCCGGTGTAGAACTAGGAGACTTGGAAAACGTGGCCGTTCATATTCGGGATACTAGCCCCGCCTCCCTGCTACTTTCGTCAGAAGGAGGCGGAGGCCCGGGTGAAGGGTGTTCCTGCAGCGCTAGGTGGCGTTGCTTCCTGGCGCTAGTTTTCGGCCGGTGTTCTAAGGTGTGTCCTCGCCGCTGTCACGCCCGGCAACTAAACAGCTTTTTGTATACTTGGTCTTCCGGAGCTGTGAATTGGTGAGAAGAGTCTCAGCCTGGATGGCAGTTCGGAATGGAAAGAGCTTGGCAAGTTTCCAAGGAAAGCCAAATGGATCTGACTTAAATGCTTTTTTTTTTCAAATAATTTTTTAAAAAGCGTTTAAAAGTTCCACCTAGAATTGTATTTAAATTTTCCCATAAATTAAAATAAAGTGAAAAACAGTGACCCCGCTCCACTCTTTGCGGCCTGGATTTTGTTTCTCACTTTATCGTTAGAAAAGTCGGGTTAGAGTTGTGTGGGTGTTGGGCGTTTAAGCTCCATTCTCCTTAATCAGGAGAAACACCTCAATGTTGTGATGCTCCGGAGAGGACGCAGCTTGCCCAAGTCAGAGATGAAATATATTCGGAGTCAGGCATCGAACCCAGGTCTCCTCACTGTTTTATTCGTTCCTGGGGCAAGGGGAGAATGACGGTTGTTAGTGTGTATTTCAGAATCCAGTTCTCAAACTTTGATGTGCATGTGAACCCCCTGGGAATCTTGTTAACGTGCAGATTCTGATTGATAAGGTCTAGGGTGGGGCCGGCCCTCTGTACTTTCAGGAGATGCTGATGATGCTGGTCTGGGCCACAGGCCACTCTGAGTAGCAAGAGAAGTCCACTGCCTGCTAGTGAAGACACTGAAGTGGACTGGCTAAAAGTCAGTCACAGCAAGTTTGGGTCAGGAAGAGCTGGGACCCTGACCGTTGTGTGCTACACCTCACTGCTGACTCTTACTGAATTGGAGTGAACTTTGGGAAACACCCAAAGGGCTGCTGACAAACCATGTAGTAGCTGGCAAGGCTTTGGGAAGGCAGTGCTCACAGATCAGTGAAGGAATACATTAGAACATGGTTTCTCCCATTTCTCAACTTAGAAACAGTGTATCTTTAAAAACCCTGAACATCATCTCCAGAAGTAAGATATGGAGAAGACCCATGGAAGAGAATTAGCAGACAGTTTCTGGCATTCTCTTGGAGCTGAGTGGTTAAAGATAAAACTAACTCATACAGTAAGATTCAATGAACTTTATATTCTAGTGACAATAATAATAATAGATGACATATATACACTACCGAACGTAAAATAGATAGCTAGTGGGAAGCAGCCGCATAGCACAGGGAGATCAGCTCGGTGCTTTGTGACCACCTAGAGGGGTGGGTTAGGGAGGGTGGGAGGGAGACTCAAGAGGGAGGAGATATGGGGGTATATGTATATGTATAGCTGATTCACTTTGTTATAAAGCAGAAACTGACACATCATTGTAAAGCAATTATACTCTAATAAAGATGTTAAAAATAAATAATAATAATAGATGATATAAAGAAACCTGCCACCTCATTCCTAGAGCTCAATCAGAAACTTGGGACTTCACCCTCATTTCCTCTTCCAGATTTTGTCACCTTCAGAGATTTAAGGAAAACAAACACTTTTGGTTTCTGTTGTCATTCCTCTTATGGGCTCCAAAAAATCTTGACCAAATAAAGTGATAGTTTAATCAAGATGGGTGGGGCGTCAAAAAGACACTGACATTATAAAATTAAAATAGCAGCAACTATTCTTAGCTGACATATAAGTAAGGCATAAATAATTCTATCCCCCCAAGATGCTCCTCAAATCTACCATTGAAAAAGAACTAACCGACCGAGCCTCAGTTTTCTTATCTGGTTCATGGGAATAATAATAATTCCTGTCCGGCAGAGGTAGCAAATGAGATAATGCTGCAAGTTCATTGCCTGGTATTTTGTGGGGTACCCATTTTCACAACTGAACAATTTTTTCCCCAGAAGTGGACAATGCAGGTGAGAATCCAGATGTATAATTGGTCCATGTTGAGGGATTATGAGGCTAGTTCAGTGAGAAGGGCAAGGAGGAAGGGGACTTGAGGATGCTGATGAGACACGATCATGGTATCCAGATTCAGAGGAACCAAGTGAGATGAGGAGGGAGTGATGATGGTGGTGGTGAAGGATGGGGAAGGTGTTGGCTGCTGCTCCCGAGCGAGGGGGTTGCAGAGATGAATCAGCCCAGTCCCTGCCCTCTAACTACAAAAGCCACTCCACCCACACACTTCAGGGAACAACACAACCCACTCAAACTCCTCTCATCACTTCGTCACGATAGTGGAAATGTTTCTGTCTGGAAGACTGCTCAGATCCTCCTGAATGCCCATACAGCTTAGACCTTCTCTTGAAGCCAAGATTTTCTGAATAGCTGACCCTTGGAGAAAGTTGCATTGATTTTGAGATTGGAAGCCTCATATCCAGTTTCCAGATAGCAATATGGAGTGTTCTTCATTCATGATGTTGCATACTACTTGATTTACTGTGATTCAACAAATGTAGTTCCAAGCCCCGCAAACCCACACTCAGGAACAAACCTTGGAGTAGCTTTCTGCTCTCCAACCCCACACTGTTCTGCCTCTGGGCTCCACCTCTCTCTGGGAGTGGAGAGGGGTGAGTAGGTGGGTTTCTGTTTTGGTTTTCTTTTCACCCCTTGGCCAACAATGTGTCACTGGTAGAAAAATTGTTCCCAGGCAAGCTTGCAACCCTGCCCCTCCCTCTCTCCCATTCTCTACACCTACTACTTCCACAAGGACATTAAAGCAGTTTGCATAATGCTGAGAGTTGTGAAAATAGAAGTCTGGCAGTCTCTGCAGAGTCACTGAATCAGTAGGGAAACTCCCTTCGGTTATCTGCGATTCTCAATTTATCCCTGTTGAAAATGAGTGGATTCTTACACATAATCAAGTTTCAGTAGTTCAGCAGCCCTTTGTGGTTATTATAAATGATTAATTTGAGTCACTTCAAACATTGATTTCGTGCTTGTGCAAGTCATTGTGTGTGCAACGAAACGTGTAAATGACCTCTTGTTTTGGTGTGTAGGCTACAAGATCCTACGTGTACTGTATTTGAACCTGTGGATTTTTTTCCCAACTCTTGTAGTTATATGTGGAATTTCTGGGGTCTTTTATTCACAGATGACTTTGCCATTCTTTTTTGCCTCGCAACAGTCAAGTGAGAAAGGGCACTGTTGTTTTTCTGAACTTTTAGTTGTAGAAATTGAGACCCAATAAAGTTCAGTGAAGTAATACAAAGTAAAGAAGGCTCCAAGTAGAATGAATAATCACCAACTCTAAAATCTGCAGATGGAAAGTGCCAGGTTTCTCTTGTTCATTCATTCATTCATTCATTCATTCATTCATCTCTAGGCTCTGGGGATTCAGCATTGGACAAACTCCTTGCCCCTATGAGCTTGTATTTTAGTGGTGATCAGTCTGACAGAGGGACTCATCCGAGGTTAAATAGCTCAAGTCGCTGGTGGAGCCATGAACTATACCACCAGGCAGACCCTAATCCACCGGGAAAGTCTTCTGACCACTGGGATTTTACTTTTTGTGTCTAACTGTGGGCCCTCCCCTAAGTCACTTGAATAGATACGTTGATAATGTGAGCAGGTACACTTGCATGGTGAGGGAATGAGGAAAAGGTGGAGGAAGTACGGCTAGTCTCAGGAGAAGGTAGGATGGGCCATTTCTATTTCTGTGAAGGACTACCCTAGGACAGGAGAGAAGAGAGTTCTGAGTAGACGTGAGGCAAGCAGAACTAGAACAAACAGGGAGAAGCTACAGAGTTGCCACTGCCATCTGTCTGAACCTACTTACAATTGGAGTGGTTCAAAGATGGAATGGATAGCTTTGAAAGGTAGTGAGCTCTCTGCCACTGGAGGTGTTTAAGCAAAGGCTAAATAACCAGGCATCAGGATGTTCTCAAGTAGGTTCATACTTCAAAGTGGGTGTTGGAATACATAATCACTAAGGTGCTTAACAGACTCCTTACCTCAATGGGTTCCCTTCTGCTTCATGCTACCCTTTGTTTCACCCCAGTCTCTGAAATAACAGGGGCACAGTGACAGTCTCAGAAAAGGTGCCCAGGCTGTCAATAGCAGGGCGGTTCCTTCACCATATAACCCAGGGAGAAGACAACATTGTGCCCTCTTTGTCATGTGAGGGTTGAGGGCACCATGAACCAACCATCTAGCAAATGCGGTCATCATTAGTTACAGTACTGTTAGCACAAACGGAAAAGTGAAGATACAAGGTTTCAGTTTTAAAGGGAACCATGCAGGCATAGCAATTTCTCTGCCCTCTGCTTTTGGAGGGGACAAACTTGGCATTCCTTGCCTCTGGTGGCCCTGATGAGAAAGGCTCACTTGCAAGGCTCATCGTTTCACTTCTCTTGACTGCCTTCTTATGCCTTTGCATTTCTGCCTGGCCCTTGTCCAGGTGGTAAATATTCCAAGCAAGCAGCGCATGAAAGGAGGGGCTTCAGGGCAAACAAGGTCCTGGTGACAACATCTCTGGGGGCTTCAGACACAGGGTGACCTTCAGAGTTTATAGACATCTAACTTGTCTATTTTCTTCTCTTACCCCTGCAGTTTCCTATCATGGCCTCTGCTTTGAGTTGAATGGTGTCTCTCAAAAACAGAGGTCCCCCCCCAAAAAAAATAGAACTTCCAGTCTTAACCTGGATGTGACGTTATTTGGAAATAAGATCTTTGTAGATGTAATCAAGTGAAGACGAGGTCATATGTGATTAGAGTGGGCCCTACTGTAATGACAGATGTCCTTATAAGAAGACACAAATTTGGGCACACACAGAGAAAACACAGGGGGTGAACACCATCAGAGGATGGAGATAGAGATTGGAACGATATGTCTACAAGCCAAGGAACGCCAAGGATTGTGGAAACTAGGAAGAGGCAAGGAAGGATGCTTCCTTCTTCCAGCCTCAGGACCTGTGAGAGAAAAAATGTCTATTGTTTTAAGCCACCCTGTTTATGATAATTTGTTATGGCAGCCCTACAAAACCAACACAGCCTCCTATGATCTTAGAACCAGAGGGGAATTTGCTCAGCTCACAAGCAGGAAGGTGAGGGCCAGAAAGGGGCAACATCTTGCTCTGGGACCCTCATTGAGTGAGAGCTGGGATGTGGGTGTCTGAGCTCCGGCTCTGATCAAGGCACGTCCCTACTCAAATGCCTCCAGTGACTCACCCAGTCTGTGAGATGCCTCCACCTGCTATTCAAGGTCCTCCAGAGTCAGGCCTGACCTGACTCAACACAAAGAGCATAGGCTTTGTATGGACTGGGAGAAAAGACTTGCAAATGATGTAACTGACAAGGGCTTAATTTCCAAAATATACAAGCAGCTCATAAAACTCAATAACAAAAAACCAAACAACCCAATCGCAAAATGGACAGAAGACCTAAATAGACATTTTGCCAAAGAAGACATACAGATGGCCAACAGGCACATGAGAAGATGCTCAACATCGCTAATTATTAGAGAAATGCAAATCAAAAGTATAATGAGGTACCACCTCACACTAGTCAGAATGTCCATCATTAAAAAGTCTACAAATAACAAATGCTGGAGAGGGTGTGGAGAAAAGGGAACCCTCCTACACTGTTGGTGGGAATGTAAATTGGTGCAGCCACTCTGGAAAACAGTATGGAGGAGCCTCAAAAAACTAAAAATAGAATTACCATATGATCCAGCAATTCTACTCCTGTGCGTATATCCAGACAAAACTACAATTCAGAAAGATACATGTACTCTTATGTTCATAGCAGCACTATTCACAATAGCCAAGACATGGAAACAATCAACAGATGAATGGATAAAGAAGATGTGGTACATATATACAATGGAATACTACTCAGCCATGAAAAAGAATGAAATAATGCCATTTGCAGCAACATGGATGGACCTAGAGATTATCATACTAAGTGAAGTAAGTCAGAAAGAGAAAGACAAATATCATATGACATTCCTTATATGTGGAATCTAAAATATGACACAAATGAACTTATCTACGAAACAGAAACAGACTCAAAGACATAGAGAACAGACGTGGTTGCCAAGGGGGAAGAGGGATGCGGGAGGGATGGCTTGGGAGTTTGGGATTAGCAGATGCAAACTAGTATATATAGAATGGATAAACAACAAGGTCCTACTATATGGCACAGGGAACTATATTCAATATCCTGTGATAAACCATAATGGAAAAAATATGAAAAAGAATGTATATATATATATATGTATAACTGAATCACTTTGCTGTACAGCAGAAACTAACACAACATTGTAAATCAGCTCTACTAGAATAAAATAAGTTTTAAAATAAAAAGAGCATAGGCTTTGGAAATCTTTGGCAGGTTTATTTTCTTTCTTTTTTTTAATTGAAGTATAGTTGATTTACAATATTATATTAGTTTCAGGTGTACAGCCTAGTGATTCAGTGTTTTTGTAGATTATACTCCATTTTAGGTTATTACAAGATAATGGTTGTAATTCCCTGTGCTATACAGTATGTCCTTGTTGCTTATCTATTTTTTACACAGTAGCTCGTATGTTAATCCCATACCTCTAATTTGTCCCTTCCCCCCAACCCCAACCTTTCCCCTTTGGTAACCACTTGTTTGTCTTCTATGTCTGTGAGTCTGTTTCTGTTTTGCATATTCATTCAATTGTATTGTTTTAGATTCCACATATACATGATATCATGCAGGTGTCTTAACTTCTCTTAGCCTCAGTCCTTTCCTTGTGTAAAATGAAGGGAATATCATGAACCTCACAACAGTCTTTTTTTTTTTTTTAATTTTATTTATTTATTTATTTATTTTTGGCTGTGTTGGGTCTTCGTTTCTGTGCGAGGGCTTTCTCTAGTTGCGGCAAGCGGGGGCCACTCTTCATCGCGGTGCGCGGGCCTCTCACTATCGCAGCCTCTCTTCTTGCGGAGCACAGGGTCCAGACGTGCAGGCTCAGTAGTTGTGGCTCACGGGCCTAGTTGCTCCGCGGCATGTGGGATCTTCCCAGACCAGGGCTCAAACCCGTGTCCCCTGCATTGGCAGGCAGATTCTCAACCACTGTGCCACCAGGGAAGCCCCTCACAACAGTCTTAAGAGGATGAAACGTTCAGATGGATGTGAAGCATCAGCGCAGTGACTACGTGTAGTAGGTGCTCAATACGCTTGAGTTTCCTACTTTTGCCCGTCATTTAGGGTTCAACACTAATGCCATCGCACAAGCCCTTTCCTCCCTCTAGACTTCTCTCTCCCATCTCTGTCCACACCAACCTGCCCATCCTTCAGTGAAGCCTGTAACCCACCCCCTCCATGAAGAGGGCCCTGGTCTCTCACTGATTGGCTAGAACTTCTTTTTCCCTTTGAGCCCTCAGAGCACTTTAGCTCAGCCTCCACTATCTCAGACTAAACCTATTTGCACCTATGTTTCATCCCCTACGACAGAGGTCCCCAAACTTTTTGGCACCAGGGACCGGTTTTGTGGAAGACAATTTTTCCACGGACTGGGGTGGGGTGGGGGGATGGTTCAGGTGGTAATGCGAGTGATGGGGAGCGATGGGGAGCAATGGGGAGCAATGGGGAGCAATGGGGAGCGGCAGAGGAAGCTTCACTCACTTGCCCACCACTCACCTCCCGCTGTGAGGCCCGGTTCCTAACAGGCCACAGACCATTAGTGGTCCATAGCCCGGGGGTTGGGGACCCCTGTCCTACCACATACCCAAAGTACCTCCTCAAGTCCTCTCTGAATCAGTGAACACTGGATTATAGGCTCCTTAAGGGTGAGACCCTGTGCATCTCCCCAGCACCCAGTGCGGAGAGGCCAGTGCAGTTAATATTTGTGATTGAAGAGCTGTGACTTTGCCAGCTCATTTGTGTGGCCTAGTTAGAGATCCGTCAGGCCCACATGCCCAGAGAGAAGTTCAAAACTGAGAGACAAACTAAAACACAGATTGCATAATATCCTCTCTACCCTCAGTTTGAAAACCTCCAAGTATTTACCACACTCATTTCATTTTACTGTACGTCTTTTGCTATTTCCTGAGAAGTAAGAACTGCTACAACGCTCATTGTTTTGGAGGTGAAAACCCCAGCGAGGTTGAGGGTTACTGGGCAGAGCAGAGGAGCCCAACGGGCCACCAGACTGTCGTGGACCTGGGTGAGATCTCGACCACTAAGGAGACCAAAGTCCGACCATGTAGATCCCACGACAGTCATGTTTGCCTTGAACCTCTTTGGTGCCATGAAGGCCAGTGACAAGGGGACTTTTCAAGGGGCCCAGTGAGTGGCAGCTCAATCGTGTCACAGGGAGATGTACGTTTGAATGATGAGGGCGGCTTCTGCCCAGTCCCCCCATGAGTCCCCAGACGTAGCCCTTCATAGAAGGGAGAGAGTGCAGAACATGTGCACACATTTATGTGTTTGAAAGCCTCTGGCTTTATGTTTAGCTGAACAGATTACCTGGATTGAGATTCAGGCCACATGCGTCCTAATCTTGGCCTGGTCAGAAAATAACTGTATGACCAGTGCGTGTACTCTCAGGACCTGATTTTCCTGTCTATAAAACCGAGGGGCAGGCTAGATTATCTTTTTTTTTTAAAGGAACTCCTTTATTTATTTATTTATTTATTTATTTATTTATTTTTGGCTGTGTTGGGTCTTCGTTTCTGTGCGAGGGCTTTCTCTAGTTGCGGCAAGCGGGGGCCACTCTTCATCGCGGTGCGCGGGCCTCTCACTATCGCGGCCTCTCTTGTTGGGGGCACAAGCTCCAGACGTGCAGGCTCAGTAATTGTGGCTCACGGGCCTAGTTGCTCCGCGGCATGTGGGATCTTCCCAGACCGGGGCTCGAACCCGTGTCCCCTGCATTGGCAGGCAGATTCTCAACCACTGCGCCACCAGGGAAGCCCCCAGGCTAGATTATCCTGAGGGACCCTTCCAGTCCTGCCAGTCTGTGCTTATGACAATTCGATTGCTATGAAAATAAGCACATGGTTGACGTCCAGTCCACAAATGTTTTATCGTATACTGACTTGGTGGCAGGCCTTGTGCTAGGAACTGGGTACAGAAAGATGAATTAAATACAGTCACTCCTGTTGAGGCGCTCACAGCCTAGTGAAGGAGGCAGAGAATTAAAGGCACTAGTATGACAAGCAGGTGATCACAGAGGTCGAGATACACACAAGGGAGCATGGAGTAGGAATTAGGGATCTCGGGACATTTTCCTGGAGACGGTGGGACCCCAGTCCGGGTCAGCCAGGGGACATGGTAGGAGGAGGCCATTCCAGTTAGAACCACATAAGCAATGGCAGGAAGACAAGAAACAGTCTCACGAGCCCTGGAGAAGCATAGGCTCTTCTCCATTGCTGCAGCATAAATTATGAGGCCAGGAGAGGTGACAAATGAGGCTGCAGAGGTGGGCAGGTGCCAGACCTGAACATTCTCACGTGTTATACTGAGGAGCTGGGGCTGTAACCTGTGGCTGGTGGGAAGCCACTGCAGGGTTATAGTGAGAGGAAGTACAATGTCAGATTTGTGATTTGGTGAGAGCGTGAAGGGTGGATTTGAGGGGGGGGCAGGCAGAGAGATGGGAATGGGTATAGATGGAGCTAAGTGACCGGGTTAATTGGGGTTGGCACACAGTTAATGTTGCTCTAATTGCCTTAGTTTTTTTAAGGAAGCACCAGGTCCTCTGCTTGGCTCTGATGGGGAGTGGGTGCCTTCTAGAAAGTGCGAGGATTCAGGGTACACATTGAGGGGAGTGACAGAGGAATGGACAGCTAGATGGGAGGTGTACTGCTGCTGTAACAAGTTACCACAAGCTTGGCTTAAATCAACATAAATTTACAATGCTGCAGGTTACAAGTCCAATACAGGTCTCACTGAGCTAAAGTCAAGGTGTCGGTAGGGCCTCTTTTCTGGAAACTCTAGGGGAGAATTCGTCCTTGACTTTTCCAGCTTCTGGAGGCTGCCTGCATCCTTTGGCCTGTGGCCCCTTTCTCCATCTTCAAAACCAGCAAAGGAGAGTTGGGTCCTTCTCATATCACACTACTCTGACCCGCTCTTCTGCCTCCTTCTTTATTTAAAAAAAAATTGAGGTGAGATTCATATAACATAAAATTAACCCTGTAAAAGGGAAGAATTAAGTGATATTTAGCATATTCACAATGTTGTGCAACTACCACTTCCATCTAGTTCCAAAATATTTTCATCACCCCAAAAGGAAACCCTGTATCCAGTAAGCACTTGCTCCCCCTTCCTCCATCCCTCCAGCCCTTGGCAACCACCAATCTGCATTCTGTCATTATGGATTCACCCATTCTGGATGGCTCATATAAATGGACTCATACAGTATGTGACCTTTTGTGTCTTCCTTCACTTTAGCATAATGTTTTTGAGGTCTCCACTTTCACTTTTAAGGACCCTGGTGATTACATTGAGCCCATCTGGATAATTCAGATTATTCTCCCTTTTTAAGGTCAGCTGGTTAGCAACCTTAATTCCATCTATTGCAGAATCTTCCTTCCCCTTTGCCATGCACTGTAACATATTCACAAGTTCTGGAGATTAGGACATAGACATCTTTGGGGGGGGTCATTATTCTGCCTACCATAGGAGGGGTCAGAATGGGTTGAGGCACTGCCTGAACGGCTGAGGGATTCTACTCAGCATTATAGCTCCAGAAGCAGAGCATAGAGATTGTGGTAGTGGTCCAGGGATGGGGTGGATGCAGTGCACAGAAATTGTGGACCCGATGCTCATCCAGAAGGTCCTGGATGGGGAGGAAGGCAAGGATAAGAGGCTAGGAAGGAGTTGATAGTGGGAAAAATGAAGTGGGCTAGGGCAGGGCTCACTAAACTTTAGTAACTGTTCTATCATGGAGGAGTTTAAGCATGTATACCCCAGCCCCTAACTCCAGAAATTCCCATTTAAGGGTGGGATCCAGGACTTGTCCCAGGGAATTCTGATGCAGCCAGTGGGTGAGTCTACTTGTGAGGAATGCTGATGTAGATCCTGGAGGTCTTGAGAAGGTTAAATAACTGATGTGATAGAGTAAGGAATGAAGAGGGCTGGAAGGGTAAGAGGCTGTGATCACACAGTGGGATTTTGAAGCCAGAGAGTCCTTGAACCCACTGGAATCATTCCCACCTTGGGGACTTCATATTGGGTGTGTCCTTTGCCTAGCACAAAGCTGTCCATATGTATAGTTTTAAATGTTCTAGCAGCCACATTAAAGAAGTAAAAGGAAACAGGCAAAATCAATTTTAATAGTATATTCTATTAACTCAAAGTAGCCAAAATATTATCATTCAATATATAATTACTATAAAATTATTGAGATATTTTACATCCTTCTTATCTTACTAAGTCTTTAAAAGCCAGAGTGTATTTCATGTTTGCATCACATCTCAATTTGGACCAAGTACGTGTCAAGTGCTCATTAGCTGCACGTGGCCAGTGACTACCACGTTGGCCAACACGGGTTGGAATGTTCTCCCTCCATCTCTGTGCCTGGCTGGCTCCATCTCATCCAGGTCTCTGCCCAGAGATACCTTCCCTGGCTCTGCTGTCTAAGCCAGCTACTTTCTACTCCTAACACTGTTTTCTTTTCCTCAGAGACTTACCACTAACGGATATTTGATTAGTTATTTGTTTGCTGATTATCTGCCTCCCCATAGGATATAAATCCCATGAGGGCAGAGACCCGTCTGTCTGCTTTGGGGCAGTATCCCCAGCAACAACATCACATCCACAGTATATCCACAAATCACATCCACAAATATTTGCTGAATGACTTTGAAGATCCCAGATACGTCATTTGTCATCTCTGAAGCCCATATTCATTCAGTGGGGTGTAGGGGGAGGGGGACCAAGAGGCAGGAGCGTTATACAAGAAATAAGGTGGGAGAAAACCAGCCTGAAAGCTTCCTGCGCGCTAAAAGGCTGACTCTTACATGTTACGTTAGAGGCTGGGTTTCTTTCCAGCTGTGACTTGGCTGTGTATTGATTCAACCACTGGCTTATCCAGTTCTATGAGAAACCATCTCATCAAGTGTCACTTCTGCCTGGCACCAGTAGATGGGGCAGTGTCATAAAAAACAGGTGCAGTCTGCGGTCCCATGCAGGTTCTAAGCCGTTTCCGGCTGACTTTGCTGAGGTCTCTTCTGGAACTGCTCTGTGTCTCAAATCTGCACAGAGCGGGACTCACATGTCAGAGTGTTGACATTTGTCTAGAATTTCTCTGTCCTCCCCAGGTTGAAAACAGCCTTATTAACAGGCTTATTAAACAGTCAGGAGCAGGCTCTGTGGGCCTGTGCATCTGGGTCTGACACTCTGGCTCCACTGGAAAGCCTGGCCCGCCAGTGGAGTCCTCCCTGCTGCTGTGGTCCACTGGTTTCCCTGCCACCGCATGAAGCCCAAAGAGGTGCCTCTCGCGGAGGCTGAGAGCAGCCTTAGCTCCCACCACTGGTCCCTCCTCTTCCTGCTCAAACACTTCTGGTCCCTGGACCTCTGACTAATTTGGAAATGTTAACTGCTTGAACATGATGCCTGCTTTTGTAGAGTCTAGACTTTGAGATTATGGACCAGCTAAAGGTCACTTAGCACAGGTTAATTTGGTGGGTTTTTTATCGGAATTTTTTGTTGGGAGCACATACCACCTGCTTCATTGCCACTGCAAGATATTCCAGAAATGTGAGCAGAAGAGGAATTAACCTTGGTTTAAATGGGTTATTATAGTCCTAATCAGCTCATTCCAACACCATACCTCCATTAACCCATCAGTGCAGCTGAGGAGTAAGGCATTAGAGCTTTGGTCTAATGACATTCTGGGACCAGCCAGCCATGAAAAGGCCATTCCTTCCCTCAGAGACTAGGAGGGCATGATCAGAAGACTTCCTTGTTTGATCAGGAAATTTTCTTCTTTCATTGTCACAATTGTCAAATGCCATCCTCAACTACACATGTGCACGCATTTTTAGGTTCTATAATTTTGCCGATCTCTATATCTGGAAAGCCCTTTAATTCTTCCCTCCGTGGCAAAATCCTGTCCATATTTCAAACTTCACCACCTCCATGGAACCTTTTCTGATTTTCCTAGTCACAAAGAACCTTTTCTTCCAGCTTCTCAGAGTACTTTGGGTCTTTCTCAGGGCATTTAGTTCACTCTGTCTTCTTGTTCACATGCATGTTTCAGTCATTCATTCAACAATTAAGTAGTGTCAGGCACTGGGGGGAGATAGGGTGCTCTCACAGGACTTACATTCCAGAAGAAGCCCAGAGGTGGGTGAAGTTTACATCCTTCATTGGACTGGGAGCTTCTTGGAGACGGGAATTAGGTGTGTTCCCAGCTCAGGGCCTGGTACCAAAAGTTACTCAGGAAAGTTAGTTAAATTGAAACGCAGCACCAATGACTCTAGGAAATTGGGTTAGAGTTCAAAGAAAGGTTAAAAGTTAGCAAAGGTAGAGGGCCAGAGAATTTCCATGAGGAGCTACAGTTGTTCTGAAATCAGAATCTGGCATGGCAGCCAGAGACATCCAGATACCCAGTAGACTGGGCCTGGGGAGTGGGAGGGCCTACTCTCCTCCTCTGGGATGAGTTTGGAAGTTTGATGCAGGGTCATCTGGACATTTATCACACATTCCAGCTAGAAGTGGTTTTGCTTTGATTGAGCAGACCATAGAGGCAAGCTGGTTGTTTCGAGGGCCCAGAAATGAGTTACTAGCCAAGGGTCAAGCTGGCCAGATGATTAAAGCGACATTATCCAGCTGGCACAAGAGAAAAGAATAATTAACGCTAACCATTCTCTGTGGAGGGTGGCCGGGCATTATTTGACACAAATAAAAAACGTCATTTGAATTTTTACTAGGAATTCTCATCCATAATGTGATAATGATGTAATAAAACTGAATGACTGGCCTGCCAAATTATAAACTGAGTTCTAACCACACACAAGCATTACTTAGAAATTGAATGTATCTCAGAAAACTGCTCTACTCTGAGGCCTGACAGAAGGAGGGGGCACTGCTGGGGGTTAGGAGCTGGAAGCACCTTATTTACCAAACACATACTATAGTGTTCACTCTAATCATCCTATTACCACTCATCTCTCTTTTCACTATCTGCTCTTTGCCTGTGGAGAAAGGGCTCCAAGATAGTGAAAGATAAGTCTCAGCGTTTTCTTTGCCCCTATTTATTTTCTTTAATAGAATAAAATTCTGGAAAAAAAAATTAAACAGCACCCAGTCAATTTCAGAAAGCTATTACACACGGAAAGAATCACTATTTCCCCAACCTTTTTGTATTTTATAGTGTAAATCCCACCTTCCACCACCTCCCCCAGAAGTTCCGATGGAGACACACATCAGTGAGTTGCAACTCAGGCTGGGGGTGGAGTGTCAGAATTCAAGTTGCTTTTCTTGCGGGGTAACCAAAGGTCTTGGCGATTTTTGTAGATAAATTCTACAGAATTTCTGCTGGTAAACTTGGGATTTAATTGCCAGGTTGGACCGTTCTGCCCTTTCCCTCAACCAATGGCTGCAACCAGGTCCCTTTAAGAGACCAGGAACCCGCCGGGCTTCCAAGCCCGAAACAGATCCTCTTCTCTGCTCCTCCCCTGTCCCCGCGCGGCGAATGGTTCGCGCCGGCCTATATTTACCCGAGATCTTCCTCCCAGACGGCAAGGATGTGAGGCTGGCGAGGCAGCTATCGCTCGCGACACCGGAGGGGGCGCGCAGCAAAGGCTGGCAGCCGAGCCAGGGGATCCCGGGAGCGCAGTCGGACACCCTCCGGAGGGAAGAAATGAGGTAGCGACCATCCCCGGAGCCGACCATGCGCACGCCCCGCCCTCGGAGCCTGGCGCTGCCCTGGCGGAGCCAGCCCGGACAGTGAGCCGGAGAAGCCCGAGTCCCCGGCGTCCTGCGGGAGAGAAGATGCAGTGAGCCACGGCGGGACTGCTGCGCTGGGCCCGCCGCGGCCAGCCGGACCCACCATCTGAGCGCACTTGGGGCAAGCAGCTGATTCTGGGACCCGCTCAGCCGAGGGCCTCTCTGCCTCCAGCACCCCTTGGGGGTGGGGAGCACCGACCCCTGGGCACACTAGCGGTTGAGTTTCCGCGGTTTCTGGCCCTAGCCCTGGGGATTGTGTGTGTGAGTGTGAGAGGGGGCCCCTTTTCACCTTCGCCGAGGAGTTCCTGCGTATTCTCGCACCATCCCGGCTGCTTTTGCTGCACGCGCGCATCCCTTTTTTCTAAAGACATTTTCTGCTCCACTCTCGTGCTTTCTCTCATTTTGCTTGCCCAAGACTCTTTGCCCTGGTCCTGCCCAGGCTGGGGTAAATCTGTGTGCTCCTCCCTCCCCCCCACTCGTTGCAGTTAAATCCTCTTTAAAAAAAATTCTACCCCTACCTCTTTCGGCGGGGTTCTCGAACATCTCCCCCGCCCCCACTCCCTCCGACTGGGCCACTCCCAGCAGAGTTTTATTTTTCGGTCTTGCCCCGGCCGGGCCCGGCCGGGGCGGGTGGCTCAGCCGGGCTCTCAATCGGCGCTCCGCCGCCGCCGCCGCCCAGCTGCGCTGGGGCGCCCTCCGGAGATGCTGCCGTGGAAGAAGCACAAGTTCGAGCTGCTGGCCGAGGCGCCGCCACGGCAGGCGTCCAAACCCAAGGGCTACGCGGTGAGCCTGCACTACTCGGCGCTCAGCTCTCTGGCGCGGGCGTGCCCCGAAGGCGCGCTCAGCCGGGTGGGCAGCATGTTCCGCTCCAAGCGCAAGAAGCTGCACATCACCAGCGAGGACCCAACTTACACCGTGCTCTACCTGGGCAATGCCACCACCATCCAGGCGCGCGGCGACGGCTGCACCGACCTAGCGGTGGGCAAGATCTGGAGCAAGAGCGAGGCGGGCCGTCAGGGCACCAAGATGAAGCTGACTGTGAGTGCGCAGGGCATCCGCATGGTGCACGCCGAGGAGCGTGCGCTGCGCCGCCCGGGCCACCTCTACCTGCTGCACCGCGTTACCTACTGCGTGGCGGACGCGCGACTGCCCAAGGTCTTCGCCTGGGTGTACCGGCACGAGCTCAAGCACAAGGCGGTAATGCTGCGCTGCCACGCGGTGCTGGTGTCCAAGCCCGAGAAGGCGCAGGCCATGGCCCTGCTGCTTTACCAGACGTCAGCCAACGCTCTGGCGGAATTTAAACGGCTCAAGCGGCGGGACGATGCGCGTCACCAACAGCAGGAGCTGGTGGGCGCGCACACCATCCCGCTAGTGCCTCTGCGCAAGCTGCTCCTGCACGGACCCTGCTGCTACAAGCCGCCGGTGGAGCGCAGCCGCAGCGCGCCCAAGCTCGGCTCCATCACCGAGGATCTGCTCGGCGAACAGCAGGAGCAGGAGCTGCAGGAGGAAGAGAGAGGGTTGCACACGGAGGGCTGCCCGGAGGAGGAGGAGGAGGAGGAGGAGGAGGAGGAGGAGGACCGAGCCGGGGAGGGAGACCCGGCAGAGCAAGAGGCCGAGGCGCAGCGGGCGCTGGTGGTGGCCATGCACTTCGAATGCGGGGACTTGCTGGACACGCTGGAGAGTGGCCGCGAAGAGGCGCTGGGGGGCGGCGGGGTCTCGCCGGGTCCTGAGGCTGTGTCGCCGTCTCTGCTGCTGGGCAGCACCTCCGACATGAAGGCCGAGCTGTCCCAGCTTATTAATGATCTGGGAGAGCTCAGCTTCGGCAACGACGTACGCAGCCTGCAGGCCGACTTGCGGGTGACGCGCCTACTGTCGGGTGAGAGCACGGGTAGCGAGAGCTCCATCGAAGGAGGGGCCCCGGAACCCACCACTACCACCGCCGGGGACCAGTCCGACCCCGCCGACTGCGCCAGCTCAGACGAGCCCCACTCGGGCTGAGCTCCCAGCAATGTCCTGTGCGCTCCCCTGTTGCCCCATCGTGACCCCCCCCTCTCTCCACCACTTCCTTACCTTCCCGACCCCCCCCCCCAAAGAAAGGGGAAAGGGGACACTTGAGGCCCAGACCCTCCCCCACCCCCATACGTTTGGCTCTGTTTGAAGCAGGGCTCAGATTGCACGTGGAGATATGGGGGAGGGAAACTCTACAAGGAAGGGGAGAGAGGCAGCCTCTGGGGTCTGGGGAGGGGAAGGGCAGCTGGTGTTAGCAAAGCCCCACAGGCGTGAGGTGTCTGCCGGCCAGTTTCCTGTTTGTGGGGCAGCTGGGGCCTGAGGAGGAGGGGTTAACTTCCTCCACCAGCCCCCAACTGGGAGCGGCCTGGCGCTGTCATTGACATGTCATTAAAAAAAAAAAAAAGAATTTGCTCTCACAATGTTTGAGGCTTTAGTGCCACCTCCTTGCCCCCAGTCTTTTTGGTGCGAGAGCTTGGGTTGTTTACCTCAGACTCAGACCCTTGAAATTCTGCCAAATTCCTCAAATAACTGGTGGGGAAGGGAGGAGGGGAGAAAGAAAGTTGCATTTTGTTTACAGTTAAAGACATCTAATATCTAAAAAAGGAGTTTTCCTTTAGAAACACACACACCTTGCTCCCGCTCAAAAGATCTCACTCCATGATACTGTGTAAAATATTTTTGCACTGTTGTGAAGTATTTTTGACATCTTTTTGGTTTTTTTTTTTTTGTACATAACTGTGTTCTGAGTCCAATGTTTATATCTTTTGCTGTGCAAAAGGGACATGTAAAATGTTGTTCAGCTGTATATACAGAAATGTGTATAAAACATTTTGTTATTTTTAAAGAGTAGCACTGCTCTGGTTCTGTTTGCCCGCCAGTGGGGAGAGAATAAAGAGGAAAATTTAACAGAACAGGTGAGCGTCTAGACCTGCTTCAGAAAATGCTTGGCCGTGGGGCTGGGCGGCAGAAGGTGTGACCATGGCTGGGATGGGGTGGGAGAACAGTCTTTGTCCTTTGCGGGGCTTGGAGGTAATTAGGGAAGGGGAACCCACTTTATGCGTAGCCTGGGGCCTTTCTGGTCCTCTGCAACTCTGGATGCTGCAGCTGGGACCATATTCTTCACTTATTATTAGTTAATGTGAGTGTGGGCTTTTTCTGGCTTCTTTGAGGCAATTTTTGGAGATGCCGGGTGAGTTCTGTTCCTCACTGCCAGACCTATGATGTTATTTAGGGAGGGGTGACTTTCAAGGTCTTCTGAGGTTTTACCACCTCCTTCTGTGGTTCACCTTTTCCTTTCCAAACAGCTCAAGGAGCTTTAGATGTGAATTAGAGAGCTAAGGAAAGTCCCCATGATGCTCTCTGAGGAGTGGGAACATCTCTGTTTTTCCTGGGAGGAAAGTCAAGGAGAGAGGAAAGTGGAGAGGTTCCAGTCATGGCTTGAATGAGTCATGGTGCACGTGGGGTGGGGTCGGGGCAGGGGCAGGTGGAAGAGCCTATTTCCTTCCCTTCTACAACCCAGCATGACCCAGTGGGAGGATGGTTTGGAGGTCAAGGCGGAGAAGGACTGCTAGAGCTTGGTCTGTGTGTGTGTCTTAGCGTTTTCATGCTTTCCGTGTGTTTGTTTCTGTTGTAAACTCCAAACAGATGTCTCTAGTTTGGCTACACCCGATCAGCTGGAAGCTGTAATAAGATTCTGCCAAAACTGTGCCTTCTGCAAACTATTTTTTCCCTTTGCCCCTATGGGCCCCTTTTCCTGTGTTGCAGAAATTGAGCGCTCTCCTGGCCTTCCCTAGTGTAGTGTCCTGAGGCCCTTGGTTTTGTTTTCATCATAAATACGTTCTGAGCAGCTAGACCCAGTGATCCTAAGAAGTCTGGAATTCACTGGAGCCATAGAGGAAGGGGGGGGGGTAGACTTTCTTCCTAATTAACAGGAGTGGTTCAGGCATAAGATGATCTTTAGAAAAGCAAAGGGTGGGTGGGTGTGTGGGAAATTGAAAAATATTCAGAGTCACTTTCTGAGGGCATTAGAACAAGGCCTATCTTATATTTCTCTTCTATTATATTTTGGTTTGGTTGAGAGTCCCTATCCCTTTCCCTGAATACCTCAGCTACACATTATTGAATGATGTTTTCAAACCCCCAGGTAGAGAGAGGGCAGGAAAGTCAGCTGCAGGTCATCGCTAGTTTGCATGATTAGATTTCACATTTCAGTAATTTCATATTTCAAATTATTTCCATGCACTGCCAGTTCCTTTGCTGTTTGAAACTGATGAGAACGTTAATCACGGTGAAGATCATTTGATGAACACTTGGGGGGTGGGGCAGGGTCTTCATGTCTTCCTTCTTAATCCAATTGATGTGTCCAGAGAGAATGCCAAGGTGGCTTTCGTCTGTGACTGATGGGGGTATGGTGATTGGTCAGAAAGTTCAAACAAATGACATTTACACCAACACCATCAATAAATATAAAGCAACTGTCTCTTTAAAGTCTGATTTTTCCTGTTATCTGATTTATAAATAGGGAAGGGGTGTTTAGGGGGTGAGGAAGGAGAAAGAAGAAAATAAGCAAACTGCAAAAGAACCAGCTCTCTTTTTCCCTCCCCCACCGGCACCCTCCCTTTCCCTCTTTCCTCCCCTCTACTTTTTGGCTTTTATCCCCACTGCACCCCAGGGCTCTGGCTGATGTAATTCTAGAAGAGATGCGAAGGTGATACATGATTCACCTCTTCTTACATCTTAGTCTTCCAGGGATGACATCACTAGCGTAAGGAGAGATGTTTTAAATGAAAAAACAAAACAAAACAAAACCGGAAAACCAATTTTCTCTTGACACTCAGGGGGAAAAGAGTGGTGTGACAAAAGCACAGTGAAGCAGAGGAAATACACGTTCCAGAAAGCACCTGAGGTCTGGTTTATTCATCAAATTTAGCTTTTCCGTCTTGCAAGGTGAGGCTCACGTTTCTCCTTTACTACCTGATGGTACTTTAAATGCAGTGAGACTCTTGCCACAGTCTTCCCCAGCCTAAGTAATCCTCGGTGTCCAACAATGCAGCCTTGACTGCACGAAACACGGAGTGAGTGACTTCCGGCTGAAAGAGAGATGGTTGCAGGGGTGGCCGCGTGCGTCCACAGAGGAGGTGTTTCTCCACCTCTCTCGGCACAAACATCCCATTTGTACAATTTTTGTGTGTGTTGAGGCAGAAGGAGAGAGGAGTAGGACAGTAAAATAGACAGTGGTATTACATAGCCTCTCAACTATTACAGTGTCAGACAACACCCACTCTACACACACGCATGCGCCCCCCCCTAAAGAAAACCTTCCCTCTCACTGCCCCTCAGTCAGCAGAAGAGTAGATTTTAAACAAATTAGAAAGGCTCTGTTATACTGAGAAAGCACAATGCCCTCCCAGGGACAGAGTTGCTTTTAAGGGTTCTGCTTGTGAAAGGAGAAGGAACTGGCTGGTAGAATCCACCCCTGGCACCACACTGGAGATTAGAAAACCTCATGGGAGTCACCAAGAACCATGAGAAACGTAACAATTCTATTAGGAGCTCGTTGCCCTCATTTCTAAAGGGTTTAGTAATGTAATAAGAAGAAATCTTTCCTCTGTGTGGTATGCAACCGTAGCCTTAGCATCTGCTGGTAAGTGATGCATGACAGAGCTAGCAATGTGCAGGGATTGTTGGTGCTAGGAACCTTGCCTGACACGTGGGAAACTACTCAGGGCTCCAGGCGGGCAGGAGGGCCCTAGGGCCAGGGCGCTCTATACTCTTGGCACCAGGTTTTTCTGTACTTGGCCACATCTGTCTCTAGGTATTTTTTGATTCCCTCTTTGATTTCTTCAGTGATCCATTGGTTGTTTAGTAGCATATTGTTTAGCCTCCACATGTTTGTGTTTCTTTCAGTTTTTTTCTTATAGTTGATTTCTAGCCTCATAGTGTTGTGGTTGCAAAAGATGCTTGTTATGATTTCAGTTTCCTGAAATCTACCGAGGCTTGCTTTGTGACCCAGCATGTGATCTACCCTGGAGAATGTTCCATGTGCTTGGCCCCATCTGGATCTGGCTTTATGGTTAGCTGGGGCCTTTCCTGCTCCTGCTGGCTCATCCGTGTTCACAATGTGCCTGGGACCAACCCCACTTCCTGCCCTCCCCCCCCCCGCCACCCCCCCAGCTCTGGAGTGACCCAATCTGAACAGCCTTGACTAACCATCATTTTGGTGGTTTGAATGGCTAGGTGGCCCTGGAGCTTGGCACTAATTCCTTGACCGCTCTAGGGCTGTTCAGTGGCACCAGCAAAGGCCCTTGTTTCTAACCCCCAGGGAGAGCAGCCCTTCTGACCACCTCCTTTCCTGTTTCTCTTCTTCATCTACCTCCCACCCCACTTCCTCCTGTAACACATCAATCCCCTTGGACTTCTCCTATTACCCAGCTTCCCACCTGATCCTGGCTTCATTTTTCCTTCTTCCCACAAACCTAGTTCAGACTTTAATCACATGGAATAAAAGAAAGCCCAAACTTTAAAGGAAAAACAAACCAAGTACACAGTCATCCATCAACACCAATCCTGCAACTCCAGGGCATGCTTTGGCCCTGCCCACCCCCCACTTAGAAATGAACAAATGAGGTACAGAGGGGTGATGTCCTGCCCAAAGTTATACAAGGAGACACCAAGACCCAGGGTTTCAAACTCCTAAACCCATGCTCTTTTCACATTCCTCCAGTTTTTATGGCTTGTGACTAGATTTTTAGCTTTGGGATGGCAGAAACTGGCAGTTGAATTGTTCTTTGTTTCCCCCTTTCTTAGCTACCCCTACATTTTACACATGGTAGATGCTGGATGATAAACTTGTGTGCCATTCTTTAACATGCCACTCCCACCAACAAGTGCGCATGAGTGTCTACTAGCTGCACGATGCTGAAGGTAGAGGGGCCAGGTGTCTGTCTTCCTGGCAAGGATGCTGCTGGTGGGTGTGGTGGCCACCCCCAGAGGAACTTGGTCTCCTCTTGTTTCCACCCCTGAGGTCTGGTCTGGCAAGGCCTTGCCCTAGAAGAGCAGGTGTAGTTTGAGGGTGGAGGAGCTCTTTCCCTTGCACCATATTTATTAATCATCTGTATCCCTCCTGGTTGGCTGAGTTCTCCCAGGACAGGCATGTGACTTTAGGCATCTCTGATTCACCAAACTTAGCATAGAGCCCAACACCTAGTAGGTGCTCAGGAAATGCTAAGGAGGGAGTAAAGGGGGTGATTCCACTTCATGCTATGAGAATAGGGCTGATAAAGTTCAAGGTCATCACCCAGATGGAGGAGTCAAGGTTTTAAGGATATTATGTTTGGAAGGGAGGGAAGATTGGGATTCAATTGACTCCTCCACTCCATATCAGGTAGATTCAGTTCTCAAGATTTTCCTTGGAACTTCCCCGACCTTCTTAGGGAAGGGATGGTTCTGGTTTGGAGAAGGATGGTTTACTTGGAATTAGCTTTAATGGAATTGTAGTCACCAAAGTTATTGCCCATATCCCTCCCTGTAATTTGAGCCAAATGAAGGCTCGTAAAATGTGGTATGGCAGAAGCCTGAAGGAAGAGCCTTGAATCCAGGCCTTGAAGTGATCGGGACTCTGTCTGCACTGACCCAGTCAAGTCACTTCCCCTCTCTAGCCTTGGGATCCTCATAGGTAAAATGGATGGATTGCATTAGATAATAGCAAAACTAATGTTCTGAATTAAAGAAGGAGCAAAGGTTAAAGTCAAGCATGTTTCTGCCTTCCTCCATCCCCTAGTGGGTGAGAATAGAAGAAACCTCTGACTGTGGGCTAGAAAGTGTCTGGGGCTCTGGGGACATCTTTAGGACTCATTGTGGCCTGGACCCTCACCAGAGTCTAATTTGGAGGTGATGTTCTCTTGGCCAAGCCAGAGCAGGAGTTGCCTGCTAGACGTCCCTTTCACTACCTCAAAACTTGGAGGCCATGCTGTGTCCTAAAATGCAGACTGATACTGTATCTAAGGGCCAGGTTAGGAAACATAAAATAACTTGCCCTAAGATCACTCAGCAAGTTGGGGCCAGAAGTCAGGTCTCCTAACTCCAAGTCCTACCCTCTTTTTCTCTGTATTTTTTTGGTTGGGATAAGTTAGTTTGAAAGCAACCCAGCCACTCTTCAAGGAAATTTGGCAGAGCCCAGGCATCTGATCAAAGACCATAAGGGCACCTGATAGCACGGTGTTTTGTTTTCCTAACAAGGGTGATCAGGACCCACTGGCAACAAGTCTGGGAGTAGGAGGGAGTAGGCATCCTGGGGCATCTTCCCCACCCTCTCGCTCCTCCCTACTCCAGGACCCATCCCAATCCTGGATCCCTCTCCTAGGGGAATTTATTCTTTGCTGCCTGTCGGGGATTCTCCCTCTCCTCTGTTCCAGGATTAGCCAACAATGAATGGCTCAAGAGGTCACCAGCTCACTCCAAGATCATCTACTCTCCCTGAGAGCCTGAGAGCCAGACAGAACCTCAGCGCACTTCCAGACCAGTCCCTTCCTTTTATAGATGAGGACACCGAGCTCAGAGAAGGGAAAGGACTCGTTCAGGTGTTGCAGGGAGCTTATAGTGGAGCCACGATTAGAACTCAGGCTTCTAATTTCTCCCCCCACTGCCTTGGTGACATGGGCCAAGTGTGTGTGTGTGAAGCACAGGGCCTGCCTCCCTCCCTTCCCTAAGTGGTAATGTTCGCACTTTTGCATCCTCAAGCAATTGTTCCTAAAGCCTACAGTGTGTCCCAAACTCTTACCTAAGTGGCCTTTTCAGGGAACTGACATTTTAATAGGGTATTCTTGGATATTAAAAGCCTTTGAGATATAAAACCCCATAATAAGAGAATTTCAGGCACCGTGATGTAGGAGGCCACAGTAGGCAGGAAAAAATGTTTTAGTGCAGGGAATACCTCTCTTAACATTACAGATATTCTAACATCATAAGCCACGTTCCTAAAGGTCACACTCTTGCAGCTGAACTCATACACAGAGAAAGTGATGTTTCCAAAGTCTCATGGGTTCAAGGAGGGAGGGTGGGTAGGGCCACTGGGTCCTACTATCAGTTCTGTGTGCCAGATCAGGGCTTGCAAATGATTCCCAGGCACCATCTAAAGATCTACAAAACCATCAGCAGTTCCTTGTCCACAGCTGCTGTCTGTCCTGCACCAAGGCTTCCTCTGCAGGTAAACCTGTCTTAGCCTTTGCAGGCCAACTCATCCTCCACGTCCTCGATTCCCAGGGAAAACGCTCACACTACCTGATTTCCAGTAGAGGAGCTCATCTCTTTAAAGGAGCACCATGAGATCAGGTGATCCTGTTTGTGCCCGCACCAAACCACACTACTGCCCGAAGGAGATGTGGAGCCACACCAAGGTGTGTGGGACCCTTCCTCTCATATCTGTAGCAGTTGTTGCTGATGAAGGAAGCTCACGGAGCCCATGGCTGGTCAGACCCTTTTGGAGGCGTTCACGCTGATGAAGTCCAAAGAGGTTTTAGTTACGTAATATCTCTGCCACTTCATTTCTTTGACCCAGGTCTTAGCAAATGTCCAATGTTAACTGACAAACGAAATAACTGGGGGACTAGGGTGGGGTGGGGGGTAGTATTCTTGTGGATGAGTCTGTGGGTAGAGCCAAAAGAGAATTGGACTTGAGACCTGGTTCTAGCCTTGGTTTTCCCGTATATCAGCTCTTTGACCTTGGGCCAGTTTCTTTTTGTGAAATGGAGGTAGTAACAGCTAACCAAACGATCTCTCAGGTTGCTTTGAGGCTCAAAATCTAAATGTTGGATAAGTCAGTGCTCTCGGTAAAGAGCAGTCCAGGAAAGGAGTGGTGGCTGCTGGAATATTCAGATTGAAATAACACAGTCGGGATGACTGAGCCTCAGTGGGGCTCCTCCACGGAGGGAATGTATAGCTGGGCAGGGACATTTTCCATGAAACA
The DNA here is from genome assembly GCF_009873245.2 of Balaenoptera musculus. NCBI lineage: Eukaryota > Metazoa > Chordata > Mammalia > Artiodactyla > Balaenopteridae > Balaenoptera > Balaenoptera musculus. The sequence continues at coordinate 70,973,341 of NC_045788.1, forward strand.
TGTTCCAGGGACCCAAGGAGGGAAAACAGGCAAACACAAGGAAGTAATCTATTAAGAATAGGAAACAGTAGGTGGGCGTTCAAATGGCATGCTTTATGTGGAAAGATTATGGGCCAATTTTCCGTCTGAAGCTCTAGATAGCCACCTGAACTATGTGGCTCCACCTCCAGCCCAATCTCTTCCATCGGCTGTGGCGGGAGAGCGTGGCAACTGCCTGTGTTCTCTGGCTAGATTTTTATTTGTTCTCTGTAATTAGATTCATTTTGTCAGCATGTGATGATCAGCTAGATCAGTATTTCTAGTGTGATTACTGTTCTACACTCAGACTGACACACACACGCACACACACACGCACTACTTCCTGAAACTTTTCACAAATATTCACAAGCATGATTTCATTTACTTCTCAAATGGATGTCCCTCAAATGGACACGGTTCTCTTAGAGTGATTCTTTAGACTATTTTCTAGAAATGTGGAAGTTCTGAGGTGTTCCTTGGAGACATGCTATGTAGATAGAGTACACACAGGAATAATTAGGATCCTCCTGTTCTGATGGGACTGGTGTGTGTGTGTGTGTGTGTGTGTGCGCACGCATGTACAAGTTCCTGTGGGTATGCCTGGGACTGTGCTCTAGGACGCAGCTGAGCTGTACTGTAAACTCAAGATGTTGTACTTGGCATTAGTGTGAAATGATCAGTGAAAGCTCACAGCGCAATGAGAGAGCTATGCTGATCCTCCCAGATTTCGGCCAAGAAAAACTGCAAATCACGTCACCCTTTCCTTTCCATTGTACTCTGAGTCTCCTTTTTGGCTTGTTTTTAATCTTAAAGGATCCTTAAACTAATAGAAATCACCAATTTCCTTGAGGAATGCTCTGTATCGTGGGAGACCACGATCCACAGGGGCCTCTGCTAGGATGACCACAGATTCTCGTTTGCCCAGGACAGTCCCCATTTATGCCTGATGTCCTCACATAATTATAGTAGAGCCACATTTCACTCTCAAAAGTGTCCTAGTTTGGATGATAAATTATGTTTCCCTACCTATTACCTAGATAATTTTGACCTTAACCTGTGCATGTCTTTATACATGCATTCCAGTTCTCTTCTTCACTGGAGAAACATTTATAATGCACCTACTGTGTACCAAGCACTGTGCTGGCTGTGGGGTGAGGTGGGTGAGTCTGAGGTGGGGGATGGGGTGCACCCAGGGAAACAAGAAGGCATCCCTGCTGTAATGGAGCTTGTAATCCAGTGGAAGAGACCAAAGCATGTAATACCTGTACAAGCTAAAAAGAAGTAAGGTCAGTCAGTGTGTAAAGTATTGAGGGAACACAGGACAAGCAGCCAACCCACCGCTACCCAGCCAAGTGAGGGAAGGATGGTCATAGAGGGCTTCACAAAAGAGATAGTTATCCTTTTCAACCATCAAGATGGTCTTCTCAAAGGCTCTGACTGAGTTAAAACTTTGCCTCATCTAGGTTCTGGGGGAAGTAAAATCCTCCAGAACTTTTTTCTTTTTAAAAGGGTGAGATTGGAGGATGCTTTTGAAAATTTCCTACCTGCAACCTCTCTCCAGCCCTGTATTTCTAAAGGCCATTTTAGAAGAATTTTTGGGTTTTCTTCCTCATTGGTCCATTTCCTGATCCATGAACCTGGCAACCAGAAGGAACAGAATATGTTGGGTATAATTAAATAGGGTAAAGACTGTTAACTGCTTTAACAAATCCCATACTCTTACTGGCTTAACATAAGGAGAGTTTATTTCTCACCTATGCAATATTCAGTGTGAATACTTGTGGTTGTCAAGCAGTCATTTAGGGACCCAGGTTCCTTCTACATTGTGGCTCCATCATCTTCTAGAGCAGGAGACGTGGGCCAAGTTGGACTTGCTGGCTGTTTTTGTATATGAAGTTTAATTGGAACACATTCATGCTCATCCATTCACACATTGTCTATGACTGCTTTGCACTATGGCAGCAGACTTGAGTAGTTGCAACAGTCTGTATAGTCCACAAGCCTAAAATATTTGCCATCTGGTCCTTTAGAGAAAAAATTCGCTGACCTCTATCCTAGTACCTCAAAATTCTCTCTGGGTCACCTGCTTCCGGCTAGAGAATGTCTTCCAGTGGACAGAGAAAAAGTGTGCATGATCATTTGGAGGTTTTAATGGGCAGGCCTAGAAGTGACACACACAACTTCTCACCATGTTCCATTGGCCAGAATTCAGTTCGTGGTTACATGTAACTGCAAGGCCAGCTGGGAAATGTAGTCCAGCAGTGTGCTCATAAGGAAAGGGAAATGGACTTGAGGAAGAGATACAGTCTCTGCAACAGAGACTCTTCATCTTATGACCACAGGCCCAGGTTTAGATGAGCTGAGACTTTAGGAGGATCAGAGGAAAACTGTTATTTATAAAAGTTTGTGAAGACAGTCATCATTCAGTCTGCACTTGGTCCTAAGGGCTGCTTTGAAGAGCTCAGGGCCCAGACTTCAAGTAACTTTTCAGAAACAGTTGCTGTAAACATTAGCCCAACACTAGAAGGATTTTTGAGGGAAACTGTCCTCTCTCTGGGGGCTCTGTGAATTCCTACGGCCTTTGGGAGCAGATCTCTCTTTCTCCTGAGACAACCCAGCCCCTGGATGACAGCTCTGATTCTTGAAAAGTTCTTCTAAGATTTGTCACACTGCCCTGTGAGGCTGTAGAGAACAAGTCAGCGAATTCTTCCTTGGTCAGACCCAGCCGCCTGCAGGGAGATGCCTGGGTCCTTCTCTCCTACAAAGACCTCAGCTCCTCCCACCAGGGACCCAGACACCTGGACAGAGGACGGCTCTGCTTTTCCAGTGAGAGGGAGACCTGGATAGATGCGTGAGTGGTCACTGCAAGTTCTGGGAAGGCCCTAAGTGAATTGCACTGTCCCCCAGAGGTCTGAGAGAGGTCTCACTGTCCCACGTCAGAAATGCCTCTACTGGGCTTCCCTGGTGGCGCAGTGGTTAAGAATCTGCCTGCCAATGCAGCGGACACGGGCTTGAGCGCTGGTCCAGGAAGATCCCACATACCATGGAGTAACTAAGCCCATGAGCCACAACTACTGAGCCCTCATGCCACAACTACTGAAGCCTGCGTGCCTAGAGCCTGTGCTCTGCAACAAGAGAAGCCACCGCAATGAGAAGCCAGCGCACCACAACGAAGAGTAGCCCCCACTCACTGCAACTAGAGAAAGCCCGTGCGCAGCAACAAAGACCCAACGCAGCCAAATATAAATAAATAAAATAAATAAATTTATATATATATAAAAAGAAATGCCTCTAGTAAACAGCTCAATCTGCATACTGACCTGAGGGAGGGCAGGAGAGGGGGACTTTATATGATACTAGACTGGCTGAATTTTTATTTTATTAGCATGCTACATTTATAATAAACTAATCTAATTTTTAAAAAGCACTGTATAGTGCATTTTAGAAATATTTTAATTCAAAATAGTATTTTTAAAAAGGCTTAGGGTACCTAACAGGATTAACTGGGAAATTTACTGGTGTGGGTGTTAATGGAATATGGCATTACTTTATTCATTATTATTCTTTGATAAGTTTAGAGATAAACTAGCAAATAGTTTAAATAAATGCAGCATTATCGAGAAAAAAAAAAAAGAAGAAAGGAAGGAAGGGAGGGAAAAAAAAGAAAACAAAGGCAACAGGCTGTGTCTCTTCCAGAGGTAACCACCACACGGATAGAAGCACAGGATTCCAACTCAGAGACCTGGGTTTGCACCCCATTCTACAAGGCTCCCTGTGTGACGTTGCACAAAGAGGTGCATTTCTCCTAGGTCTGATAAATTTGTAAACAAGGTAATTATGCTTCCTTATGGCATTGTGCAATTCAAAGGAAATCACGTATATAAGCCACTTCTTATGGAAAAGCATGACACAAATGTGAGGAATTTTCCTTGCTGACAGTTGGGTCTCAGGCGGATCGGGAAGCATGCCCCGGAGAGATTCTGGCCATGTGGTGGCCAAGCCTGCTCTATCCTTCTCTAGTTGCTTCCTGGGAGTTCCGCTTCCCCCAAAACTTCTTGAGGATGGAGACCTATTTCCTAGAGACCTGCATTACTAAAGGCTAGACCCTAGATTGGGGTCTGTCCAAGGGACTCTCCCCCCGGGAGGCTCTTCTGGTCAGTGATCCCTCCAGCACTCCAACCCTCCCTCCTTCTGAGGAGGCCACCCTTCTGTGTAGCATACCTTACAAAGGATGCTCTTAGCCATTTTCTCTTCTGACGCTCATAACCACTCAAGGGAGGCAGGCTGGGCAGCATAAATAACTCAATTTTCAGGTGAGAGACCTAGGGGTTAAAGAATGGAATGGAGTAGAAAGGAAGGCCACCGCAAGTGTTTAGCACCTACTGTATGCAAGGCAAAGTGCTGGGCACTTCAAGTGCATGCATCTCATGGTGGTGGAGTAAGTAACGGGCAGATCTGGGACTGCGGTCCAGGCCTCCAGATTCCAAGTGCTCTACAAGCACAGAATGGCATGAGGCAGGGGGATTATGAGCAAGGGATACTGGGAGATGGCTGGGTAGACAGGCAGGAGAGGAAGAGGGAGGGGCAGGTCGGGGTGCGGAGGGGAGGTGGACAGCTGCTGGCAAGTATGAGGCTATTGATGGGGTCTGGGCCATAGTTCCCATTACGTGGCTGTCATCAAAGTGCCCAAATAAATAAAGGTTTGCAATTACAGGGAGACATGGGTTTGGGACTCTCCCAGCAGCAGAGCCCAGATGTTAATTAAGCCTAAGATAGGTTATTATCTCTCTCCATTGGATTGAACAGAGAAATTGATGCAGATGGCAGGTTGGGGACTTGCCCATGTGGCTGTTACGTGTTATTATTTCTGGTTTTTAAGAGGCACCTAACTTGGGGCTCTGGGGTACAGCCGAAGGGAAGGAGGCCACATTTAAGTGCTAGTCACTGAGGACATTTCCCACTCCTCCCTCACGGTTAAGGAAGGGCCTGCCTAGGCACTCAGCGTTTGCCCTGTGGCTTTCTGAAGCCACCTGACTTGTGTTCCCACAATGGGGCTGCCACAGAGCCAGAGAGCAGAGTGTGGGGTGCAGAGTACAGGAACCCTGCAGGCTGTTCCATCCTAAAGTCCTCAGTGCAGCTAGGCAGGGAGGTATTAAAATAGTCAACAACCAGTGCGGCATGTTCACCTACCCATCTGAATGGACACTGGCTGTAGCACTGGCCTAGCACGGGTCTTAGGGACCTCTGTTTGGCCAGGTGCTAACTGTTTGATTGCTGGATCTTGGACAGGTGTGTGTGTGCGTGTGTGTGTGTGGGAGGGGGGAGGGGGTCCAGAGGAAGGGCCCGGTGGTCAGAGTGACCCAAGAAGCACTACTGCAGGGAGGCTTGGGTCAGTGGCTATTTACCAATAGATATGGAAATAATTCAATGTTTCACCAATCAATATGACTGTACTAGCAGAATATCAATCATGAGAAAAGTACTTTTTTATCTGTAAAGTAATTTATGAGTATCAAATATTTCATAATAATAATAATATTTTATTAATAATAAAATGATGACATTTAGTCCCTTCATAACAGCACTATTGGACTTTGCTTTCATGCCTATTTTCTAATGCGCTGCCTTTCAGATACCAAGAAGTTGTTCCTTTTCTTTTCTTTTTTTTTTTTTATAAAGAACAATAATTATGTTTGAATTTCACTTTCTTTTTTTTAAAATTAATTAATTTATTTTTGGCTGTGTTGGGTCTTCGTTGCTGCATGCAGGCTTTCTCTAGTTGTGATAAGCGGGGGCTATTCTTCGTTGTGGTGCGCGGGTTTCTCATTGCGGTGGCTTCACTTGTGGCGGAGCATGGGCTCTAGGCACACGGGCTTCAGTAGTTGTGGCATGTGGACTCAGTAGTTGTGGCTCACGGGCTCTAGAGCGCAGGCTCAGTAGTTGTGGCGCATGGGCTTAGTTGCTCCGCGGCACGTGGGATCTTCCTGGACCAGGGCTCGAACCTGTGTCCCCTGCATTGGCAGGCAGATTCTTATCCACTGCGCCACCAGGGAAGTCCCAAGAGGATGTTTCTGATTGGCTGGTCAGTGGACTGGGAGCCTTGGTTAACTCTTGCTTTTGGGGTGGTGGGGAGGGTAAGTTTTTCTTTCTTCCTCAGTGTCTTCCATCAGTAAGATACATTTACATTGTTGCAAGATAGATGGTCACCTGTGGGTAGGCCACCTGTGTCTGTCCACCTTTGTAGATCAGGTAACTGTATATTGATGAAAAAGTGGGTTCCTTAGGAGTCAACCTTTTATTCTAAGCATCAGTTGGAACCACTGAACAGAAACTACACTCCCAATATCACGTGTGTGGTGCGAGGTACAGAGGGAGGGCCTGGGTGGCCAGGGTGGCCAGGATTACACAAGCAGGAGGACCGCAGGGAGGTCTGGGTCAATGGCTATTCACTCACAGGTGTTTACCAACAAGTACTTCTCTACTAATCTACCGAGCAAAAGAAGAGTGTCATTCTTTGGTTGGAGGCTTGGAAGAGTGGCCAGCCATCATTTTCAAGCAAAAGCTGTGGAGTGACATGGACTCCTCTTGTTGTCCCTGGCCTCAGTTACCCCCGGAGTCCCAATTCTCAAGGACACTATAAAGATTTCCTAATTAGACTTTTACTGTGCTTGGAGACACGGGTATGTAGGCTGCTGAGCAGAGTGTGCCCATGATCTTGAAGATCAAAGTAAGACATGGCTTACTTCTGAATCTTGACCTTGGTTTTGAAGGGCTGAATAATAATAATGATAATAAAAAAGATGGAATGAAGACGTTTTGCAATACTATAGTGACCTAGCTACACTCCACCTGGGAAAGGCGAACAGGCATGAGTTACTTTGATTCTCTTCAGCTCATCTGTTACGAGGCTGACTGAACATTCAGGACAAGCCTTAGAATAAACCGGCATGCACAGACTGTAATGGCCAGTCCTTTGTGTAGATCCTGTGGAATAAAAAAAGCCATAATGAAAACTGCTGATACAGGCCTGGCCTGTAACTGTCCGTAGTTCACCGAGGAGATGTCTGACCTATGAGTCTGCCCAATTATGTGAAGAGTCCCCATTTAGGAAGTCTCGCCTTTAATGTACTCTCGCTTTTCTCCTAAATTCACAGTCACCATGATGACTACCATCATGTTAAAATCTATTTAAATCACCCAGGAATGTTTATAAAAGACTTTTAGTGCCCTCATTAAATTTCACAAATAATAATACTAATATAATTATAGCATACAAGAGTATTTTTATGTCCATTATCTCTTTTGATCTTCACTAGCCCTCTGAGATGGGTAGATATTATGACCATTTTATAGATGAGGAGATTAAGGCACGGCGAGGGGGAATTGGCTTAGAATCGTAGCACCAGAGATATTAGTGATCAGCTGGTCACTGACTTTCTTTTTCAGATGGAAAAACCAGCTGGAGGGAAGAGACTTGCCGAGTCTCTTAGTAACTGGAGCAGAGATAACTTGCCAAGGGTGTTTTCTCACAATTATTTTAAGGAAAGTACCTGAAATCCAAGACATTGTCCATTTGATCTGGGACTTAAGTTTGAATGTGTTTGGGGAAAGGGGAGTGGCTGTCCTCCAGCCTCGGGATCAGAGCCTGGACCAGAGCCTTTAACATGTGGCCCAGTGGTTGTTTTGAGCCCGTAATCACCAATTTAAAGCGACATAACAGACATAGAACCTAAGAGACGGGTTTTAACTCTGCAGAGTGGGGCATTCAGTCCCAGAAGAAGGAAACAGATGGGGGAGGAATCCTGGGAGCCTCAGCCACCATAGAGCATTCTGGAAAGGCTCCTGGTCCTCACTCCCCTCCCTCACACTCCCCCACCTCCCTCAGCAACCTGTACCCCTGTCTGCCAGGAGCTCCGAGGCTTTGGGGTGGGAGAGGTGCTTGGCTGGGCACATTCCCACTGCCTCACCCCATTGACCTCATAGCACCACCCTCCCTCTCCAGAGCCAGACAGCCTCTCCCATCACGCAGGACACGGTGCCGGGCATGGAAGAGTAGGAGACTCACTCGAGGCTCCTGCCCTCAAGGACCTTGTGGCTTTGGTGGGGAGAGAGAAAGGCGGAGGCACACAGAAGCAGCCGTGGTTCCCCGTAGCAAGTTCTCCCACTGAGTTCTCCATAAAACGCGTGAGAATGTGGGGCAAGAGGGGCTGGAGGAAGAGGACAATGCTGATAAGCCCAGAGGGAGGAGTGGGGCAGTGACCGGAGACAGAGCATTTTAGGCTGTAGGAACGTCAAGGGGGGACATGAAGAGTATCATGGTTCCTCAGAGAAATGCCTTGGGGCTCAGTGTGCGTGTGTGTGTGAAGATGGATTGGTGGATGGGGGTCAGATCATAAGGAGCTGGCACACCCGACAACTCTGATCTTTCCATTGAAAACCGTGGGTTTGAAGGATCTGAAGGATGGGCAGCACGGTGCCGTGAGACGACCGGTGTAGGAGCGCTCACTCCTGATGCTGGGGAGGAGGGGTGGGGGTGAGGAGGGAGGAGGGGTGGGGGTGAGGAGGGAGGAGGGGTGGGGGTGAGGAGGGAGGACGGGTGGGGGTGAGGAGGGAGGGCCCGGAGGCAAGGAGAACAGGGAAGAGGCTCTTGCAATAGTCCAGGCAGGAGTTGATGAAGACCTGGGCTGAGGGAGAGATGCTGGGCATGGGGAAGGGGGACAGGTCCCAGGGACATTTCAAAATCATCAGGAGGACAAGAGTACGGGAGAGTGAGGTGTCCAAAATGCAGGGGTGTGCTGGAGCCGGCTGGCACTGGCTCAGGAGACGGACTGTGTACATCTTTTCCTAACTCTGCACTCAGGAACATCATGTTGGCAGCTTTAAAGCAGCCGTGGGAGTAGTATTAACACCACAAAAATTAAAAATAGTCTACAAATCAGGACTTTTTCTCCTCAGAGAGCTGGTTGTTAAACATTTACCAACACACCTTTGCTGAGCTTCTGCTGCTGTGGGTGGTGCAGAGGGCGGCATCAGAGGCAGTGGCCTCTGGAGATTTCAGAGGCATTTGAGGTGAGCCTTGGGCAAGCGATAAGTTTGTGGTCGGCAGGGGGTACGGGAAGACATTTTTAGTGAACGCTCAGTGTGAGCAAAGGCCTACCTTCCTCTGGGGTATCTCGGCACAGAGAATGGAACTTAAGAGATGCTTGGTGACCGTTTGTTGGCTACTGCTAGCATAATCTTCAAGTAGATCTTTATGAATTGATAGATCAGATGCACCAATGAAATGTTCTTTAAATACTTACAGGTACGTGATGCACGTTTACCAGGAACTAGTCTATTTGTGCCAGGAGTTCATCTTTACACAGAGCATTCCCTGAATCCAGCTGTAATGGTTAATTAATTACCTTAAGAATGACTCAGAAATTTTCCTAGGTTATTTTTAGCAGGGGAGCGCCAGAGAGTGTTCCAAAGACTTTCTCAGGATCACAGCTAGTTAGTGACCTTCCCCAGGATCAACACTTTGGAGGTGGAAGTTGTAATAGTTATCTAAAACTGCAAAGCACAATTCCTCCCAACTTTCAAAAAACAGTTAAAAAACTGGCTTAAAACAACAATAAACATTTATTATCTCAGAGTTTTTGTGAGTCAGGAATTCAAGAGTGACTTAGTTGGGTGGATTTGGCTTGAGGTCTGTATTAGCCAGGGTTTTCCAGAGAAAGAGAACCAATAGTTTTACATATATATATATAAAATATATAAACTATTGTATATTATATAAAATTTATATGTTATATATAAACGATATAACTATAACTACATATAACCTATATATATTATGTATATATAATTTATTATGAGAAATTGGCTCACACAATGTGGATGTTACGAAGCCCCATTATCTGTTGTCTACAACCTGATGCCCAGGAAAACTGGTGTTGTAATTCAGTCTGAGCCTGAAGGCCTGAGAATCGGGGGAGCCAGTGGTGTAAATCCAAGTCTGAGGGCAGGAGAATATAAGATGAGGTGTCCCAGCTGAAGCAGTGAAGCAGGAAGAAGAGGGATGAATTCTTCCTTCCCCCACCATTTGTCCTATTCAGGCCCCTCGGATTGTATGATGCCCATTCACACTGCGGAGGGCCATCAACCTTACTGTTTCTCATCCAGAAACACCCACACAGACACGCCCAGAAATCATGTTTAATCTGGACACCCCATGGCCAGTCAAATTGACACAGGAAATTAACCATCATGGGGTGTCTCGTGAAATTGCGGTAGAGACGTCGGGGGGGGCCGCCATCATCTGACGGGTTAGAGGATCATCTTTCACGGGGGCTCGCTCACGTGGCTGGCATATTCGTGCTGGTGTGGGCAGGAGGCTGCAGGTCCTCACCGGGGGCCTCTGTAGGGCTGCTGGCATCCTCACAGCAGGGCAGCTGGTTCCTCCTGAGTGAGTAATCCAGAGAGATCAAGGCAGAAGCTCCAAAGTCTTTTATGACTTAGCTTCAGAAGTCATCATCATCATTTCCACAATATCCTAGTGGTCACACGAGTGAGTCTTATTCAGTGATGGAAGGGATAATACAAGAATCAGGGATCACTGGGGACCAGCTTGGATGTTGGTTACCACAGAACCCAATACAGGAAGTGAGTTAAAACCGGGAGACTCTTGAAGTCAGAGGACATGATCCTGCCATTTGGTAGGTAGGGGTCCCGTTAAAGACTCAACTTCCTTTACCTCTAAAGTGGGACAATTGGTCCTGCCTGGTTTGCCATAATGAGTTGTGATGAGGGCCAAACTGCACAGAACAGTACAGATGTTAGTTCCGGTGATTATTCCTAAGCCGCCTTTGTTTAAAAAAAAATGCAAGAGAGAGAACCCTACATCCTTGCTTATTGATGGCTATTCAGCAAAGCATGGGGGTTCAGACCTCCAGGGGAGGCAGCTGCAGTACGGTGGGTACAAGGATGGGCTCTAGAGTGAGGCTTCCTGGGCTCACAACTCAGCTCCACCACTCACCAACGGTGTGACCCCGGGCCAGATACTCAATTCCTTTGTGCCACAGTCTCCGCACCTATTTCCGTGGAAATGATGACACTACCTGCTTCATAGGGATGTTGTGAAAATTAAATTAGCTAATTCAGGTGAAACATTAAGAACAGTGCCTCCTGACGTTTAGTGACTGCTTGATATAAATCCTAGCTTTGGCTCCAGAGTGGCCACAAAGTCTGGAAACAGAGATGTTATTTTATCACGTGTTATAACGTGATATCCATAAACCATTTATTATATATTGGCCTGTGTTGCCAGACTTGGTGGCCAACCTCTACTATGCCCTCTGATCCTGATTGCCCAGGCAGTTTACTCTGTCCTTTAGTTGTGCCCGTAATCCAGTTGGCTGATCTGGTATAAGATCCTAATCTCTCATTAGAGAGGAGAAGGCCCTCATTATACTTATTAACGTTGACCCCACCTCCAAGCTTCCCCAGATGTGGGTGCTACTAGCACTGCTCTCCAGGGTGTTGCTCACCCCAGTGGGCCTCTTTATTACATGAGCACACAGGGCAGAGAAGATGCCCCGTGCTATTAAGTTGGTTTTGCAAACCGCAGTGGCCAACTACCTAATGGCATAAAGATACACTTCACCTCGAAGGGGGCAGGGTACCAGACATCACATGAAAAGGGTTCCGAACAACCTGTAAAATTGCCCTAGGAAAAGAATGTTCCAGAGTAGGAAGGTTTGGAGTTGCAGAGATGTATCTCATGTTAATAATATCGAACATACAAAACTCTGAGCCTAGAAACTGGTAGTTTTGATGGTGTTATAACTTATGTTATAAAACGACTCTTTGCAAATAATTTACCAGTTTCTGTAAATACCCAGCTCTCTGGTTTGTTTAAACATTTTTTATTTTCTTTTTTAAAGGATTTGAGGCACATCTTTCTGGAGAACATCTATCACCTAGGTTTTCCCAAAACGTGTTCTTGGAACACTAGTCCCATGGGGTGTTACTGGACGTTACATTAAAAAAGTTTCAGTGATCAAATGAGGTCAGGAAACACTGGATTAAACATAGTTAAACAAGCTTCCTTTTTACAGGACTTCTCAGAGCCTTTAATATACTAATATTCCTTATGAATCTCTATGAGGGTGATACAATCTAAAGTTTTTCCCACATTTATTTGATCATAACTGTTTTGGGAGGGGGGATATATTTCAGAAAAAGTATTCAGCAGAAAATAGATACAGGAAAACATAGACCTAATAATTGCAAACCTACCGTTTCATCTGCGTGCCACATCCACATTTGATTATTTCTGGTAACACCATACCCCTTTCTTGAGAACTGCTCCCAGCCCCATTCATGTGGTCCCCAAGAGAGCTGGCATTTTCTTGACCACAAGCAACACACCTCCTAGTCATAGGAGTGAGCACCAGACCTGGGCTGTGTCACTCAGTCCCTTTTCTGAAATCTTTGGATTTGGGACCAATGATTCCTTCCCTGGTGGCTGAGCCTGTAAGACGTAAAATGTGAAGAACTGTTAGTTGTTATGTTTTCTCGTATCCAGAGAAAGCTGTTCTGTGATGGTGTTTAATAGTACTAACAGGTAGAGGGAAAAACATGGGAGACGGAGAGACCAGATGTATTTGACTCCTTGGTTCTGGCTCTGGACTTCTCATTCCATTCCCACTTTTGTGCAGTTTGGATAATCTATGTTGGTACTACTCAAAGTGTACTCAGGTGTGTTTGTGGACCAGTGCTGTTTCCCAAACTGTGCATTATTTGTCTGTAGTGAGGTAAATTCAGAAAGTGAGTGTTTAGTAAATTAAGAGGCATTTTATTTTTCTAGTAATTCGTATTGATGTAATTTACCAAAGTATTGCTCTACAATGGATAATAATAATAATAAAACCTGGGCCTTGGGGCTTCCCTGGTGGTACAGTGGTTAGGAACCTGCCTGCCAATGCAGGGGATGTGGGTTCGAGCCCTGGTCCGGGAAGATCCCACATGCTGCGGAGCAACTAAGCCCGTGCGCCACAACTACTGAGCCTGCGTGCCACAACTACTGAAACCCACGCACCTAGAGCCTGTGCTCCGCAACAAGAGAAGCCACCGCAATGAGAAGCCCGCGCATGGCAACGAAGAGTAGCCCCCACTTGCTGCAACTAGAGAAAGCCCGCATACAGCAATGAAGACCCAATGCAGCCAAAAATAAATAAAATAAAGAAAAAAACACACAAAAAAACCCTGGGCCTTCAGCACAGATAGTTTGAGAAACACTGGCCTATGAGATATTCCAGCAGGGCTGCTATATATGGTTGTGTAGGTAGTGCACTGCACAACTCTAGGAAGTGCAGTTCATATAGGTGGCAATGTGAATGATTCCACCCTGCCTGAGTTGTACAGTGTACAACTGGCCCAACAGTTGACACAGTCCTTTGATCCCAGTATCCTTCCAACAAATTCCTTTTTGTTTTGCTTAAATTAGCCAGAGTCTTTTTGCTGTTGTCACTTTCAACCTAAGGAAATTTAAATAATACATCTTCTACTGTCCCAGTGGCCTATTTCAAGTGTCTACTATATATAAGAGACCTGGTTCTGGAGTCTGACTTTCCCACAGTATGATTCATCCATTTTGCTGTCTTGTTAGTTCTCATGGAGGGAAAGCAGGTTAGTACATACTGTTTGGGAGGACGCCAAACATTCTACTCCACCAAACCAGACAGTCTGTGGCTGAGCACGATGGCATTTATAGGTTCCCTTTCCTTCCACCTCTGAGCCCCAGTATAACAAGCTCTCACAATTAGCTTCAGTGAAGGTAGGCCCGCTGGGCATTCTGAACACTTTGTTGGTGGGCTCGTAATATGGGTGTCTTTTATAATATCAGTTTTATAATATCTAAAGCTTTAAAAATGCTCTTTCCCCTTCTGAGAATTATACTTCTACGATCCACTCTTAAGGATCTGAAAGATCATCAAAGATTTATCCGCAAAGACGGCCACTGCGTTTTAATTGTAAAAATAGAAATTAGGAATAAACTAAATATCCAATATACAGTTGACCCTTGAACAACACAGGTTTGAACACAGGGTCCAAACCTGTGGATTGGATTTTTTTTCAATAAATATACAGTTGGATCTCCTTATTCGTGGGCTTTGCATCTGCAGATATGGAGGGCCAGCTGTATTCATTGTACTCCACCATTTTATATAAGGGACTTGAGCTTCCCAGGATTTTGGTATATGAAGGGGCTCCTGGAACCAATCCCTCATGGATACTGAGGGGGATTAAGTAGATAACTGAGTATCTAATTAAGTAGGTAATAGAAAATGAGTAAAAGAATAATCTGAATCCATTAAAGTTATGTTTACAGAGTTTTTAACAATATGGAAAATTATATAATGTTAGGTTAAAAATCAGAATACAATAGAATATATATGTAAGGGGAAAATGCTAAGAAAAAAGACTGAAGCTATTTAGGCTAAAATGCTAATAGTGACTGTTTCTGAGGAGTGATATTTTATCTTATATTTTAAAAAATGTTTATTTATTTATTTATTTTTGGCTGCGTTGGGTCTTCTTTGCTGCACGTGGGCTTTCTCTAGTTGTGGCGAGCGGGGGCTACTCCTCACTGAGGTGTGCAGGCTTCTCATTGTGGTGGCTTCTCTTGTTGTGGAGCACGGGCTCTAGGGGTGCGGGCTTCAGTAGTTTTGGCACGCAGGCTCAGTAGTTGTGGCTCACGGGCTCTAGATCACAGGCTCAGCAGCTGTGGCACACAGGCTTAGTTGCTCCGTGGCATGTGGGATCTTCCCGGACCATGGGTCAAACTCGTGTCCGTTGCATTGGCAGGCGGATTTCTAACCATTGCGTCACCAGGGAAGTCCCAGGAGTGGTATTTTAAATGATTAACATAAAACATATTTGTCTAAAATTTCTAAAATTTATGTTAAGAATACATATTACAGATTGTAAATCAACTATACTTCAATAAAATTTAAAAAAAGAGTACATATTACTTTGATAGTCAGGGGAAATAAAGTTAAATATTTAAAAAGAAAAAATAAAGACAGGGCAGCTGTGTGTTTGAGGTTGGACCCCAAAACATAGCTGGTGAGGTCACTGCAGGCTTCAGGTCTCAGTCGAGCAGGTTGATGTTCTTAGCTCCTGGAGAACATCTGGACCAGAGGCCCCGATTCACTGACAAGCACACTCAGCCCAGCTCAGAGTGGGCACTCATGCATGTACTGAGAGCATATGTCCAGCGGTTTCTGTTTCCATGGTTAACATTTCCTGATCTTCCCCTTGGTGCCAGGAGTGCCTCTGAAATACCCATGATAGCAAGGTATGGCCAAAGAGGCTTAAAAGAGACTGAGGCATAGATGAAGGATATGCATTCCCCCAGCCCAGCAGCTCCACCCCTGGGTACACAGCCTGGACAAACCCACGCACATTCACGAAAACTCATTATGCCATTGTTTGCAATAGTAAAAAATTGGAACACTGGGAAAAAAGTGGACACATTGCCTTCCATCAAAAGGCGAATGAATATATAAATCATAAATTTTCATACAATGAGATACTATTCAGCATCAAATTAAATGAATTAGCATTAACATAGATGAATCCCTGATCAAGAATATCAGCAAAAAACAGAGCAAGTAGCAGTTTGATTCCATCTATACTAATATCATATTTATTTGTTTATTATCATATTTCATACATTATTTATTATATAAATACAATTTATTAATACTATATTAATTTATATTGTTTACATTTATGATTCCATTAAGATTAAGTTAAAATATGTGAAAACAACATTATTTATGGATGTCCACTCGTAGCGAAAGTAAAGTCATGCGAAATGGGAAGGAGCGGCTGATAGATTGTGATGTCTACCCGGGATGTAGAAAGTAGAGTTGGTCTACTGGAGCCACACATCTGCCATTCCTGTAGGGACATATCGAATTCCTTCCCATTACTCATAGCGAAAGTAAAGTCAGGAATAGTAAACATCAAATTCCAGAGAGTGGTTTCCCCTGGGAATAGAAAAAAGAAAAAGAAATCAGCCTATGGAGGCTTCAAAGGTATCTGTGAAGTTTTGTCTTTAAAAATATATATCTGAAACAAATATGGAGAAGAATGTTAGGATTTGACAAAGCCTGGTGATGTGCACAAATTATATCATTTTCTATACTCTTTCCTTTTGGAAGTATTTCATAATAAAAAAAAAATATAGTAACAAAAAGAAAGTAGGGCACCAACCAGGATGTTCTGAGCATGAGACAGGTGGAGATGACCAGGGGAGAGATGGGCTGGCGTGCACTCGGGATGCAAGTCTGGATGTGGCAACACCAGGCTCGAGGGCCCCGGATGCCGCCATGCATGGTGCAGTCTCGGCTCTGCCCACCAACACGTGCGGTACCTCTTTCCCCTTCCTGTTTTCATGTCCGATCTGGTGGCTCCTCTCTGAACTGCTGTCTGCTGGGAATCACACGTCTCAGCACCTGCCTACTTTTGCACTGGAGAACTGCCTGCCCGCGTGTGCCTCCTTGGGTGGCTCCAGCCTTTGTACTCCTGGGGCTGTGTAAGAAGAGCACAAGTTCACACCCACCTCCTGCCACAGGACAGGGGAATCTTGGAGGCTTGGAGATCCTGATTGGTTTATCTCCCTCAGGCTTTCCCAGGTGCTCACATAGTGCATGGGTCTCCGATGTCCTGGTTTCAGGCACTTATTAATCTGTCTACCTCATCTTCTTTATTCTTCATAAAAATGGGTTGAGTCCTGGTCAGTGCCAACATTCCAAGAAAATCCAGTCTGGGCCTCCTCATCTGGTCTTGGAATCTGGAGACCTACCTGCTCTGGAATCCCAGCTCAGCCAGCAAACCGTGTCTGCTCTCTGGACCTCCCTTTTTTCCTCTGGTAAGTGGGTCATGGACCTCACCAGGTTGGCATGATGTCATGATTGCATAATGTCTCACTTGTCAAGGCTCCAAGCACAGTGCCTGCACAAGACACAACACATTAATTTAACTTTTCCTAGGGACAAATTTAGCAATTAATGTTGGCAGGCCTTTCAGGTTCTGGTCATTTCTTTCTTCCCACCAAGCTACTTCCCCCTCTTCCTTCCTCTGCCCCTCTCTTCCCCCAACTCCCTTTCCCTAGGTTACCTCTGAGTGCTCAGGCTCCTACAGAACAGCCTGAACCCCAGCCTCCAGCTCTGGATAAGACTTTCCAACAGTGATTCTCAACCTTGCAGAACCTTAGAATCCCCTAAGGAGCTACAAAAGCACCAAATGCCAAAACAGCACAACGACAACAGTCTCCCATCCAACCCCCAGCCCCACCCCTTGGACAATATGATTCACTTGGTCTGAAGCGGGGGTAGGGGGCAGGCAATGTATTTTCTTTTACTCCCCACCCCTACCGGGGCAGGTGATCCTCATGTCTATTTGAAGACTCTTAACCCTGAAAGCACTACAACTTCCTCTTGGGCCCCTTCCCTCCTTGGCATGCTCCCCTATTATCATAACAATGGGGAAACCCACCATACCTTCATTTTTCCATTTCCCAAACTCTTTTTTGAGAAACATTTAATAATTTACAAGTTCTTCCTGAAGTTTTCCCTTAACTTTGACCTTGGATAACTTGTATGGTAGACAGAACAGAAATAACCCCCAGGCTGCCCTGAAGGGTGAATTGGGTTTTCCTTCCAGAGCCGATATGTACTTCTGTTTGGCTTGCCCTGGGACCCAGCTACCAGTCTGCACACAGGGCTCACTTTTCCTTTGCCACAGATCTAGAATAAATAGCCAACATGGAACCCAGCTAAATCAAGCCCACTGTGAAGACTCTGTATTCAGGTAATGTTTCCCTGCTTATTTTTGGCTCATCTGCTCCTGAGACACAGGTGCTCCACCATGGCTGACACCTCTGAGCAGCCCTGGTGTTCTTGGCCCTTGCAGGCATTGTGGGCTTGAGGATCCTTCTGAAATCTTCTACATTAGCCCATGTCCTTCCGTCTATGGCTCCTCCTAGCTATTAGACTTCCCAGATGTGTATGACACAGCAAGGCTGGGAGGTTCTGGTTCTCTCTGAGGCTGCTTCTCCAACTCCAAGCACAGACCCCGGGCTAATGGAGGATCTGAAGCCTGGAGAGTAGAAGTGGCTTACCCACAGCAATTAAAAATGGTGTGGTTGGTGGGCCAGTGCTTGGAATTCTTGGCTTTGCTTCCTTCATGTCCAGAGCCTAGGGTTGGGAGGTTGCATCTGGAGCCGCATACTTAGATCAGCAGCATTTAGCTTTGAATGAGCAGCATGGCTAAAGTCTATCTTCTGGCTAAATGAGGTGATGACCCCCTGGGAGGTTCCACAGGCCTTGGCTTCAAACTTGCTGTGAAAGGTGAGGGGGAGGCTCACTTATACTTTAACAGTCATATTAGTTAGACAAGAGAGACAGGAGTACCAAGGAAGATTGGCTGAAATTTGGGGAAAACACCAACAGGTTGAATATACCTGACTATATATTTTTTGATATTTGGTTAGGCTCTTGATGGGTAGGGGGAATTTCATACTTTACTCCCCTACTCCTGTGAAACAACTTGCATGCTTATGCCATTTGACGGCTTATGCCATTTCAGCCTCACACCACCACTGGTTGAGATTATCATTGTTTTACAGATAAGGGAGCTGAGGACCAGAGAGGTGTGGGCTGGGTTGTCAGAGGAGCTGGGAAAGGCCATGGCTCCTTCTTCTAGAGCATTCTTCCTCCAGTTTTTCAGCATTAGCCCATCAGTTTTCCAGGTTTCTACTTCACTGTTGCACACCAGCCCAGTCCATTTCAAAGCAAGGATTTACCTGCTTGTAAGACTCTATGTAGTCCAGGTGATCATCTGACTCACAAAAGGGAGACATCAAAAACTATGTTGGGGAGAGAGGTTTTGTCTCATGTTCTGAACCCCCTTTAGTTCCCATGCCCTCCCTCCCTGCCTTACACCACTATGGTAAGAATCACTAGCCAATTAATTATTTCTCTGCATATTTGCTGAGTACCTTTCATGTGGAGGGTCCTGGAAAGGGCTTATGGAAAGACAGAGATGAATTTGATATGTCCCTACAGGAATGGCAGATGTGTGGCTCCAGTAGACCCACTCTCCTTTCTATAGCCCGGTTAGACATCACACATCTATCAGCCATTCCTTCCCATTAAGCCTGAACATGACCTCTCAAGATTCTGATCTAGGCATCCATGAACATTCAGTGGAATTTGTACTCAAGTTAATAAGAGCTAGAATTTGATAAGCACTTACTATGTGCTGGGCACCATGCTTCATTCACTATCACATTACTTCCCCGTAACACCAGGAAGCAGGTGCTGTCATTATCCTCTTTTTACAGATGAGCAAACAGTCTTAGAGAAGTTAAGTATCTTACCCCCACCCCTACAATGGTTCTAAGATTTGAACCCAGCCAGTCCAACTCCAGAGCTTGCATCCTTGTTCGTTTACTCTTTACTGCTATCTACTAGTTTCCAACCCTGAGCTGCTGTCGTGTCTGCCTTTCTGAGCACAGAGCTGGTGCAACTTGTGGGTGAGAATAAGTTAACATCTCCTGGCTGCTCTGCCAGCTCCCCTGATGTTTCATAGCCAATGATCATGAGCCTCATTTCACAGAAGGAAGCACGTATGGGCTGTGACATCTCCAAGGTGACAGCTCAAATGACAGGAAGAAGTGGGAGAGGGAATAGTGAATTCCCAAACCCAGACCTCTACATCAGCCCAGGAACCTTGGGGACTTTGGGGGTTTTCTAAATGCCTCTTCTCATTACTCAAAGCCTAACACAGTTTAATTTTGCAAACACACCTGGGGTGTGGGGCTGAAGAGCAATATAAGCAATAGATCTGGCTAAAACCTGCCTCAGGTTTTGTAAAAGAAAGTTGCTGATGAAGTAGAAGCAACTGGTGTTAAATGATTATCTCATAGGAATTCCTACAAAGTCTCACTATCAGCCTGGGCTCCCCTTTGAGCTTCCTGGGGCCATCTAAATGAATAGTTACAACATTAAATTTGAACAACAGAAGGAGTTCGCAGTTCAGGTCCTTTGTGTGTGTGTTTGTTATATAGTCTGTCAAGCTTCATTAGGAAAAAAATGAATTCATTACACTTTAACTATTACATATTTCCTATTTCTGAACATGTATGGAACCAGCAAAATGGCTAAAAATGTGGAATAAAATCTAAAAAAACAAAAGCACAATACCTGCCTTTTTCATCCCTCTGTATTGATAACACTTAAAAGGCCAACCTAATTAGCCAAATTGTTTTCCTTTAACTATGGGCAGATGGCTTTCTTTCTAAAACTCTAGGGAAGAATTAAGTATCTAACTAGACTTACAGGTAGACTGCAATAAATGTTTCTACCACCTGCATCCTAAGAATGAAGAACAAGAATACCCACAAGTAGTATATGAGCTGTTTTGGGTTCTGTAGTGTACCCCCCCACCCCCAATTTGTGTCCTACTGGAACCTGTGAATGTGATCTTATTTGGAAATAGGGTCTTTGCAGATGTAATCAAGTTAAGTTGAGGTCATACTGGATGAAGATGGGTTATACATTCAATGACTGGTGTCCTTAGAAGGAGAGAGACACACAGAGACACAGGGAGAAGGCCATGTGATAGCAGAGGCAGAGACTGGGGTGGTGCAGATGTAAGTCAAGGAATGCCAAGGATTGCCAGCAACCATAAGCTAGGAAGAGGCAAGGAAGGATTCTTCCCTAGAGCCTTCAGGGAAAGCATGTTCCTGCTGATCCCTTGATTTTGGACTTCTAACCTCCACAACTGTGAGAGAATAAATTTCTGTTGGTTTAAGCTACCTAGTTTATGGTACTTTGTTACAGCAGCCTTTTAAAAGTAATAAATAATGGAATTTGAGATGGAATTTGGACTGACATTCATTCCAAACTTTCTTTCTCAGAGACCCTTAGATTGAGGCCTTGATGTGGGTTAAGTGTTCTCCAGATGGTCTCCCTCCCATTTCATCAAGTGGTGAGAAAAAGGAACCCAAACGGTGTATGACGGTTTCTGGAAGTCAAGATTAGGCAACATTTATGAAGGCTTTTCTCTAGCTACCTGATTACCATATCAACTGATAACTGGAGACCAGAATCCACTTTTATTTTAGAGAAACAAATGCTCTTCCCAGAGAACTGAGCTGACTAAATGCAATAGCATTGAGAGTCCTGCTTCAGGCATGGGCACATATTTATTGAGTGGCAATGAGGAATACCTGCCTACTTCTATTTAGGGAAGAAAGTCTGACATGGTGTTTGACTGGGCACATTGGAAGAGCCCAGAAACTTTAAAAAATACTGATGACTGGGTCTCATCCCAGAGATTCTGATTTAACTAGTCTGGGGTGCCACTGGGCATCAACATTTCTAAAAGTTCCCCTGGGTGATTCTGAAGTGCAGTTAAGGTTGAGAAGTAGTGGCATAAGTACCTGCAGATTCCAGCCATTTGGTGACATTTTCCAATGGTTACAGTAAATTAAGAAAAATTAGTAAAAACATTAAAATATATATTGAAGAGAGAGAATAAGATAAACAAAAAGTCAACATCCAGGATGCAATCAAACTCTATAGTAAGGTCCTCAAATATTTAAACAATGCAACAGCTATTTTGTAAAGAATGGTCCCTCTCACGAGTGCAGATCTGAGGTCAATGAAATGAGATTGAATCATTTTGTTTATTGGCGCCTTCAGCACAATACCTAGCACAGAGCAGGCTTCAAGAAACATTGGCCAATGTCGTCTCTTTAAGAAAAATAGAAAGCCATGGTTCAGATTTCCCTTGGCAGCTTCTCTTCTCCTCCAAAGAAATCTAGATCATCCAAATTACCCCTCAAAGGCTTCTTAATTATTAAGAAGGCAAACCCAATTCTTTCAGTTAAAAAGTTAATTACCATTTACTGAAGTTCCTATATTCATTTTAGATGGGTTAAACTGATGATTCAGGAGAGTTGGGTGTTCTTACGTGGTATTTGAGCACTTTATAAACACTGACTAATCGACATACATACTTAGGCCCATTTTAAGGGACTTTAAAGTTTCACACTTGAATTAATCATAGGAGGCTATTGTTTGATAATTTTGTATGACATTGTTGATCATCTTTGTGATTTATTTGCTGCCAAGTTCTTAATTAGAAACACAACCTCCATTTATTCTATTGTTATAAGAAAACATAATCCACTTATAATATGATTTTCAGGAGTATAAATTGGTAAAAGGTGGGAATTGCCCATCCTCACATGAACTAGTAGGTGCTATGTGGACATTTAAGGGAGGGATGATTGTGGGGTGGAAATACTCAACTCCCTGGAGGTGGATGGGTTTGAATCTAGCTTTCATGGCATAGCACCACTGCTGTCATCTCTTTTTGGTTTTGAGCATGTATATGTGACTATACAAACACTTAGCAAGGACCAGACAAGAGAGGCCAATTAGGCTTAAACTTGTTTGCCAAAAGTGATAGATCCATTGGCAGTGACTGCTTGGGCTACTGGGTTAAAAATTGTTCTGAAGAAAAATTGTTCTGAAGCCATTTGGACCGTTTCCAGCTTTTAATCCACATTCAGAGGGAAAGAGTACCAAGACTGATTAGCAATGTCTTAGAGCATGCAAGAGGAGGGAAAGGAAGCATGAATGCCAAGCATTTGCTATGATCATCTTAGACCCTTTTTTGGAAAGACAAGAGCCAATAGGCCTTACACCAGTCACAGGAAGTCCTCCTTATTTTCTAAGCAACTATATGCCCACGTTGGAAATTCAGTGTGTGGTGTAAAGCTGGGTGAACTTTGGCTAAGAGTCCCAGTTGAGAAGTTCCCTAATAAGGTGAGCATTTAGTCTGAGACCAACTAAGGTCTGCACACTGCTTTCCATTTAAGGCTGAACAATCGCTCTCTACTACCAATTATGCTATTTTTATTCATTCATAAAAAAGAACTTCATTGTTTGTGAGGTGTTTAAGAATATAGTGCAAGAGGTCACACTCTGCTTCAAAGAACAATGGTCAATGTCCAACCTTGATGTTCAGGCTTGTACTCAGCAGTCCTTTAAAAAGCTGCACGTGACATTATTACCCCACCCCCTCTTATTTCCCACCATTCAGCACCATGATGCTCACAGTTTGACTTCACTGTATGAGAGAAGAGTCAGGATGACCATTTTGACCTGAGGAACTGGAGTTGCCTTTCTGGAGATGAGGATGATTGTGGGAGGAGCAGGTTTTAGGGACAGATCATGAGATCAATTCTGGGTATGTGAAATTTGGGATGCCTATTAAATATCCAAGTGGGCAGCTGGACAGATGTGTCTGAAAATCCAGAGGGGGAAATATGGGCCACAGATATATATCTGGGAGTCATCAGCTTATCGATGGAATTTAAAAACATGGAGCTGAATGAGATCAGATAGTGAAGTTCAGATAGTTCAGAACCTAATAATTTCAGAAAGACTGAGCTTTGGGGTAACTTCAGGGTAAAGAGGTCCAGAGATGAGGAACCTGCAAAGATTGAGAAAGAGCAGGGTGTAAAGTAGGACGAAAGCCAGCAGAGTGCCCTGGTAGCCAAGTAAAGAAAGGGTTTCAAGGAGGAAGAGTCATCATTAACTAGGTCACATGCTGCTGATAAGCCAAGTAAGGTGAAGACTGGAGAACTGACCACTGGGTATAGCAGTGTGGAGGTCACTGTTTTGATGGAGTTCTGGTAGGATAAAAAGTGGAAGCTGCAAGCATTAACAAAGTTTTTAGGAGTTTTGCCAAAAAGAGGAAGAAGTGAAGGGATAGCTGGAGGGGGAAATGAAGAAGTGAAGTGATAGCTGGAGGGAGAAATGAAGGTCAAGAGCATCTTTTTTTTTAGGGTGGTAGAAATGGTTGCACCTCTGTGTGCTAGTGTGAAAGGCCCAATAGAGAGAACAGGTTGGTGATGCATGGGAGAGAGAGGGCATTGCTGGAGCCATGTTCTTGAGTGGATGAGAAGGGAAGGGGTTGCGTGTAGGCGTGGAGGAGCTGATATTTGCCAGGAGAGGACAGTTCACCCACACGACCGGAAGATAAAAGGTTGATGTGATGGGAGGTACTTTTGCAGGGTCTCAGCTGCTTAAAGACCCTTCAGTGGCTCCTGATTGTGCTTGACACCATAGAGTCCATTAAACTCAGCCTGGGGTACAGGTTATATCTCCCTCCTCTTCAACTCTTGACCCTTCTTAATCCCCTCTCCAGTCTGTACTTACACATGTGGTTGTCTCTGCCTGGAATGCTCTTCAAGATCCGTTTCAAATGTCGCCTATACTGTCCCTCTAGGTTCGCATATTTATCAGCTCGAATCTGCATCTTAGCCTTTTATCATGTTGTAATTTTTTGTTTACCCATCTGTCTTCCCTCAAAGCTGTGATCTCCTTGATGGTAGATGTTTTGTCTTCTTATTTGTCTCTGTATGCAGTCAGCTCTATCTACCCCTCCCCCAGGACAGTGTCTGGCACAGAGGAGGAAATGAAAATCAGAGATCCTGGAGACTGAAAAGGGTTCTATGCATATTTTTAATGTAAACTTTTTCTTGAACTATTATATATGTGTGTGTATATACACACACACACGTATGCACACACACACACACAAATGTGTTTTCAAAGCAGACATACCTTCATCAATAAGCAGAGCCTTACCAGCTCTCCAGAAACTTCCCTCATACCTTCTCATTGCTCAAAGGTAACCACTGTCTTGACTTGTAACATCATGGATTCGTTTTGCCTGTTTTTGAACTTCATATAAATGGAATCAAATAGTATGTACTCTTCTATGTCAGACTTCTTTTACTCAACAGTTTATTTCTGTGACCCATCCACTGTGTGTGTGTAGCAGTCATTGTTCATTCGCATGGCTGTATAGTATTCCGTTGTTTGAATATACCGCAATTATTGATCCATTCTACTATCACTGGACATTTGAACCATTTCCAGCTTTTATAAGTAGACCTGCAATGTATGTTCTTGCACACATTATTGAACACATGTACACTTTTCTGCTGGATATTTACCTGAGAGTGGGATGGCTGGGTCATATATCCAAGTGCTATATATGCTTTTGGTCATATTCTCATTATTCAGCAAGCCCAGGAGCAGAGTTCTAGACCCTGAAACCACACAGTATGAGTCTCTGCAGTCTATGGCCTCTGAGATGGTTTGTCCAGCCCCTTCTTTTTCATATGAGAAGCCTGAGACTCAGGCTGTGTGACTTGCCCCAGGTCTCCTCATTTCTGGGCCAGTATGAATCAAGACTCGTGTTAGTCAAATACCTCTTAGTATCCACATGGGGGAACTCTCCTCTCTGACCCAGGGATGATCACACGCCATTGCAATTTGTTTAACAAACACTCTTGTTTATTAAGTATCTGTAAAGTGCTGGGCACATGGTGTCATATGTTTACTGTGTGTCATATGTTTAAATTATATATTATCTCTAGTCCTTACAACAACCCTTCAAGACGGGTAGTATCAACTCTGCTTTTCAGATGGGCAAATGCGCTCAGAGGGGATGAATAACTCGTTGAGGTTTCCACAGGACATGGCAGAGGTGGGATTGGAGCTCTGCTTGTAATTCCTTGGGAGACAGAGGAGTGAACACCTTATGAAGCTATTGCTGCTTGGGTGCAGGGAAACATTTTCTTTCCCTCAGGCTCTAGGGCTCCTCCCAAGCATAGATAGTCCAGTTTTCTATCACAGACCATGTGACTAAAAGAAGGCAACTCAACAGGCATGCGCTTAATGTAGCTCCAGCTTTCCCTGTAAGGGACTGCTGATAGTCATTGTGAGGATAAACATCTCTCTTCGAAAGCTACAGAGAGGGTGAACTCTTGCTCCCTTAGCTCTCCCCAGAAGCCTGTAGGGCAGTGAAGCTTGATGTTCAGAAACTAATTGAACCCATTTCAAAGGAGCTAGAACATGGTCTTCATTATTGCAAGAATCTTTATAGATATCCATTTCCTGTTCCTGTCCCATATCCTGTATGATATCTCAAAGATAAGAAAAAGATAAATGATAATCATCAACATGTATTAGGTACTTACATTGTGCCATGTACTGATTACTCTTATATGAATGATTGCATTTAGTCCTCCCCGTGACATTTTGAGGTAAGAACTGTTATTATCCCCATTTTACAGATGAGGAGGCAGATGTTTAGAAAGATGAAGTAACTTACCTAAGGGCACATTAAATGAATGAGCTGGGGCTTCACTGTGGGCCTGCACAGCAGCGGTGCTCTGTTCTTGTTGGCTGAGTTGATGCACAGATGCACAAAAGAAATGCAATGCTTGCTTCCCGATTGATACCTCCTTTTGATTAAGGTTTTTGTTGTTGTTTTAAATCATTCATCTGGGAATGTTCATAGTCTTATCACAACCACCACAAGCTAACAAAGTGAATCCTTTATTTGTGAGGACAAGTATCCCCTACCCTCCACCTTGGAAAGAGAGAGGCTTTTTTTTTTTTTGCTTACTGAAATCAGCTTAAATAATCGACTGAGTTAAGAAAGATATGGGTGGGGGAGGAAGAGCGGTTCAGGGAGAATGTGGGTGTTGAGGGGATTGGAGATGGCAGCGTGGATAGTACCATGCAGCCGTGGGGTTTGGTTTAGCCTCTAACTGGCCCCCTGTGTCTTCTTTGACTGACCCTACTTCAGCTTCTTCTCCTCTGTCGATAAGATTTCCAGGTAGCTGGCTGGTGGGGTAAATGTATCTGTGGACTATTATTTTTAGGATTTTTGAAAAACGTTGAAAGGATCTGTGCTGTTTTGAAATTCACTGATGCTTTTAGGGCATAGCTCTTAATTTTTTGTTTTGTAATTATTTTATAAAGAGAACACATTTTATGAAAAGAACACTTCAGGTTTTAAGTGTTCATCTCCTCTGTTTTACAGATGGAAACTCAGTGTATTACCAAGTGATCCATCTCTGTGGGAATACAGATTTCCTGCTCATTCTAGCCTCTCCACAATTGGCATTAACTAAAGAGCCGCGGCTAGATCCGCAGAATCAGCAGGTGACTCTCTGGGCCACATGCCGAGGAAGACAGCTGTTTTACTTAAGTTCACTGAAAGGGGAATGTAAAAGGCACCTAAAAGTCTGCTGGCTTATCTCTCTTCTCCCTCTCTCTTCTCTCAAAGTCCCTCCACTGACTGAATGATCTTGTGTATGGGTGTAGGGGGAAAGAGAGAAAGAGAAAGAGAAAGAGAAGGAGAAGGAGAAGGAGGAGGAGGAGGAAAGGGGCGGGAGAGACTGAGACAATCCTGGGGCTTTCTGTTCCGAGGCTGGCTATAACACACAGCCAAGAACTTCCAGTCTTTTA
The DNA here is from genome assembly GCF_009873245.2 of Balaenoptera musculus. Taxonomy (NCBI): domain Eukaryota; kingdom Metazoa; phylum Chordata; class Mammalia; order Artiodactyla; family Balaenopteridae; genus Balaenoptera; species Balaenoptera musculus. The sequence continues at coordinate 71,000,763 of NC_045788.1, forward strand.
AGACTCCTTCCCATTTTTGCCAATACCTGAAAAGGTAGAGGTAAGGAAAAAAAAAAAATCCTTTGGGAGGAAAAATGCTAACTAAACCATTTTCCAAAGCCACGTTCCAAGAGAGAACCCTGGGAACAAACACTTGAGCTTCTTTCTTTCTTCTGAAAAAAATTGCTTTGTGCTTCTTTTCCCTCTAAAACTCTCATTTTACCACTGGGGACACAAATATCAATCAAGTTGGTAATGGAGTAATCTCAGATGGCAGCTAAGAGCCAGCACACGAATTAACTGCATGACCAGCATAAGTGACTTCACCTGTCTGTATCTTAGGGTCCACACATGGCAAAGCTATTGTACACTGTTAGGAATGATTCAGACTTGAGAGACGAAATTTGTCAGTGCTTGGTGTGTGTTGGGAGGAGGTCAGGTGTGGCAATATCATAGATTTATTGCCATACCCACAGTGGTCCTATAGACACTTTGCAACAGAGATTTCCAACCTGTTTGGACAAGAAACTATTCTCAGTTTTCCCTAGTGTGCAGTGAAGATGTTAAGAATTTCAGTTACCCCTCTGATTAAAATCTAAATGGTTATCACTTTCAAGATAATATGGAGAACACCACCACTTTGGGGCTCTTTTAATTTTCCTTTGTGTTCAGGCTTTCTATACAAGTTACCTGGAACAAAATTAATTAAGGTAGAAGAGCTTTTATGAGTCTAATAAGATGGGACTCAACTTAAAATGCCTGGGGATTATCTAGATAGGACGTTGATCCTTTGAAATACAGATTATGACATGGCAGGTGCTGTGTTCAATTCGTGCCCTTAAGGATGCTCACAATGTAGGACCAGGCCAGGGGGCTATGGGCTTACTCTCTCAGTCTTATTTGATGAGCACTAATGCAAAGCAGGTGCCCTTGAAGTGACAGGGGCGTGGCTTCACTAGAAGAGCTGTCATCCACATGGACCTTGCTTTGCACTTCAATGGCTTCTCATATAATGCTCACAGCAAAGAGAACTTCCAAGAAGGGACACAGCTGTGAACTTCAGGTTCTCAGATTCTGAGTCACTAAAGAAGTCCTTGACCCAGAGTGTCAACCGCAGAGGCTGGGGTCCCTGGCAGCCTGCCAGGCTTCTTGGAGGGTAGATTTGACAAGAGCAAGTGCCCATGCAATGAGTTTCCAACAAAGAGCCTGTTCCACTGGCACATGAAAAGCGTTGTGTGGGAAAGTGCAAATTTCAAGAGCCTCTGAATTGTTGGGAGAAAATGTCTTGTTCAGGGAGCGACTGGAGTCAGGTTCTTATCTGATCCTCTTGAATTACTCTATTTTTTCTCTGCTGCATTTAAATGATGTTTGGGAATAAAGTGTGCAAATATGAGACACAGGCTGCTACTGTGGAAACAAAGTGGGAATAATTATTACTTTGCGTTCCAAGCAAAAGGTTAGGTATTCTAACTCTAGAGATCTAAGAACGGAAGTTAGAAGGAATGAAAATTAAATAGAGAAGAAATATATCCTAGGGCAGAAAGGGAATCCCCAAAACTAATGTGCCCAAGAGGTCCTTATTTATTCTTTAATAGAACATGAACAGTTGTAAATGATTTATTTTAAAGACTTGCCTGTGTTAAATTTTTAACCCATAGCCTACACATCATGCCTTTGGGACATGCTGTGGTGCTTCATGCCCACTTTCTGGCGTCTGGAGAGGAAATGGAAAGTTTAAGTCACTCATTTAAGTAACTGAACCAATAATTAAACTGCAGATGACAAAGAATTCCCTTGGCTCTGGTTGTGAAGGCCACTTTCAAGCACAAATGTTCTGACAACAGAGGGAGCAGGGGAATTTGTTTCTTTAGGGGATTTATTCGCACCTCCACTTCTGCCATGTCACTGCTAGTTCCAAAGTCTGTTTGGGCTGGAGGAGTCTGAAATCAGTACCCTCAGCAACAGAAAACCATAGACCAAGTGGGGAGGACCCTGGGAAACCAAGTAACCCAAACTCCTCAGTATCATTCTAAGGATTCCCAGTCCCAAGGTGGGATGGGATTTGCCTAAGGTCATAGGATTGATTGGAAGGGAGAGGGGCTAAAATGCCATCATATTTGCATTTTAAAAAGGTCTCTCTGGATATATACCCAGGAGTGGAATTGCTGAATCATATGGTAGTTCTATTTTTAGTTTTTTGAGGAAACTTATACTGTTTTCCATAGTGGCTGCACCATATATCCAAAGAAAACAAAAACACTAATTTGAAAAGATACATGCACCCCAATGTTCAGAGCAGCATTATTTACAGTAGTCAAGATATGGAAGCAATTTAAGCATTTATCAACAGGTAAATGGATAAAGAAGATGTGATGCACACATACACAGTGGAACACTACTCAGCCAAAAAAAGAATGAAATTCTGCCATTTGAAACAGCATGGACGGACCTGGCGGGTATTAAGCTTGGTGAAGTCAGACAGAGAAAGATAAACACTGTATGTTATCACTTATATGTGGAATCTAAAATATACAACAAATGACTGTATATAACAAAACAGAACCAGACTCACAGAGGTAGAGATCAAGCTAGTAGTTACCAGTAGGGAGAGGGAAGGGGGTGGGGCAATATAGGGGTCAAGAATTAAGAAAAAATACCATGTATAGAAAAATAAGCTACAAGGATATATTGTACAGCAAGGGACAATAGTCAATATTTTACGATAACTTTAAATGGAGTATAATCTATAAAAATATTGAATCATTATGTTGTACACCTGAAACTAGTATAATATTATAAATTAACTGTACTCGAATTAAAAAATTTTAAAAATAAGAAGATCTTTCTGGCAGCTGCAGATCTGAGACCATCAAGGTCATTGGGCTCTAGAAGAGCCATAAGAGTAGCTTTGGCCAGAGTGGTAGGGGTGGACATGGAGAAGAATAGACAGGTTTGAGAGGAGATGTCCCCTTTGCTGACCATCAAGGCCAACTGATGTTTCAACATACGAATGAAACGTTGGATTGGAAACCTGGCCTGGAAAGGTGAGCTGAGAGATCTCGTGAATCATGGCTGCATAAGGCACAGAAGTCAGGCCTCCTTCATTTCTCACTCAGAGAAGCCCCAGAGCCTTGTTCCTCCTACGCCATAACAATTTCTTTTATCTGTAGCTCTTAAAGCATTTTGCAAAGATGCTCCAGCATGGGAGGGGTGAGACGGACAGCTAGGCCTGCCATTAAGTGACTTGAAAAGTCACCGATTTTACTTTACTGTAATTGCAAACTTGGAGGCAACCCAGGTGGATACAAGGTTATTGGTGGTATTAGTTTCACCCAAAGTAAATAGGATTCAAAGACAACACTGGTTTGAGAAAATGGTCCTAATCCCTCTTATTGCCCTCATGTTGAAGGTCACTAGCCTCCTCATTCCTGAAATACTTTCAACTTTGACCTGCTCAGAACAAGAATTTTTGCTGCCCATTCAGGTATTAAGATAATTTTTCTAATCAATTAACAGGCATTTTTAATATGCTTCCTTTAATAATATAATAACTAAGAGTTATTGAGCATTTGCTGTCTGCCAGGTACTGCTCTAAGCCATTTACGTATAGTAACTATGGGGGGAGAGAGAGACCATCTTACAAATGCTGTGAGAGGCAAACTGGTTTCTAAGCCAGGGCTCCAAGCACCACAGCACCCAGCACTTCGTTGGATGCTGTGAAGAGAAATCCATCACTGGGCATTTTTCAATTAATATTCACCAGACCTAGGAAGCTTCCTTGTATTGACAAGGCTGAAGAATTTCCTTTCTGTCCTTTCCTTATCCCCTCTGACTTTCCCGTTTTACCCCAACTCTTGCTATCACTTGGAATTTCCCCTTGTGACAGATCCCATCACTGCCTGGAACTCCCCAATTTCCCCCATCTCAACTCTTTCTCTCTCTCTCTCTCTCTCTCACACACACACACACACGTGAGAGACACTTCCTCTCTCTCACCCTCGTGGTGGGGTTGTGGTGGCCTGAGGGGAGGGGGGAAGGGTCTGTACCATCCACAGAGATGCTGCCTCACCAGGTGATGGCCCCATCATGTTGGCTTCATTGTCACATTGCCATGGGTTTTCAGGAAGGGACATCTTCATAGACTCTGGCTGGAGCAGGACTCAAGAAATGAGGGCTGGGTTCCTTGGGGTGAATGAGGGAGCCTCACCCTCTGCCGGACCTTCACAGAGCCTGAGATTCTCCGCTCAGGGCCTGACTCTCACTTACTCTGGGTCACTCCTTGCTCAAAGGCTGGGGCAGCTATGGAGAATCTGGCTCCTGAGAGGAATCGGGGAAGGGTCTGCTCTGGGGACAGGCTGGATCTCCTCACTAGATTCGGAGGCAACACTGAAGCCTGCAGTCTTCCTGGAAGGAGCAACCCTGCAGAGGACGGGGGACCCTGGAGTGTTACTGACAATCCCTGCTCTCTCTCCCCTCGAGCTCATCCTCCAGGGTCTGGAGACGTCTGCTTTTCAGCACCAAGGTCCCTCTGGTCACCTCCCAGGCACTTCTAGTCAGTGGGGTGGGGCAAGTCCAATGGCCGTCTCTCCCCCTGCAGGAAGATTGTCCCATGACAGGCCTGATCTCCGTATCGCAGACCTCTTGACTGGGAGAGGAATTGTTTCCCAGACAGCGGCTTGCTGTGTTCAGCCCTGGGTGCGAAAGGCCAGTATCTGATCCAGGCCACCAGCCTGGCTGAACGTTAGAGCTTTGGGTGCACCCCTTTCCTGGGAGAGGAGCCCTTCTTCCCCACACCAATTCCATGTATTAAATTCCATCTCCACTTGTTGACTCAGAACTCAAATCCCACCTCTTTCTAAAGCCTCTCTGATGTTTCCTCATTTCCCAAATTCTGGACCTGAAAGATCTCTACCCCTCCTCTGACCACGAGTACTGCCCTGCCCCGGACTCTGAGCTCATGGGAAGCAGGGACTGTGTCTCCTCTGTCTCTGCTTGGCTCTCAGAAGGCACTTGATCAAAGTTCATTCCTTCATTCTCGTTTTTGTCTGGGGAACAAAAACGAGAATGAAAGAATTCTTCTCGGTCCCTGGCCTTGTCTTGAGGGCCCAAAGAAATAGAATTGCAAGAGCCTCTCACTGGTTTACCTGCCTCTCTGGCTGTAGAAGGAAACTGGGCTTCGAGGAGCAGCCGGTGCCCAGCCAGCCCCGCGTCCTCTCATCCTCGCCCCTGGGGGGGTGCTGCGCCTCTGCCCCGGGCCCTGCTGCCGCCGCTGTGGCTCCTTGCTTCTGCTGCTCTGGCTTCAGTTTCTGCTTTCTGCGCTCTGACTTGTGCTTTTCCTGCTTCTGCTTCTTCTGCTGCTGCTGTTTCTTGCACGACGGATCCTTCTCCTACTTCTCTCTCCTCCCTCTCTCCCTCTCTGCTTCCTCCTCCTTTCTTTTCTTCCTCTTCATCTGTTTCTTTCACTTCCACTTCTGCTCCTTTTCTGCTTGGGCTGCTCCCGCCTCTTATGTTTTCCGTCCACTTCTGCTTTTCCTTCTTTCTCCCCCCACCAGCTTTTTCAGCGGCTGTGGCTTTGGCTTCAGCGTCTACTTTCGTGACTTCCGCTTTTTCCACTTCTCTTCCTTCTCCTCCTTCTTCTGTCTCTTCTTCTGCTTCTTTCACTTCTGCTTCTGCTTCTTCTGTTTGTACTTCTTCTGCTTCTTCAGCATCTCCTCTGTTTCTTCTCCTTCTATGCTGGCAGCTGCTGCTGCTTCTGCTTTTTTTTTTTTTCTGCTATTGCTGCTGCTTCTTGTTCTACTACTTCTTCTCCTCCTTCTCTTCCTCTTCCTCTTCTGCTGCTTCTGCTTTTTCTGCTTCTCTTATCTTTTCTGCTCCTCCTCCTCCTCCTCCTGTTCCTCCTCTTTCTCCATCTTCTCCTCCCGTTTCTCCTCCTCCTTTACTTCCTCCATCTCCTCCTCCATCTCCTCCTCCTGTTCAGTTTTTATTTTTTTTTAACATCTTTATTGGAGTATAATTGCTTTACAATGGTGTGTTAGTTTCTGCTTTATAACAAAGTGCTTCAGCTATACATATACATATATCCCCTTATCTCCTCCCTCTTGCGTCTCCCTCCCACCCTCCCTATCCCACCCCTCTAGGTGGTCACAAAGCACGGAGCTGATCTCCCTGTGCTATGCGGCTGCTTCCCACTAGCTATCTATTTTACATTTGGTAGTGTATATATGTCCATGCCACTCTCTCACTTTGTCCCAGCTTACCCTTCCCCCTCCCCGTGTCCTCAAGTCCATTCTCTAAGTCATCATCTTTATTCTTGTCCTGTCCCTAGGTTCTTCAGAACCTTTTTTTTTTTTTTGAGATTCCATATATATGTGTTAGCATATGGTATTTGTTTTTCTCTTTCTGACTTACTTCACTCTGTATGACAGGCTCTAGGTCCATCCACCTCACTACAAATAACTCAATTTTGTTTCTTTTTTTTTTTTTTAATGATCATATGGTTTTTATTCTTCAATTTGTTAATATGGTGTATCACACTGATTGATTTGCGTATATTGAAGAATCCTTGCATCCCTGGGATAAATCCCACTTGATCATGGTGTATGATCCTTTTAATGTGTTGTTGGATTCTGTTTGCTAGTATTTTGTTGAGGATTTTTGCATCTATATTCATCAGTGATATTGGTCTGTAATTTTCTTTTTTTGTAGTATCTTTGTCTGGTTTTGGTATCAGGGTGATGGTGGCCTCATAGAATGAGTTTGGGAGTGTTCCTTCCTCTGCAATTTTTTGGAAGAGTTTGAGAAGGATAGGTGTTAGCTCTTCTCTAAATGTTTGATAGAATTCACCTGTGAAGCCATCTGGTCCTGGACTTTTGTTTGTTGGAAGATTTTTAATCACAGTTTCAATTTCATTACTTGTGATTGGTCTGTTCATATTTTCTGTTTCTTCCTGGTTCAGTCTTGGAAGGTTATACCTTTCTAAGAATTTGTCCATTTCTTCCAGGTTGTCCATTTTATTGGCATAAAGTTGCTTGTAGTAGTCTCTTAGGATGCTTTGTATTTCTGCGGTGTCTGTTGTAACTTCTCCTTTTTCATTTCTGATTTTATTGATTTGAGTCCTCTCCCTTTTTTTCTTGATGAGTCTGGCTAATGGCTTATCAATTTTGTTTATCTTCTCAAAGAACCAACTTTTAGTTTTATTGATCTTTGCTATTGTTTTCTTTGTTTCTATTTCATTTATTTCTGCTCTGATCTTTATGATTTCTTTCCTTCTGCTAACTTTGGGTTTTGTTTGTTCTTCTTTCTCTAGTTTCTTTAGGTGTAAGGTTAGATTGTTTACTTGAGATTTTTCTTGTTTCTTGAGATAGGCTTGTATAGCTATAAACTTCCCTCTTAGAACTGCTTTTGCTGCATCCCATAGGTTTTGGGTCGTCGTGTTTTCATTGTCATTTGTCTCTAGGTATTTTTTGATTTCCTCTCTGATTTCTTCAGTGATCTCTTGGTTATTTAGTAACGTATTGTTTAGCCTCCATGTGTTTGTCCTTTTTACGTTTTTTTCCCTGTAATTCATTTCTAATCTCATAGCGTTGTGGTCCGAAAAGATGCTTGATATGATTTCAATTTTCTTAAATTTACTGAGGCTTGATTTGTGACCCAAGATGTGATCTATCCTGGAGAATGTTCCGTGCGCACTTGAGAAGAACGTGTAATCTGCTGTTTTTGGATGGAATGTCCTATATATATCAATTAAATCTAACTGGTCTATTGTGTCATTTAAAGCTTCGGTTTCCTTATTCAGTTTCATTTTGGATGATCTGTCCATTGGTGTAAGTGAGGTGTTAAAGTCCCCCACTATTATTGTGTTACTGTCGATCTCCTCTTTTATAGCTGTTAGCAGTTGCCTTATGTATTGAGGTGCTCCTATGTTGGGTGCATATATATTTATAATTGTTATATCTTCTTCTTGGATTGATCCCTTGATCATTATGTAGTGTCCTTCCTTGTCTCTTGTAACATTCTTTATTTTAAAGTCTATTTTATCTGATATGAGTATAGCTACTCCAGCTTTCTTTTGATTTCCATTTGCATGGAATATCTTTTTCCATCCCCTCACTTTCAGTCTGTATATGTCCCTAGGTCTAAAGTGGGTCTCTTGTCGACAGCATATATATGGGTCTTGTTTTTGTATCCATTCAGCCAGTCTATGTCTTTTGGTTGGAACATTTAATCCATTCACGTTTAAGGTAATTATCGCTATGTATGTTCCTATTGCCATTTTCTTAATTGTTTTGGGTTTGTTTTTGTAGGTCCTTTTCTTCTCTTGTGTTTCCCACTTAGAGAAGTTCCTTTAGCATTTGTTGTAGAGCTGGTTTGGTGGTGCTGAATTCTCATAGCTTTTGCTTGTCTGTAAAGCTTTTGATTTCTCCATCAAATCTAAATGAGATCCTTGCCGGATAGAGTAATCTTGGTTGTAGGTTCTTCCCTTTCATCACTTTAAGTATATCATGCCACTCCCTTCTGGCTTGTAGAGTTTCTGCTGAGAAATCAGCTGTTAACCTTATGGGAGTTCCCTTGTATGTTATTTGCCGTTTTTCCCTTGCTGCTTTCAATAATTTTTCTTTGTCTTTAATTTTTGCCACTTTGATTACTATGTGTCTTGGCGTGTTTCTCCTTGGGTTTATCCTGTATGGGACTCTCTGCGCTTCCTGGACTTGGGTGGCTATTTCCTTTCCCATGTTAGGGAAGTTTTCGACTATAATCTCTTCAAATATTTTCTCTGGTCCTTTCTCCCTCTCTTCTCCTTCTGGGACCCCTATAATGCGAATGTTGTTGCGTTTAATGTTGTCCCAGAGGTCTCTTAGGCTGTCTTCATTTCTTTTCATTCTTTTTTCTTTAGTCTGTTCCGCAGCAGTGAATTCCACCATTCTGTCTTCCAGGTCACTTATCCGTTCTTCTGCTTCAGTTATTCTGCTATTGATTCCTTCTAGTGTAGTTTTCATTTCAGTTATTGTATTGGTCATCTCTGTTTGTTTGTTCTTTAATTCTTCTAGGTCTTTGTTAATCATTTCTTGCATCTTCTCAATCTTTGCCTCCATTCTTATTCCGAGGTCCTGGATCATCTTCACTATCATTATTCTGAATTCTTTTTCTGGAAGGTTGCCTATCTCCACTTCATTTAGTTGTTTTTCTGGGGTTTTTTCTTGTTCCTTCATCTGGTACATAGCCCTCTGCCTTTTCCTCTTGTCTATCTTTCTGTAACTGTCAATTTTGTTTCTTTTTATGGCTGAGTAATATTCCATTGTATGTATGTGCCACATCTTCTTTATCCATTCATCTGTCGATGGACACTTAGGTTGCTTCCATGTCCTGGCTATTGTAAATAGAGCTGCAATGAACATTGTGGTACATGACTCTTTTTGAATTATGGTTTTCTCAGGGTATATGCCCAGTAGTGGGATTGCTGGGTGGTATGGTAGTTCTATTTTTAGTTTCTTAAGGAACCTCCATACTGTTCTCCATAGTGGCTGTATCAGTTTACATTCCCACCAACAGTGCAAGAGGGTTCCCTTTTCTTCACACCCTCTCCAGCATTTATTGTTTGTAATCTGTTCAGTTTTGAATGTGCTGTTTGTGGTGCCCAGGAGACATGCATCCATCCTTTCTTTAGATTTTCCTAGTGCTCTCTAAGAGCTACAAAATTTCTGCCAGCTTGGGACTGGTTGGCCAACCTTCAGTACAGTCTCTTTAGTAAGTGACAAATATTAACAAGAAGCTCTCACAGAGGGACAGTGCTCTATAATTAACTCAATATTTAAAAACCCATTAGTTTATTTGATTCTTACAGTAGCCACAATGGGTAGAACAGGGGAACCAAGGCTCAGAAAGACTCCATACTTCCCAAAGCCACACAGAAAGGTGCAGCGCTTTTATAAGAACTTAGGGCTTCATTCTCTGTCCAGGGTTCATTGTAGGGCCTAACATTTTTGTTTGCTTGTTTGTTTTTAATAGACTTTACTTTTTAGATAAGTTTTAGGTTTATAGCAAAATTGAGTGGGAAGTACAGAGTGTTCCCTCAAGACCTGACATTTTCACAAAGCTTAAAAACTTCCTTTGCATCTGCGATTTCACTTATTCAAGAAACACTTAGATAGGATATCAGTCCAGAGAGGCGTGAGATTCGGCTGTGGCCACTCAGCCAGGTAGTGACATCTGATTGGGGTGAGACCCTCAGCATCTTGTCCAAGGGCTCAGAAGGGGCTGGTGCCATTCAGGAAATCAGGGGGCGGTGAGTGGTAGGGGTGGGCACTGGGCCAGTATGTCACCAGCTTCTCTCACTCAGGTCCTGGCACTGGAGAGACATCCAGATCTGGTTCTCTGAGCTCTTCCATCCTTAAGGAAAATTCTAGTGATGCCAGTTCAGAGCAGAAAACCAATAAACACAGGATTAACTTTTTAAGAAAGATTCAATTGATGATAGGTTGAAAGTGCCACAAGACCACAGGACAATTAGAGTGTGCTAGGCTTCAGACTCTGAGCAGATGCCATCCTGGTTGGGAGCCAGGCTCTGGGAATAGAAACGTAAGCCCTTCTGTACCAGTCCTGGCAGGGCCTGGCAAGGCAGCTGGTCTCCAGCCAGTAGCTCCCCTCTACTGCCAACACTGCATGGGCCCCAGGAGAATGGAAATGGAATTTGGCAAAATTCACACCTCTTCTTTTGAGAATGGGTGGGAGTGGCCCCCTCCTGTGGGAAGTAATACATTATCCATCAGCCCCATGAGGGCAGGCCTAGCCTGCTTTTACTAATCATCATATCCTGTTAAGAAAAAATGATTCAGTGACACCATTGAAGAACGATAAGGCAGACCTTATTCAGGGAGACCAACACGATAGGTGAAGGCGGGATTTTGCAGTGGGGGAGAGAGATTGGGATCAACTCCAAATGCAGCATGGCGAGGGGGAATTTATAGCTGATGAGCAGCATGTAGATCAATGGATGGAAAATTACTAAGAGGAAACATCGGGGCTTATAAGTGGGGTTCTGGCTAAACTACCTTAACAGGATTATTGCTCAAGGCAGACCCTGGTGATCAGATATCAGCTGGGAGCTGGTGGAGGGTGAGTACAGTTCTGCTCACCAGTTCCAATGTGTGGAGTTCCCTCACCCCCCTACCCCAAGCGATTCTTCTACACTAGCTGGGTGTCCTACAATTCAACTCAGTTCTGACACCATCTACCTGGAGAGAGCATCGGATTCCACAGGTTAAGGGCTCAGCCCCACAAAACTGCCCTTGACTTCAGATGCCAATCACAAGTCCAGGGTATCAACTGTGCTTCTGACAGGCTGGCTATAAATCAGAGGCTCCTATACCCCCTCCTTTGCTAGAGTAGCTCAAAGAACTCAGAGAAACATTTTACTTACTACATTACCAGTTTATTATAAAAGGATATAACTCAGGGACAGCCAGATGTAAGAGGTGCGTAGGGCAGGGCATGGGGAAAAGGAGCAGAGCTTCCATGCCTCTCTGGGTCCAACCCTCTCAGCATGCCCATGTGTTTACCAACCCGGAAGCTCCCTGAACCCCGGTCTTCTGGGTTTTTATGGAGGCTTCATAAGCATGATTGATTAAACCAATGGCCATTGGTGACTGATTCAACCTCCAGCCCCTCTCCCCTCCCCAGTGGTTCCCACCTTTCAATCACAAGGTCAATTCCCCTGGCAACCAGCCCCTATCCTTAGGTGATTCAAACAGTCACCTCATTAGCAACAACTCAGGTGTGGTTGAAAGGGTTTTTTTATGAATATTAAGGCATATTTATATCTCTTATCACTTAGGAAATTCCAAGGGTTTTAGGTGCTCTGTGCCAGAAATGGCAAGCAAGACCAAATACATATTTCTTATTATAAATCAAACTATCACAATGATGACCCTGACTACACACCAAGAGGATGAGGGATTCTAGCTAAACTGACTTAGTAGGATTCTTGCTAAAATTGGACAATGAAGAGACAAGGAAGTTAAGGAGAGAATCTTCATCAATCCTCAGGGCTAAAACTAGTACCAAGCATATAACAGGTACTTAAAAATATTTGTTTATTGCTGCATACATGCTGAAACCAGGGAAGGAGATTTCACTACTTCTTAACATTTCCAACTCCAGCATCTTTATGTTTATAGGACTCTCGGTGGGTTCTGGTTAAGAGCCTGGTGTCTAGGGTAGGGGTGGAGCACCAGGAATAACAGGGTAATGGCTTCCACAGTCAGGCTCAGTTTTTGAGGAGGTCCAGAGGATAAAGGGATGGACGTAGTTTCAAAGGGGAGAGGTAAGCTGGCTATGCCTTGGTCTTGCAGGAAGATAGGAAAGGAGACCTCGGAGAGCTGTCTTGAACACATTGCCTAGGGCTTAACTGTAGAAGGGCTGGTGTAAGCAATCTTGTCATTTAGCCATTCACCAAACACGCCTGCCTGCTCTTTGTGATGAATTTCATGGAAAAGTATTGCATCTCTGTGGAGAGAAAGGGCTCCCCCTGGGTCAGTTCTTTCCAGGAAGTCCTTTGAAGGCATGACTTGCAATCCAGGTGTGCAGATGCCAAAGGCACAGCATGCCACTGTTGCACTGCCCCCCTGAAAAGAGCAACCTTTGGGACTCCATCGGGACCACGTCTGCCTACTAATAAGGACAAGCTCCCAGGCACACTGATCATGCCTCAGTGTGGTGCAGAGGAAGGGCGTGGCTGCTCAGAGGTGGGAATCTCTGGAGGAGGCTGCAGGGGCTGGACTTCAAAGGGTGGGGTGGACCTGGCTGTAGGGGGGGGCAGCCTCATCAAAGGCGAGGAAGCAGCAGTGCTGTGTGTGGAGCTGGTCTTCCTGTTTGACCTGAGTGGGAAGTGGCAGCTGAGGTTGGGAATCTCAGCCTGGGCCAGCTCAGAGATTTCTGTGTCCTTCCTTTTGATGTTTTTTAACTTCGAGGGGAGAGGATTGAGTTAATCATGTTCTTCTCTTCATGACACGTTGTCATCATTGGTCCCTACAAATTCCCTCTCTGTTTTATTTATTTAGTCCCATTTCCTCATCCATAAGCCACACATTTTAATATGCTTGACCTCTTTTGTTCTGTTTGTACATTTTCTCATATAAGGTGCATTGTTGTTGAGTTGCTTAGAAGGCATGTTATTCTCACTTATGTAAATGAGTTTGGGTTTTCTCTGTCTCATTCCACTTCCGATGTTTTATTTGACACTGTGGTTTTAAGATCCATCCATCCTGCCTTGTGTGCCTCTGGACAATGGCTAACCGCTGCATAGTACTGCATGAAGTCTACGCACTGCATTTTGCCTATCTGTCCCCCAGGGGTGGACATCCGTGTTGCCCAAAACTGGCTCCTTTGCAAAGGAGTGCCATGTCGAGAGCTGCTTTTGGGCAGGCTGGTGGCCTCACAGGGCTGTCACATGCTCCTCATTCAGCAAGAAACTTGTGAGGTCAGCTGGATGTGTCCAGCCAGAGCAGAAGTGACTATGACTTCAGATCCTGAGGCACCTGCAAGGTTGCTTACAGGCTGTCCACGTTCATGGTAACCATGTAATGTGGTGATGCATGGGATATTAGGTCTCAGTCCTGGCTTTGCAAGGACAATGTGTTCTTTATGCATAAGAGGAAGTTTAGGAAACAAATCCAGGATGTGTTTTCCTGAAGGTCTGAAGGTCGGCTTGTGAGTAAACATGGTCTTTGGTTTGATGCGGGGACAGGGTTGGGGGAGGGGCAGCACATACTCACAGCAAGGAAAAGGGGTTGGAATGCAACTGGGAAAGAGTGTGTGTGTGTGTGAAAGGGTGACTAGGCCAGAGTGGAAGGTGGAAGAAGGAAAGGGCATCGTCAGGAAAGACTGTCTTCCTTCCCTCTTACCTACCCATCCTTGTCATGACATGGAGATAACCTGTTGCTGGGTCCCAGTTATAGCTTCTAAGGGAAGAGCACACAGAGTGAGCTGCTATTCTTACTTTAACAGGGTTGGCTCCTGTCCATGCTTCCTGTATTTCAGGAGAATTGTTTTTCGATTTGGGGAAGCAACTACATTCACGCGGAGTCCAGAGGGTTTGCCCTGCATCAGTGTGTCTGTCCATCTGATGCTGCAAAGGGATTTGGGCAGCTGGAGATGCTGTTTTGCTTCTTGACATCTTCCTTTCAGGCTGGCCAGGGTGGCTCTGACTTCAGGCTGGACGTGGTAGGAGAGGGTGGGGGAACCATGGGAAGCAGTCATGGAATTCCAGGCATTTCCTCCTCCAATTCCAGGATCTACAGGCGAAGCCTAGAAGGGACTGGGCAGGTTGCAGATTGAACCCATCGGAATTAGTGGGAATCCCCAGTTTACCTCGACTGACTGATTCTTTCCATGAAAGCCATATCCCTCGGACAACCCTGTCAGTGAAAGGATTAGAGTGGCTCCACGGTTGCCTTGACGCAGAGGGCAGGGGTGTAATATTGACATCAAGCATTAGAGATTCATGGAGGCTTGGGCTGGCTGTTCCTGGTTGCCCATTTCTTCACCACCATACCACAGCATCTAGTATAGTGCCTGACACAGGCTATGCTTTGGCCTATAAGGCCCTACACCTTCTGATCACTTCCATTTTTCCCATTGCTCAAGATGCTCCAGCCCAACTGGGCTTTCTGTCACTCTAACATAACAAGCCTATTGCAGTCCTGCCTCAGGACCTTTGCACCTGCTGTAACTGCCCCCTGGGACTCTTTACCCCTCAGATCTCTAAATGCCTGGCCCCTTGTCATCATTATGGTTCCAGCTCTAACATCGTCTTCCTAGAGAAGCCTTCCCTGACAATCCCGCTAAAAGTCCCCATCTTTACTTCCCTGACCATTCTCTATCCCATTACTCTGTTCTATTTCTTTATAGCATTTGCCATTCTGTCAAATTCTTTTATTTATATAATTGTTTAGGTACTTACTGCTGTCTCTCCCTCCTGACCACAGGCTCGATAAAAGCAGGGACGTTGCTTTGCTCACCACTGTTTCCTTAGGGCCTATGTCACCCTGTGTGTAAAGTATGTGCTTAATAAGCATTTGGCAAATCAGTCAGTGAATGAATAAGTGAATGAGTGAATGAGCCAGCTGAACTGGAAGCAGGGCAGTAGAAAAGAATCTGGACTGGGGAAGGAAAACACTTAGCATGAATTCCTTGTTCCTTTCATGGGAGCCATTGATTCTGCAAAAAAAAGCCCCTTTACCCCTGTAAGTTGAAGCTTGCTCATCAGAAAAATGGAGACAACAATACCTTCACTCTGTGCCTCGCCAGACTGTGAGTGAGGAAAGGATGCGAAAGCTTCTAGTATGGTGTAAAGCTCCGCCCACTGGTAGTCGCTGTGGTCATGCTCAGTGGGGGCACACCTCTCCAGCTGGGATGTAGAGGAACTGCACGCTTTGGCTGCCTTGTGTGTTTCTGTTTTTCTATCAAGCAGCCAGTGAGAGTTTCCTGGGCACTATTAGATGCCAGGAACCCCCAGGGACTGGGGTCTGCACAGGAGGCGGGGCCTGGCCCCTGATTTAATTGGAGGCAATTAGTGAGTGATGCTGGCCAGCTCTTTATTAGTCAACAGTCTAAAGAGCTGAAATGGAGCAAGGCTGAATAAAGTCCATTAACTATAACCATATTTACACTTCTATTGTCAGCCGCACCATTTGTTGATTTAAAACAAGCTGACTTTATTAGAGTCATTATTTCTGTCTGGGAGAGACAAAGGACCTGCATTTTGTAAGTATGTGTGCAATGATTACAGCTGAAGAGGACCCATGCCTGTGCTTGGTGGATGTTTTCAGAACCAATCATTCTCAGTGTGGTAGAATTTTTATTTATTCTAAGAAAGAAGCAGGCTTCACTCTAGAGCAATAAAGAAGACTCCAGGAACTATGTTTGCTAAGAATCTTCCTTTTTCATCTTAAGTGTTGTTCAAATACACCAGGATCCTGAATCCTTGGGGAGATGATAGGACTTGGAGAATCAGAAGGAGCGGAGTGGGGTGTGAGCGCGCAAGGCTCGAGCCTCGCAGGCTGGGATGAGTGTGGCATTTTCTGGGTACCGTGAGGAGGCTGGCCTGCCTGGAACGGGGTTCATGCTTAGAGGTAACAGGAGATGCCATTGGGAGGATACGGCAGAGGCTTTGAGTGCCAGCGCGAGCAATGTTGGGGTACATTGTATTTTTCAAGGATTGCTGCAACAGGTCCAGCCTGCATGCTCTTCTTGAAATGTGACTTTGGCAGCCCTCCCACTGAGTGGCACCCATTCCTCTTGAGCCTGGACAAGACTGCCTCAACCCCTAGAGTATGGCAGAAGGGGCATCATGTAAATTCCAAGGCTAGGTCATAAAAATTCCATGCACCTCCATATTTCTCTCTTGGGCTACTTCCTCTTAGAACCCAGTCACCATGCTCTGAAGAGGCCCAAACTCACACAGAGAGACCATGCATAGGTGTTCTGGCAACCACCCAGCTGAAGACCCCACTGATGGCCAATATCAATTACTAGACATATTAGTGAGGAGAACTCCAGATACCTCCAGCCCCAGCTGTTGAGTAACTCCTCCCACCCCCTCGTCTTCATGTCTTCTCAGATAAGGCCCCAGATATTCTGGAGTGGAGATAAACCACCCTGGCCAAGCCTTGTTTAAGTTCGTAACTCTCACCATCTGCAAGATAGTGCTTATTTTATGTCATCCCCAACATGGTCTCGGGGGTGGTTTCTTACGCAGCTGAATCACTGGAACAAACATGTACTTCAGTGAGAAGCCATTAAAGGATGGGGCAGAGAGACATGCTCAGGGCAGTGCCAGGCACCCTGAGCAGCTGGTCCCAGTGATCGTCACAGCGGTCATCTCTGTTTTCATGGATAAACACAGGCAAGGTGGTATAGAGATTGCCATCTCTCTTTACAGGTGAGGAAACCAAGACTCAGTGAGACTCGCTACCTCAAGGCCCTACAGTGAGTAAGTGGCAGCAGATCAAGCCAATTTCCCCCACATCCAGCAAAGCAGCATCTAATCCCTCCTACCGTACTTGCCCAAGCCCCTCCCTGTCTCCTGCCCTTCCCTGATAGATGAGGAAGCTGGCCAGAGTACTGATGCCTTGTTCGAAGTCCCCGGAGCTCGAGAACAACACCCGGTGACTGAGAATTCATCCTGCTCCACCACCCTGCTGAGCACCCTGAGGGCTTCCAGGGACATGAACTTCTCTGGTTCACTACAGTTAACGTGGTGTCTCAGGTTCACCGTGACCGTGATCATGTCATAGCTTGTCTAGACTAACTCCTCATTATACCCATGGGCAAGCCCAGAGCCTAGCCATTCTTGAAGGCTTATCCCACCTGCCACCTCCTCAATAAAGCCTTCCCTGATGTCCCCCCCATTAATAATTCATCACTCTCTCTTTGAGCTCTAGTAGCACTTTGTTCCTAACTCTGTTGGAGTACATTATATGGAGGTATCTCCACTTACTTGTCTAGTGATTAGTGTTGACTGTCAACTGGGTCTTAGCTGGCCTCTTGCTAGAAACCTACACATGGCCTCTCCATGTAATGTCTCCTCGTTAGCAATAACAAATAAATCAATATTTATGAACTAGAAATGAATCTGCAGGTCCAACTGCCGGTGGGAGAATGTATGTGTGTCTGAGTGGAGACAAGCAGGGCAGGTGAGTGGGTTTGGAGATGAAGAGGGAGGGAGGGAAGTGGGCATTCAAACTAGATGACTTTTAATTCCCCTCTCAGCCCTGAATTCCTCTGGGATGCTTCACAGCATCCACCCCGGTAGCAGGCTCTCTGCCAACACATCCCGATGGAAAGTTGTGTGCCCAGCACGGTGCCAGATCAAGGCTGCATGCAGCAGACCTGGCCAGGGCCAAGTGTAGCCAGGATGGCCTGCAGAGGCTGGGTGGGTCTATGCCCGTGGTTCCAGCGCTGAGCTGTAAGTCAGAAGGCCTGGGGCAGCTCTCAACTGGACCACTCGCTTCAGTGAGGACTTGATGGGCATCCACCAACCATGTGCTGCCACTGGGCTGGGCCCCAGTAGGGCACAAAGGAGTAAGACCCAATCTCCCTATAGAAGCTTGCAGATAACTTGAGAATTTATGTAACTTCTCTTTGGCTTACTTTTCTTGTCTGTAAACATTGAGAAAAGGTGAAACCATTTTGCCTGGTGGGCACGTGACACTCTATGTATTCTGGTAGAAACCAAATGTTCTCAGCCTTCCCCCTCAGACCCTCACTCCACAGATTTCCCTTTCTCAGTAGGGCGACCAAACAGACCATCAGAGCTTCAGGAAAGCAAGAATTGTTAGGACAGCCGCGAAGCCTGGCTGGCAACATTGAAAGCACTAAAAACAAGTGAGCTTCCAGAATGAAGGGATTAAGAAAAGACCTGAATTCAGAGGGCGATGAAGGAAAACAGTTACTTGAGAAAGGGAAAGGAATAAACAATAATAACTAGTCAGATTCCTTTCTAAACTCTTCTTTAATTTAGTTTTTTTCTCAAGAAGCTCAAATCTCTTGCCAGCTTGCTCTGAGGCGGCTTCTCCGCTGCTTCTGTGATGGGCATTGGGGGATGGGGGAGACTTGGCTGCAGCAGCCGGGGGCTCCAGGGACAGTGGAAAGAGCCCCGGAAAGAGCAGTGGAGGGGGATACCTGCGTGGGAACCCCATCTCTGGAGAAGTTGCTTTCTTTTCACAGTCTTTGTTCTCTGTATCATGAGGGGGTCAGCCACGGGGATCACCCTCACCTTGCTCCCTACCCCTGCCTCTGACCCTGCCATCTCCCCTCCCCGACCCCAGGCTTCCACTGGATACCTCTCCCCGCTCTGGTGTCTCCTCTACTCCCCCTTCCAAAACAGAGCCTCACTGTGGGTCACCCCTCTTCTCGGGCCACAGCTGACCCTTCCTCTCCAAAAATGCTTCTTCCTCTGGCTCTCGGGAAGCCCTTCCTTCCTGTGTATCCTGAATGCCAGAGCCCAAAGGCACATTAAGGATACTTCAACGCTGTCCTCACTGGTTGCTCCACCCAGATCTCCTTCCATATCACACCTGGACTCACCCCAAGCCAAATAAGGCAGGTGTCCAGTGTCTTCTAAAAGCTCCCCTGATAGCTCAAAGATGTGTCCAGGGTTGAGAACTAAAGGTGGCCTGAACTCCTCTGTCCCATGTGGATTCAAATGACCATCTCCTTTCCTAAAAACAAACTCATAGCCCTTCCAAAGCCACTCTTACCAACATCTCCTGAGTTTGGGTTACTTTGGTCTCTTTTTCTTCCTTTTCTTTTTAAAAAAATTTGGACCTGAAGTCCAGAGGGCTGAGTTAATGCTATTCCTCAGTTCATGGCATGTTCCTAATTGGATGATAGGGGATTATCCCTGGCCCCCTGTCTATTCCCTTTCTTTACCCAGAGACCACCATTTTATCTTTTTACTTGAATACGCTCTGGCAAAAGGTGTGTTCTTTTGTGTATATGTGCTTTTACTTATGCAAGTCACACATTATACAGTTTGTTCTGTGTCAGCGACTTGTCTTCCTGACACACTGCGTGTGCATTTTCACCCAGACCATCCAGCCTCTTCCTGGGTTTCTTCCCTGGATTCACCGTTCTCCTTTCTGAGAGAGATGAGACAGATCTACCCCCAGGGCCAGAAATGTTGTGGAGTATGTATGTATCCTCCCATCCGTTAGCCCTGTACTGGGAGTCAGACTGAGATGTGGGTGGAGGAACGCCCTGCTTCCCACAGATCGTGGGACTTGACCTACACCCAGGACAGAGGCACTCGTCTATGAGTCCTGGGAAACTACTGTCTTCATGTTACCATCCGATAAACAGCTGCCCCACCCACCTTGTTCTGTTGGCCCTGGTTTCACAACTGCTGATGTGGCATCCAAAGTTCCTGGTCACTTGGGAAGACAACCCAGAGCACCATTATCTATGCCCTGAGCACCCTGGGTGTCTGCCCATCAGCACACTTGTGCACACACAATGACAGCCAATAGCCTGGCACCCTGGACCACCAGTGCTGATGCTCTCCATCCCAAGGTCCAGAACTGATGGGATCTCTTTACAGAGGAGCCTGGTGCTGAGACCCAGTGCTGAGCTGTGTTTCCGACCATCTGACTTGATCTTGAAAGGATTGCATTCTCCTGCCACTTGCTGGCAGATTCCAGCTTGGGGCATGTTCTCTGGAGCTGGCTGTCTCATTAAGCCCAACCTGCCTGCTTTGGCATCCAGCTGGATGGGTTTTATGGCCAACAGAGCAAATAGTTACACCGAGCTGGAGCAAATGGATTATCTTTGGTCTTTTTATGCAAAAACAAAACCAAAATGTTTCTGATTTTGTTTTGGGAGTGATGTATGTGGGCATAGGTGCAATGTGTTAGACCCAGTCCAAACCCTTCCTCCTGCAAGGAGGAAGCCGAGGTCAAAGGGACTTGCACAGGGTGATAGAGTTAGCAGAAGAGCCCCCAGTAGAACCCAGGTGTCCCAACCTCCGGGCTGATTTTTCCATGCACCAGCCTTTGTTCTGTATTTGATCACCCCCAGGGTGTGTGTCCTCTTCAGTGCATCAGATCAGATGTTCTGCAGGACAGACAGCCTTCTCTCCTGTGCTGAGTTGTTGAGCACAGATCACAGAATGTGTACTGTTCTGCCCAATGTTTTTGTCCCGGCCCTGCCTCGGATGAGCTGTATGAATTAGGACACATGATTTCAATTTCTGAGGTTCAGTTTCTAACCCCAGGAAAAAGGGATAACAATAGCTACAACATATGCATCAGGAGTCTTAAAATATTCATACCCTTTAACCCAGTGATCTGAGTCTGGGCAGTTATCCTGTAAAAGTAACCCAAAACACATAAAAAGCTTTATGCTCAAGAATGTCCATTGCCATTACATATTATGTCTAAGAAGACTTTTTGATAATGTGGGAAAATGCTTATGTTACACTGAGTTAAAAATTGTTTAAAAAAAGGAAGAAAGAAATAAACCAAAAGTGACTTCTGGGTTGCTTGGGGGGGGGGTTAGCGTATGTATAATTTTTTCCTTATCCTTTTCTGCACTTTCCAAATATTTTTCAATATATATATATGACTTTTATAAGTAGGAAAAAAAAATCCTTAAGTCATCAAACATCAAAAATAAAAGAAACATTTAAACCCCTAGCCTGCTTTATCATCTTCTAAGCATCTTCTTCAGCATCTATTATCAGATCTCACAACAGCCCCAAGAGTTAGACGACTTGGACTCCGCTTACAAATGAGGATGCTGAGGAGGGAGGTAAAGGGATTCTTTGTACATGTAAGTGGGGACCAGCAAGGGAACCGAGCTCCTGGCCTCAGTGATAGAGCCCCTGCGGTCACTGTGCCTTGCCCCTCAGAGCCGCAGTGGCAAGACTGACCAAGGAGGGAACAGGGTAATTGTTAGGCACCTTACGACATATCTTAGGGGGCAGATGGCTCCCGCTCGAGGCAGAAGGGGAACCTGAGGTTCTTGACCCCTTTCCTCTGGCTCAAGCAGAGGAAGGGGAGGTGCGGGGAGCCCCACAGAGAGGCTGCCTGAGGTCTGGATGACTTGGCCTGGGGCTTCTTATAGCAGGGCTGTGTCCTTGAGCTCATAAGTGAGAGGTGAGTGGCATCAGCTGGGGGGTGAGGTGGGGTGGCGAGAGAGTCATGGGCGCCAGGAGCCAGGGAGAACACATTACATTCCACACTGGCACCACCCAATAGCCCTAGTCTAGAAGGTAATAACAGCCTGCCCGACTGGGCCGCCCTTTGCCAGGGGTTGTGCTGCCAGTGAGGGGCAGAAAGTCCACCAAAGGTCCTTGGTGTTTCCATTTGCCTTAACACCTGCTTCCTGCTCATTCCATCCTTTCTTGGAACCTCAGAAGCTCCCCAAGAGAGGAGGCAGGCCTGGTGACCCCGATGGCCAGATGCTGTCCCTAAAGCTCCCACAGAGGCTGGCGGGGGAGGGGAGAAGTGAGCTGGGCTCACGGGCCCTTCTGCAGCCAGAGCTGAGGGTCCAGTCCGGTGTTGGGAAAGTATATGCCTCTCCCTCCAGAGCTGGGGAAACGGAGGGAGTTTAGGGTTTTGAACTCTCCTGAGTAGTGCCTCGGCATCTCGCCCTGTCCAGGTGGCACCATTTTGCAATAGCCCCTCCTGTTCTACTGTCTCTGGATAAGGTTTACATTCTCCTGAGTCCCTGTCAGAGCCCCTCCAATATGTGGCTGGTGGCTATTTATGCCATTGGTGAGGGTGGGAAGGTATTCCCTGGCCAGAGTGGGGAACATACAGGGTAAAACGTTTTCACGCGGTCCACTTGGCTGTAGTGTGGGTGAGGAGGGTGAGTTGTAGGGAGGAAGTCCTAAAAGCGAGGAAGGTAAGGTGGTGGAAGGTCTGAGACCCTCCCTGGCACTGCCACCCTCTGCCACCTCCCTGAACCTGTGAGAGCGGAATAAGACTCTGGCTAAGGGCATGCGATGAACACCAAGGCAGGGCATCATACAAGAGAGGGGCTGTGGGGCTGACTCAGCTGTTTGCTGAGGACTGACCATCTTCATTCCCAAACCAACCCAACGCTGTATGTCTGGCAGTACAGAGTACTTGCCCGTGGCTCTCGAGGGGAAGATGCATCATAAGTACTTGTTTAAAATGCAGGTTGCAGAGACCTTCTCTGAAGAGTCTGTTTCAGTTCTGGGGTGATGCCTAGGAATAAGCATTTTAACAATTTCCCCAGGTGATTCCGATGCATTTGGTGCATGGACCATACTTGGGGATCACCCACCTCACAGGTTAATCTGACTTGCCTGCAGCCAAATATAACTACACAGGCTCCAGAATATGTCCTTGGACAACTGCCATCTTATCAATATCTCTGGTCCAGAAGTTTAACTGAGGAATCTCTATTACCCACACTAAGCAGATGTTCCCCTCTCTCCCAGGTTCAACAGAGAAGTCCTGCCAAGCATATCTGCAATCCCCATGGAAAGGAGTTCATGCCTTATCAATGCTCAGTTTGGCGGGCCCGAAGTATATGTAAGTGTCTCTTGCTATGGGTCATCTGGAACCCTAGTGCTCCATAGCACTACAAATAAATCCTTGAACTCTTTCCAAAAACTCTTAACTGTAATAAGCCTGTAGAACTAACCAACATATTCATTTTCCTTGCTTTTGGTGGAAAATAGATCTACTTAGTACGGTGACATTGGGCTGAATTCACTGCAGTAAACATTTATTGAATACCCACTGTGTGTTAGGTCAGGCTGACATGAAATTTACATGTTTACATGTCATTGATTCATTATTACATTGGCAAATAAATTAGCACTCAAGCAGGCAATATTGTTCAAAACATAAGCTCTGTAAGAGGAACAAAATAATGAAATTTTAAAGAAGAGGTTTGCAGACAAAGATGTCACAAAGAAAGAAAACTACAGGCCAATATCACTGATGAACATAGATGCAAAAATCCTCAACAAAATACTAGCAAACAGAATCCAACAACACATTAAAAGGATCATACACCATGATCAAGTGGGGTTTATCCCAGGAATGAAAGGATTCTTCAATACATGCAAATCAATCAATGTGATAAACCATATTAACAAATTGAAGGAGAAAAACCATATGATCATCTCAATAGATGCAGAAAAGGCTTTCTACAAAATTCAGCACCCATTTATTATAAAAAGCCTCCAGAAAGTAGGCATAGAGGGAACTTACCTCAACATAATAAAGACCATATATGACAGACCCACAGCCAACATCATTCTCAATGGTGAAAAACTGAAACCATTTCCTCTAAGATCAGGAACAAGACAAGCTTGTCCACTCTCACCACTGTTATTCAACATAGTTTTGGAAGTTTTAGCCACAGCAATCAGAGATGAAAAAGAAATAAAAGGACTCCAAATCAGAAAGAAGAAGTAAAGCTGTCACTGTTTGCAGATGACATGATACTATACATAGAGAATCCTAAAGATGCTACCAGAAAACTACTAGAGCTAATCAATGAATTTGGTAAAGTAGCAGGATACAAAATTAATGCATAGAAATCTCTTGCATTCCTATACACTAATGATGAAAAATCTGAAAGAGAAATTAAGGAAACACTCCCATTTGCCATTGCAACAAAAAGGATAAAATGCCTAGGAATAAACCTACCTAAGGAGAAAAAAGACCTGTATGCAGAAAACTATAAGACACTGATGAAAGAAATTGAAGATGATACAAACAGATGGAGAGATATACCATGTTCTTGGATTGGAAGACTCAACATTGTGAAATGACTATACTACCCAAAACAATCTACAGATTCAATGCAATCCCTATCACACTACCAATGGCATTTTTCACAGAACTAGAACAAAAAATTTCACAATTTGTATGGAAACACAGAGGACCCTGAATAGCAAAAGCAATCTTGAGAAAGAAAAACGGAGCTGGAGGAATCAGGCTCCTGGACTTCAGACTCTACTACAAAGCTACAGTAATCTAGATAGTATGGTACTGGCACAAAACAGAAATAGAGATCAATGGAACAGGATAGAAAGCCCAGAGATAAACTCACGCACCTATGGTCACCTTATTTTTGATAAAGGAGGCAAGAATATACAATGGAGAAAAGACAGCCTCTTCAGTAAGTGGTGCTGGGAAAACTGGATAGTTACATGTAAAAGAATGAAATTAGAACACTCCCTAACACCATATACAAAAATAAACTCAAAATGGATTCAAGACCTAAATGTAAGGCCAGACACTATCAAGCTCTTTGAGGAAAACATAGGCAGAACACTCTATGACATAAATCACAGCAAGATCCTTTTTGACCCACCTCCTAGAGAAATGGAAATAAAAACAAAAATAAACAAATGGGACCTAATGAAACTTAAAAGCTTTTGCACAGCAAAGGAAACCATAAACAAGACGAAAAGACAACCCTCAGAATGCAAGAAAATATTTGCCAACTAAGCAACTGACAAAGGATTAATCTCCCAAATTTACAAGCAGCTCATGCAGCTCAATATCAAAAAACCAAACAACCCAATCCAAAAATGGGCAGAAGACCTAAATAGACATTTCTCCAAAGAAGATATACAGATTGCCAACAGACACATGAAAGAATGCTCAACATCATTAATCATTAGAGAAATGCAAATCAAAACTACAACGAGGTATCACCTCACATCAGTCAGAATGGCCATCATCAAAAACTCTACAAACAATAAATGCTGGAGAGGGTGTGGAGAAAAGGGAACCCTCTTGCATTGTTGGTGGGAATGTAAATTGATACAGCCACTATGGAGAACAGTATGGAGGTTCCTTAAGAAAGTAAAAATAGAACTACCATACGACCCAGCAATCCCATACTGGGCATATACCCTGAGAAAACCATAATTCAAAAAGAGTCATGTACCACAATGTTCACTGCCGCTCTGTTTACAATAGCCAGGACATGGAAGCAACCTAAGTGTCCAATGACAGATGAATGGATAAAGAAGATGTGGCACATATATACAATGGAATATTACTCAGCCATAAAAAGAAACGAAATTGAGTTATTTGTAGTGAGGTGGATGGACCTAGAGTCTGTCATACAGAGTGAAGTAAGTCAGAAAGAGAAAAACAAATACCGTATGCTAACACATATATATGGAATCTGAAAAAAAAAGGTTCTGAAGAACCTAGGGACAGGACAGGAATAAAGATGATGACTTAAAGAATGGACTTGAGGACACGGGGAGGGGGAAGGGTAAGCTGGGTCAAAGCAAGAGAGTGACATGGACATATATACACTACCAAATGTAAAATGGATAGCTAGTGGGAAGCAGCTGCATAGCACAGGGAGATCAGCTCGGTGCTTTGTGACCTCCTAGAGGGGTGGGATAGGGAGGGTGGGAGGGAGACGCAAGAGGGAGGGGATATGGGGATATATGTATATGTATAGCTGATTCACTTTGTTATAAAGCAGAAACTAACACACCATTGTAAAGCAATTATACTCCAATAAAAATGTTAAAAATAAAATAAAAGAAGAGATCTGAAACCCCGGTCTGGACATCTAGCTCCTTGTATGTGACCGATAGAAGGTTGTTTAAAAAATGAAAACGGTTTTACTCACCTTTTTCCCTCCTTTGCTAGAAGAGACAACTCTAGCCTCCCAGAGAACAGTCTGTTCCCTGGACACCTTTCAGAGACATTAATTTCTTTCAGTCCAGGGTTGCAGGGAAAAGGGATTTTTTCTAGGAGAAAGTGTCCACTTTCCATAGCTGCATCTGAGGAAGGCTGAGGGTTGTCCCCTGTTGCCCTCTGGCTTTTCTCCTGTTTTATGGCCAGGCCCATGTGCAACTTCTGAGATCCCTAATTTTGCCTGATATACGGGAAACTTAAGTGGCTACATTAAGGCTCAGACATTAGCAGAGAACTCTTGTGCTGCCTAAAGATGAGTGATTCATGTATTCCATGTGCCAGAGTGGGCCAGTAGTCAAAAGCTCATTAGAGTTAATTAAG
Organism: Balaenoptera musculus; assembly: GCF_009873245.2. Taxonomy (NCBI): domain Eukaryota; kingdom Metazoa; phylum Chordata; class Mammalia; order Artiodactyla; family Balaenopteridae; genus Balaenoptera; species Balaenoptera musculus. The sequence goes on from NC_045788.1 coordinate 71,027,273, forward strand.
TATATTCTTTACTGACAGGAAGTGTAGACTTCTGGTGCTCAGTAGCAAGGTGCTTTTGGGTTTGGGGAACATTTTAAATTCACTCTTTCTCCTTTTCCTGGGAGATCTCAATGTCTCCTCCACCATCATGAACCCCCCATGGTGGGCATCAGAATCCCCCCTGGAGATTCTGATTGAGTTGGTCTGAGCCGGGCATTTTCCTTTTTGAAATCTTCCATAGGCAACTCTGAATCACTCCAAAGCTTGAGAACCAGTGACTATATAGGTGGATGATTCTCAAATTGACATCCCCTCTCCAGAGGTCCTGAGCCTCAGACTATGCAACCTTCTGCCTTCTGGGCATCTCCCTCTGGGATGTCTAATGGGCATCTCAAACTCCAAGTAGAAGAGGTGTGGGAGTCACTCACCAGCTGCCTTCAACTCGTTCCATTCATTCTTTCTTCCAAAATATATCTCAGGTCTAGCACCTCCTATATGGAAAATCCTGCCTTCTGTAAACAAAGTCTAACTGTCACTGGATGGAGAAGCCATTTCTCTGATTCACAAGATTCCCCTTGAGAATTTCTCTCTGACCATTGCTCCCCTCCACAGTGACCTGGGTAAGGGCCTGTTCCTCTCCCTGCAGGAACACATGCCTCTTCCTTTACTTTGCTCCAGCAGAGACAAAGCTAGACTATTTGACAAGATTTGTTTCACTAACGACTCAGCGATAACAAGAAGGAAGTGAACACAGGGCATAATGTGACACAAGACACCGTGGTATTCAGGGTGGAATTTCTCTTGCAAGCCTGCAGATCCTGCCTCATCCTGGCTCCTCTTCTGTATCCCTATGATGGGCATTATCTCAGAACTTGCCAAGCAGAGTATATGCCAAGTCCCTTTGACTCCTCAGATCTCTACCCAGACAGCCAGAGCAAGGTTCTCCTCCTATGTACATGCTCCATTTCTGCTCCTTGTCATGGCACCCATCTCTTCCTCAAATAACTGGTGTTGGAAATGACCACTCCCTTCAGAGGAGAACAGGTCTACTTCACGGCTATGGTCCTGTAGACTTCAGCACTGCCACAAAACCAAAATAAGATACAGTGACCCCGACGTTCATAAGGAATATACATCACACCTCTGGCCAGCTCCGCCACCATTGCCTTAGTTCTGGTCCTTATCAGCTCTTGCCAGTACATAGAAGGCGCCCACTGAATTCTTGACCATGGTCTTCCCCACTGTTGCAGGTCCACGATCTTAAAACTACATAGTATCATAATCTATGGGTTCTCAAACTATTGGGTCTCAGGACCCTTTTACGTTGTTAAAAATTACTGAAGACCCCAAAGCGATTTTATTTATGTGACTTATAGCTATCAATATTTACTGTGTTAGAAATTAAAAGAGTTTAAAAATATTTGTTGACTAATTCATTTTAAAATAGCAATAATAAACATGTCGAATAACACTTTTTAAAATAAAAAGTAATTATATTTCTCCAAACAACAAAAAATTTACTGAGAAGAATGTCATTGTTTTATATTTCTGTAAGTTGCTTTAATGTTTGGCTTAATAGTTGAAGCTGGAGACTGTTGTGCTCTGTTGTTTTGTGCTATGTTGCACTATGAAGTATATGAGGAAAATCTGGCCTTACACATATATGTAGTTGAGGGGAGGAGTATTTTAACGGTCTTCTTAGATAATGATGGGTGTTCTTTTTTGATAGTATACCCAAACTCAAGAAGTGGTAGTTTCTTCTTTTTTAATTTTTAAAAAAATTTTTATTGTAGTAGAGTTGATTTACAATGTTGTGTTAGTTTCTGCCGTTCAGCTATACATATACATATATCCACTCTTTTTTTTAAGATTTTTTTCCCATATAGGCCATTACAGAGTACTGAGTAGAGTTCCGTGTGCTATACAGTAGGTTCTTATTAGTTATCTATTTTATATATAGTAGTGTGTATATGTCAATCCCAATCTCCCAATTTATGCCTCCCTGCTTATCCCCTGGAAACCATAAGTTTGTTTCCTACATCTGTGACTCTACTTCTGTTTTGTAAATAACTTCAGTTGTACTCATTTTTTAGATTCCACATATAAGCGGTATCATATGATATCTCACTCTTTCTCTCACTTACTTCACTCAGTATGAAAATCTCTAGGTCCATCCATGTTGCTGCAAATGGCATTATTTTGTTGTTTTGTTTTTTTTCAAAATGTTAAGATTTTATTTACAAAGCTTCTTTGCTGTACAAAAAGTAAAAATGCTGTTACAATCTCAGTGTAACTGGCTGCCATGGATGGATGACTCACCAATTGCAGCTATCCACTCTACAGCAAGAGTCTTACATGAAAACCTAACAACGCTTACAAATTTGTTGGGGTGAAGTCCCCAAGCTTGGTGGTGGATTTCAAGAGGGACTAAATGGAGGAAGGCGAAATGTCACAGGAACAATTCTTTGGCTCTTTGGGTGGGTGCGTGTGCTGGGGTTTCTATCAGCCACTCTCTCACTTCGTCCCAGCTTACCCTTCCCCCTCCCCATGTCTTCAAGACCATTCTCTACGTCTGCATCTTTATTCCTGTCCTGTCCCTAAGTTCTTCAGAACCTTTTTTTTTTTCTCAGATTCCATATATATGTGTTAGCATACGGTATTTGTTTTTCTCTTTCTGACTTACTTCACTCTGTATGACAGACTCTAGGTCCATCCACCTCACTACAAATAACTCAATTTTGTTTCTTTTTATGGCTGAGTAATATTCCATTGTATATATGTGCCACATCTTCTTCATCCATTCATCTGTCAATGGACACTTAGGTTGCTTCCATGTCCTGGCTATTGTAAACAGAGCGGCAATGAACATTGTGGTACATGACTCTTTTTGAATTATGGTTTTCTCAGGGTATATGCCCAGTATGGGATTGCTGGGTCGTATGGTAGTTCTATTTTTACTTTCTTAAGGAACCTCCATACTGTTCTCCATAGTGGCTGTATCAATTTACATTCCCACCAACAGTGCAAGAGGGTTCCCTTTTCTCCACACCCTCTCCAGCACTTATTGTTTGTAGAGTTTTTGATGATGGCCATTCTGACTGGTGTGAGGTGATACCTCATTGTAGTTTTGATTTAGATTTCTCTAATGATTAATGATGTTGAGCATCCTTTCATGTGTCTGTTGGCAATCTGTATATCTTCTTTGAAGAAATGTCTATTTAGGTCTTCTGCCCATTTTTGGATTGGGTTGTTTGGTTTTTTGATATTGAGCTGCATGAGCTGCTTGTAAATTTGGGAGATTAATCCTTTGTCAGTTGCTTAGTTGGCAAATATTTTCTCGCATTCTGAGGGTTGTCTTTTCGTCTTGTTTATGGTTTCCTTTGCTGTGCAAAAGCTTTTAAGTTTCATTAGGTCCCATTTGTTTATTTTTGTTTTTATTTCCATTTCTCTAGGAGGTGGGTCAAAAAGGATCTTGCTGTGATTTATGTCATAGAGTGTTCTGCCTATGTTTTCCTCTAAGAGTTTGATAGTGTCTGGCCTTACATTTAGGTCTTGAATCCATTTTGAGTTTATTTTTGTATATGGTGTTAGGGAGTGTTCTAATTTCATTCTTTTACATGTAGCTGTCCAGTTTTCCCAGCACCACTTATTGAAGAGGCTGTCTTATCTCCATTGTATATTCTTGCCTCCTTTATCAAAAATAAGGTGACCATATGTGCGCAAGTTTATCTCTGGACTTTCTATCCTGTTCCATTGATCTCTATTTCTGTTTTTGTGCCAGTACCATACTGTCTAGATTACTGTAGCTTTGTAGTAGAGTCTGAAGTCCAGGAGCCTGATTCCTCCAGCTCCGTTTTTCTTTCTCAAGATTGCTTTTGCTATTCAGGGTCTTCTGTGTTTCCATACAAATTGTGAAATTTTTTGTTCTAGTTCTGTGAAAAATGCCATTGGTAGTGTGATAGGGATTGCATTGAATCTGTAGATTGCTTTGGGTAGTATAGTCTTTTTCACAATGTTGATTCTTCCAATCCAAGAACATGGTATATCTCTCCATCTGTTTGTATCATCTTCAATTTCTTTCATCAGTGTCTTATAGTTTTCTGCATACAGGTCTTTTTTCTCCTTAGGTAGGTTTATTCCTAGGCATTTTATCCTTTTTGTTGCAATGGCAAATGAGAGTGTTTCCTTAATTTCTCTTTCAGATTTTTCATCATTAGTGTATAGGAATGCAAGAGATTTCTGTGCATTAATTTTGTATCCTGCTACTTTACCAAATTCATTGATTAGCTCTAGTAGTTTTCTGGTAGCATCTTTAGGATTCTCTATGTATAGTATCATGTCATCTGCAAACAGTGACAGCTTTACTTCTTCTTTCTGATTTGGAGTCCTTTTATTTCTTTTTCATCTCTGATTGCTGTGGCTAAAACTTCCAAAACTATGTTGAATAACAGTGGTAAGAGTGGACAAGCTTGTCTTGTTCCTGATCTTAGAGGAAATGGTTTCAGTTTTTCACCATTGAGAATGATGCTGGCTGTGGGTTTGTCATATATGGCCTTTATTATGTTGAGGTAAGTTCCCTCTATGCCTACTTTCTGGAGGCTTTTTATAATAAATGGGTGCTGAATTTTGTAGAAAACCTTTTCTGCATCTATTGAGATGATCATATGGTTTTTCTCCTTCAATTTGTTAATATGGTTTATCACATTGATTGATTTGCATGTATTGAAGAATCCTTTCATTCCTGGGATAAACCCCACTTGATCATGGTGTATGATCCTTTTAATATGTTGTTGGATTCTGTTTGCTAGTATTTTGTTGAGGATTTTTGCATCTATGTTTATCAGTGATATTGGCCAGTAGTGTTCTTTCTTTGTGGTATCTCTGTCTGGTTTTGGCATCAGGGTGATGGTGGCCTTGTAGAATGGGTTTGGGATTGTTCCTCCCTCTGCTGTATTTTGAAAGAGTTTGAGAAGGATAGGTGTTAGCTCTTCTCTAAATGTTTGATAGAATTGGCCTGTGAAGCCATCTGGTCCTGGGCCTTTGTTTTTTGGAAGGTTTTTAATCACAGTCTCAATTTCAGTGCTTGTGATTGGTCTGTTTTTATATTCTACTTCTTCCTGGTTCAGTCTCAGAAGGTTCTGCTTTTCTAAGAATTTGTCCATTTCTTCCAGGTTGTCCATTTGATTGGCATAGAGTTGCTTGTAGTAGTCTCTCATGATCCTTTGTATTTCTGCAGTGTCAGTTGTTACTTCTCCTTTTTCATTTCTAATTCTATTGATTTGAGTCTTATCCCTTTTTTTCTTGATGAGTCTGGCTAACGGTTTATCAATTTTGTTTATATTCTCAAGGAACCAGCTTTTAGTTTTATTGATCTTTGCTATTGTTTCCTTCATTTCTTTTTCATTTACTTCTGATCTGATCTTTATGATTTCTTTCCTTCTGCTAACTTTGGGGTTTTTTGATTCTTCTTTCTCTAATTGCTTTAGGTGTAAGGTTAGGTTGTTTATTTGAGATGTTTCTTGTTTCTTGAGGTAGGATTGTATTGCTATAAACTTCCTGCTTAGAACTGCTTTTGCTGCATCTCATAGGTTTTGGGTCATCGTGTTTTCATTGTCATTTGTTTCTAGGTATTTTTTGATTTCCTGTTTAATTTCTTCAGTGACCTGTTGGTTATTTAGTAGTGTATTGTTTAGCCTCCATGTGTTTGTATTTTTTACAGGTGTTTTCCTGTAATTGATATGTAGTCTCATAGTGTTGTGGTCAGAAAAGATACTTGATACGATTTCAATTTTCTTAAATTTACCAGGGCTTGATTTGTGACCCAAGATATGATCTATCCTGGAGAATATTCCATGAGCACTTGAGAAGAAAGTGTATTCTGTTGTTTTTGGATGGAATGTCCTATAAATATCATTTAAGTCCATCTTGTTTAGTATGTCATTTAAAGCTTGTGTTTCCTTATTTATTTTCATTTTGGATGATCTGTCCATTGGTGAAAGTAGAGTGTTAAAGTCCCCTACTATTATTGTGTTACTGTCGATTTCCCTTTTTTATGGCTGTTAGCATGTACCTTATGTACTGAGGTGCTCCTTTGTTGGGTGCATAAATATTTACAATTGTTATATCTTCTTCTTGGATTGATCCCTTGATCATTATGTAGTGTCCTTCTTTGCCTCTCTAATCTTCATTTTAAAGTCTATTTTGCCTGATATGAGAATTGCTACTCCACCTTTCTTTTGATTTCCATTTGCATGGAATATCTTTTTCCATCCCCTCACTTTCAGTCTGTATGTGTCCGTAGGTCTGAAGTGGGTCTCTTGTAGACAGCATATATATGGGTCTTGTTTTTGTATGCATTCAGCCAGTCTATGTCTTTTGGTGGGAGCATTTAATCCATTTACATTTAAGGGAATTATCGATATGTATGTTCCTATTACCATTTTCTTAATTGTTTTGGGTTTGTTATTGTAGGTCTTTTCCTTCTCTCATGTTTCCTGCCTAGAGAAGTTCCTTTAGCATTTGTTGTAAAGCTGGTTTGGTGGTGTTGTATTCTCTTAGCTCTTGCTTGTCTGTAAAGGTTTTAATTTTTCTGTCGAATCTGAATGAGATCCTTGCTGGGTAGAGTAATCTTGGCTGCAGGTTTTTCCCTTTCATTACTTTAAATATGTCCTGCCACTCCCTTCTGGCTTGCAGAGTTTCTGTTGAAAGATCAGCTGTTAACCTTATGGGGATTCCCTTGTATATGATTTGTTGCTTTTCCCTTGCTGCTTTTAATATTTTTTTTTTGTATTTAATTTTTGATAGTTGGATTAATATGTGTCTTGGCATGTCTCTCCGTGGATTTATTCTGTATGGGACTCTCTGCACTTCCTGGAGTTGATTGACTATTTCCTTTCCCATATTAGGGAAGTTTTCAACTATAATCTCTTCAAATATTTTCTCAGTCCCTTTCTTTTTCTCTTCTTCTTCTGGGACCCCTATAATTCTAATGTTGGTGCATTTAATGTTGTCCCAGAGGTCTCTGAGACTGTCCTTCATTCTTTTTTCTTTATTCTGCTCTGCAGTAGTTATTTCCACTATTTTATCTTCCAGGTCACTTAACCGTTCTTCTGCCTCAGTTATTCTGCTATTGATTCCCTCTAGAGAATTTCTAATTTCATTTATTGTGTTGTTCATCATTGTTGGTTCGCTTTTTCGTTCTTTTTAGGTCCTTGTTAAACTTTTCTTGTACTTTCTCCATTCTATTTCCAAGATTTTGGATCATCTTTACTATCATTACTTTGAATTCTTTTTCAGGTAGACTGCCTATTTCCTCTTCATTTGTTTGGTCTGGTGGGTTTTTACCTTGCTCCTTCATCTGCTGTGTGTTCTCTCTCTTTTCATTTTGCTTAACTTCCTGTGTTTGCGGTCTCCTTTTCGCAGGCTGCAGGTTCGTAGTTCCCATTGTTTTTGGTGTCTTCCCCTAGTGGCTAAGGTTGGTTCAGTGGGTTGTGTAGGCTTCCTGGTGGAGGAGACTTGTGCCTGTGTTCTGGTGGTTGAGGCTGGGTCTTGTCTTTCTGGTGGGCAGGACTGCGTCTGGTGGTGTGTTTGGGGTGTCTGTGACCTTATTATGATTTTAGGCAGCCTCTCTGCTAATGGGTGTGGTTGTGTTCCTGTCTTGTTAGTTGTTTGGCATAGGGTGTCTAGCACTGTAGCTTGCTGGTTGTTGAGTGCAGCTGGGTCTTAGCGTTGAGATGGAGCTGTCTGGGAGAGCTTTCACCATTTAATATTATGTGGAGCCGGGAGGTCTCTGGTGAACCAATGTCCTGAACTTGGCTCTCCCACCTCAGAGGCACAGGCCTAACACCCGGCCGGAGCACCAAGACACTGTCAGCCACACAGCTCAGAAGAAAGGGGAGAAAAAAAGAAAGAAAGAAAGAAAAAATAAAATAAAGTTATTAAAATAAAAAATAAAAAAATTATTAAACATGAAAAAAAGAATTAAAAAGTAAAAAAATAAAAGTAACAAGAAGACCCCAGACAGACAGAACCCTAGGACAAATGGTAAAAGCAAAGCTATACAGACAAAATCACACAAAGAAGCATACACATACACACTGACAAAAAGAGAAAAAGGAAAAAAAATATGTATCTTTTGGGAAGTCTGAGGTCTTCTGCCAGCATTCAATAGGTGTTCTGTAGGAGTTGTTCCACATGTAGATGTATTTCTGATGTATTTGTGGGGAGGAAGGTGATCTCCACATCTTACTCCTCTGCCATCGAAGGTCTCTTCAGCCCTCTCTTTTAGTGTAAGTCATCACCTCGGCTAGCCTAATACTTTATGAATAAACAGGTGGAGAGTGGATACACAGAGTAAGAACAAGTGACTCCTGTTCTTTTTAATGGCTGAGAAATATTCCATTGTATATATGTACCACATCAAGAAGTGGTAGTTTCTTAAAGGTCAGTTACAATGTGAAATCTGAAACCATATCAATGAAACTTTTGTACTCTCTTACATTAAATTCCATTCTTCTGTTTTGCACTTTGAATGTATCTTTTTCTAACACCAGACATTGGTCATTTGAAACATACTGGTTCACTGAGCTATATACATTTTCTAAATATTGACACATTTCAATATCCGCTGTTTAAAAATCACATTCATTAATATCACTATTGGAATATCATTGGAAAAGTCCAGGCATACTGGGAAGTTGTCAAACTTACAGTGGCAGACAGACACAACGTTTTCAAAATTTGAATTCTCACTTGAAAGCTCAGATTTTGTCATTGGCAACAAATACTGTCAGTCATTTTCCTTGCAGTAACAGACTCACCAGATTCATTTTTGAGAAATTATCTGCCAAAACCCAAGTCTAAATAACCATGGTTTGTCTGCCAGTTGCTTCTTTCAAATTAAAACATGTTTTCTGAGAAAGTAACTAGTACAGCTCACTACTCAGTCACTAAGTGATTTTCCTTGAGACAAGTGTAGTACTTCCACGTAAGGCAGAAGTGTTTACGTGCACTTACCAGTTCATCACATGGAACGTTAAAACAACATGTTACTCAGGGGTTGAGATTTAATAAAGTTAATAACTTTACTGTTTCATCAAGCACCATCTTTTTGTTTTTATTAATTAATTAATTTATTTTTGGCTGTGTTGGGTCTTCTCTGCTGCGCATGGGCTTTCTCTAGCTGCGGCGAGTGGGGGTTACTCTTTGTTGTGGTGCGCAGGCTTCTCACTGTGGTGGCTTCTCTTGTTGCGTAGCAAGGGCTCTAGGTGCGTGGGCTTCAGTAGTTATGGCACACAGGCTCAGTAGTTGTGGGTCACGGGCTCTAGAGCGCAGGCTCAGTAGTTATGGCACATGGGCTTAGTTGCTCCACGGCATGTGGGATCTTCCCGGACCAGGGCTCAAACCCATGTCCCCTGCATTGGCAGGCAGATTCTTAACCACTGCACCACCAGGGAAGTCCCAAGGACCATCTTAAATGAAACTGGCATTTAAAACATTTTTTTTTTACCATGAGTGTATGATAGTGAAGCATACAATGATTATCCACCTGGTGTAGTGTTTCTATCGTGATTTGTGCTAAGGGACCAGTAGTTTTACTCACTGATGCTTCTGCACCATCTCTGCAAATATCAACACGGGAAGGAAAGGCAAATAACTTCTTCGTACCATGATGAAAACAGTTTTGACCTCATGGAACCCCTGAAAGGGTCTTGGGAATAACAGAGGCCCCTAGCACACACTTTGAAATTGTAGTACTAACTCATCAACTCTCAATGGTTCCCCCTTCCTATAGGCTAAAGACCGGATAGACCAGGAGTGGCATGTCATGAGCTCCAATCTTCCTTCTCTTCTTCTCCAGGCTCTGTCCATAAAGATTTGACTTCTAAGGAAGAGTAGCAGTGAGCCCAAGAGAACTCTCTGTGCGGAGAACTTTATGAGGTGCTGGCAAACCTAGCTGTGATTGATGCATCTTGGGGAGGCTATTAGTGGGAAGGTTGACATCTGGGCAGCAGGTACCCCCCCGGGCACCTGAGGCTTAAGAAGCTTTTGTGTCAAGTCTGGTGTGCCTTGCTTGAATTCCAAGGCAGTGTGAGCTGCTAATTCCAGCAATGATCTCATTACAACTGAGTGACTGAGTGAGGCAGGCATCTTCCAAGGAGATCATCAGGTTTAGAGTGGCTGTCTAATTAAATGGCACAGCAGCACCCTGCAGATGGGGAAATGGCATTTAGAGAGGTAAGTTGAATTGGCAACAGTAACGGAGTGAATCAGTTTCATAGATTCAGAGACTTTTAGGGCTAGAAGTGAAGTTAGAAGTCAACTAGATAAGTTGAGTTGGAAGTAGTGGAACGATTACTCAGATTCCAGCAGAGCTGCTCCTGCACATGAGTCCACAGGCAGCCTGCAGCCTCATAAGAGTGGGTCCATATCCCTTTCCACATCTCTTAGTGGGACAGCCTCCCCCGAAAGGAAGCCAGTTACTCAATGGATCTTTGGTCTATTGACAATGTTTTCAGTGAGGTTGGCAGGAAGACTCCAAGTCATAGGATATTATTCAGATGACCTGGTGGGTAGTCTTAGCTGCTGGAGGGGGTCCAAGAATTGTCAGTTCTTTTTCTAGGATTAGCAAATGACCTTGCTTTGGGAAAGATTCCGAGTGGCTGGGATGTGACCTCTCACACACATCCACCCTTCTCTGTAGACAAATATACTCCTTCAATGGCCGTTATCTCATCTTATTCCCATGACAACCCTGTGAGAAAGGCGGGACATAGAGTTTTATCCCCATTTTACAGATGAGGAAGGTGAGTTCCAGAGTAGGTACATGACTTTCCTAGATCACATTAGTAAGTGGAGAGCAAGATTGAACTCAGGGTTCCAAGGTCACAGTCCCAGGCTCTATCCAAGAGCCTGTGCTCCTTCCCCTCAGTGTTGCTCGTCAGATTGTGGCACTCATGGAAGCACAGGCAGTCTTGGCAATCCCAGAGGAGATGCATTGTATCTTAGCAACACGCACACCATACCTTTCTCAGCTTCCTTGGCCAATCTGGCGTAGTTTCCCCACAAACACAACAAAGCATACTGATACATTAGGAGATGCTCCAGGACTGGGAGCCAATGGCAGTGACAGAACGTTCTTGTCTGGCTGCTCATCGCATGTGATCAAAAACTATAGATGCTATTGACTTTTCATTTTCCATTGGGATGCATGGTGTAAAGGGAAGAGTCCTGACTTTGAAGATAGAAGAGCAGGGTTTTGCTTCCTTTGATATTTGATAGCTGGTCTTTTAGTCCAGCCATTTGATCTCTCTCACCTTCAGTTTCCTCATCTAGGAAATGAGCATGATATGTATCATATAGCTCACAGAGTTGTTTTTGAGAATCAAATGACATGATTTTCATTAAAATGCCTTGTATGCTGTGAATCTCTATAAAAAGGTGTAAGGGGGTCATACACCCAGATAATGAACATGTTCCCATATCAAGCAGGACCATTCTTTTACCCATCAGGGTGGTATGGACCCTCTGGACAGGCATTGCTTTCTTTAGCTAAAGTTCTAGGAATCCCAGTGTTTGGAACCAAGAGACTCCAGTGGCCGAAAGAAGGGCCTGGTAATGAATGGGGAGTGGACACTGATTCATACCAGATCAGCTAATTTTCTGGCAGCTCTTGTGGGATGGGCATGACATTTCCAACGTGACCAGGTGCAAGACCCTACAATTCCTTGTCTGTAGGCTCTCACCACCCCACGCTGCGATACCCTAACATCTGTTCAAGCAGCGCCACGTGCACTATCCTGCCTGTCAGAGTGGTCCAGGCCCTGTGAGGAAAAACACTGAGGTGCTGGCATTCAAGTAGAGTTCTCAAGCACTTGTGAAGAGGTCTTCTAGTGGCTGCTAGGCACTGACTTCCCCTGGGCAGCACTGTGTCGCTGTGTCGTATGGAGAGCCCACACGTATGGCATGAGCTCTGAAACCAGATTGCTTGAGTTGGAATCCTGCCCTTCTACTTACCTCTCTGTGCCTCTTTTTCTTATCCTCTTAATGGGGTGATAATGGTACTGTCTTAGTCTGCTTGGGCCACCATAACAGAATTCCATAAACTGGGTGGCTTATAAACAACAAAAGTTGTTGGAGGCTGGGAAGTCCAAGATCATGGTACTGGCAGAGTCAGTGTCTGGTGAAAACCCACTTCCTGGTTCATAGATAGCTGTCTTCTTGCTGTGTCTTCAGATGGTAGAGGGGCGAGAGCTCTCTGGTGTCTGTTTTATAAAGCACTAATCCCAATCATGAATTCTCCCCCCCTCATGATCTAATCACCGCCCAGAGGCCCCACCTCCTAATACCATTACCTTGGGGGTTAGGATTTCAATATATGAATTTTGGGGGGGACTCAAACTGTCAGACTAGAGCAAGTACTTACCTCATAACATTGTCATGATAAATAAATGAATTTAAATGTGCATAAAAAGCAGTCAGGACAGTGCCTGACACATATGTAGACATAAGCCTCTGCATAATCCTTCCCATTCACAGAAGCAGCATATGTAAGAGTTGGAAGGGGCCTTGGATAGTCCCATCTTACAACTGGAGACATTGAGGTCCTGAGAGGAAGAGTAATTTGCCTGTAGTCATACATCTACAAGCCTGGGCTACAACCTCAGTCTTCTGATTTCAGCTCTGAGTGCTTCTCCATAATTCCCTTTTCCTGGTCTTTCCACTCTTCGAGTCAATCCCATAAACCATTAATCCAGGTCTGGTGCCAATGCCGCTGATACCCAAGACATTGGTAAATGAAAGCAGATGTCTTACCACAAAGCAGACTGAGGACTTCTTGTTTGCTATGTAATCATGGCTTTGTTTTCTGCCAACCTCAATTCACAATTTCAAAAAAATGCTTGTGCGAATTTCACTTCTGTCCTATGATACTCCAACTGCCCTGCTATCCCATCAGTTCTGGCTCTCAATATCTTTTCCCTGGTTATTTGCTCTAACCCCATATAATTGCCTGATCCGTCTTCCAAAAACTCAGCTCTGAGCATGTTCCCCTTCTCTAAAATCTTCAGTGGCTCCCATAACCTACCGATCTTCAGCTGGCATCATAGCTCTGCACTGGCTGTGAACATCTTTCTAGCTCTGAGTTATTCCATAACTCGCTTCTTTAGACACCTCATATCCCCCACCCAGCCAGCTTCTCACTGTTCCCTGCACATACCTTGACCTTCCTTAATGCACTGTGTTTGCTTAGACTGCTCTCTTGGCTTAGAATGTCCCCATCTCTCTTCCAGGCCTGAAGAAACGCTACCCATTTCTCGAGACCTATCACAGGTGTCAGGTTTCACAAGGCTGCATTCAAGGTGTCAGCCAGGCTGTATGCTGGTCTGGAGGCTCGAGGTGGGGAGAATCTACTTCTGAGCTCACTTTGGTTGGTGTCGTTAATTTCCTGGTGGTTTGGAGAACTGAGGTTCCTGACTTCTTGTTGCCTCAGCCTCTCCAGATGCCCACAGCTTCTGCCCTTAGCCTAAGCTGCCTCTTACCGTTAGACAGTCAAGCAGTTCCATTTTTTATTCTCTGATGCAAGTTTTTCTTGATTAATTGATGTCAATTAATTGCTGTGCGAGCTTCTTTTTTACATGGTAACTCTGAAGGGCTGTGAGTTGCTGTGGTCATACTGCTGCTCATACAACTGTGCACTCCCATGTTAGTCAGTGTTGTTGACCATGACTATGACAATGGCAGAGAGGAAGGCCTCTCAACCAAGGAACAGGAGAGAAGCTCAGCCTGTAAGGAGAGGGCTCTGGCTGGGGGCTGGCTCTGTAGGGCAGAAAGGGAGAAAGGGGGAAGGTGGGGTGGGCGATTCAGGTAGCACAGGAATCCTTTGGCTCCTTTTGGGCTCTAAGGGGCTCTCTCTCCCTCCCTTGGGGCAGAGCAAGGCAGCAGGGCCACTTATGGATTCATGGTCACCCTGGATGCCTTCCGCCAGTGTGCCCACTGTCCTTTCATTCCCTCCCTTTTAACCTAAGATAATGAACAGTCTGTCACCTGATTTCTCCTTTCCTTCTGGATTGAGCCGAGGAGGCTTTTTTTCCTTTGTTCAGGTTCTTCTGATGATGGGTCTCTTCCTCTTATACATTCAAATCCTGAGAATGTTTTTTGTCTCTGAGATCATCTTTCCATTTTCCTCTCCTGTTGTGTTTTCTTCCCAGTTTGCCTGAGACTCCCGTTGTGGAAATTTATGTTCTTTACTTGGCTAATTGTATCTTCTTCCATTACTTGGGCTTTTAAACTTCATCGTGTGACAGTCTTTTCCCCAAGATTTCTGATAGGCAGAAAAATCCTAGTTTAAAAAACAACCCATCTTATTTTTAATTTAATCATTATCTGTTCAGGACATGATTTATTTTCCTGAGGTATGAGCAATTGCTCAATTTTATTTACTTTATCAGTCCAGTAACCAGAAAGGCAGGACGATAATCCCAGCAACCTGGAACGGATGGGAAAAACTCAGTCCTTGTGAAACTTTTTCTTATCTGCTGAGGTGTTTGGTACAGGGTTAGCATTACTCAATTAATAATTGTTGAAATTATCTTATTCCTCATCCCCCCCCAATTTTATGTTGTGTCACTTTTCTTCCTGGTTTAAACAAATAAAGAACATTTGCCCAAACTTGAAGTACCGGAATCATTTTTGATCTTGCCCTCTTCCTAACCCCCATGTCCAAACAACCCCAGTCCTGTCCTGTCTGTCTTCAAAATACCTGTCTAGGAACCTAGGAAAATGGTAGAGATGATATTATTTGCAAAGCAGAAATAGAGACACAGACGTAGAGAACAAATGTATGGACAAGGGGGAAAAGGGGTGGGGTGGGAGGAATTGGGAGATTGGGATTGACACATATACACTATTGATACTATATATAAAATAAACAACTAATGAGAACATACTGTATAGCACAGAGAACTCTACTTAATGCACTGTGATGACTTAAATGGGAAGGAAATCCAAAAACGAGGGGATATATATATATATATATATATATATATATATATATATGTATAGCTGATTCACTTTGCTGTACAGTAGAAACTAACACAACATTGTAAAGCAACTATACTCCAATAAAAATTAATCTTAAAAAAACCGAAAATACTTGTCTAAAACTACAATGAGGTATCACCTCATACCAGTCAGGATGGCCATCATCAAAAAGTCTGCAAATAATAAATGCTGGAGAGGATGTGGAGAAAATGGAACCCTCCTACACTGTTGGTGGGATTATCAATTGGTGCAGCCACTATGGAGAACCATATGCAGGTTCCTTAAAAAACTAAAAATAAAGCTATCATATGATCCAGCAATCCCACTCCTGGACATATATCTGGAGAAAACCATGGTTCGAAAGGATACAGGCACCTCAATGTTCACAGCAGTGCTGTTTACAGTAGCCAAGACATGGAAGCAACCTAAATGTCCATCGACAGATGAATGGATAAAGAAGATTTGGTACATATATACAATGGAATATTACTCAGCCTTTAAAAAGAATGAAATAATGCCACTTGCAGCAACATGGGTGGACCTGGAGATTATCATACTAAGTGAAGTAAGTCAGACAGAGAAAGACAAATATCATATGATGCCGCTTATAAAAAAAGTTAAGTGGTAAAAAAAATGATACAAATGAACTTATTTACAAAACAGAAACAGACTCACAGATAGAAAACAAACTTATGGTTATCAAAGGGGAAAGGTGGCAGAGAAGAATAAATTGGGAGTTTGGGATTGACATATACAGACTGTTATATTTAAAATAGATAACTAACACAGACCTATTGTATAGCACTGGGAACTCTGTTCAATATTCTGTAATAACCTAAATGGGGAAAGAATTTGAAAAAGAATAGATACATGTATATGTATAATTGAATCACGTTGCTGTACACCTGAAACTAACACAACATGGTAAATCAACTATAGTCTAATATAAAATAAAAATGTAAAAAAAGGCAGAGATTGTCAGTTTAAAAAATAAAGCTATTACAAAATAAAACAAGATGTGGTATATATGTGTGTGTGTATATACATATATATATATATATACACACACACACACAATGGAATATTACTCAACCTTAAAAAAGAATAAAATAATGCCATTTGTAGCAACATGGGTGGACCTAGAGAGATTATCTTACTAAGTCAAGTAAATCAGACAAAGAAATACAAATATTATATGATATTACTTGTATATGGAATCTAAAAAAATAATACAAAGCAACTTATTTGCAAAATAGAAATAGACTCACAGGCATAGAGAACAAACTTATGGTTACCAAAGGGGAAAGAGGAGGGGGAGGGATAAATGAGGAGTATGGGATTAATAGATACACACCACTATATATAAAATAGATAAGCAACAAGGATTTACTGTATTGCACAGGGAACTATATTCAGTATCTTGTAATAATCTATAATGGAAAAGAATCTGTAGTTGTACCCCTGAAATTAATACAATATTGTAAATCAACTATAGTTTAATAAATAAAATTAAAAAATTGTAAAAAGCCAACAAAATGCCTGTCTAGTCTCCTTGCATCCTGCTCCACCTCCTCCCTCTGCTCCTCTCTGCACCACTGCAATGGTCACTCTGTTCTCCGTTCCTCCACTCCTATCTCTTCCAATCCATTCCTCACAGAGCAGTCAGACTGATTAAAAACCTAAACCCCATGATGCCTCTACCCTGAGTCAAACCCATCAGTGACTTTCCATTGCTCTCAGAATGTAATCCAAGCTCCTGCCTGTGGTGTCCCAGGCCCTATGGGATCTGACCCCTCTTCTCTCTCCCTCTTCATCTCTTGTCTCTGTTCACTCCAGCCCCTAGGCACACTGTCCTCTCCTTCCAATTTCTTCCAATGCCAAGTCCCTCTCTCCTTAGGTCATTGCCGATGCTGTCCCTTCTGCCCAGCATGCCCTTCCCAAGCATTTCACATAACTGAATCTCATCTTTTAGGTATCAGCTTAAATGGCACCTTTCCTAAGAGGACGTCCCATCCAAAGTGGGCCTTCCCTGTTATTCTTTCATGTTTACTGTCCTTTTTCTTCATAGCACTTGCTTTTTTCTTCATCTGTTGTCCCTCCTCTCCACTAGACTATAAGCTCTATGAGAGCAAGGACCATACGTGCTTTGTCCATTACTGTACAACCAGCTCCCAGCTCAGTACCTGACACATGGCAGACATGAAGTCCATTAAATGAAGTTTTTTTTTAAAAAAAGGATGAATGAATGCACAAATGAATGAGGCTTCCTTGAATCCTTTCCACTTGTACCCTCCTAAATAAGATGATATGCCTTTTAAATAATATATGGTGCCCCCCCTTCCCAAATTTCATTCTCTCCATTTATACTCATTTGTTGAATACTTTCTATGTGTCTGCACTAATTTCCCATCACAGTAACATCTTATTTATCTAATGAATATCATCGCACACCCTCTTCTATTTCCAACTCAACTGAGAAGTTAGAAAGAAGCAAAAAATCCTCTGCAATAAACCTCAAACTGTGATATTCCAGCTTTTAGGGTCCCGATTCTGATAAATTTTAATATTTTCCCACACTTCTAATAGGCACAAAGATCTGCTTTTCAAACCTAGGGCTAATCAGATGTATCTCTTTTGTTGGTGGGAAAGGGTGCTGCGGAATGCCATTAAATAATGGCTACGTTTTCCAACAGACGATCTCAAGAAAGGAAATTTAAATCAAAACTCAGATAGACATAGAATTCTTATTTTAAGGCATTCTTAAATCACAGTCTCAACTCTGTGTGCTCTCGCGTGTGCGCACACACACACACAAACACACACACACACACACACTTCCTCTAGCTCACTCACCCACAGCCACCATCAGACACAAAGTATCTCCCTCCAGGGAGGGGCATGAAGTGCACTTTCCTTGGTGTCTTGCTAGGAGCCTGGGATGCCCAAAGGGGTCCATTTCAAGGGATCTTCCTTACGGGATCCAGAAATGCAGGGAGCCTGGGATTCCTTCAGCTCTTCTTGGATTGTTTGTCCAGAATCCCGGCCCTCCAGAAGCTTAGGGGACACCCAAGTAGCTCATGGATGAATCCCTTCAGCATCAAAGGACTTTCCAGCATACCCTGCCTTGTCAAGAGAATTCACACCTGCAACTGCCCCTGCAAGGACCCTTCTTCCACAGGTTCCATTAGGTCAAAGTCAGTATTTGACCTTATCAAACTTGTACATATAGAGTATTTACTCTATTAAGTAATTATTCATTATTCAGTCATTCACATTTGGTGTGACCTGTGTGCTAGGCAGGCAATATGGTGGGAGTACAGACATCAGCGGGACGGTCTCTGCCAGTCTCGGCCCTCCAAATACTGCACATGTGCTGTGATGGCCAGGAATTTCCTGTTTCTAAGAACAGTCCTTTCTTTCTTCAATAGCCTATGAGGTGGGTGCCCCTAGGGATTCTTAACCTCAGCTCTGTCAAGTTCTTATCATCTGTTTACAATATGTTCACCTATCTCAAAAACACCCTGCCCTGATTTATAGATACCTTGCTACATTATTTGTTTTTTCTGGCTCAACTGGAACTGCCTGCCAGGCCCCTCCTTCTCCGTCTCCACCTCCCTGCTGACGGAGGGCTGAAATGTGGATTTAGCCTCAGCCTTGTCCTACAGGCCACCACAGGAGTTTTTCAGGATGGGAAACAGACACTGTTAAAACCCATTCTTAGGAGCTGTCCTGTGAAAGGGGTCTTGCATATAATTTCCTGAGGGGAAAATTTACATGTATAAATATGTTATATATATATTATGTATATGTACACATACATACTTCTATATTTATATAAAATTTATATATATGTATGGCTCTCTTTCTATATGTCTGTCTGGGAGTGCTCCCCAGTTTGTTGCAATCTCATTACTAGTTATCTCCATAAAAAGACCTCCTGATGAGTAGTCTGGGAGTGAAATTAATTATGTAGATGTTCAGGCATGCAAAGCCCCAAGGGTCCAAGGCCTGGAGGGAGTGAGACCAGGTTTGTGGCCAGAACCCACCATGAGATGGCTTGCCCATTTTTCTGTGTTAGACTTCTCTTTTTTTTTTTTTAACATCTTTATTGGAGTATAATTGCTTTACAATGGTGTGTTAGTTTCTGCTTTATAACAAAGTGAATCAGCTATACATATACATATATCCCCATATCTCCTGCCTCTTGCGTCTCCCTCCCTCCCACCCTCCCTATCCCACTCTTCTAGTTGGTCACAAAGCACCGAGCTGATCTCCCTGTGCTATGCGGCTGCTTCCCACTAGCTATCTATTTTACATTTGGGAGTGTGTATATGTCCATGCCACTCTCTCACTTCGTCCCAGCTTACCCTTCCCCCTCCCCGTGTCCTCAAGTCCATTCTCTATGCACAGAACCATTTTTAAACCACAGATCACACTGGGTCACTGTTGTCCCTCCATGGCTTCCCTAGACCCCAATACTAAATCCAAGCCTCTTTAACCTGGTCCACAGAATCCTCCCATCTTGACTCCTGTTGACCTCTAGCTACATCCTTATTCCTTAACACTTGTTCCCTTGTACTAATGATCCAGCTACTCGTATCCCATGCTTGTGCTTGCTTCCGGTATTTGAACATGCTGCACTACCGCCTGGAGCTCCTAGCCCTCCACTCCTTAATTCTTAGTCAATCTTAAAGGCCCTGTTCAGACACCACCTGAAGGTACCAGGGCAGAACACTCAACGCCCTCTACCACCACCACCGCTTTCCCAGCAGCTGGACCAGGAGGCCCTGCTATTGTTCCCGGAGCCTCCTGGTACCCCTCTGGCGGGCCATTACCAGAGTGTATGCTAACTGCCTGCTTAGTTGTCTGTTCCCCTTACCAGAATGTAAGACCCTTGAGATGTGGATTCTCTCCTATTCGATACTGTTATCCCTGTAGCCAGCACAGTTCCCAGAATATAGTGGAGGAACACAGTAAGTGTTTGTTGAATTAATTCATTCGTAAATAGATTTATTTGCTGGGATAGATAAATCCTAAGCCTTGATGCCAGGGATGATCTTGATAAAGCAGGTGACACAGTAAGAAAAACTCTAGGCAGGAAGTCATGTGTTCTGAGTTCCTTGTAAACTCGGGCAAGTCACTTCTCGCGGCACAGAACTTCAGTTCTCCTCCATATAAAACGCTGGAATCCAAATCTCAGAGTCCTTGTCAACCTTTTGTGGCCCATGGTGCTGATTCATACCTGCTTTTTTAAAGAATTACTCTTATAATTCCTCTGTGTTGCCTACAAGGAATGTCAGAAGACCATCATGTCCAGAAGGACCCTCTTAAAAATCCATAAATAGCATTAAGGACAAAATTAGAAACAAGGGCTGCTTTGGTCGCAACGAGACTTAGTCCTCAAAGCCCAATTGTCAGTGCCTCTTGCTGACTTCTCCCTGGGATTGAGGAGCCCCGGCCTTTATTTCCTCCTAATTGGCATCCTGAGGTTTCTCTGTGAAAACTCCACCATCTTTTCCCTGCAGAGCTGGAATATTTGCTGAATTCCAAAGATTGGCGGCTCACATTCAGGGCCTGAGAAGAGCTGGAAAGGTGTCAGATTCCATGAATGAGCATAAAGTGTGTAGAAAGTTGGTATTAACCCTCCAGAGCTCAGGGCCCGGGGCCACAGAATCCTGGGCTGGAGTGGATGGCAGTGGGTGGAAGGCTCAAAATTACTGCAAGGGGTCCACAATCCCTTTATGAATCAAGCACTGTCTGACTAAGTGAGTACTATGTCTTGCAAGTATACATAGTTTTACATAGTTTTTCAAATGTACATCATGACTAGCGAAATAAACTGTCCTTTAAAAGGTAGCTCTAAATTCATACCAGGTGTCTTGTGCTTTTCTCACTCAATGCATGCTACAAGAAATATGCAAGACTCCCAGTTACAGGAATGCCAGCTCCAGGAAAGGCGAATCCCCATCTGTTTTGTGACTGTACTCCTAGCACCTTGCTCAAGGCCAAGCGTACTAGACGCTTAATAGTCAGGATTCAGGGAATTTTTTTTTTTTAATTAAAAAAAACAGACCTATATTTGAAAAGGTTAGGAACCACTGGCTAATCAGAATAATGAATAAAATCATATTTTTGGTGTTTCATAAAGGCTTTTGCAACTTAAAAAAAGAATTGCTTTCACATACATCACTGCATTTGGCCCTAAAAAACGACCTTGCGAGGAAAGTGAACTCAGGGTCCAAGAGGCTGCCCGCAGTGTGCTGCAAACAATGAGTAAGGGAACCGGCTCTTCAGCTGTGTGCTGGGGGATTACAGCAATTTGCAGAGAAGACTGTCCTCTGTCCCTCTGGTCACTGGAGTGGCTCAGATGCATGACATCTAGGTAAGATAAGGCCCTAAAATAAGACTGGCGTTTCATCAAGTTGATTTAGTTACCGTGTAAGAATTACAAAGACAGTCCAGAGCTCTTGTATTTAAAAAGATGAAGGAGCTGGGGAAGTTGCTTGAGAAATCATAGGCTAGAGGCGCTCCTTCTGCACCTCTACTGTTTCCCTTTTTTTCTGCCATTAAATAGAAATACAATGGGGGGGAGCGGAATGCAAAAAGAAGGTTAATCTTTGTTGAGTAATTTAAAGTGTGTATTTTTGTGCGTTTTGACTGAGGTGCAAGATTTAAGGATCGTGAAAGGTGGTCAAGACACAAAGCACAATGTGACGTGGATCCGAATGTGGTCCTGCCACACATTGATTGGGAGACTTTGGGTAAGTAAAGCAACCTCTCACAGCCTCAGTTTCTGACCTGTAAAATGGGGTCATTCTGCTCTTTGTCCTACCCCTCAGCCTGAAGCCCTCCAGGCAGAACTGTGATTTGTGTAATCTCCAGAGAACCACGGGCTCAGATTAAATTTTCTCAACGAGCAATTATTCAGATGTTGTGGGGTGGGGCATCCCTGGGCTGGAACCCAGCTTCCCCCATCTTGTTTTTATTTTTACACCCCTGAAGTCCAAAACCAGCTGTCTGAATCACTTGCAAACAGAGCCAAAACAGTTTTCATGCGTCACAGGAGGCCACGGGCTCCAGCCACGCCTCGGGATGATGTACTAAAAATATCTTCCCAGGGCTATTTTTAAGGCCCTGCAGGCTGCTAACCACAGGTGGAGAGAGAGCTCCTCACTGCGTGCCGGGAAAGGGCGCCAAGTTTATGGTCAGGTGGGCCCTTGGGTCTGTTAAGGAGCTGGACTTAAAACCCCACATCCTCCTCTCTGACCACAGGGATGGCTCACTGTGCAAGGCCACAGTGCAAGTACAGCCTTGCCCCTCTCCAGCGACCCTGCCAGACAGACAGGACCCATCATTGCAGACAGGGTCCGCTGTGTGCAACCTTTCCACGCTGGACATTCTCTGAACCACTGGCACAGAGGCTTCTGCCAAACGAGGACACTGGGTGCTGCTCCCTCATGTTTGAACAGTCATTTATAATCTTCAAAGCATATTCACACCCATTACCTTCTCTGATCCTCATGACATGCCTGCTAAACGGGTATTATCATTCCCATTTCATGGATTAGGAAAATAAAGGAATATGTGTGCTCTTGTAACATCCCTGTTAGGCCGTGGAATGCAAAACAAATCCTTGGGTGTCTGAAGGTGGGATGAGCTTGGATAGTGTGACGTGGGCTCAGCATTTCCTTCTGTCTCCTTCTTCCTTCTCGTAGTGGTGAGTATCCCCACCTGTCCTTCTGTCTCCTACACTGTGGCCACACCCACCTCCCCTGGAGTCAGACTCCTCACCATTCACTCATTCATTCATTTATTCATTTGACAGACATTTCCTGAGCACCCAGGTCAGGCCCTCCCTGTGCTAGGCTCAGAGATAAATGAGGTCATCCCTGCCCCGGGGAGGTGACAGTGACAGGACACAATCCACAGTGCATGGTGGACCCAGGGTGGTGGGAGACGTCATGAGAGGCTTCAGGAAGGAGGTCATCCCTGTGGGTGTCTGGAGGCTGAGTAGGAAATAGAAGAAGAGTGGTCCAGACAGAGGGAGCAGCCTGGGCCGGCAGGCAGTGCAGGGGAGCAGGGAGCGTGTGGGAAGGGAAGGCAGGTCAGAGTGGGTGCAGGCGGAAGGCAGGGGCCGTGAGGCTGGACCGCCAGCAGGGTCAGACAGGAGGCACAGGGGCTGCCAGGAGGGCGGCGGCCGTCACTGGAGGCTCCTAGCAGAGGGCGGCGTGATCACATGTGGGTTTCAGAAGCATCCCTGTGCTGGCTGTGCGTGGAGGACAGGAGGGGGCGAGGCTGGGGAGAAGGAGGCCGGATGGAGGTTGTTAAAATAGAGCCGGTGAGACAGGATAGGGGCCTGGACAGAGGTAGGCGGGGTCAGAAAAGATGAAAAGCAGGATCCAATTTTAGAAGTACTTACAAGTAATGAAAAGATAGACTACAAATTAATTACAGGGCTTAGTGACTCATTGGATGTGTGGGGACAGTAGAAAAGAAGAATCTGAGGTCAGCCCAGGGTCAGCCTTGGGTGACTGGGGCCAGGTTGATGCCTTTCAGGGAGTGGGAGACATGGAGGAGGAGCAGGGTGGCCCAAGTAGCCACAATAAGCAGGAAATCAGATATATAATTGGGAGCTCAGGGGAGAAATCCAGGCTTGGGCGTGCCAGTTTGGAAGGAGGTAGGGAGTTGATAAAGCCTGTAGAGCAGGGGGGTCTCAACCCTCACTCTCACCGAAACCAACTGGGAAGCTTGAAAAAAAAGCTACTGGTATCTGGGCCCCATTTTCAGAAATTATGATTCAATTACTGCAGAATGGGCCCTGGCATCAGTATATTTTAAAAGTTCCCAGGTGCTCCTTGTAATGAGTAGCCAGGGTTGGGAAACGTGGCCGTGGAGGTGTGATGATGGAGCGGATATGGCCTGGACAGATGGTAGATGCACAGGCCCGTGGTGTACACGGGGCCCAGGGAGGACGGAGAGCCCAGAGTCGGCCTGGCCTCCAAGGAGGAGGCCTCAGGGGAGAGCAGCATTATCTCGCCAGCCCAAGGAGTGTGGGTACCAGGAAGGAGGCCCCGGGGGCAGCCATCAGGTGCTCCAGAGAGCCGGGCAGTGTGAGGGCTGGAGTGTGTGCAAGGGCTGACCTAGGCCAGGGCAGACTTAGGGAGGGGAATTGCAGGGCCAGATCGGACCAGACTCAGGGAGAGTGGAGAGGGGGAGTGAAGACCACCAGAGGTGGGCGACTCGGTTAAGAAACATGGCTCTGAATGGAAGCAGAGTGCATAGCTAGAGGGCACGATCAGACAGATTTGAGGTAGTCTGTCCCGTGCTAAGGAGACCAGGAAGGCAAGTTGACAACTCCCTGCGTGAGAGGGGTGAGTTAAGTTCACAGAGGGCGGTTCCGAGGAAGCTGAGGGCCCAGTGGAGAGATGAGCCCTGGGAAGAGGGACGCTCCCCGACCTGGGGCATCACCTGCCTCCACAGAACCCAGCACCTGTATGTGCCCCACAAAGTGTACTGACAGGTGGGCAGACATTGCTGCTTCCCTCCTCCCCCTGGACCCACCTCCAGCCCTGCTTTCTCGTGCTCCCCTTCGTGTCTTTCCCCCACTGCTCCAGCAGGAAATGCCAGGCACTGCCTTGATGCAGATGACTCCCACCCTCTTCGGCCCACTCCTTGACCCCAGAATGGTTTTTATCAACTGTTAAGTAGACTGGGAATGCCTTGAAAGCAGGGACTCAAAGTTTGCCTGAAGTGCTTGGTAATAACATATGGTAGGTTCTTAATGCACATGTGTTGTATAAAGTCATTCAATTTATACATGTGTTGTATAAATTCATTCATGCACACATGCAAAAGCATAAAGCATTGACATCAATACATATACATGTATGTTACATACATGTGCCTAATCGTGCCCTGCTCAGCGCAGGGCAGGCACATATATGCCCACACTGGGCAGGAGTGTTCGCTAAGATCTCCCCGTGGGACTGTTTGGCCGCTCTCTGTGACGCGCTCCCATGTGCTGGAAAGAAGCCCTCCGTGGACACTGGGCCTGGCTCATCCGTGTTTCCTGGATGCATCTGCTCTTGTTTAGGACATATCACAGGTCATTTTTGAATTCTGGAATGCGAGTACTTCTGACATATGGTTAAAGGGAAGGAAGTTCGTCATCACATTATGGAATTTATGCTCCAGGAGGCTCACTTTTTCTTTCAACAGTAAATGGCTTCTGGGAAGATAACAGGAAGAGGTGTTTTTCCAGCGCTCATCCACATTGCCAGTTTGCTCAAGAAGCATATGGCAGAAGCAGTGACTAAATTTCAACTTGCAGTTTTATTTCCTAGCTTATAAGAGCTGTAAAAGAATGCCCAACCAAGCAGGCACTCTAATATTTTCAACCTTCCAACACCAATTCTTGTTTCTGCTAACACATGTTAAGGCATATTGCAAAAAAAATTTTTAATCCAAATTCAGTATATTAAAAAAAATTGTTTCAAAGAGTTTTTTTGGGTTTTTTTTTTTTTTTTAAATACACAAACTGCTCTCTTTAAGCCAAAAAGCTTCTTAACTCCAGGCAAAAATAGTAAGCACATGGAGGATATGCGATCGTGGGATAATGGATTTTTTTTTTTTTTAAACTTGTGTGCGGATTTTCATGGAGACACTGTCCCTCCTGTCTGTGAGGAACAGTGAGAAGGAGCCATGTCTATGTCTTGATAACACCCCGCCCTCCCCAACACACCACCCTCTCCCCTCCCCCCAGACCCCCCTCCACTCCCCCCCACACACACCACCCTCCTCCCACCTCCCACCCATCTCACACACACCACACACACACCGTACAGCGGCATAGAAAATACGTAAACTTGAGCCAGGTCTGTGTGAGGCTGAATTTCTTAGCGAGTTAGGGCCACTGGCTCAAGGTACATTGGTGCTACTGAGGTCATTTGAGTCCCCCCTTCCATCCTACCCCCCCTGCTTCTCGTGGCCACAGACACAAGCCCTGACACTGGCTAGCCACACTGCAATACAGTTGTTCCCAGGCCCCACGTTGCCATTTTCCTGCCTCTAACCCTGACTGCTTGAGTAATCAGGGAGGATTCTACCCCCACTGGAATAAGAGGATGGAAGCCCAATGCAGTTACCGTTTTCTGTCTCAGAAGGGCTTCTGGGAACAGAGGTTCCTAGAACTGTGGGATCTTTCTGGCATTTTTTTTTTTTTTTTTTTTTTTGCAACATAGTGACCCAATATTTCTATACATCTCAAAATGATCACCATGATAAGTCTAGTTATGATCTGTCACATACAAAGATGGTACATAATTATTGACTATATTCCTCCCATGTCGATGGTTTTCTGACATGCTGAGCAGTTACGTCCTTTAGGTCTCAGAGTCTGTGTGTTTGCGTGGAGATGGGTGGGTGAAAATGGTGCTGGCAGGAGCCAGGCTGGAGGAGGACGGAATCCCAGGCACTTCCCAGTGGCAAGGCAGCTGTCGAGAGGAGAGGAAAACAAGATGAAGGTCCAGGGCTTGTCTGAGGAAGCAAGGGCAGGGAGCCTGGCCGGGCCTCAGAAAGGAGCTGGGGGAGTTCAGAGTGACTATAATGGACGGAGGGAAGGAGGGAGGAAGAAAAGAAAGAAGGAAGGGATAGAAATGCAAGATCTTTCTAGTCCCTACTTCACTTCCTCTCTGGAATATGTGGGGATAATCTGTCAGAACACAGGCCCTCCTGACGCACACTGCATCCTACAGCTGCGGCCTTTGACTGGGGATGCAGGACCTGTAGAGAGGAACATCTCAACAGAGACCCCTTCTTCATGATGATGACATCATTATCACTCACTCGAGATGGGCGCTTATTAATAACAGCAGTTTCACCAGATTCCTAAACGTGCCAGGTGGGGGAACACCCAGCTCCTATTTCGTTCACATTGAAATGAGGTTACATCAGAAGCAGCTGGAGGAAGAGGGATCCTGGAACAGAGACGACAAAGGGGAGGCATGGGAACTGCCTTCAAATATCCGAATGGCCATCCTAAGTGTGGACGAGAGGCAGGCTTACTCCTTCAGAGCCCCGGGGGGTGGGGGGAGAAGGTAGCATGTTTCAAGTCACTGAAAGCAAGAATCATGGTGCAGGCTGCTTTGGGAGGTGGTGAGTTCCCCATGCTGGGCGACTCAAGCAGGGGCAACATTTGTCAGGGATACCCCACAGCGATGGCTGTTAATCTGCCCTTTGCGATCAATCCTGCAGGGGGAGAGTGGAAGCTTGGTCCAGCCTCCTATCTCCTCCATGGGTCCCCTTTGTGTTGCCTGAACAAGGATCACCCAAGACTGCCCGAGCCTTTCAGGGCTGCACAGTCTGAGCTGTCTTCCTTGTGAGGGAGCCTGTCTCTGTCTGGCCTATGACCTTAGCTCACCAAAAGTGACGAGGACCCTCACCATCGCTGAGTTACAACCCAATGTCCTGGCTTTGACCGTATGAGGAAGCTTTATTTTATTAATGAGGAACGCAGGGCTTACAGAGGTTATGTAACTAGCTGGTAAGTGGAAGTCTGGCCCAGGCTCCCAGCACTAGACCATGTCGATTTTTAAAGGCATTCTTAGGTAAGATGGGTAATGTAAATAACTACTTCTCTTAATTTAATCTGTTTGTAAACCAAGTTTTTGGAATACATTCCTTAAAATGGTATCTAGTGAAACATGATTTCATCCCTAGTCCCAACCCACAGAATTTTTGGTTTCCTACATTCTTCTCTTTCATCACAGGACACGTCAATTAAGGATTACCAAACTCTGGGGAGCTGTAATACCTGCTATTACAATAACTGCTTGTTTGATTTTGTAATCCATCCTCCCACCCCTTCCTAAAAAGACTTTCTGGAGGGGATGGAGGCATGCATGTGCACGTGCAAACCAAGCATTTAAAACACATTTTGTTTCCACACATTCTGTGTGATATGGGGGGACAACAAGATGTTCTGGGTGGTCTCAGGTCAGGAATCTGGGAGTAATGCAAATTAGACAGGGGAGAGGTGTCGGGAGAAGCCGTGCCTCTGAGTCACTGCCTAACTCTGCAGTCAGAGCGTCAGAGCTCCCCAGGATAAAACCAGAAGGTGGCATAGTTAGGCGTACAGGTCATATCCATAACCTTTGGTTTAAAAAAGGTAGTACTCTGCCTGTGACTTGGGAGGTGGCGACATCCACTTCCCACACACTTAGGGATGTGTCCTTGGGAGACTTACACCTGCTGGGAGGGAAATTCCCACCGCAGTTTCCGTAACGCAGCTCTTCAAGGAAGACCCTGCCTTCTCATAACCTTTCAGGAAAGGCTTTAAAGGAGTCAAGAATTCTCTGTCCCTTTCCTCCTTTTATCAGGACTCCTACTTCATCCTTGGGGAAAAGACCACGAAACACTGATGAAGAGGGAGTCAGGGGTTACTTCCTGAAGAGGAATAAATTAAATGGGGGAGAGGGAGTGTGGCTGGAGGCAATGGAGCCTTGTTCAAGCGGCATGTGGAGATGGGGAATGTAGCCGGATCCCCAGCAATTTAATGTGCTCTGATCCCTAAGCAGAGGAGTACGGCTTAGGACGGTCTAAACGTAGGCGCTGAGGGGCAGAGATGTTTCGTTCCCAAACTGATTATGGGAAATTCACGCTTAAGCAAACTCAGGGCATTCTCACCCCCTGAACCCCTTAAAATGTAGCCAAAGTGTGTAATGTGCTGGAAACCAAGGAGCTAAAGCCCCCCGGCAACCCCCTGTGCTAATGGGGTGTGTGAAGAGGGACACATGAGGGTGTCATAATCAGTGCTTTTTTTCCCCATCTTAAAATAAATAAATAAATTGATTACTTGGCTTGTTGTTCATTTCTTTTGGGGTTATTCTGCATTAAAAAAAAAAAGAAGGGAGGGAAGGGAGGAAGGAAATGTAGGAAAATGTCAAATGATTAAAGAAACTGATTTACATGAATTATAAACATGCCCTCAAGCTTCTAGAAAAGCAGAGGGTTTGTCAGAGAAAAATAATATCAATCAGGATAGTTTACCACTATACCCGAGGAAGGGGAAAGACAGAGAAAGAAGAAAAGAGAAGAAAAGGGAAAATAGAAGGAAGGAAAATAAGAAGGAAGGAACAAAGCAGGCAGGAAGGGAGGGGGAGAGGAAGAAAGACGGTAGTCAGAAATTAAATCGTTATTTCTTTTTAATCATAAAATTAGCTTAATTAAAAAATATATTTAGTGTAACATCTGATATATTTGGTTTTCTTCTTTCCACTCTTCCACTATATTTTACTGGAAAAATTGATCAGTGCAACTCAGAATTTTTCAGCACAAAATCCCATGCTCTAAGTGTCACTCTTGTTACTGTCAAACCTTAAAGGAACAACCTCCTCTCCCGGACTCTATTTACTGGTATGTGAATGGAGGACGAAGTAAATGAAGAGCCCTCTGTCCCTGAAATGGACTGGAGAAACTGCATTCACAGTCCTGGGTTAATAGTGAGGTCTGCGGGGAAAGAGAAAAGAAATTGGAAAGAAATTGGAAAACCAAGTTTGTGCCATAGCACACCCGTGTCCATGACATGCAGGAACCCAAGACCAAGAAATTAATATCAAAACCAGTTCAGAGCCAGTGACACCCAATGGCCCTAGCAGAGGCGAGTACAGAACCACCCAGGAGAAACCTCTTCATAAACCAAGGCACGTGGAACATTCCCAGACTACAACCCCTGCTGAAGATAGGGTTACGGTTAAAACAATCAAGACAACGACATGACAAAATGGACCTCAGTTTTGGAGAATCAGCGGTCATAACCGATGAGAGAGTAACCCGAAAGAGACTTTACATGAGTAAGTTTCAGAGAGTGAATGGACGGGGAGAAAAGGGGCTTGGTGAGAGGGGCCAGCGTTTTCAGTAAGACTTGCTATGAAGAGGAACAGAAACGGGGCAGTAGCTGGGCAGGGATGGAAAAGGAAACGAATGGCATTTAAAGGTGGAAGACTGCTTGTTGAAGGGATGACTGAGCAGACAGGGAGAGTTAAGGATGCACTGAGAGAGGAGACCATTGTAGGAGCAAAGTCTGAGAGTGGGAGAGAGGCGATGAGAAGAAGAGGGCCTCAGGCAGGAAAAAGGGTGCCTTGCCCATCACAGCGGAGGGAAGAAGCTGGCACAGATGCAGGCATGGCTCTGGCTTTGGAGGGCTGTGGGGAGATGAAGGTGTCTCTCTCCTGTGGCTTCTATTGAAGACAAATGAGACAAGGTCGTTGGGTGAAAGGGATGGAGTTTGAGGAAAAGGACAAAGCACACAGTTGTCCTCTTGCTGAGGAGGGTAGCAAGCTTTCCAGAAGAACTTTGGAGGACCGCAAATGAGACATAGAGGTGTGTGGTTGTGAGTGCAACGAAGGGAGGAGGGTGAAAGAGTCGAGGGCGTTTTCAGGTGAGCGATTATAACACTAGCTGATTGCCTGGGGAAAGTGGCTGTTGAGTGGATGATCAGAAGACAAGCCAGCCCCTTCGTTGAAGGACCTCCAGATGCTAGCTTCTCGAGGTCTGTTCTTGGCCTCTGTTCAATTTCTCCAGACAGGCAGAATCTGGCTCCTTTCTGGACGGCATATGCCTGGCTGCGGAAAGGGGTAGGATCTCAAAGGTCATTGCATACATTTCACTGAATCCTCTTGTTTTCAGCCCATGTGTCACCGCCACTACCCTCCACTGAGCCTAGGGACCCTAAGGTCAAAATCCATTCTGTTAAATCTATTTAGAAGCTAAATCTCCATTCTCCTGCTGGCACTGGTAGGGAAGGGCTGGGAGTAGGATGGTGTGAGCCCCTGACTCTGGGTGGTGAAGCGGGCGATAAGGAACATAATGTTCAAGCCGCAGACAGACTTTAAGACAAGGCTCCTCTTCTCATGTCTGAGCCACACCCTGCCCTCTGCAGTTTGGGTAAGAGGTCAGTTCTGGCCCTGGAGGTGGCTCCAGGCTGTTTGAACATGGATTCTCTGGTCCCATGTGCCCAGAGCATGGTCTGGAAGGGGGAGAGTGGGCTCCTGCTGGGCACCCCTCGGCCTGTGGCCCCTCACCCTGGGGCTGTGGGAGGCCCGCATGCGGGTACCTGGTGCAGGGTGACGGGCAGAGACTTGCACTGCTTGGCTCTCAGGGAGATGCTGCGTCTAACTAGCATTCGGTCAACTAGAAGATTGCGAATACCTTATTCTCCATGTGCCATTCTTTACTGACCAGATAGGAGCTTCCCATCCATCCAGAGCACGTGGATGCAGTTTTCACTCCTCATCTGGGTCACAAAACAGATTCCATCGAGTAGCACTGGAGAGCTCCACCTCCCCCAGAATCTGCTAGAGTCTTAATCCGGGAAGAGTGGCAGTAAGCTAAGAGCTTCTTTGCCTTGCCTGGCTGAATGTATCCTGGGAAGAAGAGACAAGAGCCCTTGGTTCACTGCTGATAACGAAACCTGACAGCCAATGTCAGGGGTGATTACTCTGGACTCTTCACTCAGCTTCTGACTCCCAATCCCGGGTTCTCACTATCAAAGGCAATGGAGCCAAGTGACAATGTATGGGGACAGATGAGAACTGCAGTGAGAGGTGGAGACCTCTGCTTTCTGCAGGTTCCTTAGACCTTTCGTGTTGGGGAAGAGCAGTGGGCCAGGAGTCAGAAGGCTTGGGATTGGGAGCCAACTTTCCCTCTTCCCGGCTGATGATCTTGGGAAGAGATAAGCTGTAAAATGCAGCAGCTTTGGAGTTGTCTAAACTTGGGTTTGAATCCTGGCTCTGCCACGTCCCAGCTGTGTGACCTTGGATGAGCTACTTTACCTTTCTAACCTACACGTTACTCATTATCCCAGTGGGGCTGACAGCACCATCAGTCACAGGGCTACTGTGAGGATAAGATGAGATGATACTTGTAAGGGGCTTAGGACAGTGTCTGACACTTAGGAAACACTCCATTAAGGGTTCTGATGAAGAAAATGATGGTGATAATAGAACAGATACTTAAGAGTTCCAAGAGACATCACAAGTTACTTCCCCTCTCCTTGACTCAGTTTGCTCACCTGTCAAATGCTGCAGTCCTTTCCTCGTCCTCCTCATTTGTTGTTTTGAGTTCAAAGGAACTGAGGCAGTGGTTCCCAAGTGCAGATGTACGGAGTCAGTTTACGACAAAGTTTTCACCAACCTGTGAGGAAATGAGAAAAAAAATAACATAGCGAACGTTTTAAGATCAAATTACCCCCAGTTTTAAAAGACTGTATTCTAATATTATATCATTTCTGTTGTTGTGTGTGTTAAAACAGCCCTTCTCTTATGAAAGTATGTTGCTCATGGATAGTAGTTTGTCTTTAATGACCTTACTCAGCAGAATAAAAGTTGTCAACTCTGTATTGTTGACAACTTGTTTTTTGAAATCGTACTGGTCTGTGAAATCAAGTGTATAAAGAAACCACCAAGATAAGGCATTTGAAAGAGTTTGCCGACTGTAAGGGTCTGTATGGCGATCACAAAAATAACACACCCCACGTGGAGTCCCTTTAGTGTGCCACGCTTTGCTGAGGACGAATACACATTTGCTGTGCGCCTTTCAGTGGTCTGGCATGCTAGGTGCCGTTTAACAGATGGAGATACTGAGACATGGAGAGCATGAACAGCTGGGCTTTTTATTCCGAAGGGACTGCAATACCAAGCTGGTCTGTCCCCAGACTTCACAGTTCCCCCTGAACCTCGCTAAAGGATTACTGTGGAGGAGGCCTGGATGAAGCCACTGAGAAATCACCCCTGTAAAAGGTAACCACACCGAGGTCTTATGGGCAAATCACTTAACCTCTCCCTGCCTCTTGCATCCAACTGAGACATTAAGTAGAAATCAGGGTCATGCTGAAAACAGATGGCGAGTCAAGCTGGGCTGTCCTGGGAAATAAAATTAGCCCAAAGAAGCCATTCTCTACGATTCTCTATGATTCAGTGCCCTTTGATTATTTATGAAGTTATGAGGCATCCCAGCCAGGTAACTGACAGGATGCTGTGTGAATACAGAGATACCGTCGGATGGCCTCTTTCTTGCTTTGCCCTTTCAGTCCCTCTGCACTCTCCCAGCTGCTCAGAGCCTCTTTTCCTCACGGGCTTAGTGGTGTTCTCCATCCCAGAGGCCTGCAAATCAGCCCGTGGGCCCTCCTGAAGCTGGATGATGGGAGACCCCTGCCCTCTTTACCTTCCCTCCCACTCTTCACATTGTAGCAGGCGTGATGCTGTGCATTGTGCATTTCTTCCTGTCCTCCTGGCTACTCTGGGAGGAGGTTTTATTAACCTTGTTTTACAGATGGAGAAACTGAGGCTCGTTGAAGCTAAGTAACTGGCTGGGAGCCACACAACCTGCAAGGGGCAGAAAGAAGGATTCCCACCCCGCCAAGGCTGCCTGACTTGAGTCCATGCCTCCAGTTCCATCACTAAAGTACTCCCTGAAGACGGAGGAAAGAGATCCTATGATTTTAACAGCTTGCAATCCACTTTCATGTACACGGTGTCCTCTCTGGATGCCAAGGTATTCACCTTGAACCCGCCATGGACTGCGCCATTCGCTCAAGGGCCAATTCCAGCCCAACAGCTGCTGCCTGATCTTTACATCCCGAGAACGGACTTGCAGCAGTGCTTATCCGACACACAGTCATTCTGGTGGTGATACTTCAATTCTAAATCACCCTTTCTTTTTGAATTTGAAGCCAAATTCTTCATAGTTCTCTCTCCAGCCCTTATTAACTAATTCCCTCTTATAGAGGACCATTTAACATGCAGCAAATTCCATGTGATCATTTTTTGTTGCAGGACTGAGCATTCAGGGCTTGACAATGTGAGGATTCTCCATTTTTCTCTTTTTCACTATTATTTAAAAATGCCCCCAAATGATACATGCAACTGATTAAAAATAAGAGTATATATGAGTTTATAAAAGAAAAACAAAAGGCCAAGCCTCTTCTCCACCTCTCTCCACCCGGTTCCACAACCCAAAGACAACCATTTATACCCATTTGGGTGGGGGAA
Source organism: Balaenoptera musculus (assembly GCF_009873245.2). Taxonomy (NCBI): domain Eukaryota; kingdom Metazoa; phylum Chordata; class Mammalia; order Artiodactyla; family Balaenopteridae; genus Balaenoptera; species Balaenoptera musculus. The sequence goes on from NC_045788.1 coordinate 71,061,337, forward strand.
GTTGGGTATTGTTTTTAATTAGTTTCCTAGTAGTTACCTCCATGCCTCTAACTAAACAGCTTATATGATTAATTCTTCAATCATTAACTTTAGACATTGTTTATTGCCTTGACAGATGGAGATTTGCTCACTTACTTCCTCTGCCACCCCACTGCCCCCCCCCCCCCCCCCCCACCAATATACCCACAGCACTAGATTAGTCCTCTACCGGTAATTTTAATGAATATGTTTGAACCTCTATCACTTCTCTTCTTACTGTGGCTGGTAAGGATACTAGAACTTCCCTCCTCTTTCCATCCCTTCCATCAGTAATCGCATATCAGCTGCCCTTTTATTTTTGAATTCTCAAGGTTGATCACAGTAGCATTCTGGCCTGTAACCGTGAATACTTTTTCCATACTCAGTCTAATGTTGCTCCGAGCTAGGATCATGGCTTTTTTACTAGGGCAGCGGCCCTCAGCCTCCTGATCATCCATCTTTGATTTCTTTTTATTGTGCAGATTGATTAATACCTTGTTTGCCACCCATATCCTGCCCTCAAAACAGCCACTTTCAATTAATTATATCTCCATAGCTCTGTGGGTTAAGCCTCTTGACTGCCACTCCATCCCTGTTGCTCATTAAGAAAATTGCACTTCCCCTGCTGCTGATGGTCTTAAGTGCTGTCAGCTGGTTTCTATTATGTCCCGATTCTATTGTTCCCATTGCTACCAGGGAGCCCATTTCTGTACCAGCATCTCCTACCATCAGCCCTGGCCTTAGAGGACCACCGAGGTTCTCAATGATGCTGGTGCCCATCACCATTCCTATTGCCTTGGCAAATGGAGGGTCTGCCAGACCCTCTCACAGAACAGTCAACCAGTGGGCTTTCTGACCTCATATAGTATGGCCTCTCTAGCATGCCCTGAGCCCTTGGATCCCTTCCTCCATGTAGTTTTAGAATTTCCACTTCACTTTTTTTCTAGGTTTCTAAGACAGAGCACACAACATATTAGCACCATCTCCTGGGGCCCTTGCCAGTGTGTTAAGTCCGGCATCACTGCAGAGCGCTCCCATGGCAATAAATTCTTCCTTCACCAGCTTTACGTTCTGTCCCTGTTGTCCTGGCAGCCCTGTAATCCAGTCCCATGGCAGGTTCTCTAGGCTTCTGTTGGGACATGTTGGCGAGGCTGTGTGCTTCCTTTGTCATACAGTCCTATTCTCCCCTCAGTAGGCCCAGCACTTTCCCCAAGGTTTTTTTTTTTTGGTGTGAGTTTACCCTCGTTATTGATCTGGTGACCTGGAGAGGAAGTAGGACCAGATCCAGGGGTGGGAAGGAGGAGCAGGGACTTGTTATCTTGCAAAGCAGAAGCTCTTTAAGCAACGGAGGGTAGTAGCCTGTAGTAGGGAGGAGTGGTCACTTCTGCAGGTGCAGAAAGTTCAAGTTCATGATTCTCAGGTGTGTTGGCCCAGATGTCTCTGTCCTGTGTCAAGGTCTCATTCCTTCCCAGCCATGACAACTGTGACATTGTATAGCATTGTTGAGGTCAAGAATTTCACCTTCTCTGGAGCTCGGCTACGCTCAAGATTAAGCCCTGAGCCTGATCCTAAGCTCTTTCTGCCCTCCAGATGCAGGAGATGAAAATTCTTTACATGCTACCAAGGAGGTCCTCTAACTTTCATACTTTGCCTTAAGTTGGTAATTAGTCATCCTCCGTCTTTCCTTGTCTTTCTCCAGTGCATGCACGGCCCTTTGGGACAGCCCTTTGATTCCCTAGACCTCATAGTTATGACTTCCTCAGCCCCTTAAACACCAGAGATATCATACCTGCTGGTGCATCCCTTCCACCAGCCCTGCATCCCATTTCACCACCAGTGAAAGTCTTAGCAACTGAACTGCCACAGCGTGCCCGGGGCTCCCCAAACTCCACATACCAGCCACCAGGCCAGTGATCCAGCCCCACATTCTCATTTCAGAGCCAACTTCCTCAGGCAACTTGTCTTAGGCTGGGTTCTCCAGGAAACACACCCTGAGATGGAGAGTTGTGAGTAGGTTAATGGAGAGTTCTCACAACAAGAACACTACGAGGGATGAAGGAAGCTGATTGGGCAGAGGGAGAAACTGAAGGGCGACACCGTCACAACAAAGGCCTCAGCCAATCCCATGATGAGCTCTGGGGCTGCAGGGGCCATTCAGATTTGTTCCAAATTGAGGCAAAAGGGCCAGACCTTTGTGTCCCTACGTCAGCCAGCCTTCAGTGGGTGGAATCCTTGAGAAGGTGGCATAACCTCTCAGCTGAGGGCGATGCTGGAGTCATCAGCACTGGGGAGATGAGTGTCTTGGTCTGGATGGGAGGAATTTGTGTGGCATCCCACAGCATCCACTACGGCTCAGTTCATACCTGTGATCCTGGAATAATTATTAGTAATGTGCCTTTCCCTTTCAAAGGTGTACCAGTTTGGATGATAAATTTTGCTGTCATTCTACTCATGCCACAGCCATACCTCCCACTGAAGACGTAGGTTCTGAAGCCATTGTTCCTGCAATCCTGAGTGTAAGCCAAGCAACGGTTTGTGTCTGATAGGGACACTGCCCCAACTTACCCCTGGCCCTATGTTATCAACAGCTCATTGCTCAGTCTCCACCCTCTGCTGACCGTGCAGGGGTCTTCAGGACTCTGTCTGTGAAGCTGAAGAGGCAGAGAAGTGTCCAGATATCAGCAAACACAGCTTCCTTCTCCTGGCTTCTTACAGCACTGCCCCCTGCCCCCCACTCGGGCTGTCCACCCTTTGAGGACAGACTGATGCTTCCCTCCTTGGTGGCTGTGCCTGGGTGGCCCTCAGCCTCCCCCTGAACTGACCTGTGGTGTTTGAGCAGGAGGGGTCAAGCAGAATACTCCTGAGGGACCCAGCACAGGAAAGAGTAACAGCGATTTATAGGGGAAGTAGCCATTTCCTGGGCTTTACCCTTTAATCTGATGCCAAACAAGCCTCTGAATCCAGGGCGTTCCCCTTCTTTATCAGAGGATCCTGCTGAGATTCTCACTCACACACAGTGGGCAATCAATACTGGCCAAGAAACCATTTCTGTGAGCCATTTTCACCCTGATCCCCGAGTGCGGGCCCAGCTTTCTGGCTGTGCCTCAGACTCCTCAGTGCCTTGATCCTGGGCTCTGAGGACTTGCCATCTGCTCCTCCACACCGATGAGTCACGGGGGAAACTCAGAGAACCACGACCCACCCTCTACAGTCACCGAGCGGCCTCCTCGGACCTCTCCCTTCCTTCCCAGATGATGAAAAGAGGTTGGCAGGGAGCAGTGATTTTTCTCAGGGGTCTCTCTCTGACCTAGATTATTTTCCTTAGGATAATTTAAGACTACATTTCTCCTTCACTTTTAGGCATTGTATATTTTTAATGGCATGAAAGCAGAGTAATACTGGCAGGCAGGCCTCTGTACCTGCAGAACGTGGGAGCTGCCTGCCCCTTTCTGCCCTCGTTGCCAATTTCCTCAGACACAAAGATTAGTGCTTAAAGTCCGTACCCTTGGGTAAGCAAACAGCGTTATAATTAATGTCTTTTTTTTTTTTTTTAATGGAAAGTTAACAGTCACATCTTGATGACACTTTGGTTAATGAGACATTCCATACATAAGGATAGGAGAAAAGCGAAGTCACTTTCAATGTCATTGCCTGATGTGCTGAACACCTTCTGTGGGCCGGGCACTGAGCTCAGTTGCTTTCATGCTTGGTCTTGATCACAACCTGATGGGGGAAATTGGGCCTATCCTGTGATTCTCAATTTTCAGATAAAGAAAGGAAGACATACGAGGGGGTTGTAGGCACCTTAGGGCAGAGACCGTTCCATACATCTTGGCATTTTCCATAGCATCTGGCAGGATCCCCTGCATATAATGAGGACCCTAAATTTTTGCTGAAAGAGTGAAATTGCTCAAGATCACAGAGCTAGTTTGGTCTCTGAGTTCCTAATCAAATGTTCTCTCTACTAGTCCAAGCTCCCTTTGTCTGAGTGAGCCAAACGTTTTGAAAATAATAAATGTGCAGATTTTAGTAACTTCAAAATTCCAAAGAAAAACAAGCCAGAAGCATGAAAGAAGACAAGTTTTAAACAAAAATGAGCAGGTTCCAGAAATTTATGGTGTTAGCTACACACTGACTGCCTCACTCATTGCATCTTAAACGGAACAAATGGGGCCAACCAAGCGAAAGGATGCTCTATTTTTTAAGAACATCGTTCTGGCTTAACATTTATTTTATGAAATTTTAAAAATCTTATATCTCTGAAGATTATGGGCATGTTCACAATTGCCAAGAGTCCTCTTAACCATCCAAAGGCTGACTTCTCTCCACCAATATTGCCATTGCAGAGTTCAGAGAGGTTTTCATCCATTGGGAGATTATATCCGAAAACGAATGATCCATTCTCATGCTTTTCATTTTTTAAATTATAGAAACAATATGAACATTGTCTGAAAAATATAGTAAAAATACCTATAATCTTACATCATTATCACAATAACCACTTCACTCTCTTCATGTAGGGATGCTCTGTTTTTAAAGAAAAGTTCATTTGCCTTATGGTCTTCCAGCCCCAGGTACACTGGGTCAGCATAGGTGGCAGCCGTCTAGCCCATGACCCCTGCCCTCTTCCCACCACCCTGCGTCCTTCCTCATGATCTCCTCCCTGGCCCTCAGATGTGTCTGGAGAGAGGTTCCCTCGTGTCTGAGCAGGCCATCTGTCACGTGCAGTGAATTGAATCAATGCATCACGCTTCAGGGCGTGGGAGCTAATGCGATAAAGGCTCAGCCTGGAGCTGCTGGAGCATATTACACCCATCAATCAGCCGCTCCCACCGCACAGCCGCCTTCCAAGTCGCCCGAGTGAACACTGGGGGTGCTCCTGGGACTGACAAATGTTAGCTGAGTTTTAACTACTTTTTTTGTCTCTCCTGATACAAGATTTAGGTTATTTAAATAAGCTAGAGCCTCTTGCTTTTTCAGTCCTTTAAAGTAAGGAAAGTGCTTGGCATCTACCACTCAAGTGAAAGGTTGGAGAATTTCACCGCCTGAGGGTGGGCTTTCCTTTTGTCATCTCCTCTGTCCTCGGAGGTGCTGGGCTCCGGACAGCCTCCCCACCTCCCCGCCATCCAGCACTTCCTGCACCTGCAGGGCACTGAGGAGCGGGCTGCGTGGTACCGGGGAGGGCCAACACATGCACTCCTCACTGAGCAAAAGGAAACCGGGGCAAATCACTTGCCTGCTCAGGGGCTCGGCGTCCATATCCGTTAGATCACCTGTAATCATCCATATGTGCGTCCAGGGTGTTGCATTGACAGAGCCCTTTGGCTTTCATCGTACTTCTCAATATTTACACCAACCCTCGGAGGGGACTATAGTTATGCTTATTTACTCAATTAATTAATATCCTCACTTAGGGAGTGCTTAGTATGTTCCATGTATTATTCTAGGCACTACCACTCAACAAATCATTTTATCATTATATCCCCTCCCCCAAGAGGATTTTATTAGCCTCATTTTAAGGAAACTGAAGCTCAGAGACACTAAGTAACTTGCTCAAGGTAAACAGCTTTGTGTCCACAGCCTGTGTGAGCTTTCCCCTACATCTCAGAGCAATGCCTAGGCTCAGAAAGAGACCAGGGCTCAAACTATATGGGGTGTTGCCCTGATTTGCCTTTTAGTCCTGAACTTGGGGGTGGGGTGGGTAGAGGGACCTCTTTTCGTGATATCAAAAGATCAGAAGAGTTTCAAATAAGAGGAGCCCCAGCCCTCCATAAACTCTCCAGAAAAATCTCCAGATGCATTTAATGCAAGTGGTGCCCGTACCCCACTGTCGCGTGCTTCCCCACAAAATTCAGCCTGGCTTCATGGAAGGAGGAGGTCTGGCCTGGAGGTTGTGGGAATGAGACAATCGTCAAAGGCTGATGGCCTGATATTGAATCCCAGCTTCAGCCTTGAGCTGAAATCACTTATCCTTTTGGGACTTCAGTTTCCTTACCTTAAAACAAAGAAAACATTACTTATTTTTGCAGGGTTCGTGTATGGGAGAGAGACAGCGTGCTGATGGGGGGCTGGTAGTGGGGTTGGCAGCACTATTATTAATCTTCCCCCAGCTGGTCCAAGCTCATTTCCCCTTACATTGTTCCATCTGAAGATAAACAATAAGATCGAGACTATTTGAAGAACTAAACCAAAATAACTGCAACAGATTGTCCTTTGCAGTAAGATCTTCTAATGGCTCAGCTAGATTTGGAGGCCACATCTCTTTATTACAAATATGGCAATTAAAATTCAGTACAACAAAATATTTCAAGTCTGGATGATGATTCCCTCACTCACTTTAAGCCAAATAGGAAAACCACAGTTGTGGGATACGTTGCATCCATTAGAGATGCAGCTACCTTCTTTTGTCCTCATGACAGTATATGTAGGTCAGATACCACACAGGCTGGATGAGGACAACAGGCAAAACCATATCACATATTCAAAACTGAGAAACTCAAATCACACCATCTGATTCGTTTCCTGTACTTGGTGCAATTAAATCTGGAACAGCCCCTTTCAAATCGTATTGTAACAGAATTGGACTTACTCGCTATCTTTTCCCATGCAAAACAAATAATTCAGAAGTCCACCAAAACTTTTATCCTAGTTCTCATTACTTTGGCTTGTTTGCCATTTTGTCCTCTCAGAACTACATACATTCCGCTAAACTCTGAAGGTCTGCTCTGTTCCAAGGTGCTGTGCAGAGAAAGAGGAGCTGTACCGTCCGTTAGCGCCTGCCATGCTCTCGCTCTGCTCAATTCTTCACCTGTCTTACCTCTCAGCACCTCATTCCCTGCCTGCAGGGGACTTATCAGCAAACAGAAAAGGTGAAACTTCACTAGACCACCACACACGGTATACAGTTTAGATGCCACGAGAAGGGCAAGTGCAGAAGGAGAAGAATTTAATTCCAACCAGGAGAAAGAAGACAATTCCAACCAGGAGGCAGCATTTGACTTGGGGCTTGAAGAAGGAGCAGAATTTCAAGACGGGAAGTTGGGAAGGAGAATCTGACCATTGTGGACAGAGTATTTTGCCAAATTTTAAGGATTCTTTAGAGACCAAGTAAACCCATGTAGCTGGGTCTTATTTATTGAGAAGGAGAAGAATCAGGGTGGGAAGGATTAGCCCCTATATTTGCACTCCCTGCCATGACTACAGGTCAGGGAAATCACCAGCAACAGAGTTCCATCTTCTTGAGTTGACAAATTCAGACTCACTGTTGCTAGAAGTTCTGAGGGCCCAGGGGTGCAACACAGGCCTGTAAACGTCTGGACTTTTTGGGGCAGTCCAGATTGTGCTGGTTTTGGTTCCAACTGTTCAGCCAGACCAAAGCTAGGAGGAGAGCAGAGAGCTGGCTATCATGCCCATAACACGCTGCTTCTGAGAGCTCCCGGTGAATTATGTGTCTATTAGCTAAGTGGCCCTGGGGCTTTATGACTTGCTCTTTTTGTAAATCAAAACTAATAACAATACAGCTCACATCTTCTCATCCTGCTGGAGAGAGCGAGCGTTTCATCTGTCATTACACAATTATAGCCGCTCCTCAGACAACTCCATTCCAAGCCCCAGGATACAGAGGTGGATGGAAAATTTGTGCTCCCATCCTGACCCACCTAGCCTGGACCTGACCACAAGTAGCAACCTCGTCCCTTTCTTATTGAAGAGGGTTGGCAACCAAGCTAGTTCAGGACGGAAGGTGATTATTTTAGTGCAGGAAAACTTCAGGAGGCCAAGATGGCCCCACCTGGGAGAGGTCCCTGATAACACATCCGGATGGCAGTCTTCCCCATTCCAATCTGCTCTGCCCTTTCATCCATGCCCTTCCTGGGCCTGGAGGTGTTGCCAGCCGGCTGGGACAGCAGAGAGGAGATGTGGAGGTGAGTATGCCTTTTGTATGGCAAGAGAACAGGGCTTCTCTCCGGGGCAGTTCACCTTGCTCTGGGCAGTCTCATGCTGTATCCCAAACAAAAGTGTGTGACTGCTTGGTGCTGAATCACCTCAACCAATGGGTGTATCAATACAATGCAAGATAAAAATGTCCAGACAATGTTTTTCTCCAAAGGGTGAAACACATGAGATAGGAAGAAACCAGTCATCCCCAGACCTTCAGGATGACAGACCCTGACAACATCACTGCATGAAGGGGAGGAATCCATGGAGTTTGTTTTTACAAAGCAACTCAGGTTTCTTGTGGGGACTCTGTACTGAATGTGTCAATGTCCCCCACAAATGCCCTGATCCAAGCCCAGGAGGCTGAGAAACCAAGTTGTCATCGGACAGAAACCTGGTCCCTAGGACTGAAGTTGCATCTCTTATTCCTTGATGTTGGTTTCATTTTTCTCTGTCTTCTTTTTCTTTTTTATAGCCTTGACACACTCTCATGAATGGCCCCTTTTTAATTAGTCAGTTATTTATTTAATTAATTATCATCTATTTATGATATAGTTAACACTGATGAACTACTTCAAGGAATTAGAGCATCGACAGTAACATACATCTGCCTATGTATTTCTTCTCCATCCACTCCCTTTTCCTCCCCCCACCTAAGGCAACCATTTGTCTATTATTTTCTTGATTAAAAAAGTTTTATTATATATATAATTTTGTTTCTTTTTATTAAATGTATAGTTGTTTCTAGCAACAGTAAACAATATTCTTCTGGGTCTTAATTTTTCACTCAGTATTTTATACATGTATATATAGTATATAATATTATAGTAATAATATAATAATAATATAATAATATAATATATATAATATATATAATATATATACAATATATAATATAATAATAATATAATAATATAATAATAATATAATAATAATAATATAGTATAATAATACTATATTATAGCATGTAGTAATAGTTCATTCATTTTTATTACCATTGTATGGCAATGCCACAATTTATATATCCAATATCCTACCAAAGGGCATTTGTTGTTTCTGGTTACCGTATCATAATTGTTGTATGACTTTCTTGGTATAGGTGTGAAAGTGTATGTATATACACGTCTGTATATACCTAGTAGTGAAATTGTTTGGGTTACAGGGTGTGTGATGTGCAAGATCATGCTAAAGATAATGCTAAACTACTTGTTAAAACATTGCACCAATTTCGACTTCTACCAGGACAGTAAAAGATTTAATGAACATATTCACCCACACTTGGTATCATCAACTTCTTAATTTTTGCTGTCAAATGAGTGCACATAGTAGTGCGAATTAATTGCTACAACATTTGGAAAAAAATAATCTGGAAATACTTATTGAAATTTTACACGGACTTGCTTTTTAACACAGGAGTACTACTTTTGAGCATGTTTTCTTAAAAAAAGTTATTAAAATAAGTACATAAGAGTAAATTTACAGGGACTTCCCTAGTGGCACAGTGGTTAAGAATCTGCCTGCCAATGCAGGGCACACAGGTTCGAGCCCTGGTCCGGGAAGATCCCACATGTCTCAGAGCAACTAAGCGCGTGCGCCACAACTACTGAGCCTGCGCTCTAGAGCCCACGAGCCACAACTACTGAGCCCACAAGCCATAAGTACTGAATCCCGCGTGCCTAGAGCCTGTGCTCTGCAACAAGAGAAGCCACCTCAATGAGAAGCAGGCGCAGCGCAACGAAGAGTAGCCTCCTCTCGCCACAACTAGAGAAAACCTGCACACAGCAACAAAGACCCAACGTAGACAAAAATAAATATTAAATAAATAAATAAATCTTTTTTTAAAAAAAAGAGTAAATTTACACTATCTTTTGTGTTAACAAAAGCTTGAAACAATCTCAACCTCCATCAATAGGTAATTGGTTGACTTAATTATGGGAAATCTATACATGGATTAAAATGCAACCAATAAAAACAAAACTGAGTTAGATATGTGTGCAATGACTTGGAAAATGTTTGTGGAATTTAAGTGAACAAAGCAAGCTATAGAGTAATGTATATGATAACGTGTTTGCTTTTCTAAAGGGAGGGAAGGGTGCTATGATTGCTTGTATTTGTGTGACCAGAAGGAGAAGTGTGAAAGATACACTTTGGCTGTCCATATTGATTACCTTATGAGAGTGGGACTGGAGTGGGGAGGCAGGCTGAGAAGGTGGCACAGCTGGGACTGGAATTCTGGTCCTTTCTGTAGTGTCTGGTCTGGCCTCAGTCTACCCTGCACGTGTCACCCCTGCGTTTCACATTGTTCAGTGTCTTTGAATTCCTGCATTATAAAGTCAAAATTCCCCTCCTGCATTCAATATCCATCAAGAGCCAGCCCTAGCCTACCACGTCTCCTACTCACTTATGTATGCAGTATGTTTCAGCCAATTATACTTGACTCTATCTATTCTTCGAGATCCAACCAAAAGGCTGGCACGATTGTAGTACCTCTCAGAAACAAAGAGCTGAGTGCCCAGGCTTGGAAGGATGGAACCATGGTGGGTCTAGGCAGCTTGGTGGCTAAATTCACCATCTGTAGATAATCCTATTCCAACCAAATTTGGTCCCTATGTGTCTCAAGACTCAGAATCCCAGGAGATAGAATCCTATTGACCCAGCTCAGGTTGAGCATCCAAAAAATACCACTCATCTTCTCCACCTGAGCTCTGAACCAATACAGAATAAGACAAGGGAATAAGGCCATTGGAGACCAAAATATCAGCTGTATTATGGATTAGTCTTTTGTTAGCGAATGTGATGTGAGCAAGTATGCTTCCACATATAAAACCTGAAGAGGCTTCTGCTGGGGGAGAAGCAGGAGTCTTGAGATAGTCAGAACTCAGCTTCCCTAGGGTGGTGATTTGTAGCCCAAGAGGTTTGAGCAAAGCATAATTATTGCTGATAGGAGAAAACCAACCAAAAGATTGAAATGGAAACACAAATTAAACACTGAGAGGATGGGGAGCAATTGACCAGGTGGACTGACCTTAGGGAGAGTTTCAACTATGAGATTCTAGGATTTCCTGATATGAGGTCTTACTTGGTAGATGGTGAACACGGGCAATTTAAAAAGTGTTTCTAAGTCTCATATTCCTCATCTGTAAACTGATATTTTCAATGCCCACCTCAACAGGGTTATTGTAACATATATACTATATATACAAAATGAGGTAGCCTGAGCAAAGGGGTCCCATTCAGGATACAGACCAGTCTCTTTTCTACTGCCTCATGTTCCCGGTTCTTTGTTCAAAATTCTCATTCCCAAAGAATGATAAGTTCTAAGTCTTTTCAACAAAAGATGAGCTCTGGTGGCTTGGAAACAAAGAGGAACAGACTTGATTCACCTGTGGAGGGGCAGGGAGGGTTCCTTATGTTCCCAGGTTCCCTGCTGGGGCCCTGTGGGCACAGGAAAAGCACCTGCAATGAAAAGTGAGGGGCAATAGGACTTCCCTGGTGGCACAGTGGTTGGGAGTCTGCCTGCCAACGCAGGGGTCACAGGTTCGAGCGACTCCACATGTCTCGGAGCAAGTGGGCCTGTGCCCCACAACTGTTGAGCCTGCGCTCTAGAACCCACGTGCCACAACTGCTGAGCCCGAGCGCCTAGAGCCCGTGCTCTGGAACAGGAGAGGCCACCGCAGTGAGAGGCCCGGGCACTGCAGCAAAGAGTGGCCCCTGTTCACCACAACTGGAGAAAGCCTGCGCACAGCAATGAAGACCCAATGCAGCCAAAAATAAATAAACAAACAAACAAAAAAATAAATAAATTTATTAAAAAAAAGAAAAAAAAAAAAGAAAAGAAATGTGAGGGGTAATAAAGACAACTATCATATGTTATCACTTAGATGTGGAATTTTAAAAAATGTTCTAATGGAACTCATTTACAAGGCAGAAATAGACTCACAGATATAGAAAACAAACTTATGGTTACCAAAGGGGAAAGGGGATGGGGGAGGAATAAATTAGGAGTTTGGGATTAACATATACAGAGTACTGTATATAAAATAGATAAAAATGAGGACCTACTATATAGCACAGAGAACTATACTCAATATATTGTAATTACCTACAAGGGAAAAGAATATGGAAAAGAATATATACATACATACATACATATATATATTTATGTATAAAACTGAATCACTTTGCTGTACAGCAGAAACTAACACAACACTATAAACCAACTATACTTCAATAAAGGAACAAAAACAAACAAATAAAAAAAGTACTGAGAGAAAAAAAAAAGAGGGGCAATAAAGGGGAATGGGGGGTGGTCCAGTGACTAACCCAGTGACCCAGAGGGAGGACGCGCCAGGACCCTGAGAGGTCAGTCGAGGGCAGAGACTGCACTGGGGTCAGGGGTCCTTTTGTCCCAGCTCCACCCCTAAATGGTTCCAGGGGTCCCCTCTCTTCTCTGGGCCTCCGCCTTGAGAATGGCTGGGTGGGAGAAGACAATATTTAATTGTCACAAGCACATACAGTCTCTCTCCACCCTGGCCTGAGGTCCCTCTAATAAAAAGAAAGGGGAGCTACCTCTCTCGAGGGCTGGCTGGCTGTGGCATCACAGGGCTGGCTCTCGTCACGACTCCAGCAGCCCTGCTGAAATGTTTCTCTTCAGAAATGTTCCTGCAAGAAGTGATTTCCGTGCCCACGTGAAGCACGTGTTCTTGTGTGCCAGGAAGGGACCATTCAGTGAATGACTTCTTTCTCTCACCACTTGGTGCCTGGGGAGAGTTAATTCATTGCACAGAGGCAAGCGATTTATTCCTGTAGGTCCACCATGAGCCGTGCCAGGCCTCCAAGGCTCTGGAAAATTCCCCAAGTCTCCCCCCAAATGGCTGCTATGGCTCAGCACGCTGAACAGAATCCTTCAAATTTCTTTGGCTGCTTGTTTGTTCCTGCTGAGCATTCATGAGACGCCATCTGGGTACAGAAGCCCGCATGAGGCACCTGGGAGATATGGAAGACAGGTGTGTCAGTCCTCTAAAGACTCACAGATAAACCCGGGAGATAGAACAAGTCCCAGACTCAGAGTCAGGAGACCTTCCACGAGGCCCTGGGCCAGCACCATTATCCTCCGTTTCTCCAGCTGAGAGATGAGGGGACTTGGTCATTCACCTCTACAGATCCCCCTCCTGCCTTCTGAGAGGCTACACATGACAGCGATTCCCGTGCATGATGGGAGGATAAGGGGCCTGCCCAGCTCCCTCAAAGCCAGTCCCTCACTGCACCTCGATACATACCGTGAGTGTGTCCCTTCTGTACCTTTCTCCCGGCACCTGCAAAGCTTCTCTCCCCCTCTGCTACTCCCAACTCTTCTTCCCTGAAGCTTCCCCTCACTCCAGTGGGTGTTGGTTTGGCAAGACTTTAAGGTCTTCAAGCCTTTGAGTTCTAATTAGAGCTTTGTGTCTTAGGGAACCCTTATTTGCAGACTGCAAGCAGTTGGGTGAGGTCAGTTCATAGGCTACAGAGCTAACAACCCCTAACAACTGGTTCCACTTCCTTCATTTTACAGATGAGGAGGCTGCCGAGGGGAGAGTGACCCACCCAAGGTGATTCAGGGAGCGAGAGACTGGACTCAGGTCTGCTGTTGACAAGGCCGAGGCTCTTTCTAGTTCTTTTATGTAATTAAAAGACTGTGCTGCAGCCTAAGTTGATGTAACTTTCCTCAAGAGTCTTCCAGCACATTCACACTTCCTCTGACAATTGCTCCTCCCTTGCATATGCTTTTTTTTTTTTAACATCTTTATTGGAGTATAATTGCTTTACAATGGTGTGTTAGTTTCTGCTTTATAACAAAGTGAATCAGTTATACATATACATATGTTCCCATATCTCTTCCCTCTTGCATCTCCCTCCCTCCCACCCTCCCTATCCCACCCCTCTAGGTGGTCACAAAGCACCAGAGCTGATCTCCCTGTTCTATGCGGTTACTTCCCACAGACCTACTAGAGAATGGACTTGAGGATATGGGGAGGGAGAAGGGTAAGATGTGACAAAGAGAGAGAGTGGCATGGACATATGTACACTTGCATATGCTTTTGTAGCTGTCCTGGGTGTTTCTTACGAGGGCTGTGAGTTTGCCCGCACGGTTAGCTCTGAGAAGGTAGAAGTCCCGTGAGACTGTGAGCCCTTGCCCTCCCCAAGCTAGAGGACTGAGCTGGCCAGGCTGGTCCCTGGCAGAACTCCAGCTCCTGAAAGGCAGGCTGAGATGGATTGTGAGGACTGGGGCCCACAGACACGGCCAGCCCACAGGGCATGGTGGGTCATCTGGGGAGGTCCTAGCAGAAGGTGGCGAGTAAGTCCAACCTCAGGGGGCGGCCCACACGTAGACACCCAGGCCTTCACCAGGGAGTCTCGGGGAGGGGTGATCCAGACAGAGGCCAGCTCTGACCAAGGACTCCAAAATCCAAATCTCTTCCCCAGAACTTGCCCTTGATTCTTAGACTCACAGTCTGTCCCACTGCCTTGAAGGTCCCACAGACACCTCAAACCACCGTGTCCAAACAGAACTCATCATTTTCCCTCCACATCTTGTGGTTCTTCTTGGGGGCCTGCCTGAAGGAGGAACATCTAACAGTCACCCTAGATCTTGCCCACATTCCATCATTTCTGCCTCTGAAATGTCCGTCAGCTCCCCCCACTCCCCTGCGCCCCTTCCCCTCTCTCCTGTGCGAACCTGCCTCCTCTCTCACGTGGAAACTAGCCAGCAGATCCTAACTGATTTCATAACATGCAGTCTCTTCCCTCCCATCTATTTCCAGTTGGAGTCAGTTTTTGAAAGTACAAATTATATCACTAAACTTACTGACCTTCAGTGCTCCCAGAGTAAAGCCCAAATGCCCGGACGTGGCCAGCAGGGTGCCGCAGGATTTGACTTGTGCTCAGCTCGGAACAGCAGAAGCCCAGGTGTCAGCCATCCTCCCCACCTCCCCTGTGGTCTGTTGGCTCCGAGGGCCACGCTGACCTAGTGATGCCCTGTGTGGTGTGAGCCCTGACAGATGGTTTTCTTTTTTCTAAGGCAAGTGCCGGACTTAAGCTTTGATTGCCAAGGCATCCACAGCAGAGAAGTCACCCTCACTGGATTAAGGGCCAGGCCGCCTCCCTTGGAGTTCCTCTGTTTAAAAATCTTTGGTTGGGACTTCCCTGGTGGTACAGTGGATAAGAATCTGCCTGCCAATGCAGGGGACATGGGTTTGATCCCTGGTCTGGGAAGATCCCACATGCCGCGGAGCAACTAAGCCTGTGAGCCACAGCTACTGAAGCCCACGCGCCTAGAGCCCATGCTCCGCAACAAGAGAAGCCACCGCAATGAGAAGCCCACGCACCACAACGAAGAGTAGCCCCCGCTCGCCACAACTAGAGAAAGTCCGTGCGCAGCAAAGAAGATCCCAGCCAAAAATAAATTAATTATTTTAAAAAATAAAAATCTTTGGTTGATTTAGGTAACTGACCATTGGACCACTTTTTTTTTTCTTTTCTCCCTGTGCTTTAATTGCTGCTCTTATGTTTTAAATTCACCAATAAAGAGTAACCTCATGAAACCCTAGGCCCCTCACCTTTGCCCCAGTGGAAGAAGAACCCTGGGCCAGCATGTTCTCTCTATCTCTCTGTCTCTTTCTCCCCATCCCATCCCCTCCTACCCCTGCAACCTCATTGTGTGGCCCAGGGCATGCCATGTACCCTCCAGGCCTGTGAGTAATAAACCTTGTCTGCTTCAAAGTTTCCTGATGGTTATGTCTGATGGCATCTTGCAATCATAATAAGAACCACAAGGGCCAGTCCAGCCACAGCACTGGTTCCGAAAGCAGAACCCAGGCCAAGGTGACTGTGCCCCCCAGCATTTCTAGCTGATAGCACCACCATGGATAGGCTGAGACTGGCACAAATCACCCTAAATCTGGCCTCTAGACCCTGGGATCCCAGTTTAGACCACCGGCCCCAGGGAGACTGAATGGTTTGCTCCCCAGGCAGCCTCCAGGCCCTGCAGGAAGCAGAGTACTGGCACTCAGGACAGACCAGTCCTGCCCAGGCCCAGCAGAGACCCTGCTGCTCCCCAGCTGAAGGGTCGATGCTGGGCTGGTCTCTGCTTGACCGGCAGGGCAGCATGCTAGGAGGAAGTCATATATCTCAAATCCCTGGAATTAGCTCGGCATCCCCAGAAGGGAGCATCTCACCTTGACTGATGAAGGGGATAGACTAAATAAAAACTCATCAGCTATCTTTCTCAGGCTACACAATGTCTGGGAAATAGTAGCCATTCTCATGGTTTCAACTGAGCAATAGATATTTATTATACTCCCATTGCTTGAAAAAGCCATTCTGTTCCACCCTTCATCTCTACATTCTGGCCTTTCCCCATCACTTTGGAGAATATATGAGAAACAGCACAAGTGTGCTTATAAGTTATATTAAGAAATTTAATCCATGGGGAGAAAACCCTTTGTCATACACAAATTGAATATTATGAGTGGACACATCTTGATCCATCGGAGTTCTGGGTTGCAAGGCATAGAAATGGACTCCAGAAACAGAAAATAAGTTCATTCTAAGGGTATCAGAATTGCCCCAAAGGCTGGAGAAGCAAGAAATAAAGGAGTATGGAGAAGGAGAAGGAGAAGAAGGAGGGGAAGAGGAAGGAAGAAGAGAGGAGGAAGAGGAGAAAAAGGGGAAGAGGAAGAAGCGAAGCAGCCAGAATCACACTAAAATTATGCTACTGAACTAGCCTGGAGAAGGCATTGCTGCCCTGCCACTAACCACCAGACATAACAGATGGCACCTCCAGTACCACTGGCACAGGGCATTTTTTTTTTCTTTTTTCCTCTAACATCTTTATTGGAGTGTAATTGCTTTACAATGGTGCATTAGTTTCTGCTTTATAACAAAGTGAATCAGCTATACATACACATATATCCCCATATCCCCTCCCTCTTGCGTCTCCCTCCCACTCTCCCCATCCCAGCCCTCTAGGTGGTCGCAAAGCACCGAGCTGATCTCCCTGTGGCACAGGGCATTGTACACAGCACACTTGATGTGGCTGCCTCCAAAGCCACCAGAAAGAATTCTCCCCAGGCTCCACTCCTTGAGATCATCTTAGAAGGGTGCATCCACCCTGTTGCCCAAGACATCTGAGGGCCATGACCTGAAAGTCATCCTTGAATTCTTCTTCCTCTCTCTCATGCCCACTTCTAATCTGAGACTGATTCCAGCTAACTCTACTTTCCTAAATTGCCCAGATTTCTCAAATTTCCCCTCCCTCCCTGCTTGTGCTTAGTTCAAGTCCTCATTGCCTTTTCCCTAGAATATCCTACCGGACTTTCTCTGCACTGCCCCCAGAGCCATAAGCCTAAAACAGAGGTGAATTCTGCTTCCAGCTATGCAGACTAGCTTGTATCAGACCAACTTCCTGCCAATAATAACTTGAAAATTAGATGCAATGTATCTATATTTTAAAAATCCATTTGAAGTCACTGAATAGCAGCTACCAAGACCAAAAATGTGAAGGGCCAAGATTCTGGAAAGAAGGGAAGTACACGGAGGTAAGCTGACATAAGGCCTCCTTGAAGCATTTGCCCTTTTGTAAGCAGCAGTCTGGAGTTTGAGAAGCTGAGCAGGCCATTCAACAATCTCATGGGGCCAGAGAGACCAAAGTTGGAGTGGAGGGTCTATCAAACAAAGGAGTCCCTAGCCTAAATGCTGGTCAGAAATGAGAGTTTCCTCTCTGGAGGAAAGTAATATCCTCTAGAGCATCAAATAATCTCTATACCAGCAATGTCTATTTCCTGCAATGATGGAAATGTTCTATAACCTGCACTGCCCATTACTAGCCATACGTGGCTACTGAGCACTTGGAATGTGATTAGTGTATGTGAAGAATTGAATTCAAAATTTAATTTAATTTTAATTCAAATAGCTACATGTGGCTAGAAGCTGCTTTTTAAAACAATATGGTTCTCTACTATGTTTGGTTTTCAATCAAAAATTGCCAGGGATACCAAGAGGCAAGATCAAATGATGAAAACCAAGAGAAAAAAATATACATAAAGAGATCCAAAGCATACCGAAATATTGGAGTCATCAGACATGGTCTTTAAGTCAGAGAGACCATGACTCCCTGTATTTGTTAAGATTAGGTTTGGCTGAATATTATAAAACCCCCAAATAACAATAATTTTAACAACATGAAAACTTCTTTATTTCTCACCTAAAAGACAAGGTGACACACAGGGTTGGTGGTTTTTCATTCTACTCCATCATTTTCAGTTTTGGTTTTCATCATCAAGGTGACTTTGTAGTCCAAAAGGTTTGCTGGAACGCCAACCATCATGTCCAAGTTTCAAACCAAAAGAAGAAAATATGCAGAAGGGGAAATGGGGTCTCACCTGGCTAACTCATCTCCCTTTCAGCAGCCTTCCTAGAAGTTCTACACAACACTCTGCTTATATCGTTTTGTCAAAACCTATTTGTATGACTGCCTCCCACTGCGTGGGAAGCTGAGGAATATTGTGTTTTGGTTTGGAAATTAATAGGCCCCAGCTAAACAGCAGAGTTATGTAAAAAAAGAAGGAAGGGGAGTATAAACATTGTGGTAGTAACTAGCCTTCTCTGTTATACATTCCTATTTAAAGACCTTCTGCAACTCCCCACTGCCAGGCATGTAAAGACCTTCACAGTTTGGCCCCTATCTCTCATTCTATCTTCTGTCCCCCTCTCCAGATGCTCCATTCTCTAACCACCTCTAGTCATGGCCACATCTAAAACACCAAGATGCAAGCTGCCATGCCCTTGCTCCTGCTCATTCTTTGGCTTGGGATGCCCTTTCTCTGACAAGTCTGGCTCATTTTCAAAACTTAACTCCAAGGTCATCTCTTCTGTGCTACCCTTTCCAGCTCTCCTAGTCAGAATCAAAACCTCTCTCCTGGTTCCCATAGCCCATGGTGGATACCTGCATTACTGCATTTGCATCAAACTGTAATGATTGGTTTTCATGTCATCTCTCTTTCTAAATAATGAGCTTCTCCAAATCAGAAACACAACGTATTCTTATTTTTATTCCCCTAGTGTTTGTTATGTCACAAATTTCTGTCAACTTCTGCTGAATGGATAAGTAAGAGACTTAAGGATAAAGTTAGTTAAGAAATCGCCAATGCTTTCCCTCTCTAACGTATATAATTCCAACTCCAGACAACTCAGCCTTTATATAGAACGGAGGTGATTTTGCAAGTTTTTTGTTATGCCAGAACTGTGTTGTGTGGAACATTGTATGTAATAAATATGCTGAGCTGGGAAATCATTTTTTTATTTTTTATGCATATTATTTGATATGATGGTAAAAAGATCAACTTAAGAGCAGCACAATTATGATTAGCAGTAAAGGGAGTTACATTTAACTCAGCAGGTAAATCAAGCATCACCTTTGTGCTCAGCAACATGAAAGATACTCTATGAAATCCTTATCACTCTCCCTTCGCATACACACACACTCTCACACCAAAAAAAAAGAGTTCACAGTTATTGCATTCTAGGAGGGCGAGACCCTGTAAAACTAGAACATGGAGCCCCAGAACAATTAGGTGACAGTTAGGTTACAATAAGTGTCATAATAAATCATAACTGTTCACTATCAAATGATATCTGTTACTATAAATATTTAGAGAAAGATATGGACAAGAGTGGTAAGAAAATCCTCTGAGCTGGTCTTTAAAGACACAGCAGGATTGAGCAGGGCAGTAACTATCAAAGCATGAAATACAGGTCATGGGTGGGAGAAGAAATGATTTCAGAGAGATACAAACACCATGCTGAATAGCATTAAATTGCATAGCAGGAAGATTTTGCTCTTCTTCCTTCTCTCTGACATTTTTAGGCTACATTAAGGAAGGTTTCCACTGGGGCATTCTTAACAGATAGTAACATTCATTTTAATAAACACAGGACAAGTCTCAAGCCTAGATCTTGGCAGACAACAATATGTAGCTAAAATTTAATGACATCGTTTTGAGGTTTTTGTATTTGTTTGTACAGGCATCTTCCATTTATGGCAAGTGATAATGGTTTTCCATCATATACTTTTACTTTTAAAATCAACTAATTTAAGTATAAAGGAGGAGTCACTTTAAAGAAAACTAGTAAGTAAATATTAGTACAGGCAGTATGTGGCTATGGAAAAAATGGTAAAAATGTACTTCAAGGACTGAAATTTGGGAAACATCATGACACTGGGGGTGGAGAAGTGAGACTTTCCCCACCGTGATGAAAGCTGTGCAGGCAGAGCGCTCCCGGTGAGCAGGGCAGAACCCGGGTGGGGCTGGAGAGGCAGCGGGGCAGGCTGGATTGCTTGCGCTCCGGAGGCTGGATTGTGGAGGACTTTCCTACCAGGCTAACACTCCTTCCTGAGAGTAGAGGCGATCTTGTGCCTCTCATCGTGTCTCAGTGCGATTCCTGACCCACATCCCTCACCCCTCTGCCTGCATCAGGATGCACTCTGAGGACAGCCTTGCGTGTGTGTGTGTGTGTGTGTGTGTGTGTGTGTGTGTGTGTGTGTGGTGCAGGGGCAGGCACCACGCAGAGACCCAGCTGGAGGAAAGAGAGAAAACCAGCGGCACTCGCAGAAGATCAGCACTTTTCAATACTTCGGCCCTGAACGAAAGCTGCCACCGCAAATGAGGGCCACAGTCCCTGGTGCCCAGTGTTCTGTCTCCCAGCTACCCACGGAGGGCCATGTCATCGCAGAGCACGGGCCTGTGTCTCTCTAGCCTGGTGCCTGCCCCGGGCCTAGCCGGGGGAACCAGCAGTGTTGGTTCACACGTCTTCCCTCAGAGCCGTGGTCCTCCACCCCTACCCTATTTCCTGTCCTCATCTCTGCACTCTCATTTCTTGTGGCTGGATTCCCGGTCTTCCCATCTCTTTTGCTCTGAGGACAGGAAATCTAAAGCGGCCCCCAATGTCCCACAGATGAGAAAAGCAATAAAGGTGGGGAGAAAAGCGAGGGAGACTGTTCTGAATAGGTAATCAACATGACATTTCCGAGCCCCGCTGTGTCTCTGGCTGATCTGACCCAAGGTACCAAGTGAAGCGATGCAGGGTGGAGGCTCTACTTCTCAGCATCCAAAGCCATCAATCTAGACCCTGCTGGCAGCACCGACTTCCCTTGAAAAACATTTGAAAAAGAAAAGGTCAGAACCATTTGTTTCTCCACATGAATGAATTCACAACCCCCTGGCTGCTTGACCCTGGAAGACTCAGCACGAACCCAGGTGGCTGCTCCAAGCCTTCCAGAACAAGCTCTCTAGGCAAGGTGAGACTTTCCAAGGCAAATCACCCCGATCTGAGTCCATCCATTAGGGGTCAGTCCCCTGAGTCACCTGCTTCTAGTCACAGAGCAGAGCAGTGTGTAATAGCATGACATTTAGAGTTGGATTGTTGGGGCTTGAATCCTGGCCTTTTTACTTACTAGCTGTGTGACCTTGGGTTTATTACTTAACATCTCTGAACCTTTCTCATATGTAAAACAAGTAAAGTGAATAATAATAAGCACTGTCTCATAGAGTTCTTGTGAAAATCAATCGGAATAACAAATGTAGAATGCTTAGTGCAGTGCCTGACATTTAGTAACTGGTTAATAAAAATTGGTCATAGTGACTATAATAGATGAAATAATCCTGAAGCCCAATTGTTTCAGTTATCGCTGTGCAACAAACCACTCAAAAACAGTCATTTAAAACAAAATGTAGGGCTTCCCTGGTGGCGCAGTGGTTGAGAGTCTGCCTGCCAATGCAGGGGACACGGGTTCGAGCCCTGGTCTGGGAAGATCCCACATGCCGCGGAGCAACTGGGCCCGTGAGCCACAACTACTGAGCCTGCGCGTCTGGAGCCTGTGCTTCGCAACAAGAGAGGCCGTGATAGTGAGAGGCCCGCGCACCGCGATGAAGAGTGGCCCCCACTTGCCGCAACTAGAGAAAGCCCTCGCACAGAAACAAAGACCCAACACAGCCATAAATAAATAAATTAATTAATTAAAAAAAACAAAAACAAAAACAAAATGTATTATTTCCCATTATTCTAAGGGTTGCCTGGCCTCACCTGGCTCTTCTTACCCGAGATTCCTCATGCGGTTGCAGTCAGGTGGCAGCTGAGGGACTAAAGTCATCTGAAGACTTGACTGAGTAGGGACATTTAAAATGGCTTGTTTGCTTTCATGTTTTGTCCTCAGCTGAGATGGCTTGAACAGCTAGGGGCCGGCTGGGCATTTCCCTCTCTCCATGTAGGCTCTTCATGTGGTTAGCTTGGACTTCCTCACAGCATGGCAGTCTCAGAGAAGTCAGACTTCTTACATGACAGCTGGCTTCTTCCAGAGCAAACATTCTAAGAGATGAAGAAGCTGGAAGGCTTCTTATGACCTAGCTTCAGAAGTCACACAGCATCACTTCTGCCCCATTCATTTGGTTACACGGGGCCAGCCTTGATTCAGCATACGAGGCACATACTCAAGGGTGTCACCACGGAGAGTAGTTCACTGGGGCCATCTTGGAGACTAACTTCCACAATAGCCATCAGCTTCTTCTAAAGCAGTATTGAAAAGACCTCTGGATTTTTAATTGGAGACTTGGGTTCAAAGCTTTAGGTGGGTTACTACCATCCTCAAAGTCCCCATTTGCTCATCTGTAAAAGGGAGATAATGATACACACCTCATGGGTTGTAGTGGAGAACAAATGTCATCACACATGGTCAGCTCCTAGTACTGCGCTTGGCACACAGGGGTGCAGCCAAGTTCCCTTCCCCATTTAGAGCAGGGAGAGATCCTCACCACCAACATTCTTAGTCCTCCTCCTTGGAGGGGCCACCCTGAGACGAGGTTGCTGTCACTCCCTTGTTTCTCCCTTGTTCCCTTGTTTCTGAGTGTGTGTGTGTGTGTGTGTGTGTGTGTGTGAGTGTGTGTGTGTGTATGCACGCACGCACGTACGCACCAGGAAGTTAAGTTTAGCTTGTCACCTGCCGGGTTCATAGTTGGCACTGAATAAATAATGTGTAATTCAGAAGAAGAGTTGTCAACTCGTGCTGCTATGCCAGAGACCTTCTGAATGGAATTTCTGCTAACTCTAGAATGAGTTATTTTAAAATTTAAAAAAAATGGTTAAGCCACCTGATCTAAGAAATCTCAGAAATGCTTTCATTTCCTCTTGACCTCTATTTTTTGAAACCTGCCAGGAAGCAGCACACATACTCACTGGGGACTTAACATGAATTACCAAGCAGCTGGAAAGAACTCAAGGTGACAAATTACTGACACTGGTTCTTAATGCTGCACTCTGGGCACCGGAGAAAGCCACTTAGCCTCTCAGTGGCGGCTCCATCCCTCCTGTGAGGCTCTGGGCCTGCCTGGGTCTGGGGGAGGGGTCAGAAAACTCAGCAGGTGCTCTGCCCAGCCTGGAGCACCTTGGGTGGTGGGGAGACTGAGGTGTCAGTCGCACCTGTACCCTCCTCAGCCAAGCTCCCCCCATTCTAAGGAAACTCTTTAGCAAGACAGAGAGCAGCAAATGTACTTGCTGTTCCTGAGAACATGGGTGTGTTTGCTTCTTGGGAAGGGAGGGACAGTGTCCTAGCTACAGACATATAGGATGTTGGTCAAAGGAGGAGCTCACTGAGAACGTGAGACCGAAACCCTCTTTAAGGAGGTGTCTGTGAGTCCTGGTCATCCTCCCTTGGGAATACAGCTTCATGGAATGAGCTTTAACCCGAGAGTTGCTCTGGTTCTGCTTTTACCTGGCCGTGAGCTCTCCTGGCAGATCCTCCCTCTTATGGATTCAACTTCCAGAACATGCTGGTGGAATCCCACATCTCATGCTCAGTCTTGTTCTCTGAGCTTCAGGCTCACACATCCCACTGCCTACCAATGTCTCCTCTGGACATCCCACGAATACTTCCCCTAAAGCATCCAAAGCTCATTGCCCAACGTCTAAAACTCCTGCCTCCTACCCACTTCCTGGTCCTGGGTAGTAATCTCTATCCACCCAGAAACCAAGACAGGAACCCTAAGTTCCATCCTTTCCCCAACTCACATCTAACCAGTCACTAAGGTCCTCAGTTCTCTCTCAGAACTGTCTTTGGATATAACGTTTAGCCTTCATCCTTCCTCCCACCCTGCAAGCGGAGAGTCCAGCCCCCATTGCATCTCACCTGGACTATAGGAGGGCTTCCGGGGAACACTTCCTCTCCACTTGTCTGCCTCAGCCAGCCCCAGGCTCCTTCTTCCCAGGACCAAATCCTGATGAAGGAAGAAAACAGTACAAGAGCAACTGATTAGCTGTGTGTCCTGGTAACTGGGGCATGTTACTTCCCCATCCTGGGTCCTTTGCCCCTCCATCTGCAAAGTAGAGGAATTGGATAAAATAAACTCTTCTAGAAACTCCTTCCCACTCCAGGATTCTGTGATTCTCCTGAGGAACTTTCTGCAGAGGAAATAAAACAGCTTATCTGACCACAGGCTTCAGGAAGCCTCCTGATATCTGAAGGGGGAAAATCATTAACTTCTCCTCAGTGCAAATTAATGTCATTGATCTCAGTCCAGTCCAGCTCAGCAGAAGGCAATACATTTGGGAAAAAAGTGTGTTCTGGAAATAAAAGGCTGGAAGGATTCCCTACAGGAACGGCTGATCTTTCAGAGACAGGGAAGAGGGCAGCCAGAGGCCTCCGTAGACATCAACATTTTGGGGGTTAGGAGAGTACAGTCAACACCCACTCTGAGAACATGGAGCTGGTTGGGAGCCCCGGACTGTAGGGCTGGCTCTGCTGTGTGACCTGGGGTAAGTTACTCCCTGTCTCTGGTCTGCTTCTCCATCTCTAGATGCAGTCACTGATGTCTAGGCTGATACTAAGTCATCTCAAGGGAAGTGAGTGAGCCTTACAGGTTCCTAGGGTCTGTTCTGGGCCCATGGGAAGTTAAGGATGTTCCTCCTTCTTCCAAAACTTTAATTTGAACCCAGAAGTTTTACCTCAGAAAAAAAATACAAGAAAAGAGCTGCAATGGTTGATTTTATGTCTGTTAACTTGGCTGGGCCATGGTGCCCAGATCTTCAGTCAAACATTTTTCTGGATGTTTCCTATAAAGGTGTTTTTTGGATGAGATGAACATTTAAATTGGTGGATTTTGAGTGAAGCAGATTGCCCTTCATACTGTGGGTGGGCCTTGTCCAATCAGTTGAAGGCCTGACTAGAACAAAGACTGACCTCCCCTGAGCAATAGGAATTCTACCAGTGGACTGCCTTTGGACTCAAACTGCATCTCTTCCCTGGGTCTCCAGCCTGCTGGCCTACTCCACAGATTTTGGATTTACTAAGCCTCCAGACTGGGAGAGGAAGGCAACTCCTCAAAATAAATAAATATGTATACATATCCTGTTGGCTCTGATTCTCTGGAGAACTCTGACTAATACAGGCACTATCTCTACTCCCTAGAGGAGAAGGGTAGGCCTTAGAATTGTAAAAGCATCACAAGCTCTCCTGAGCCATCTTTCCCAAATGACTTCTAGGCTGCTCCCTATGGGGACTATGAGATGGTACAAAACTCTCTGGAATCCAGGACACTCCTGCTCTAAAGGAGCCTTCTTTCCACACCACGGGTAAAGTCAGAGGAAGCCTGGAGTGGGGGCAGAGCCAGCTCTCTAGAGCACCTATTTTGGTAATATTTACCATTGACTAGGTCAGGTATTGTATGTATTTTCCTCGCATTATATGATTTAGTTATCAAACCTAGGAAGCAGGTACTATTAATATCCCTATTTCACAGAAGAGAAACCTAAAGCACTATGAAGTTAAATTATTCCTTTACCTGGATTTGACACTGTGTTCTTCTGCCTGGTGGGTACCAGGAGCTCTACATGTTAGCTCGCTTGCTGGGGCCAACTCTGTGAGCTGGATGGCATTATCCATATTGTTCAGGTGAGAAGATAAGACCCAGAGAGGTCGCGTAGTTTCATAAGATCACATAGCTAGTAGTGGCAGAGTCAAGATTTAATCCCAAGCCCTTCTGACCATGTCCCAAGCTCTTCTAACCAGCCACCCTGTTCCTATCCATAGTTGTTGCAAAGGGACTCCCAGCTATCCCTGCCGTTTACAAGCCTACTGACCCCCCCACCCCAGCTCACATTTAATTGTAATTATTACCATGAGTTACCATCATCTTGATGGTAATTATACCTCTGTTTGTATAATACTGTGCAGGTCTTCAAGGACTTCAACATACTTGCCTCACTCTGCATCATAAGCTAGGGCAGTCTATAATATCCTCAATTCCGCAGGGGCTGGTTGAAGCCAAGGGGGTAAGATGGAAGCTAACGTTTACCAAGAGCCTGCTGCATTTCAGGGTGGTGCTTGAGGCTCTAACATGCTTTGCCTAATTTATTTCTCTCCACGATCCTGTGAGATGACTGCTTCCATTTGACAGATGGGGAAACCAAGCATGTGGAATATCCACTGCCAGGTGAGATCATAGGAGAAATGGATTTTCCCACAGGGTGGTTGAGATGCTTTGCACTGTCCCACGCCCTGTCACTCCTGGGGTCCTAGCTTCCCATCGACTTTACCCCTCCCCCCATTTTAAGGAAGTGCTCCTGAGTCTCTCCTTCCAAAGTCCAAGTCCTAATTTGGGTTACCTCAACTCATTGTTTAGAAGGAAACACTGAGAAGGAATTAATCCTCGAGAAGAGCAGAGAGATTGCTAGCTCCTTCCTAGTAGCTTTGTAGAGAGGAAGTGCTTTCATCCCAAAGAGCCTCTGATCTCCATCTCCGAATCAGAGCCCACGTGACTGCGATCTGGAGCTGAAGAGACTGTGTGAGGCATCTCCCCTGCCGTGGTTCCTCACTCCTACCCTCCTACCCCAACCTCGCTCAGTGCCCCAAGCTGTAAACCCAGAGGTCATCCACTACTCCCTGCTCTCCATTCCCCACACGTCCAATCCAGTACTGACCCGGCTAGACGTACCTGCCAGACTCTCCTAGAAGCTACAGCTCCCACCCTGGGACCATCCTCACTCCCCAGGATCATGCCAATAACCTTACTCCACCCCACCCCACAAGGTTTAGCTCTTTGTAAGCACCTGCCCCCTCTGTCCTCTGGCCTGCAAGGCTGGTCACTCTCTGACCCTGTCCACACCCAAACCCCACCCCCTCTGCTCCTACCCTTCTGCCTGACAATTCACCTTGAAATTAATTCAATGTATGCCTCCTTCACTAAACTGAAGCCTTCGTAAGAGCAGGGACCACGTCTCCCTTATTTACCATGATATCCTCAGAGCCTAGCACAGTGCCTGGTACATACAAAAGGTTCAGTAAACATTTGTTGAGTGAACGGATGAATGAATGAGTGAATGGTATCATGGCAAGTATCTTAATGTCCTGTGCTTTTCTTGCCCTCTGCTTCTGTAACTCTCAGTGAGCTTCTCCGGGTCCCTCAGGGACTGAAGCCCAGGACTGGTGGTGTGGCGTGGCTTGCTCTCTGTCATGGGCCAAGTTCAGCCAACTGACCCGCAATCTGTTTCCCTATTTAAGCCTCCACAGTGCCCTGTGGCCCAGCCCTCCTCCCCGCCCCCTCTGCCTTATGAATAGTCCAGTTTGTCCCCCTTGTTTGCACGCCTCTCCCAGCGCCTGCCCCTTCCTCACCTCTGAGTCACACCTCACACGCACATCTGCATGGCCTTGTCCAGATCCCCCTCCTGGAGCCACGCTGGGTTCTGTTTACTCCTCCTCTCTCAGATCTGACCTTCCTTGAGGCCAGGAGTGAGCTAAGGAGTTAAGCTTGTGGCTAAGAGCTTTCGTAGTCAGCGCCCTCGATCCGTCTCTTCCTAATGGGCTGCTTCCCCAGAATGGAGGAGAACAAAAGTGCATCTCTATGTTATTCTCCAGCAATTGGTATTGTCTCAGGTCTCTGGTACAGAGTCCAACACCAGTGATTAAAACTTTAGACACACAAGAAGGTAATGTTCATGTTTCGTGGGAAGAGCAAAGTGCTGAGGTCAATATGACTGTCCTAGGCCCTAGTCACTGGGCCTGACTATCCAGCCACGGTTGCCAAGTGACAGTCAGCGCCCGGGTCACTGACTCTCCTGGTGTCTTGGTCGCTGCAAATCCAAGTCTTGGGTTAAGGCCAGGATTCTATGTCCCGTTTTTTTCCCAATAACCATTTTTTTAAACTGAAGTATAGTTAATTTACAATGTTGTGTTAGCTTCAGGTGTACAGCAAAGAGATTCAGTTATATATACATATATATATATACATATACACACACACACACACACACATATATATACATATATGTGCATACATATGTTCTTTTTCAGATTCTTTTCTATTGTAGGTTATTACAAGGCATTGAATACAGTGCCCTGTGCTATACAGCAGGTCCTTGTTGTTTATCTATTTTATACATAGTAGTGTGTATATGTTAACCCCAAACTCCTAATTATCTCCACCCTTCCCCCCCACTATCTCCTCTGGTAACCATAAGTTTGTTTTCTATGTCTGTGAGCCTATTTCCATTTTGTAAATAGGTAACCATAAGTTTGTAAGTTCATTTATATCATTTTTCTAGATTCCACATATAAGTGATATCATGTGGTATTTGTCTGTCTTTGTCTGATTTCACTTAATATGATAATCTCTAGGTCCATCCACGTTGCTGCAAATGGCTGTGCCCAATTTTCTGACAAAGACATAGGTGAGGTCCTAGGCAGCAGAACCTCTTTTTTTTTTAATGTTGATTAATTAATTAATTAATTTATTTATTTTTGGCTGTGTTGTGTCTTTGTTGCTGCACACGGGCTTTCTCTAGTTGTGGTGAGCAGAGGCTACTCTTCGTTGCGGTGCACAGACTTCTCATTGCGGTGGCTTCTCTTGTTGCGGAGCACGGACTCTAGGCGCGCGGGCTTCAGTAGTTGTGGCTCGCAGGCTGCAGAGTGCAGGCTCAGTAATTGTTTTGCCCCAGCTTAGTTGCTCCACGACATGTGGCATCTTCCCAGACCAGGACTCGAATCCCTGTCCCCCTATATTGGCAGGCGGATTCCTAACCACTGTGCCACCAGGGAAGTCCTGGCAGCAGAACCTCTTAAACAACACAAAAAATTCTGCAATTTTCCTCCAGGGAAAAGAGAAAGTATAAGAAAAGACACAGTTTCTTCTCAGAACAGTCCTCAGTTGTCCCAGTGAATTGGAGGTCAGTGGGGTAAACATCATCATAAAGCATGCACTGAGTACACTTGGCAAATACTGCCCCCAAAAAGCTGTCTCCAGGGGGATTGATGGAGAAGGAAGGAACACAGACATTTTAGGTTTTGCATAGTTTTGTTTTACGAGCATATTTTGTTTTTATGATTAAAAACAGAAAGCATATTTCCTTCCAAATGCCTTCTCTTCAGGCATGGAATCAGAACAGCAGGATCTCAAGGGGATATAGGGCCCTTGGAGATCATCTTGCCTGACCCCCTCCTTGACAGAGGAGGGAACTGGGGTGGCAAAGGGGATGGGCTTGCCAAGGTCACCCAGCTCAAGGTCATACATCAGGCAGGAGGCCTTTAAAGTCCATTTCCCAGATACATTCACTTATAAAACTAATTATTCCACAGCTAATCCAATGGAACATGGACTGCTGCAGAAAGTGTGGCCTGAAATTTCTTCAAGAAAAAAGAAAAGGCAATTAAGGGTGTGCTAAAAAACTCAGCATGACCATTCTGGGCTTGTTAAAGCTCAGAATTGAGTGAGAAAATACTAAGAGAACATGGTAAAAGAAGCCCCTGGGACTGAAAAACACTCTCTCCCTGTCTATATATCTACTGATATTTCTGTAGTCCTTTATTTGTATATTAGGAGAGAGAGTGAAAGCAACTGAGTGAAATGAGAGTGGGATGATGGGTGACTGGTGAAGCAGGTCTGGAAATTTAATGGCTCCTTTCTCAAGCTCTAGGGAAAAAAACCCAAGTTGCAAGAAGATGGGAGAGCCTGGAAAGAGACGGCCCCGGGAACCCTTTGGAAATCCTGGGAAGAGAAGCTTCCCAGGGGACATGGGAGGTCCAAGAACTGGAAGATGATGATCCCCAACAAGCCAGGGTCAGTCAGGGAGGCGAAGGTCCTTCTTTTCCTGTGGCTTGCTGGGGTAGAATGCTGACTCTCTAAGATAGCGCCAAAGCAACCTGCTGATAAGGAAACACTGAATTTAATCTTACTTCAGTAGGGGAGAGTTCTACTTCCGCAGAGTCTTAGGAGTGTCTGGGAGGAAGTCAAAGTCAAGATACTTACTGGGATTTTGAAATCTGGTTTAAGATGAGTCTTTCAACTGGGTGTGGGGGAAGGCAGTGATTGATTAGGAGTGGGGAAGGCTCATGACATAATAGTTTGGGATTGATGGACACAACAAGGCAAAGACTTTGAGGCAAGGGGTTCAAAAACGTGTAAACAGTCATTTGATGCTTTCTATTAATGAGTAGATAAGTCTTTCAGGAAGTTCTTGCAATGAACAATAAAGTTATTTGCAACTTTTATCTCACTGGGAAAGAGTTTTCTAGAATGGTTGATGAAGGGTTTTCTAAAATGGCTCATAAAGTTGTGTTGATGAAGATAGCAGAATGAATAACACAGATTGTAAGCTGTGTGGGCATTGATGGTTTCCATTCTCACTGGGAAGACCACCCTGGAGGGTTATGCTCAGTTCTGGGCAACTAACTTGAAAGAACGTTAACAAATTGGGACCTGTCCTGAGGTTAATGACCAGGACTATGAAGCAACATCCTGTGGGAAATGACCAGAAGAACTGGGGTATTCGGCCTGGGGAAATGGAAAGTGTGGGACCTGCCCCTCAACAAAGGTCTGCTATGGGGTTGAGGCAGTTGCCCTGTTTCTCTAGGGGCCTGGAAGGCAGAATTAGGAGAAATGGATGAGAGATACAGAAGCAGGCCTCAGTTTAGCTTAAGAAAGGACCTTCTAAGAGTTAGGGAGGGACGGGTCATCTCACAAGGTGCCCAACTCTCTGCCAGCTCTGCTGGAAAACCACTCAGGTAGGGCATGCGTGCAGAGGCCGTTCTTGCATTTGCTTATGGATTCTTCTCTCTCTTTCTTTTCTTTTTTTAAAAAGTACTACTTATAGTTTAAGATCAAGCGCAAATGTTCTCTCCCTTCATGAAGCTGCTTGACCCCTGCCCAGTTAAAAATGATCGATAACTCTTGTTGCCTATGCTATTTCTGTGGCATCATCACCATCTGCCCGCCATTGCTGAGAAGCTCTGCCTCTGGCTGGGTGACCTTGAGCAGGGCCTCTCCCCTCTCTCAGCCTTGGTTTTCTCATCTATAAGATGATGGGTTTAGGAGTTTGAGCCAGCCTTGGATATAGTGGCCCTCAGCGATCTAAAAACGTTACAAAAACCAAGACACAGATAGACATGGAAGCTGTCCTCTGAGGCCTACAGAGAAGTCTCGGGAAAGACGTTGATGACATTGTTTCCGATTCCAGAGGGCAGAGATCAGTCTCTATCGTGGGGTTAATTACCAGGATCCGATTTCAATTTGATACCAGAGAGGACATCCTAATAACAATCTCTGCTTGAGGTAGGAAGGTAGTGAGTGCTCCATTCCTGGAAGTGTTCTAGCAGAGGCCTGTGAAGGGAATGTGGGCAAGCCTGTCAGTTAGGAGGCTTGAGGCTGCAACTAACAGAATCACAGATTAAGAATTGCTTAAACAATAATGAATTTATTACCTATCGTAAGAAGTCCTGTTATCTGACACAATAGGATAAGATGAAACAGCACGAAGTCAAGGCCCTGGGACAGCGTCTCTGGGCTTCTCTTGGGTTTCCCCTAATGGTCCAAGATGGCAACACAGTTGGGACTAACACTTCCTCATACAAATACATCCAAACACAGGAAGGAGCCAGTATTGAGTTTCTTTTTACAAATGGAGAAAATATTCCCAGAAGCCCTCACAGGTTTCCCTTTATACCTCATTGGCTAGGGTGGGGTCGCATCAGTTCGCCTCCACCAGTCACTGGCAAAGAGAATTAGCTTAAATTGGTCAATGTGCATGTGGAATGTCCATTAAACACATGGGCACTCAGTACCTGGACAAAATCAGGGTACTGTGAGCAAGGAAGAAGAGTGAGTCATTGGGGAGGCAAAGTACATAGTCTGAGGTAGCAGGGATTTCTGACCAGACAACTCCTGAGGCTGATGCCAACTCTTTAATTCTATTTCCAGGGTTCTTTCCAGCTTGAGAATCCTAATTTTTATAAGTAGCCACTTCTTTTTTAAAAATTGCTTTTCTGGCTTTCTTACGGCCCAGTTTCCCTCTCCCACTCCCTGTCTTGGAGACTGCAATTAGCCCTGGTGACACATTTGGCATGGGAATGCTGTGAACACAGTCCTGACGAGCTGGGTGTGGGCTCAGACAGTAAATGCAGGCAGTTAATTGCAGTTTTATTCTCTCCCTAAACTTCTCTGCAAAAGAAAAAAAAGAAAGAAAGAAGAGGTGACTGAGAAGCAAAGCATGAGCTGAGGAAACGCTGGCTGCAGAGGACACACCCTCTTGAAATTCTGCTCCGAACCAGGTCCTTCATGGCCCCAAGATGGGCAGACATTTCAGAGGCTGAAATGGGGTGGAAATATGTGTGGTGGGCTGCTCTCCTTATCTGTCTAGGACTCCTGAGATGACCTCATATAACCAGGGTTATCTTCAACTAAGCCAAACCGGCAGCCCGAAGCCAAAGTCTGCCTTAGTGTCCAGGCCCTGACGTCCAGGATGTGGAAAGGGGATGCCTGGGCCTTTGACTTTCTCTGTGTGAGACAGAGCCCTGCCTCCCCTTAAGACCCACAGATCGAGGATTCTTGCAAAACGGGAAAGGGGAGGTTAGATTCTGGGCAAGCAAAAAATGAAAGGCCGATGTCCACCGCTTGGTTTCAGAGGCTTGGCGCTTCTCGGCTCTCAGCCACTGACCTTCACCCTCGGCCCACCCACGCCCAGCCCTGGCTCCTGGTTCTCCTGCTGAGACTTCATCCGCAGGACACGCTAGCCACCAGCATTTGCCAAACGACAAGCGGGGGAGGAGGGAGGCAGAACACTCTGCCATAATTTCTCATCAGTTGCATAATTTTGCATCTGAACCCACCGTACATGACAAATGTGGAAGTCAGCAGACCAGAGTTGCAGGTGCGCTGTGGGGAAGTGAGGACTGGTGCAGATTGGCTGTGTTGATGATGATACGCTGCCGATCGGCATTGGTTACAGACCATCTACACCCATAGCCAGTCAATGAAGCCTCGCGTGCTCCAGACCCTGTGCTAAGTGCCACTGAGGTGACAGAGGGCACTAAGACCGGGATCTGTCCTCGGGGAAGCCACAGACAGCCTGCTGGGAGGGAAGGCACACGCAGAAACACTCATGACAAAGGCAGGCTGCGTGGGCTCTGTTAAGGCAGGACGACGTCCTACGGAATCACTACAGCACCTAAAATAAGATTAAATCGTTACTGATTTCCTACTATGAGCCCAGCTCCATGTTAAGCTTCTTACATGGTGATTTCATTTAAACCTTACTCACAACTTTACCATCAGCTAATGTTATTTACAGGTGAGTAAACTGAGGCCCAGCGGGAAGCAGCAGACACAGGATTTGGACTAAGACCCTCTGATTCCAGAACTTGCAGCTTTAACTATTATATCACACTACCCCTGGCGTCAGGCATGTGGTTGATACTCAAAATGGATTTGTTAAACGTCTGAATGAATGAATGAAATACCAAAGAATAATTTAAGCCAAGCCACGAGGGAGCTCAGAAAAGATAGAGAGTTCTGGTTGGGATGGAAAGAAGCTTTCATGAAGTCCTCTTTAAGCTCAGGTCCGTAGAGTGGATAGGGAGACTGGGAGAAGGGCATTTGTGGTGGACAGGTGCTGAGGTGGCCCCATGATGCCCTCCTCCTGATGTTCATGCCCGTGCAATCCCCTCCCCTTGAGTGTGGGCAGGACTCGTGACTTGCTTCTAACCAGTAGACTATGCAAACTTGACTGAGGTCATTTCCATGATTACAGGATTGTAAGACTGTAATGCCCATCTTACTAGAAGACCTTCTCCCTTGCTGGCTCTGAAGAAGCAAGCAGTCCTTGTGGGGAAGCCCATGTGGCAAGGAACTGAGGGCAAGTTCTGGCCAGTGACCAGCTAGGAATGAGGGCAGCCTTTGGCAGACAGCCAACAAGAAACTGAGGCCCTTGCTCCAACCACCCACAAGGACCTGAATCCTACCAACAACCACAAAAGCTGGGAAGTG
The DNA here is from genome assembly GCF_009873245.2 of Balaenoptera musculus. Lineage (NCBI taxonomy): Eukaryota > Metazoa > Chordata > Mammalia > Artiodactyla > Balaenopteridae > Balaenoptera > Balaenoptera musculus. Next base: position 71,095,623 of record NC_045788.1, read on the forward strand.
GATCCTTCTCCCACTGAACCTTGAGATGAGACCAAGAAATGATGAGATAATAAATGTGCGAAGCCACTAACTTTGCTGTACTATTGTTGTGTTAATAAATAACTAGTATAGCATCACTGGCAGAGAAAAGAGCAGAAGCAAAGGCCTGGGGGTGGAAAGACCTGGGGAATATTAGGACATTTCTGCTTGTTCTATATGGCAGGAGCAAATCTATGAGTTGGGCTTTTGAAGACAGAATGAGTTGTCTGGACTGTTCTGTAGGAAAGGAGTTTCCAGGGCTGGTAGATCCTGGGAGGGATCTCTACGGGGATCAAATATGTTTAAATCATAGAACGCTGGTGAATGTCCACAAGCACGTCTAGTCCATATGTCCTGGGCTTCCAAACGGGGATCTGGCTAAGAATCTGGGGCAGGTAACTCCAATTCTCACTCTCTGGGGGACCCAAGTCAGCTTGTGACAGAGAGGAGGTCAGGGGCCGGCACCCTCAGGGGACAAGGACACATCTGAGTTGTGCAGCTCCCTCAGCTTCCCCCTATCCTCCCAGCATCCAGCCCGGGATGGAACCCTCAGTCAGGGTCCAAAGGGGATGCCTGGAACCCTCAGGGCCACGACTAAGGCGGCTCAGCCTCACCCTGCAGTGACGTCACCTCACTCCCAGCCAGTGGAGGGACTGCCATGGGGATTTGAAAGTGACTATGGTGCTTGCAAGAGCATGCTAAAGAATGGGCTTTAAACCCAAGAGTTTGTTGATGGGTTAAGCCCCTAAAATTGATCTCATCATTTGAAAAGGCTATTCAATGAAGACCCCTTAGTGCTGACTCCCTCCCCTTGTAATACGTTAGTTGAATGATTCAAAAGCCCCCATCTCAGTGAGGGGCCTGGGAGGCAGCAGGTCAAGGAAACCCAGCTGGCATTGTGACGTTGTGAGATCTTTAGCTTCTGTGAGGACGAAGGTGCTGAGGTGAAAATCTTTCTCGTTTAGTTGGGCTTCAGGGAAAACAGAGCGGTCATGTCCCTCATATTCGGCCAAACGACTATTGGGAGAGTGATCAGAAGTTTGGCTCACTGGTGCCTGATGCTCCTGGAATGTTCTGGCGAGGAAGGGAGAGAAGACCTCCGGTGAGGTCAGGATGGAGAAAAAAGATGGGAGTGCGGTAGCCCTGGAAGCGTCATACCCCAGAGGGAATTTAAAATGTGAAGTCCCCCAGGACCAGAAATGAATGACAAGGGAGTCTGGCCAACTCAGAGAAATAAAACCAAAGGAAAACCAAGGCCGCATTCCAACCATTCCAGCCACTGCCCCAGGTTACAGAAAGAAAAACAACTTTAAAGGCATCCCAGAGAGAAGAATTTCATTCATTCCGCCGACACCTCCAGACCCTCTTAGGACCAGATGCTGAGCCGGGCACGGGCCACTCTGGGGGGGTAAGATGCCCTCCAGGAGTTCCAGGGCCTGGGAGGGGGGCAGTAGGCAAACAGGGCTGGGCTCTCACAGGGATCTGCCTGCTGGCTGGAGCACAGATGGGGAGGGGAGGCTGCTGGAAGAGGAGCCCTAGAGCGGCAGGCGGTCACCGGATCACCAAGCAGACAAGGGTGGGAGGCCGTGGTGGGTGCAAGCCTGCCAGCTCTGGGGAGGGCACTGAGGAGGTGAGGCTGGAAGCATGGTTCAGGGCCAGACTGAATCCCAATTCATATTTTTGAACAAATCAGCCCAGAAAAGCTCTCCAGCTCCTGCCTGAAGCTGCTGTCTACTCTGAGGGAAATGGTGTGAAATAGGGGCACAGATATCCAACAAATAGCCCCTGACTTTCCTTGGCATGCCTTCCCTTTCAGGGACTCCCTCCAGCAAGTTCTGGCAGTATGTCTTTCTCACTGGGTTTCACTTTGGAGATTTCCTGCTGAAAAGGAAGCACTGGTGGCCTTTGGTGGGGAGTGGATCCTGTTGTCTTACCCACCATCACTGTCACTCAAGGACCTCCCATTGCCCAAGATGAGGTCTGAAACACTCACTCTGGTGTTCACCACCTGTCATGCACTGGCCGCGAGCTTCCTGTCCGGGGCCATCTCCCACCACCCTCCATATGGCCCTTCGCTGCAGAGCCACCAACTCCCTGGAGAACTGAACATGCCCCTTCCATTCAGGCTCACATCCTCCTCCTCCGCTCCATTTCCACACACCTAAATTCTCCCCATTCTTCAGGCTAATGCAACCCTCTCCTCTGATCCATTCCCACTTCCAACTGGGAAGGATTGCCCGCTCTTCTAAAATCCCATGGTCCTGCATGTAACCACACCTCTTAGCATTTGCTCCCCTAGAGTTTGGAGCAAATTCGTATCTGTTTATTGTCCTGTAAGACTGTGGACACTGGAATCAGTCATATCCTTATTGCACCACTTAATAAATAGCTATGTGACCTTGTAGTAGGGTTACTATGTACTTCTCATCTAGACAGGTGGAGCTTGGAAAGACATTTATCCTCTTGGTGATGAGAAGTGTTTGATTTCAGGTCCTCCAGGGGAAAATTAACCACAACACAGCTCAGCTTGCAAGACTTGACCACCATTTTTCTCCAAGCAGGTTATTCAACCTCGCCAAGTCTTGGTTTCTACAAATCATGGGGATGGTATAGTATTTACCTTAAAGAATCTTTGAGGTTTACATGAGGCCATGCATGCAAAGTACTTAGCACAGCATCTAAGCTATCAGTTTAGTCAACAAATATTTATTGAGCGCCTCTTATGTGCCAGACACTGGAGATACAGCAGTGAACAAGACAGATTAAGTTACTGCTTCAAAGAAACTATATTCATGAAAGCTCATGTAAGTCAGTGAATAAATAATCTAAGATGCTGATGAGTGCTTTGAAGAAAATAACTAGGGTAAAGAATAGAGAGTGCTGGGTAGGGAGGAGAGATCTAGTTTAGCAAAGACCTGAATTAAAAGAAGGAGCCAGCCATGTGAGAACTGGGGGAAGTTCATCCCTGGCAGAGAACAGCGGGGATAAGTCTGAGCTAATTACGCCTAACCCAGTGGTCAGTTCCTTTCCTCTGCCCCACAGACCGTGTCTTCTGAGATAGGAGAACTTGAGGAGTTGGACCTGATTTTCACTCCAGCCAGGCCTTCAACCTTCAGAGAGATGGTCCTCACCATCCAGGAAGCCATAACCATGGAGGCCCCTGACCATCACTGATCAGGAAAGACTGAAGACTCCCCTACCTGTTCCAAATCCTTCCTCACCTGCTTCAACACCTCGCCTTCTCTGGTTTCCGGGGAAGGTGTGTTTCTTTACTTAAGGGTCGTTGTTACTGTGTCATGTGCACACAGAGTCAAAGAGAAGAGTGAGAGTTCCGGTGGGTGGAGAGGTTGTCCCATGTGGACATGCCTTGGGCTTTTGGAAGTTTCCCACAAAGATATCCCCTCTCTCTAACTCTCTGCGTCTTTCTGTCCCTTGCAGTGTTTCTCAACCAGAGGCCGTATTGCCCCTCCACCGCCACCCTAGGAATGGCTGGAATGGGAGGGGGCCAGTTTTGATTGTCACAATGACTGGGAGGTGCTCTTGGCATCTAGAGGGCTGGGGTCAGGGATGCTAGTCATCCTAGGACGCACAGGACAGTCCCGCATCACAAAGAAGTGTCCTGCCTAAGCGGGGAGTGCAGGCAGGAATCCCTCGCTATCCTCTCAAATGTCACCAAATGCCTTCTTCCTTATCTGGATTCTGTCATTGTGTCTCTTCAGAAAGAACCAAACTTCAGTCTCCCAAAGTCCCCACTGCGTGTCTTGCAAATGGGACAGCCTCAGGTGTGGCATGCCAGTGCCTTCTGCCTCCGAGAAGTTACCGCTGCTCTCCTGAGAGAGGAGGGGCAGCTCCCCCAGAAGAAAGGGGAAGTTTTGGTCCATCGCCTGGGCTGGTAGAGAAAAATGGTGGTAAGACTTGCATGCTGGCTTGTGCTGTGGTTCATTTTTCCCCGGAGCCTCTAAAATGAAACACATCTCACCACTGAGAGGATAAATGTCCTTCCAAACCCCACCCTTCTAGATGGGAAATACATATCACCACTACTAACACCACTGCCATCCTGCTCTGGCTTACATTACAGAGCTTCCTGTATGAACTTGACAGCAGAGGTCCAAATGCTTCCCCACTGGTGGCAATGGCAACGGTGGTGGCAGATGTAAATTCTCTGCTCTGCCATCTATCATCATCATCGTCATCAACAATTATTACTACTAACAGTACAAGGCCTTGCACAGAGTTGGGAGTGACATCACTGGAGGGTATTGAATGCCTGGGTGATTGTTAGGAAAAGATGGGGCAAGTCCGTGCTCTCACTAACCAAGGTCCTTGGGAAGCCGACTTTCTGATTTGCTTAATGAGTGGCTTAATGCTTGATTAAAATGCTAGAGAAAAATTCTCTCTAGGGGAGGAAAAGTGCCAGGGGGCACTGGAAGGGCTAATTTTTTATTCTCTAACTTGGGGAATTGGCAGGAAAAGGGGCAATGACTATTCCCTTCAGAAGGCAGTGCTCCAGATGGCTCCCGAGAGCCAGCCTGGGAATGTTACTCCTTGGCACTCTCCTTTGCCAGCATGACTTTCCAAACGTCCAAGCCCGAAGCAGCATTTGTGGGACGTTCAGAGCAGAACCCCTTATGGTGAGAGTTCCATTCCACTCTTCCCAAACTGCAAGTGTCTGCTCAGTAAAACAGTCAGTAGATCCTATTTGTGCACAGAATAGTTGAGTCCATCAGGGTCTTTTCAGGAAACGGGTGGCCACTCAAATGGGAATCAGGGCAGAGACGAAGGTGTGGGCGGGGCTAAGGAAGGTTGAAGAACCCCGGGGCTGGCAGCATCGGAAAGCAGTTACCACCCCGGCCTGAAGGTACATGGGAAGAATTGATTGCCAGAACCCTGAGAGTGAGCTGTGGCTGTAGGACACGGCCATGGATAGAGGCTGTGGCCACACCAGATAGCCCAGCAGGGTGAGAACCAGGGGGATAAATGCTTCCGCCTCAACCTTCTCTTGCTGGCGGAAGGTACGGAGCCTGGGGACTTACTGATGCAGCCCAGATACGTCAGCCTCCTGGCCCAGAGCAGGAGGGACAGTTCAGGGAACTTCTACAAACCACTCCAAAATTAGTGTCTTAAGACAATAACCACTAATTTAGCCCTTGATTTTATAGATTAGTAATTTACAGTTTAAGCTGGGCTCAGCTGGTTGGTTCTTCTGGCCTGATCTGTGCCTGCTTTGGCTGATCTCAGCCAGACTCACTCGTGTGTCTGCTTTCAATGGGTGGGTTGACCATGACTGGCTAGTTTAGGATGGTCTTGTCTGAGATGGTTAGGAAGATTCAGAGATCCTTTGTTGACCTGGATCTCTCACCCTCCAAGTTACTAACCTGGGGCTCATGTGTAAAGAGACAAAGAGCCCAAGATCAGCTAGCGGGAAAATCCAGGAGTGCAAGCTCTTTGCGGCCCTCTGCTCACATTGCATTTGCTTCTGCACTTTTGGCCCAAAAAGTCACATGGTCCTCCTGATTCAAGGGGTAGAAAAATAGATTCCACCTCTTGAGGGGAGGGGAAGAAGGGGTGGCTATTTTTTTCAACCTGCTGTGGTCTGTGCTCCAGGCACAATGACTCATATTCCTCTGATGTGCAAAATATACTCTCCCGTATCCTAGGACCTCCCAACCTGGATCCCTCAAATCTGGGTTTATTCCTGTGGCAGCTGGCTTTTGCTGTATAACAAACCACCCCAACACTTAGAAGCTGAAAACAACCACTGTTTATTTAGCTCAAAATTCCACAGGTTGGCAGTTTGGCCTGTGCTCAGCTGGGGAGTTCTGCTGATCTCTTCTGGGGCTCAGCCATGCATCTGTGGTCAGGGCTCCTCCACATGACCCCTTGTCCTCCTGCGTGCTCATCCATGTGGTGGCAGGAGTCCAAGAGCAGCAAAAGAGGACAAACCCCAAGGGGCAATCACTTTTCCAGCCTCTGCTTATGCACAAAGGCTCACATCCCATTGGGCAAGTGAGTCACATGGCTGAGCTCAGAATCACAGCAGGAGAACAATGAAAGGTACATAGCAAGGCAGCACGGATACAGGGAGGGGAAAGACTGATGATTGTTTTTGTAATTAATCTACCACAGTGGAGTGGAGACTAGATCTGGAGAGACAAATAAAGAATATGCAGCTCCCAGGTCTACATTTTAATAACCCAGTGTTCAAGCCTCTTGAGAATGGGTCCCACTTATCTCCCAACATCAACCCTGTTTATTCTCCATTATACCCAGCACATCTGCCAAAATGGCATCTTCACAGTTTCATGGACCTGCCCTGGCTTTTTCATCTTCTTGCTTGCTGTCCTCTGGATCACCCCCCCCATCTTTACCTGACCCAATCCTCTGCATCCTTCTTAACCCAATTCAAAGCCACCTTCTCTCAGATATCTTTCCTGATTCTCATCCCCATTTCCCCCCAACACCACCCTCCCCTCCTCCGCCATCACCAGGCTGGATGTGACTCTGAATTCCTGCCTAAAATCTCTAGTGCTCTCTCTGTGCCTCTTTTCAGGCACTTATTTGCCTGAAAACGTGGAAGATAGCTCCTTTCTTGGACCGTGAGCCATCAGAGCACTGGGTCCTTGTGTGCCCCATTCTTTGTCTCCCTCTACAGTGCTCAGCATAGACTGGATGTCCTCTTGACCTGGGGAGGTCAGTGCTGGACAATTCAAAGGTTGCAGAAGCAGACAGTACCACAGAGCCAAGAAACACCCTTCAGAGAGCACCCAGCCAGGAAGCCTGTGCCTCCAGGAAGCAGCTTATAGGAATCGGCAAAGAACACAGAAGAGCAGGAGTTGGGACACTGAACGAGGGCCAGGGCTTTGGTCGTGACAGAAGACACACCTGGGACTAGAGGTCAAAGTCACGAGGAGACTGTCCCCATCCATCCAAGGAAGAACTTCCTTTAAGAGAACAGTGAGAAAAGGGGTGGGTCCCCGCAACCGGCAGTGCATCAGCCTCCTGGTTAGTTTCAGAGAGAGAGGCTTGCAGGGGCCTTAGTCTATTTGCATTTCAGGATTGCACGTTAATCATTCCTCCACGCGACTCATGCTGCACCTTGGCACGCAGGAGCTCACAAATGAAGGAGGAGAGCCGGCAGCTCTGCTCGTGGGGCGAGCCCAGCTGAGCCTGGCGGCTGGCCAGTTCCCTGAGAGCCGGCTGGGCACCGGCACATCATGCACCGTGGGCAAACTGGTGTGTGTGGTTAGATTAGGGGTGAAGATGTGGAGGGGGAGGGAGATGACTGGGGCAAGTGTCAGTCTGAAGGAATTCTAAAATGTCAGGGAGGGCCATTCCAGTGAATTTCCTAACACACACACACACACCTGAACACACCTGAGGGATGGGGCGTCCTTCCCCCTGGCAGAATCCACTAGCTCAGCCCCTTAAGGCTTCTTCCCTAGGGTGGGTGGAGGGATGGAGACAGCCCTGTTAGCCCAATGCCCTTGACCATCCCAACTCCCCTGGGGTCTAAGTGGGGAACTGTGCCTCTGAGAGGGGACGTAGCCTCCCTCAGTGCCACAATGTGCCAGGATGAGAACCAGGTCTCCTGCTCCCAGCCCGAGTGTCAGGACTGATGGAAGGGAAGCCATGCTCACATTGCTGGAAGGTAGCTCCCAGGTGGCACCACTGCCTACAGGCCAACAGCGAGCCGAGGACCCCTCCCCAGGAGCCAGGCTGAGAGTGGCTCTTCTGACCCCTCCCAATAACGTCCCTGGGAATAAAACGTCCCCAGCGACCAGGCACCTTATCGATATGTCAAACCCTGTACATCCTACAAGACCATCTCATAAGCTACTTTCACCTCCCATTGTCCCATCAATCGCCCCCTCTAACCCAGACGTGAATTCGTGCCCTCTCAGGAACTTTGCACGGCTTCATGGTCCTGGTCAAACTGCTTCTGGAATTTGGTTAGACGTGTATATACCTTCTTGATGCCCTGGACTGTGAACTCCTTAGGCTCATATAATTTCTTCTGCCCTCTCCTCCCCTCAGCGCCCAGCCCAGGGCCTGGCTCAAAGGCAGCATTTGATAAATGCAGGTTGGATGAATGATACTCCACCAGCGTGACAAAAGCATCCTGCTTCCTTTCTGGACGGCACCTGTGCTTTCCCAATAAAGCAGACATTCCTTTCCCTCTCTCCTTCCCACTGCTTTTGGATGAAGAGGAACAATCCCTGGGCCTCCTTGTTGGGAAACTTCCTGGCTGCTCACGGCTGTCTCAGACACTCCCTAGGCTGGGGGCTATTTTCAGAAGCCCAGGAGGCCGTCACTGGACAGGGTGGCATTTGATGGACGCTCTTGTACCTGCGAAGCCCTGTGAGCAGCTCTGACACCAGTGTCCCCAGTAACTGCCACCTGACTCCCTGGCACTGGCTGGAAGTGTCATCCTATTTGCCACCAGGTGTGCCAAACCCTGTGAGCTGGGCTTCTCTTAGGGTTGTCTGAGGCTAGAGAGGGCCTCTCTCACATCAAATATTCCCTCTGAGGTTATAAGAACTGGCGTTACCAGCTGAAACCACTCACCCTCTTCTGCCTATGAGGAAGAATCTAGTTCATGCCAGAATAGCCTAGACTCTTCCAAGAACCTGGCCCTTCCTCCAAATGTCAGCCCTTTCCACACAGAAGCTCAAAGTCAGTGCTCTCTTCAAAAGCAGACAACAGTAGAGTGGGTCTGAAGTGCATCCTGCAGAATCCCTAGAAAGCAGGCGATTCAGAATGGATGGGCTGGAAGAAAATCATATAGTCACTAGAGGCTGAGCCAGAGAAGGAGATGCTTGAAGACCTAGAAAGAAAGTGTTCACTACCCTCATCACTGCATAGATTCCACTGTCTACAGAAAAATTGGATTATTTTGTCCAGAATTCAGGTGCTTCGCATCGTGACCCCAATCATTTTAGTCTCATCTTCCACCAGACCTCTAAACCACTAGCCATCTTGGAGCATCTGTGCTCCCCAAATATGCCCAACTCATTCCCTCCTGCCCCACCACCGCCAAGGTCTTCGTTCCAGCTACTGAAACATCCTTTGTCTTAGGATGGATTCTTAGACCCGGAGACATAGATTCAAGTGCAGGTATTTTGGAGAAAAGGGGGTGGGGGAGATGATCAAAAAAACTCCAGTAGGATAGTGGGGGAGGAAGGAAATCAGTAAAGGGAACATTATTGAGCAGATCCCCATGGTGGGCAGCTAAGTTTCATTTCTACTGGGGAACTCTGGGAAACTGTGTAGAACCCACTTCAGAGTTGTCCCCACCTGAGAGTAGAGGGAGTTAGGGTGTTTTTTCACCAATTCCCATCAATCCCTGGTGGTGGGGCTCTGTGGGGGGAGGGAGAGACCTTGTCTCTGCTACACACAAGTCCAGCTTGCACGGGAACGGTGCCTGCCAAGGGGGTGTGGGCAGCCCACCAGGGGTGTTGCCCTCCCCTTCATGTCTCTCTTCCCTCCCCACCCCCATGTTTTTAGTTTCTCCCAATGGCCTTCTCATCAAAGTACAATCACACCTCCTCCAAAAGTCCTTTCTGATCTTCAGTTAGAACCTATGACTCTTTCCTCTGGTCTCCAGACAATCGTAGTACAGCTGTTACAAAATCCTCATGTTCCGGCCTTACACCCTTAATTTAGCTTGACATTTAAAAGCTGAACTGACAACTGGGCAGTCTGGTGACACTGGTTCTGCTGCCTTGATTTCGCTCCTTTCTGCTTGACATGCAGTGGTGTGTGGTTGGTTCGCTCATAGCAGGCCTTTCATCCCATGAACATTAGAAGTTAGAAAATACTCTTTAAAGTATCATTTGATACTATTGCCTGAATCAGTTCTTATTGCAAAAATGAAAATTTAAATGATGTTATTCAAAACAGCGCATGGTAATTTCTGTGTTGTTATACAATATTAGCAGTTTTATTTGCATGAAGAGATTTTATTTATGGTCATATAAAAATAAGAATAAATACCTAAATCCAAACTGCTCTCTTCAAGATACCTGGAACTTTGATGTGTGCCTACCCTGAAAGCATCTACTCTTGCTCTGAAGAAAGAGGAGAGAACTCAAGTTAAAGAAAACAAGGAAGGAAAGAGGAAGCCCCAAACCCACAGGGGGTTAAAAATGGCTACATGTGAGTAATAAAGTCGTTTCTACGAACCCTGACATGACCCCCATTAGGAAAGGACAGACTGGTACAAGGCAATCCTATTCTGTTTCCTAAAAACAACTTTACTGAGTGTTGCAGTGACCTCCGAAAAAGAGCAGTCCCACCTACAGTACTACGGAGAGAAAGAGGAAAGAGGAGCTATCTTAGTCTGTTCAGGCTGCTCTAACAGAATGCAGTAGGCTGAGCGGCTTATAAACAACACAAAATTTATTTTTCACACTTCTGGAGGCTGGAAGTCCAAGATAAAGGCACCAGCAGGTTTGGTATCTGGTGAGGTCCCTCTTCCTGGTTCATAGACAGCTGTCTTCTCACTGTGTCCTCACATGGAGGAAGGGGTGAGGGAGCTCTCTGGACCTCTTTTATAAGGTTGCTAATCCCAGTCATGAGGGCTCCACCCTCGTGACCTAATCACCTCTGAAAGACCTCCTCACAACATCACATTGGGGTTCAGGTTTTAACATATGAATTTGTCAGAGAGGGCAGGCCACATTCAGTCTATAGCAGAGCCAATAGCTGTGGTTAATAGATTAAGAAGCTGGAATTTCTACTAAAAGAAGTTGGAGACAGTGTGTGATCAGCATGAGGGCTCCCAGGGGTAGACACCCTGTTGTCTTCATCTTAGGATAACCAGTTCCCAACACAGCGCCTGTTGCAAGTAATATTGTATCAGTGATGCCAGTATTTGTCATGTAAATGAGTCACATTTAAGTCCCCTGCAGTCTCCTTCCTCTTAATGCCCCTTGGCTGCCCCTCCTGAAGCCCTAACTGACCACCTCCTCTCCATTACTTCCTCTGCTGGTCCCGGTCCACAGAGTCCACTGACAGATGAGTTTGGTTCTGGACTTAAAGGGGACAGTGTCAGACACATATCTTTCAGAGTGAAGAGTGGGCATCTGGATACCTGGAAGAAACAAAACCTACTAAAACCTGTCTTATATTCCTACTTATCTACCCACTCAAGGGAGAAAATATTTTTATTAGAGGATTATAATAGACTCACATCTACCCCCTTTTTCTCCACTCAATAATCCTATCCATCACTCAGCACACATTTCAAACACCACCTCCCCATGAAGCATGTGTGATGCCCAGCCAGTCATAACTCTCTGTCTGGCCAGTCCCCCGCCCTGTGCCTTTGCTCTGGCACTCACGATTTACTGCCTTCTACCGCATTGCTCATGACCAGACTGCAGGTCCTGGTGGCAAGGAGTGGATCTGATTCACCTCTATCTCACCTCTACCCGGCCCCACTCCCCCCGACCAGGGCCTGGCCAAGACAGGAGGTCAGCTGGGTAAATTGAGTTGCGTAGGAAAAAAGGAGGTATAGCCAGCAGCGTAACTTGGCTCGGATGGATTTTGGTTTAACTTTCCAAGAAGCCGCTCTCTGAACTCTGAGCCTGGGAAGCTGGTGTCTACCTGACCTGGAACTTCCTTTCCTGGGATGGCAAGAACCACGCTGACTCTTCTGTCCTCTTGTAGCCCTGCCACAGCATCCCCCAGCTCAGCATACAGCTCTTGAGGAGGTTTCTTCTTGTACTTAGGAAGACAGAGCTGCACAAGATGGTCATAAAATCACAGAGGCGTGGAGCTGTAAAAGGGCTCTCGGCCAAGGCTGCTGTCCCTTCCACAGCACGCCTGCCAGGGAGACTGCCGGTAGAACAACTCCACTGATGAGACCCCTGTCCTTGGACAGCTGAGCCTGGGGGACACTTTCTCTAGATCCACATCCACCCTCTGACCCCAGTTCTACCCCTGGGGCCGCTCAGAACAAATCTTCTCCCTCTTCCCCAGAGCAGCCCTTCTGATGTTTGAGGACAGCTCTCTTGTCCTCTTGCGTCTTCCTTCTTCAGATTAAACATCCTCAGCTCTTACACTGTTTTTACTTGTCCCCAAAACGCTATTGTTTTTAAGTGCTCTTGAAAGAACATTCTCTTCAAGGTGAACTAGAAATGAGTAGTCATGTTGGTACTGTTGGTACTGACTCGAGCCCTGGCTGCATCTCAGCAAGAATAAATACCTTCATGTCTCTCCAGTGGCACAGAAATCATTGGCAAGAGTTGCAGTTGTACGTATACACACTTGCTTAAGTCATGCCAACACAAGGAGATCGTGAGAGTTTGAACAGAGTGTGTGGTTTCTGGTTTGGTAGAAAAACAGAAGGTCAGCCCCTAATTTTTTTTTTCTTTAAATATAGATGAGTTCAGAGCAAGGAGACTGAGACCCAGTATCTCAGTTGAAAACTTTCCTTTGAGAACTTTGGGGCAGGGCCTGTAGGACAAGAATGTGGGCTGACAAGGTAATAGACTGTCTCAATAGCAAAAAGGGGAAATTGATGGTGGATTGTTATTGAGCGGGAAATTCCTGAAGGATTCTTGAAGAGGCTTTATTTTAGTGAAGTACTTCTTAATCTTGTTTTCCAGAATCCTCCCTTCAGAGAACACTAGAAAGCGTTAATGGGCCAGATCTCTTACAAATGAATTGTAAGAAATTCATTGGAATCCTTCCCTCTTCCTTCTGTTCCCCTCCTTTCCACCTTTCTTTCTTCTTCCCTCCCCTCATTACAGAACGCTTTTGAGGTAACAAGGGCCTCAAATGAGGGAACCAGGGCCTTTTGTGGTCCTATTTTTTAATAGTGTTGAATCACTCATTGCTTCACATGAGTGGGCTAGTGTTTGGAGTCCAAAATCTTCTTGTGATAAAGAGGTTGAGCCAAAGCTGAATCTGCAGTCATGAGGTCTAGCCTGTAATCAAATGAAATATCACAGCATTAGATTAATTTCACCCCATACATCCACTGCTATTCCGTTCTATTGATTTTAAAAATTGGTACAAAATTCTTCCTCAGAGTGAATTTTATGTGGACATACCATGTAGATATGTCCACATAAAGACCCTTAATCATCTTTTTAATGAAAACACTAGGCAAAAAAAAAAAAAATTAAGGTCTAAAAGTCTTCATTACATAATCTTAAATCCAATCAGTGATAACTTTTGAAAGGGCAATAACTAACTGCTCATTTTTGCTTGTAAGCCTGGGGACGTGCAGGAGATGAGAACACATGCTTCGATCAGACCAACCTGGAAGACTTTCTAGTGTAGAAGAGAGATTATCTTCTCTCCTTCCTAAAACATCATAGCACCAGAATCTTCCCCAGCCTCATCCTACACTCTTTTACGTCACCTGAAAGAGGAAGTCCGTTTTGCTACCTGCCTAAGGCTTGAAATAAGCATGATTCATCCCAACAACTAACTACATGTCGAAAGTACAAATTTCCTCTGACTCTAAGAGTCTGAGGAAAAGATGGGGGAGGGAAGTCAAGGAAGACTTATGACAACATGTTCACTCCCTCCCAAGTTCTTTCCTGAGAAGCCAGGGTGCTCTGGCCTGACCACCCAGACTGGAAGAGCCTCCCCTCCACCTGAAAGTGTGGCTTAGGGACAGGTCTGTCTCTCAGGTGGGGCAGCAGCCCTGGGCCCTGTACTTGGAGGGGTGGCAGGATGGGGGGCACTCCACCCCCCTCCTCTTTTCTGAACCCTGTGAAGTCCAATATGAAATATCTGTCATGACTGATATCCCAAGAGGCCTCTGAGGATGCCGATGACGAAGCTTCCTTTCAAGTGCACATATCCTGGGTGGCCCCATGCTGGTGGAGCTGCCCCCAGCCCCACCCTCCTAAGAAGAACCCTGCTTAGAAGGCAGCCCCTGAAAAGCCTGACGCCATCCTTCACTGAGTGATTCCCCTTGACTCACCCGACATGAATGTTTGGGCTAATCCCTGTTCTAGGTCCCGAGGAATTCAGAAATCAGTAATAAAAGTATTAATGCAGTAGCTAATATAATCCCTGCTCAAAAGCTGACGTGGATGAGCTGGGGCAGTCTTGTTCAAAACTTTGATTAGCAAAAAAGAGGTCACTTGCAATCAAGGATACGTGATGTATGTGGCTGACATGGATAAAAGCCAAGGGGACGGAATGCTTTCCTAGGTGGGAGGTGCAGCAATGAGAAGGAACTGCTTCCGGATACAGACTGGAGAGGGGGACCCTGCCCTGCTTGGGAGTGGGGGCATGGACTGAGGCATCTGCAGAACGGAAGCCTGTTCAGGCTGTGGGTGGAGGGCTGGAGAAGTAGGGAACGGATGCAGGAGACACATGTCAGAGAGGTCAGCTGAAGGCCTGGCCTTCTGCAGCTGAGGCCTCCATGTTTGCAGTTAGACTTTTAGGGCCTTTTAGCACATTTCTGAGATTAGGCTGCGCTGATTCAAAGGAGGTAGAAAGGAGGACAAGAGAGGCTGCAGGAGGAGAAAGTACACAGAGAGGATTTGCTGAGGAAAGCAAGCGCTGCTCATGGTAAGGCATGCTCCTCAGATTACAGAGGACGAGCGCTGGACCTCACAGGGAGAGGCCCCTCCTGACCACCTCCCCCAGGCCTCCCAACTCCAACCAGCCATGGAGAGCAGGAGGCTCATCTTTAATTTGCACCAATTTTTCTGACAAATTCAATTTGAAGATTCAGCTCAACTGCAATCAAAAAAGTAAGCCAACCGGAAAATCATGTGCTTTCCTTGGAGCAATGAGGACCACCAGCGACCCCAAAGGAGCCAGAAGGTTTGCAGGCTTCCATCAAAGGCTCTGCTCCTCTGTCCTCAGCATGAACTAGGGCCTGGCCCACCCCAGAGGGCTCCCTCCCAGCTCCCACCATTTCCCAAGGTGCTTTTGGGAAGGCAGCAGCTTGCAGGGCAAAGAACTCTGGACCGGAGTCAGGATACCTGAGTTCTAGTCCTGTCGCTGATACTAAGTCTTGGGAGGCCCGGAACAAGCCACTCTTCCTCTGGGAGTTGCAGTTTTCTCACCCTTAAAGGGATGAGGAGCAGGAAATAATCCCCGCCGTGCCCATTTTACAGGGTGATTATGAGCTCAAATAAGATAACGGATGTGAAGGCTGTTTTTGTCCATTACAGGGCGCTGAGCAGATGCTCCTCTTTCAGTGTAATGGTGATGATGGCGATGATGGTAATGGTAGCCGAGCTACTTTTTATGTGCTACTCCTATAAATATCACCCAAGAGACGAATTCCTGATTTTAATGGCCTAACTTTATATGTCTCATTCATCCCTGGGTTCTCACCCTGGCTCTGAAGGGTCATTTTTAGCTTTGTGAGAGGGAGTTTGGACGGAATGTCTCAGAGCATTCTTCTCCCTCTGCCAAGTCCAGGGCGCCTCCTAGATGTTCCCCCTCGAGCAGCAGGGAATTGGAGCTTCGGTACCCACACTCAGGCTGGGCTGTCTCTGGTGTCACCTGGAAAAAGGTGGGGTGGGTCGAATGATGCTCCAAGACTTTCCCAGGTCTCAGGTTCTAAACCTAGCAAACTTTTCTCCTGATACCTCAAATGCCCACTCGTACTCAAGCCAGGAAGAAAGGACACAAAGAGAGGGCTAGGGACGGTCAGGGATATATGTAGGAGATTACGATTGTGTGTGTGTATGTATGTGTGCATGTGTGTTTGTGCATATGTGTGTGTGTGCGTGGTGAGCCCACTTTAGTGAATTGTAATTCTGGTTTCACTACCTGCCTCTCCTCATAACATATCCAATATTTAAAAGTTTTCTCTAGGATAGATAGAAATGGACACTATTTTGTAGGAAAGGAAACGGAGGCAAAGATGACAAAAGTGAACTGCCTGTGGTTTTTGAGAGATTCTCTGGGCAAGCAAGGATCAGAATCCCAAGTCACAAGTTCTCCAAATTTTTCTGAGCACACAAGTGGACCCCTGCTCTTGTCTGAAGTGAGTGCAGTGAACATGTAGCCTGATCCTAGGGGCAGATGGCCTTGTTTGCTGTGGATAAGATAGTAGGAGGAATGGGGTGCTGGGCTCCTTAGCCCATCTTAGAATCTCAGAGTTGAGGGGTTCTGGGTTTCACAGGCCTCCAATGTTTTTACTACCAAAAACACGTTCAAAAGATATTCTTCATCCTTGCCTCACATTTAGAAAGACAGAATGGCCATCATCAAAAAGTCTATAAATAATAAGTGCTGGAGAGGGTGTGGAGAAAAGGCAACTTTCCTACACTGTTGGTGGGAATGTAAATTGTTACAGCCACTCTGGAAAACAGTATGGCAGATCCTTAAAAAACTAAAAATAGAACTACCATATAATCCACCAATCCCACTCCTGAGGTTGTATCTGGAAAAGATGAAAACTCTAATTCTAAAAGATACATGCACCTCTATGTTCATAGCAGCACTGCTTACAATAGCCAAGATATGGAAGCAACCTAAATGTCCATCGACAGATGAATGGATAAAGAAGATGTGGTATATATAGACAATGGAATATTACTCAGCCATAAAAAAGAATGAAATGTTGCCATTTGCAGCAGCATGCATGGATGTAGAGATAATCATACTAAGTGAAGTAAGTCAGGCAGAGAAAAACAAATATTATATGATATCACTTCTATGTGGAATCTGAAAATATAATACAAAGCAACTTATTTACAAAACAGAAACAGACTAACAGACATAGAAAACAAACTTAGTTACCAAAGGGAAAAAGGAGGGGGAGGAATAAATTAGGAGTATGGCATTAATAGATATACACTACTATATAGAGAGTAAACAATAAGGATTTACTATATAGCATAGGGAACTATATTCAACATCTTGTAACAACCTATAATGGAAAAGAATCTGAAGCTCTACACCTAAAACTAACACGACATTGTAAATCAACTATAGTTAAATAAAAAGCAAAGTAAAAAATAAAAATAGAAAGACTTTATATACTAAACAAACTAAATATATTATGTTAACATAAATGTATTTCCCTAATATTTATTAAAGAAATATGTGACTGCTGTTAGGGGTTTCTAATCATCACAGGAATCTGAATACATGTAATCCATACAATGTTATTCAAAAGCAATGAAATTTGGTTCTTTAGTCAAATCAGCCCTTTGTTGGGAAAAGTAAATTTCCATCTGGCCTTTGGAAATCACAGACACAGACTATCTTAGAGAACTTCTGGTAGACTAGGAACCAAAAAGTTAGAGCTCCTGGACTATACCAACTCCCATTTTACAGATGGGGAAAATGAAGCCAGAGGGAGCAAGTGACTTGTCCAAGGTCACACAGGGGGTTGGTGGCAGATCTGGGACTAGAAACAGGTCTCCCAACCCAGGTCCTGGATCCTTTCTTCAGCACTTGGACCCCCTGCCAGTTCTTAAGTTGGAAAGCAGAAGTACATAGAACCAGCCTCAGCTTTCTAGACCCACTGATGCTTCCACAGATCCAGACTAAAATAGAATGGGGGTGACCGCTCATCACACCTGCTATAGAATTCAAGTTATGTCAAGTAATGTAAAATTCAGCTGACAAGTGAGCAAGACTCTGCCCTCCAGGTGACTCATCTTGGCAGTAGAATGGGCCCCAGCCAAGGTCAAGTGACATCCCCAAGTCTGCCTGTGCTGTTTTCCCCCATCTCATGTTTAGCTAGAAAATGCAAAGCCCAGTCCTTTTGTGAAACGAGACAGGTAGATATCGCTAGGGCCCCCCTGGCTTTGGCTGGATTCACTGGGAATACTGGGAAGGAGAAGCTACACAGGGCAGGGCTTCTAACTGAAGGGTCTCCGGCAGTGAAGAGAGGGAGGTGATGCATTTTCAGTTCAAGCTGGATCCTATTTACTGTTGAAATTATGGCACCATGATTTGTTTGTCTTTTTCTTTTTTTATCGCTGGGGGGTCGGGGCAGGTGATGGAAATGTCATTTCTTTGCCATTGAAAGTTAAACTTCCTTTGGCTAAAGCACTGGGGACTGTGTTATAGAACACATGTACTTCGGCCCCAGTGTGGTCACAAGACTGTCAGTCGTTAGGTCCTAACTCTGACTTTACAGAAGCTTGTGTTTCTTCTATGGCAAAAATCTGAGGAAAGCAGAAGCTTTGAAAAGACACGCAAATTTAAATTCGGGGCTCCCAGGCAAAACTTCCTTTGTTAATTGCACAGTATACAGGCAGCAGTCCTCATTCTTTCAATCATTTCTCATTTAGTGGTGCCGCTAGAGGTCCAGGCTCTGGGCTAGGACCTGGGGATGAGCCAGGGAATGAATGAGTGAACAGATGAATGAACACGTGCCCCCCCATTCTAGGGGCCATTTCTATCCTACCTTTCTCATTCTCCTAGTGACACTTGCAATTATTAAATGTCTGCTTCCCTGTTAGACTGTAAACCCATGCACGACTGCAAAGATTGTTTCTGTCTTATTTATCCCTCTGAGCCCTGCCCCTGGCTCAGCCCCAGGCACATCTGTATTTGTTCAATGGAGGATGGTTGGTTGGATGGAAGGATGGGTTGGCAAATAGATGTGCAAGTGAGAGAGAGTGGGTTTCACCAGATATTTTTTTCATTTCCTTACATATTTATTTTTATGTATATTTTCACTTTCCTGCCTTCATTTATTTATAGCTTACCTTATTCTAGAAAGGATTTAGGGCATCTTCATCAGAGGTGAAAGTTTTAATTTTGGGCCCCGAAGCTAACATTTCAGAATGTGTCCCCATATCCTTAGTTCATCATAATTCAGAATTGGATAACATTTTCTGAACACCTGCCCCAGGCAAGATGGGTCCTAGAGGGATCACAAAGCATGATTATTGCCCTCCAGATGCTTTGAGTGTAGTGGCATAAGAGGTACACGCCCGGGTGACAACAGTTCTGGGAGAATGAAGGGATTTATCCAAGGGACACTAATGTGGTGGAAGCAAAGGGGAAGGAAGCGCATTTGCCTGAACAGAACCAATCACGCCCTGTTCTTTGTCTATCCCCCGCAATGCTGGTCATTCGGCAGTTGCTCGGTACTTTTCAAAGAGATTTTATTAACATATAGAGAAATTAGGTGCCACTTGGCACAAAGATTTATTTTCTTAGTGTCCATGCAAACCAACTACTTCAGTTGCCCATTTTGCTGGAAGGCAGTGCACAGAAATGAACATACTTTGGGAATTCTTTTGACTCCTTTTATTGTAAACCATAATACACACCAATCCATTTGTTAGGCTGTGGACTGGGTGCTGGACGATGTTAAAGAGATGACAGCCCAGTGCAGACAAGTAAACAGGGGATCATAATACAGTGTAATGAGTAGTGACTGAGGTCTACACCTATGGTGCTTTGGGAACAAAAGGAGGGCTGCTTAACGTGGGCCAGGGGCTTCAAGGAAGCTTCTCCAAAAACCAGTGGGACTTAGCCAAGAGAAGAAGGAGGTGAAAAGGATGTTCCAGAAAGACAGAGCCCTCTGAACAATGACGCAGGGACATAAAAGGGCGCAACATGTTTGGGAAACGATGAGCCATTCTGTTTCGCAGTGGCATGGAAGGCATGGCGGGGTGAGGGGTTTACAGAGACATTCCGAGGTGAAGCCAGAGAAGGCGGCAGGTGCTAGATCATGAATGGTGTGATGAGTTGTGCTAAGGAGTTCAGGTTTTATTTCAATGCAGTAAGGCAGCAGACGCTGCAGGATTTTGAAGCAGGAGAGTGACATGATCATTCTCAAAAAATCTTGAGCATGAGGCAGAGTGGATGGAGAAGGAACAGGCTGGTGGCAGGGAGGTCAGTTAGGAGGCTGTGATTCTGCAGCCTGGATTAAGGCAGGGAAGGGAGAACAGTGAGGACAGATGGATTCAACGCCATTGCCGACATATCTGTGAAAACCAGAAACCGCTCAAGAGAGAAGCCAGCACTGGGCCTTCTGGTTTTCAGTGTAAACTGCTCTCACCGACCTGCATTTCATCAACCTCTGCTGCTGGAATCCAATTCATTTCAGACGATTTTGGAACACTCTCACATTGGCAAGAGGAAAACTTTATAAGCAAATCGAACCCTTTTCCTTTTACGTTCATCCATCAAAAGTGAACCCTTTCACCTCAAGCTTTCAGCAGGAAGATTTTTCTCTGAATTTTCTTAATCCATGGGGATAAAGGGATGGCAATTCTGCAGCTCAAGTCTATTCCAAATTGCTCCTTAAAAGTGCCCGGGCTCCTGGTTGTTGACAATGCTTTTCAACCCTCCTGCATACTGGATCTGATCTGGGGGGTTTTAACACGTTCAATGGCCAAGGCACACCTCCAACCCAGCACATCAGGGCCTCTGGGGATGGAGCCTGGGCATCAGCTTTTGTTAAAACTCCCCAGGTGAGTCCAGGGTGCAGGCAAGTTTGAGAACCACTGAAGGAGAGGAACTGTGCTAACTGACCCAGTAACCACGTGGAATCTACTTCCTACACCTCTTGGGAGAGGTGCACTGAGGCCAGGAAAGGTGCATCTTAGTTCTCTGACTACATGAAAGTGTTATATTTTATGAAAAATTTCCTAAGGAACGAAAGGATAGAAACGTAAACTGAGCTACCTGAAGGCAAGGTGAGAAGAGATTTGAACGTCCCACGGTTCATTCCTCTGCCCCAAGCTTGCCTGTATGCATTGAAACAATCTATCTCAGGTAGATTCCCTTCCATCCTAATCTGGGGCAATTCCAGGACACCTGCAGCCCTCACCACTGCTGCACGCTCACCCTGCCTCAGCGAGCCTGGGGCTTCTCAGCTTTTCCCACCAAGTGTCTCTAATGGCAGAAGAAAAGAAGGACCCTGTGAGGCAGTCAAAAATCTCTTCCTCTACCTGTAGGGGAGGAAAAATAATTTTCCCTCTACCCTTCTCAGTTCTTAGTTGAGACACCCCATAATGAAAGACATTATCAAGAGAAAAACAAACAGAAGTTTACGAACATGTATATCTCATGTATACATGGGAGATACCAAGCAAAACTGAGTAACTCACGGAGGGGGCCTAAGCCACTTGTTTATATACCATGTTCAGCTAAAGACAAAATAAAGATGGTGGGGGAGGAGGCCAGTTATGGGAGGCTACCAGAAAAAGCAGGGTAAACAAGGGTGAGGTATAATTTGCAGATTTAAGTCAATGCATTCTTTATTGATGAGGGTTTCTTGTGATACAGTCAAACTCCTCTTCCTGGTACAGACAAGGAGACACTCTTACAAATGAAGATTTCCTTTTTAAATGTACAAGTGCTTTACAAAAAGGAACTGTGCAACTGGCTGCCAAACGCACACCGGTGTGTGCCCCTTCCTGACGGCAGAGACCAGAGAGAGTTTTCTCACAGGTCACAAAACCAAGCACTCAAGACATTGAACAAGATAAAATGAAAACCTCATCAGACCAGTGGTCTTCCTCCTTGTGGCAAATGACACACAAAGACAAAGATTAAAAAAACAAAAACAAAAAAACAGTGACCATCTCTGGGAGGAAAAGGATCAATAAACCAAGAGTAGTCTTTCAAATTTCCCAAGAGTCGCTGAGTCCAAGAAGTTAACCCCACAAGTATTTTCTCCTGTTAATCTAATTTTAGAAAAGAGACAAACTCTTATCACTCTCCTTTGCAACAGACCCTGCAGGCAGAGATCTGGGAGACTGACTTGGTGAGAATTCTCGTCTTCTGCTGGCTTTTATTGGCTTCCCAGGATCTCCTAACTGCAACAGCCTTGGCATGAGTAATTGCATCCCATCCTCATCACCAACTGTTAGGAAGAAATTTTCCTCTACCCTCCTAGGTTCTTCTGGCTGGTCTAAGAGTTAATTTGACATAAGGCATATTAACAGGAGAAAATCAGACCAAAGTTTAATAACATGTATACACGGGAGAGACCCAGGAAAACTGAATAACTCACCAAAATGGCTGAAACTCTCACCTTAAAGACAAAAGAAGATGTTGGGGGTAGTGGTTTGGGACTTCAAAGGGGTTGGGGAGGCAACTGACATGGAGATGGAAAAGCAAATTTGTGTAAACTAATGTTTGCTGGGCCATACAGAGACAATGGGACACAGAGAGGAATTTTAACAAACAGACTTTCCTAGGCTTCTCCTTGTCTACACACCTAGTCATATTATATATATCTATGGTGACGGCTCCCTTTCTGGAACAGGTCCACTATCTACATTCTTTAGGCAGTTAGGAGGAAGGTCAAAGTTTTTTCCTGAATCTATTGCGCCTTTTTTTCAGCTGAAATTATCTGCATGTCAAAGAGACATTTTGGGGTGGCAAGTTTTGCTCCCTTACACCAACTAGGGGCAATTCTGTCCCCAAGGGGATGTTTGGCAATGTCTAGAGATACTTTTGGTTATCACAACTGGGAAGGAAGTGCTACTGGAATCTAGTCTGTAGAGGTCAAGGGTGCTGCTAAACATCCTACAATGCACAGGACAGTCCAGAGAACAAAGTGTTATCTGGTCCAAATGTTAGTAGAATTGAGGTTGAGGAAGAACCCTGAAATAAGGGGAAAGAAAAGACTCTATGGTGGAGATGGGAATCTCTGCCAGTGCCTTCAGTCTGCACTGTGCTGGGAGTCAGGAGACCCAGGTTCCATGCAGAGGATAATGCTGAAGATGATGGTGATGACAATGACAATGACAATGACAACAGTGATTTCATTTGTCCACACAGTAGTTGACAGTGGAATATCACATTCATTTCCTTTATTCCCCCCCACTGTGGAAGAGGAAACCGCAGCCCAGAGAAAATAAGTGACTTCTTCAATATCTGTTTCAAGGTGTAGTGTTTGTTTCTCGTTTTTTCTTTTCCTCCTTCTTCTGGGATGCCAGTATCTGACTGCCTCCCCAACTGCCTATGTTGGGACAATTCCCTAATGTATAAGTGTGGAAGCTGAAGAGAGCAGATGCTAGCATTCCCAGTCTTTCTTGAGAATAGGGTGTGAACCAATCAGCCTCACCCATCTTTGAATCAGGAATCAGTGACCACAGTGAAGCAGGGGCAGGGGCAAATTCTTTCTTGCAGTGGTGGTGATGGAAGTGGTGGTGATGGTGGTGGTGGTGATGGTTCTGATGGTGGTGATCGTGGTGATAGTGGTGGAGGTGGTGATGGTGGTGTTGGTGGTGATGCTGGTGGAGGTGGTGATGGCGGTGGTGGTGATGGTGGAGGTGGTGATGGCAGTGGTGGTGGCGGTGGTGGTGACTGTGATGGTGGTGGAGCTGGTGATGGTGGTGGTGGTGGAGGTGGTGGTGGAGGTGGTGGTAGAGCTGGTGATGGTGGTGGTGGTGATGGTGGTAGAGGTGGTAATGGTGGTGGTGGTGATGGTGGTGGTGGTGGTAATGGTGGTGATGGTAGAGGTGGTGGTGGTGGTGGAGGTGGTGGTGGTGGAGGCGGTGGTGATGGTGGTGGTGGTGGAGGTGGTAGTGGTGGTGGTGGTGATGGTGGTGGTAGAGGTGGTAGTGGTGGTGGTAGTGGTGGTGGTGGTAGAGGTGGTGGTGTGGTAGTGGTGGTGGTGGTGATGGTGGTGGTGGTGGTGGTGGTGGTGGTGATGGTGGTGGTGGTAGAGGTGGTAGTGGTGGTGGTGGTGATGGTGGTGGTGGTAGAGGTGGTAGTGGTGGTGGTAGAGGTGGTAGTGGTGGTGGTGGTGATGGTGGTGGTGGGAGAGGTGGTGATGGTGTTGGTGGTGATGGTCGTGGTGGTGATGGTGGTGATGGTGGTGGAGGTGGTAATGGTGGTGGTGGTAGAGGTGGTGGGGGTGGTGGAGGTGGTGATGGTGGTGGTGGTGGTGGTGGTGGTGGTGGTGGTGGTGGAGGTGGTGGTGGAGGTGGTGGTGGTAGAGGTGGTGGTGGTGATGGTGTTGGAGGTGGTGATGGTGGTGGTGGTGGTAGAGGTGGAGGTGGTGATGGTGGAGGTGGTGGAGGTGGTGATGGTGGTGGTGGTGGAGGTGGTGATGGTGGTGGTGGTGGAGGTGGTGATAGTGGTGGTGGTGATAGAGGTGGTGATGGTTATGGTGGTGATGTGGTGGAGGTGGTGATGGTGGTGGTGGTGATGGTGGTGGTGGTGATGGTTCTGATGGTGGTGATCGTGGTGATAGTGGTGGAGGTGGTGATGGTGGTGGTGGTGATGGTGGAGGTGGTGATGGCAGTGGTGGTGGTGGTGGTGGTGGAGGTGGTGGTAGAGCTGGTGATGGTGGTGGTGGTGATGGTGGTGATGGTGGTAGAGGTGGTAATGGTGGTGGTGGTGGTGGTGATGGTGGTGGTGGTAGAGGTGGTGATGGTGGTGGTGGTGATGGTGGTGATGGTGGTAGAGGTGGTAATGGTGGTGGTGGTGGTGGTGATGGTGGTGGTGGTAGAGGTGGTAGTGGTGGTGGTGGTAGAGGCAGTGGTGGTGGTGAAGGTGGTGATGGTGGTGGTGGTGGTGATGGTGGTGGTGGTAGAGGTGGTAGTGGTGGTGGTGGTGATGGTGGTGGTGGGAGAGATGGTGGTGGTGGTGATGGTGGTGATGGTGGTGGAGGTGGTAATGGTGGTGGTGGTAGAGGTGATGGTGGTGGTGGAGGTGGTGATGGTGGTGGTGGTGGTGGTAGAGGTGGTGGTGGTAGAGGTGGAGGTGGTGATGGTGGAGGTGGTGGTGGTGGTGATGGTGATGGAGGTGGTGATGGTGGTGGTGGTGGAGGTGGTGATGGTGGTGGTGGTGGAGGTGGTGATGGTGGTGGTGTGGTGGTGGAGGTGGCATTTAGTGTCCAAGGCCACTGATATTATGGGTGTCTGCTGAGCTGCCTGGGTCAGGCAGTGGAGAAGGCAGCAGCTTCTCTCCAGGCTGGTTTGGTGCCTATGGTTCCAGCAATGGATCTGGCTGT
The DNA here is from genome assembly GCF_009873245.2 of Balaenoptera musculus. NCBI lineage: Eukaryota > Metazoa > Chordata > Mammalia > Artiodactyla > Balaenopteridae > Balaenoptera > Balaenoptera musculus. Next base: position 71,120,521 of record NC_045788.1, read on the forward strand.
ATAGTAATCTTGTGTTTCCATTTGTTTTCCCATCGTTCTTGGCATGCTGTGTGCTATGTGATACTCTTTCACAACATTCCGTCTTGACTTCAATCAGCCAGAATCAGTTTTTTTGCCTACAATGAAGAATCCTGACTGATATACTCTTTGTAATGACCTTGAGCTGGTCCAAGTTTGCTTAGCTCTCAGCTCTGCATAGAGCTCAAACATGAATCTAATGGGACCTGCACAGGGAGCCAAATCAGAATCTCAGATGCTGCTCAGAATGGCTCATCTCCTCCAAGATCCAGGCTTTGCCACTCACTCAAGGTGGTGTGTCTGGCTCCTTCTTCCCTTAGGTTGAGTGCTCTCCCTGGGGCTCCTGAGCTCCCACTGCCCTTAGCCTTACCTTGGGCCACTGCTCCCCAGTTGGCCAGGAGACCCAGGCATGTGTAAATTGCATTTGTGAATACAACTTGAACTCTTTTCCCAGAAACCATTTTAGGCCCCATATCACCTATCATTTCTAAAATTCTCCATCTTGGGCTGGGACCCATTATGACATATGCATTTGCTGCTGAGGGCATGCAATCCAGGCAACCCATCCCAGGCCACTGCTCACTAGAGGCCAGCAGCCTGCGGATGGAGAGGGGACCAGAAAGGGCTCTCTGCGGGAGTGCTAGGGCTCCTTTTCAGCACCCCACCCCCAGGAGAGTCAGCAAAGAAGGAATCTGATGGCTCTGAGGGGCAGTGATCAATCCTTGGAGCCTTCCAGCCACCTCTCAGTGAGCCTGTGAGGCACGTGGTCCATTTGTTCTCTAGAGCAGGTGGTATCATGTTTCTTGTGGGCACGGAGGCCTGGCAGGCAGCCACGGGCCGTGGAGGCAGTGTGACACCAAATCCTTCCCTTGTGATACCCAGGTGGTGAAGACAGAACAGGAAAGACAGGCTCCTGTGACTCTCAGGAGGGGCCCAAAGATACTGTCTAGAGGGAGGTGAATCTCTTTATTTCTGTCACACAGACAGCCATGAAGTCTAAGGCCAGAAAGGGCAAAGCAAAGCTGGCAGGGGCTTAGTTTACATACTGTGGGAGGTGGAGGGTGCAGGGGAGACCAGCAGTGCAGACGGGTAGGGGGACCCTGCCCCAGGAGTGGAAGCCTAGGATCCTCTTGGCACCTGCTCCTGGCATCCCCTCCCTGAGAGCCCCCATTCCAGCCTGTGGTGCAGGCTTCCTTCCCTTCCGAAGTTTCCCCTGAAGCTAGTTTTCTTCCCTTCCTTCAGTAATGGGTTCTGCCATGTCACATTGAGATCATCAGAAATGGTTTTCCTATCCTTCCCAGAAAGGCTGATGCAATGCTATGGAATGGCTTTGGTATCTTTGGGATGCAGAAATTTTAAATATTTACACGGTCCAATCTATTAATCTCTTCTTTTATTGTAACTGCCTTGGTGTCAGGCTAAGAGAAGCTTTCCCTGCCTTAAGATTATTTAACAGTTTCAATGTTATCTTCCAGTAATGTTTTATTTCTCTCTTGCAACCATTTGGAAGTAATATTAGTCCAAAGAGTGATGTAGGGATGGAATGTTATCTTTCTCCTAAACAGGCATTGGCTCCAGGGCTGCTGGGTGAACTTATCCTTTCTTCACTCACTTGAAATGTCACCTTTGTAACAAAAAGAACATTCTTATGTATTCTTGACATTATTATTTTGCCCCATTGATTTGTTTTTGCTTTTAGGATCATTTGGTTTGGGAAGATTTGTGAAGTCAAAGCCAACAGAACTAATGTAATTTATTGGGAGTCTTTGCAAGGCTTGACAAAAGAAAATTCACCAGCTGTCGCCATTGTGACTGGGGCATGGCTTGGGTGTCCTCCCCTGTCCATTGACAGTTGGCCAGCAAGCTTGAAGAGCAATGACAAAAATGTTAGACAAAGGGTCAGGGGAGGCCAGGGCTGGAAGGACATTTAGAAATCATCTTCTGGTGCAAGGGTTTTCCTTCCCAGCCATGGGAACAGAGGTCCAGAGAGGATAAGCAAGACCCCACATGTAGGGACCGGTAGACCTTGGATGGGAACTCAGGGCTCCATCCATAAGCTACTTGCCCTGGACAGCTCCCGTAGCCTTTCCTGCCTTCCTGCCCACTGCCTCTACTCGAATGCTCACCTTTTCATCTCTCACCTGGCCAATGACTTTTGTATCAGCATCCTTCTCTCTGATCTCCATTTCCTCTGTCTGACTGAGGGAACATCTCTAGGTGGGGATCATGTCATTCCTCTTTTGAAAATCCTAGGTCAGTGGCTCCTCACTGAAGTTAAAAAGAGCCTGATGCTTAAGATTTCTACACTCTGGCACCCAACAAAATTATCTCTTGTTTTCCTCTGCTGTAAATTGTAAGCTCCAACAAGATAGGATTCCTCGTCACGTCCTGTATATTCCTCCCTGAACCCCTAATTGCCCTTCTTCTTCCCAGATGGCCTCCTAAACCATATCCACCCTTCAAATCCTGGTCCAAAGGTTAACAAAGTTGTCCACATTCCAGAAAGGTTAAGTGAGTTGTCCAAATTTGTCTTCTTCTGTGATGCCTAAGGCTGAAGATGTCTCTCCTTCCCCCAGGTGCTTCTCAGGTGTGTAATGCTCTCTGCCTCACTGTCCAGTTATTTCCTAAACTGTGTGCTCCATGGGGACAGAGATGGTGGCTTTCACATCTGCATCTTCTGGTACCTCGCACAGTAGGTGCTAAGTGATACATGGCGTTACTAAATAACACAGGACAAAAAGATAAGTGAAAGATTTCCCTCCCTGCCAATCTCAGAGCCTTTATTGGTTCCCACGAGTGAGGATGGAACACATTCCTAGATTACTCAATGACTGAATAAGCTCACTAAAGCGCTGCAGATGATTTTGGGGGAATTATGAAAGGAGCTGGCATACCGAAATGGCAAATGCAGTCCTATTTTCAAAAAGAGGGTGAAGATGTACTCTGAAACCTATTGATATAAAAGTTTGAAGTCCATTTGGACAAAGCTGTAGACTGTATTGTAAAAGGGCTGCGTTATGGGCATTCAGCACAGGTTTATGAAGAACTTGTAATGATGCTAACGTCTATGCTGTCACATCAGTTACCTCATTTAATTTTCACAACTCTATGAAGAAGAGTTTGCGTTATTATTATACTCATTTTGTAGATGAGAAAACTGAGATTCAGAAAGGTTATGTAAGTTGCCCCAAACTGTGCAACTAACAAGTAGGATTTGAATCCAGGACCTTCTCTTTCCAAAGCTGGTGCTCCTTTCATTACCTCATGCTGCCTTTGACATGGGTCTAGCAGAGGACTTGGCACACAGTGAGTATTTAATTTTAGTTCTCTCATTCTGGGTCAAAAATGTGATATGCCAAAGTTAATTTATCCATGGACTGCATTAGTGGAAGCATTCTTCCTGGATCAAGGCAGGACCAGTCCTGTGTTGGTCCAAGCCGAGCTGCCCATGCCTGGAACATTGGGTTCAGAGGAGCCAGGCAGGCAGAGTAAGAGTGCCCTCCACCATCTTCTGCTGCCTTGAATGGGTAGTGGTGGGTACCTCATATTGGTGGTTCCAGCGATACAATGAGATAAAGCAGAGGAAGCAATTAGCACAGTCTGTCACTTACGATCTGCTCAGCAAATGCTGGTTTCCTCGCCTCTGGGCTCCAGACATAAGGGAAACTTGCCAACGTGGAAGATGTTCACACCGAGAGAGGAGCATCTCAGGACACTGGTACTTGAGGAGCATCACCCAGACATGTTGGGTCTGGAGAGTGTTTGGAGCCCACAGCGCCAGAGCTGTGAAAGAGGGTCCTCCACCTCCCCAGAATCCAGCATCTCCTTCCAAAGCCTCCTGGGACCTGAAGGCTTCCTGGAACCCACTTTTCTCCTGGGCACTGGCATGGTTTTCTTCTGGGCAATGCAAGGAAAAATAACAAAGGTCTGGAAGCAAATCATTTGTGATTATTGATTTAATAATATTAATAAAACTCTGTAAGTTACAAATTGGCATCCAATAGAGCAGGCTTTCTCCTACTGTTGTTTATACACACTTCATGTATGTTTATGTGTTTGGGAGGTTTTTCCTTGAGACATAAAAATCTGGGGCTAGCTCTCCAGGGCTCACACTGGCAGGACTGAGAGGCCCTGCACCCGATCTCCATGTGGACCCTTTGCTCTATTAAGAGCCACTGGGAGCCCCACTTCTCACCAAGTCCTCTTGCAAGCACCAGGTCACCTGAGGAGGGGGGGAGAAAATGCAGGAGAATCACCCCCAACCCCTCCTCCATCTTGGTGAGCCCACTCTGAGCATACATCACATTGCAAGACAAATGATGTATGCAGAACATCACATGTGCTCTCCTTCTCCTGACACCACCACTTCTTGCTAATCCCCAGAATACAGAATGGAATACATTCCATCCTCAAGAGATACAGCCATTGCCTCTTCAGTAAGGAGAGGTTTTCAGCCCAAGAGCTGCATCTGGGGAGCCCTGTTAGCTGCCCAACTTAGCAGACGCCAACCTCCATAATGTCACATGAGTCCTCCCCAGCCTGTCCTTAATACACACTCACACATACCCATCCCATTAAACTGTGTTTGGTGTCTTTCAGATAACAGAGCTTCTTGCGCTACACAGCTAATACTCTTACTGCCAAACTTAATTATCTCAGTAACTCAAGCTCACATTAAAAGCGAGAGATGGGTCCACTTTATCCTCATCATGAATTAGTAATCTTTCTCTCTGGAGATGCCTTCCCCGAAAATGCTCACCGAAGGTATCTGCGCTGAATTAACTGTCTTCGTCTTAGGTTCCTGCCTCCCGGGAGTGTTGTGGACTTCTGTTTAGAGTAGATGAGATCATCCACCTTCCTCCTTCCTTCCTTCCCTCTCAGTTCAAGTTGGGTCCCCGGCCAGGGAGACCGTGTACCCCACACAAGTGCCTCCTGGGAATGAAGAGGCAGCTATGATAGGAGAAAAGAGCACTGGACTTTTTTGAGAGCCGACTCCGCCACTGACAGCTGTGTGACTCAGGGAAGTCACACTCTCTCCGAACCTCAATTCTTCATCTGCAAAATGGGAAGCCCTCCCTACCTCATCATGTTGTTCTGGGTGTCAGAAGAGGAGAAAAAGCCACAAAAGTGCTTCAAAAACTACAAACTCTTATAAAATGTTATTCATTTCTGTTAAATGATCTCTGGATTGTAAGCAGACTGCCTGAGGACACTGCATAGGTGCTGGGAGCTACCAGGTTTCTACCTAAAACACTGGGAAAAAAATCCTATCCCTCAGCAACTGTGAGCCCTGGAAGAGCAAAACAAATCTGTCTATTAGCAAAATAAGAGTAAAGAAAATAACAAAATTAATAAGCATAACGATCCTGACAATAGCTGATGTTTTGAGTGCTTTCTATGTAGCAGGCATCACCCCAAGCATGTCATATATGTTTAACTTGTGCGTGCCCCTATTGTGCTCTGCTGGAGCTGGCTGGTAAGGCTTGGGAGGGCGATTGTTAAATATCCAGGAATTTTCTGAGCCATTGTTAAACCATTCATAAGTGAAAACCGACCACGGTGAGAGTATTTACACATGAGAAATTGGCAAGTGTTACAAACTAGGACTTTTTGTTTATTTATTAATTGAACCAGTTTACCAGGATTTATATATTTTCCATCTCTTACAGCTGGGAAATAGAGGTCCAGAGAGATTAGATGAAGATAATAAAATAATACTTTGATGTTGAAATGTTCCCCATAGGTTGCTGCTTTTCCCCTTTCTTCTTCTAAATCTCCCATTTACTTTTTTTAGTTTTCATCCATAATTATTTCATTAGAAATAACAACAACAATAAAAACCCATTTCTCAGATTTCCTATGGGTCAGACACTTGGCTAGGAGCCTTGGAGCTTTGGATACCTGGCTTCTAGCCTCTACCGTTAATGGGAAGAAAAACACATGGACAGGTGGTTCTCAATCCTGGCTGCACATCTGAATCACTCCTCAGGAAAAAAGTTCTTCCTCCTGAGAAGAACTCGCTCAAATTATGGAAAGGCCACACCAGTGCAAGGAATGGTTAGGCCACATGATTTGCTCAGTTTACAAAGCTTTCAGAATTACCTGTCAAAAAAGTACCTGAGGAGCCCTGGAAAGCTCTGTGAAAACCGAAGCCCAGAGAGGTAGTGACACATAGCAGATTAGTGCCAGAGCCAAGGGATGATTCCCAGCGAGGGCTCCGCCCATCCCTCCTGATGTCCCTCCTCCCGCACAGCCCAGGGTCCTGCGGCCATCCCTCCTGAGCCCCACTGTACACCCACCTTTCCCTCCTTTTTCTCTCCCTTCCCTCTTTCATTTCTCAAATATTTAATGACCACAGGGCATAGGTCGTGGCACTGAACGGGTGCTCAGTATGTACTGGTTTTGGATGGATAGATGAGTGAATGGCTGCATTCCTCACAATTCTGGGCTCTGGGGGCTACAGGAATGAATGAGACGTGGTCTCAGCCTCAAGATGCTCAGAGTCTAGGGTCTAGTTGGAGGCATAGCAGGGTGGAGGAGAAAGCGTGCCATTGCACAAGAACAAACATGCAGCAGAAACCTGGATCTGCATGGAATGTGGGCAAAGGATTTGACTAGCGTGAGCCTCAGCTTCCTCACCTGAAAATTGAAGGTATTAAGGCCCTCACCATGTGGTGGTGCTGAGATTTAAATGACATCATGTATAAAGTCATCTAGGAAGTCTCCCAGCACATAGTAGGGATTAATATTATTATTCATGCCTTAGACCAAGAGTTGGAAAGCAAAAGAGCCAAGAAGACAGGGATCTAAAGCCAAAGCTTCGTGTCAGGTGGTTGCTCATCTCAAGGAGAAATCTAAATCATTCCTGGTGACATCCTTTGCAGCATTTCTTCCTGCTTTGCCAAGTCTGCTCCTAGCCCGGACATGCCAGAGCTGGACAGCCAAAGGCAAGTTCACTGCTCTGCTGTTAGAAATGGCTCAGAGATGCTCAGATATTCCTACATACCCAGAGACTCCTGGCCCAGACTTAGCTAGTAAATCTCTCCACAGCATTCCCTTGCATATTTCCTCACTCAAAGTAGATTCTCAGCAAATGTTTGTTAGACAAAATTATCTTTTAAGTAAATACACACACAGACACACACTCTCTTCATCCTCATTTCCCTTCCAAGAACACATGCCTCTAAAATGCAAACGCCCAGTTTAATGCATAATAATTGCTGGGTTTCCTTTGGGTAATTTTCAGCGGCTAGAGTGGTTAAGAGGGTATTTGCCAGTGGATTGCCCCCCACCAACACACACACACACACACAATTCTTTATTACTGTACTTTGGTTTTGTTGTTGTTATTATTTGTTTGTTTGTTTACTGCCACTACTATGACACTAACCACAATTTGTAAATACATATTTATGTGTTTATAGTGTGTTTTCTATTATTAGATTGTAAACTTCTCAAGGGCAGAGGTCTTGTCTGCTTTATTCACCAATGAATCTCCAGGCTGTCCACAGAGCCTGACGCTTGGAAGCAGGCAGGAGATGGGTGAATGGGTGAATGGGTGAATGGGTGAATGGAATGGATGGGTGAATGGAGGAGTGGGTGATCAGCCTCAGTGGGTTTAGAAGTGGACGGTGCATTTCCTGAGCTTTGCTCTGAGCTGCGTAGATGGCCTGGTCTCCAGAGGGCCAGGCTAGCTTCCAGCTGACCATGGACCAGGTGTGAGGCACTGGCCTCCAATGTGACTGCTCAGCCCAGGAGCTGCGGGAGATGATGTACTAGAGTACAAGAGGAAAATATTAGGACTTCTTTCTGCATTTATTTTTACCTGAATGAAAAGAAAGAAGGAAAGAAATTCTAGGTTTTCTGATGTAGCCAGTTTATTGAGTGGACTAATGTCAATAGGGACAAGGAAAAACAGCTTCATTTTTCTTCCACAGCTGCCTTCAGACATGCCTTTTTCAATCTCCTTTCCCATCCTTGATAACAGCTCAGACAGAAACCTTAACTTTTTGGTTACTTTTAGTTCTATGAACGATCTCGTGTTCAGGTATTAAAAAGTTCAGGCCAGTCTAAATTAAAACTTCAAACTCACATCCAATTAAAGAATTGTTCTCTCCCCTGTCTCAGGCCTAACTCATGGCTTGAGGACCTGCAATAGGAAATGGGGGAGGGGGTGCTCTTTCACTCCTCCAGGTTGGGGGCAGGGGAGGGAGCATCAGAAGAAAAGGGCCAAAAGGTCCTGCATGATGGTTTATGCTGTTTTAATCTGGCTGCTGTTGCCTTCTGTGATGGCTTATCACAGAATATTGAATAGAGTTCTCTGCGCTACACAGTAGGACCTTGTTGTCTGTCCATTCTATATATAAGAGTTTGCCTCTGCCAATCCCAAACTCCCAATCCTTCTCTCCCCGCCTCAACTTGACAACCACAAGTCTGTTCTCTATGTCTGTGAGTCTGTTTCTGTTTTGTAGATAAGTTCATTTGTGTCATATTTTAGATTCCATGTATAAGCGATATCACATGGTATTTGTCTTTCTCTCTGACTTATTTTGCTTAGTGTGATAATCTCTAGATCCATCCATGTAGCTGCAAATGGCATTATTTCATTCTTTTTTATGGATGAGTAGTATTCCTTTATCTATCTATCTATCTATATATCTATATCTATCTATCTATATCTATCTATCATCTATATATATATATATATATATATCTATATATATATATCTATATCTCACATCTTCTTTATCCTAGAATGGAGGGGTCTTTATTCCACATTCTCTTTGTGTGTATAATTGGTAAACAAACAAACAAACAAAACGTGCTGGGAAGGGATACTCAAACTTTTTTTACTGATAGATGCTCTTTCAAAAAAAGCTTGGGGAAACTGCTGGTCTCAAGAGATGTTGCAAAAAGATAATTTGTGACACAAAGAACCAGATTTGGCAAAAAATAGTTTTGAAAACATAAAATTCTGTTTCATGAATTAACTGATGATTTAATGTCACAGACTTGTAACCACGGCATGAGAATCTTTACAATTAGAAATACATACGGGGGAAAGTGGGGGTGGGGTGGGTGGTGGTGGTGGGATGAACTGGGCGATTGGGATTGACATGTATACACTCATATGTATAAAATAGATAACTAATAAGAGCCTGCTGTATAAAAAATAAATTAATGAAATTAAATTAAAAAAAGAAATACATACACACATGCACATATATATGTGCATGTGTATATATATATATATATATATATATATATATAAATGAAGAAAGCTAAAGGGACTGGCTTTGACATCTGATGAATAGTTCCCAATAAATGCTCACTCCATTGAAAGTGATATGATTTCTAAATATCTCCAAGGTTAATGTAAAAGGCATTCTCATCTTGCTTCAGATTTCAGGTAACTAGATCAAGCAGATTTTGGACATCAACTTATGTATACTTGATTTAGCTTATAAATATCGGGACTAAATAGATGCTCCCTGGTGGGAAGCAAAGTAGAAAACATCAACGATCAAGACAAACTGAGAAGCCCTTCTCAGCAAGGATGTGCTATGCAGTTGTCACCCGGGTAGAGTTGCCCCAAGGCAGCAGGCCAAGACAAATGTCTTGGAGTTGGAGTACAAACACAGGCATGATATTAAAATGTTTAAAGACAACACCAACTTTTGTCCTAGAAATATCTATCGTACAAAATATTGTGAATTAAGTGTTACAGTCTAAGTGAAAGGATTTTGAAAGGTAGAACATTTATCTTTTTACCACCTGCCCCTAGCAGAGGACCTGGTGCAATGCAACTTCCTATCTGTGGATGAACCAAATACATGAACGATATGCCAGGAAGGCACACACCCAAGCTTGAGCAATGTCTTCCGTGCAGATTGTGGAAGATCAGACCATTTTAGTTACATTTCTCCTGACAAACATTTAACCTGATCTCGAAAATCAAAAATGGTGACATTTGCAGCTTCCTAAAACTCAAATAAACCATTGACATTTCCGTGGACAGAAGCCAAACCACAGGGAACTTATTTCCAATTTAGTCTCTCCAGCTTCAACAAGAGCGTTAATTCCACTTGCTGACGGGAAGTGCCAAGAAGACATTTTTAATCGGCAGGATCACATAACTTGAACCGGCTTAACGTGTGAAATGTCTGATGTTTATTTTATCCGTGATTTGCATTCAGTTAAAATTTTGCTGCCAGAGATCTGGGCCAAGCAGCCTTCTTTCACAGCTGTTTCTCTACAAAGCAATTTCACAAAGACAGGATGTTGTCCTAAAAAAGGGTCTTTTGGTTCTCTGCTGGACAGGCCAGCAGCTGGCTGGGTGTCACAAACAAACCAGAAAAGCATGTTCAGGGATGCCAGCTCACTAGGGAAGCTGGGTCTACAGCTTCAAAGGCAGAGCAGCAGTGAATTGGAGTGGTAGTAAATAATGAGGGGAGGTTGTTGATTTCATAGAGGGCCCAGGAAAGCAAAGGCTGGGAATACTAAGGGTCCTAGAGGGGGTGAGTGCCTGAAGCTGGTTAGGGAGACAGAGGAATACAAAGTCAGCCCGGAGTGGAGACTGGTCTTTAACGGGTCTCACAGAGATGCGGAAACAGGTGAGCACAGACAACAAATTTGTTTCCCAGATCTGAAAAATCTCATTTGATTTAGTTGTGCTAACAAACATCAGGAATATGGTATTTGTCATGGTAATAGTAACAGCAGATATTTATTGAGCCTTCACTCCCAGGCGCTGTACTAAGTGCTTTTCGTGCCTTTTCCCATTTGATGTCTGAGACTCTGAGATGAAAAGCTTCATAACTCTCAAATATAGGTGGGGAAACTGAGACTCAGAGGTAGGAAGTAACTCACCCCAAATCCACAGAAAGGGCATGAAAGTTAGCATGTGAATCTAGTTCATTAGCTTGAAAGCATGTTCTCTAAACCATGGCTTTTTTCAATTCCCAAATTAAAACAAACAAACAAAAAAAAACCAGAAAAAAAAAAAAACAGCAACACTGCAGTGCAGAAGGGAAAGGATGGCCTTTACAATTAAATGTTTCTGGGTCAACTGGATATTCATTTAGGAAAAAGAAGTATTTTAACCCCTACCTCTCACCACACACAGAAATCAATCCCGATTGAGTTACAGATCAATAAAGCTTTAGAAGAAAACACAGGAGAATATCTTTATGCCCTTGGAGTAGGTAACAATCCCTTACACAGGGCAAAAAATCACTAATCATAAATAATAAAATTGATAAATTGGATTACTGTCGTCCCTCAATATCCATGGGGGGCTGGTTCCCGAACTCACCATAGATGCCAAAATCTGCATATGCTGAAGTCCCACAGGCAGCCCTCCACATCCTTGGATTCTGCTTCCCAGGATTCAATCATCCATGGATTGTAAACATAGTACTACCTGTATATGTATTGAAAAAAAATCTGCATATAAGTGGACCCATGTAGTTCAAACCCGAGTTGTTCTAGGGTCAACTGCATATTAAAATTAAGAAACTCTGCTCATGAAAAGACACTACTGAGAAAGTAAAAATGCAACCCACAGAGTGGAAGAAGATACTTGTAATACATGTAGAACTAGTGTCCAACTTCTGTAACTCAGTAAGCAAAAGACAGAAAACCCAGAAGAAAACAGGCAAAAGACTTGAATAGACACTTCACAAAAGAGAATATCCAAATGGCCAGTAAGCTTACGAAAAAAATGACTTAAGTTATTAGTCATCAGGAAAATGCAAATTAAAATCAATATGAAATCTGAGAACACACCCATCAGAATGACCAAATTTTAAAAGATGGGAAATGCCTAGTATTGGCAAGGATGTGGAGCAACCAGAACTCTCATAAGCTGCCAGTAAATTAAATTGGCACAAGAACTTTGGAAAACAGTTTGGTAGTATCTACTATAGCTGAATATATACATATTTTATATATAACTTCACTCCTACTATAGGTCTAACAGAAATGTGTATACATGTTCACGAAAAGACATGCACAAGAGTATTCATAGCAATGCTATTCATAACAGGTGAAAACAGAAAACCACCCAAATGCCCATAAAAATAGAATGGGGAAATAAATTATAGTATACTCGCAACATAACAATGGGAATATACAAACTACTGCCACAGGCAACAATATAGGGATCAATCCTACAAATGTGCTTTTGAATGACAGCAGCCAGATACAAATGAGTATATTCTGCCTGTTTCCTTTATTTTTTTTAATTTTTTAATTTTTAAAATTTTTATTGGATTGTAGCTGATTTACAATGTTTCCCTTGTTAAAAGTTAGAAAACAGACAAAAGTCTACTATGCTATAAGTCAGGTTAGTGGTTACCTGGAGAAGGGTGTAGGAACTGGATTAGGTACCAAGGGGGCTGGACTTCTCAGTTCTCAGGTGTGGTGATATTCTGTCTATTGATCTATGTGCTGGCTGCAAAGGTGTAGTCACTTGGTGAAAATTTACTGGGCTGTGCACTTAACGTATCAGCTGGCTATTGCCATAACAAACCACCCCCATACCCAGTGGCAGGCAGTACGTATTTATTTCCTGCTGGCTTGCTGTGGGTAGAGCTCTGGGTTGGGCTGGGCTGGCCTTGGCTCTAAGCTGCAGGATGAGGGCAGGGCCGCTCCACATGTCTCTCTTCCTCCATTAACTGGCAGCTCTCCGAGGCATGTTCTTTTAAGGTGAAAGCCAGGATGAAGAGGGGTGAAAGAAAATACACAGGTCTCTTAAGGTCTAGGCTAGGAACTAGCTGTCCTTTGCTGCCCACGTTTCATTGGCCAAAGCATGTCACGTGGCCAAACCCAACGTCGGTGGGGAAATTGGCTTGTCTCATGAAAGTCAATGTGAGGAGTGACTATTTAGTGAATAACAACCTCATTCAGGAGATTTATCATAGGTGCAGTTTTCTGTGGGAATTTCATATTTCCAAAAAAAATTCTTTTATGGAAACGAAAAAAGGTGTAGGAACCGCTATGCTCCCCTGTCCTCACCCCTCACTCCTCTAGGCCCTTAATGGGGAAGGGATGTGCTTATGAAAATTCTCCATATGAGCACAGGGAAGAAAGAAAGGAAGGACATGCACTTCCCTAGCACACAGTGCACTTCCTGTCTGCTGGCCCAGAGGAAACCGTCTCCGTGGGCAGCCATCCCTGCCAGTTCAATCCTTCCTGTGGATGCAGCTCAAGGGATGGCTCTCAAGGACCACCCAGCTTCCCCATTCCCTGCTCCTCACTTTCAATGGCCCCCTCTTATAGTCAAATTGCTTAACAAAGGCAGACCTTTTTCAACAAGAAGGAAAGAGGTGAATATTTATTTATTTATTATTTTTAACAGGAGAAAATCAAGCAAAAGTTTAATAACATGTATACACGGGAGAGACCCAGGAGAACTGAATAGCTCACCAAAATGGCTGAATCTCTCACCTTAAATATCATCTTCAGCTAAAGATAAAAGAGGATACTGGGAAACTAGTGAATATAACAAAAAAGAAGCAGACTCTCAGACACAGAGAACAAACCAGTGGCCACTAGTGGGGAGAGGGAAGGGGGGAGGGGCAATATCGGGGTAGGGGGTGTGTACCTAGAGGTACAAACCACTAGGTACAAAATAACCCACAAGGATACGTTGTACAATACAGGGAATATAGTCAACATTCTATAATAACCATAAATGGAGTGTAACCTTTAAAAAATGTGAAGTACCACATTGTATACCTGCAATTATACAACACTGTACAGCAACTATATGCCAATTAAAAAAAAAAGCTGTTGGGGGTAGTGGCTTAGGACCTCAAAGGGGAGGAAGGCAATTCATGTAGAGATGGAAAAGTAAATGTTTGGTAAACAAATGTTTGTGGGGGGCACTGCAGAGACCATGGTACCCAGAGTGGAGTCTGATCTCTAGGCCCTCCCTGAGCTTCCCTCACCATACCTAGCCCACATTCTTTGCAGAGATCTCTGGTGATAAGGAGCTGAATATTTAAATGGCTCAAGGTTTCTGCGAGAGCGATGAAACCTTTTTCTCTATTAACCCACAGTTCTGAAATAGTCTCTCTTATTCCTAGCAGAGGCAGCAGGCTCTAAAAGCAAGCAATAAATTACCATCAGGGCAACATCCCCAGCTCCCTGATCTTCCTGATCGGTGTAACTGACACAGTGATGGGGAGACATAGCCTTTGGTGAGGTCTGGTTCCCACTGCAATGAGAGTGTGGGAAGTTTGAGGACAGCTGTTGCCCCTGCCCCATCTGCTGGCCTGACAAAACCTATGGCCCTTAGGTGAAGCCTCACCATCTCCCCCACCCCATGCCCTTACCCTCACCCAGTACTAAAAACTAGAGCTTTTCACGTTGCCCCCAAGAGAAGAAAAAGTGTGTGGGATTCTATTCCTTCTCTGAAGGTAGGTAACATCTGAATGTCCACAGTGACACAGCTTCTCGCATATAAACTCCATCTCTCGACTCAGGCTGCTTTGGTGTCAAATCCTGGCTCTATTACATACTTGCCGTGTGGCCTTGGGCAAGTAATTCAGCCACTCTAATCCTCAGTTTCTCCATCTGTTAAAAAAAAAGGGAGGGATTTGTTTAATGGACCTTCATTGATAGACCTACTATGTGTCAGGCAGGGTGCTAGGCTCTAGGGATACAATGGTAAATGAGATAGACATGGCCCCTGCCATCATGGAGTTTACATGTTGGGGAGGTAGAATAAAAAATCAAATTTATATCAACATAATCACCATCACACCCATAAATGTTAGGAAGGAAAGAAACCACGAGCTGAGATGGAGAATAACAGGGGATTCAAGGAGGGTCTCACTGAGAGGTGACACTTAAGCTGAACCTCAGAGGAAGAGGAGCCAACAAGAGCAAGTAGGGCTTGCCAGGTAAAGAGCATACATGCAAAGCCTCTGGGGCCAGAAAGAGCTCGGTGCTACCAAGAAACTCGAAGAAGGCCAGTGGGGCTGGGCGAGGGCAGGATGGCATCTGGTGAGGCTAGACAGATAGCAGGAGTCCTATCCTGCAGGGCTTGGTAGTCAGGAAGGAATTTGGATTGTATTCTAAGGCTGAGGACACTCACTGAAGTGTTGAGATGATCACGCTGGCCACTGTGGAGATGGAGTGGGGGTCGTGTGGTGCTTAAGAATGGAGGTGAAGAGACCAGGCAGGAGGCTGCTGCAGGAGTCCCAGGAGACGCGGTGATGGCAGTGGAGAGGGGGAGAAGTAGACAGAGTTGAGTATCCTCAGGGGGTGGAATCCCCAGGACTTGGGGGTGGAGTGGGGATGGGGTGTGTGTATATGTGTGTGTGTTGGTAGGGTCACTCACTGGTTGCCTGAGCCAGTGAGTGAAAGTGGGTGCCACTTACTGATATGGGGGAGGACTGATGGAGAGAACAATTTGGGGGATCAAGATGTCTAACTGATTGTGTATGTTTTGAGATATTGGTGAGACAGCCAAATGAGGATGTAATGACTGTGGCAGATGGAGCTCCGCAGAGGTCCGATCTGGAGATCAAACGTGGGAGCCAGCAACTTATAAGTAAGTATAAGCTTACTTACCATCTTAGACCATTGGGATGCTATAATAAGAATACCTTAGACTGGGTGGCTTAAACAACAAACACTTATTTTTCACCCTTCTGGAGTCTGAGAAGTCCAAGATCAAGGCACCAGCAGGTTCGGTAACTAGTCAGGACCCACTTCCCGGATCATAGATGGCTGTCTTCTCACTGTGTCCTCACATGGTGGAAGGGGCAAGAAGGCTCTCTGGGGTCCCTTTCACAAAGGCACTAATTCCATTCATGAAGGCTCCACTCTCATGATCTAGGCACCCCCAAAGGCCCTATCACATTGGGGGTTAGGATTTCAATACATGAACTGGGGGAGGGGTAGTCACAAACATTCAATCTATAATATTTACGCTTATAGTGCTTTAGTAGAGAGGTGGCTTAGGGAGAGAGGGAGGGGAGTGGTCTTTAGCAGTGGCTAGAAGGTCACCAACATTTAGAGTAGGGAAGACAAGAGGGGCCAGCAAAGGACCCTGCCAAGGATGACCAATAAGACGAAAGGAAGACCAGGAGAGAAAGGGGTCACAGAAAGGGGACGTTTCAAGAAGGTGGGATCCAGTGTTGCCGAGATGAGGATGGAAGCACCAAGGTGCATTGATAAGTGAAGAGCGAGACACAGAACCCTCTGTATAGTTTATTATACTTTGTTTTTTAGAAAGATGTGTGTGGGAGGGAGAAGGTTTTAGCTGATCTGCAGGTTTACCTGTAGAATAGCTCTGGAAGAACCTGGTAACAATGGCTACCCCCAGAGCAGAGAACTGGCATGGGGTGGGTTAGAAGGAGACTTTTCACTGTGGATCATACGTTTTAGTTGCTTTTATGTTCTTGTGTTACGTGACTATATTACTACTCAAAACTACAATGAAAAAGAATGAAAAGTACCCTACTTCATAGAGCTGCTGTGAGATTAGTAATACATTCCTGATGTGCTTGGGATGAGGATTGAATGAGACAATGCATGGGAACTGCTCAGCTCAGCCCTCAGCCCTGGGCGCATTGAGGACTGATTCCACTTCCACAGGAAACAACAGAAAGAGCCTCGGCTTCTGTGTTTGGTCCCCAGGACCACCGTAACAAAGCATCGCAAACTGGGTGGCTTAAAACAACAGGAATACATTCTCCCCCAGTTCTGGAGGCCAGCAGCCTGAAATCGCGGTGTCAGCAGGGCTGTTCTCCCGCTGAAGGCTCTAGGGAAGACTCCTTCCTGCCTCATCCAGCTTAGGTGGTGGTGTCCCTCTCCGGCATACTCGGCTTGCAGCTGCATCACCCCACTGCTCCACCATCACTGGCCGTCTTCCCTGCATGTCTGCCTCCACGTGGCCTTCTTATAAGGACACCATGGGATTTAGGCCCCAGGCTAATTCAGTATGACCTCACCTTAATTAAGGATATCTGCAAAGAGCCAATTTTCAAATGAGGTCATGTTCACAGGTACTGTGTGGACGTGAATTATTTTGTGGGGGGGGCGGTCGGGGTGCTATTCAACCCAGCATAGTCTGGCGGGTCCGATTCTCACAACCACAAACTTATCTCTGCCCCGGGTCCAGTCACCTCTCTCCCCGGGCAGTGTCTGATTCCCATCTGTAAAATCAAAGGGAGCGCGGTGGCATCCTGAAACCCCCTCCAGCCCCGGAACCCTCTTGAGTAAGAACAGCAAGAACAGGACTGAGGGCCTGTTGTCTCAGGTGAGGGGGGTGTCTGTGGCTGTCCCTGCAGACGCCCTCGGGACACCAAGCCATTGGTGAAGATTTCTGAAGCGATGGCTTCCCAGGCTGCTGGCTGTGGAGGGCTTGGGGATCTGGTTGCAAACCTGGGCTTTAGTGAGGCTTGAACTCTGGCTGAGTCACAGCTATAGGGATCACAATAAGCAAACCCAGTCCTGCCCACCGCCTTTGCCACCTAATGCCTGCACACGTGCGCACTCACATTCACGCTGAAAAGAGGAGTCGGAACAAACTGGGTTTGGCACGGTGAATTCCGAGGGACATCTGCGGTCGTGAGCTAAGCCGATGTGCGCTGTGAGTCCCATTGCGGGAGCTGCCAGATGGGCGGGGCTGGGAGCGCAAGGGGAGGAGCTTTGGATGGGAATCTGGGCAGAACCTGCTCCATGGTGTTTCCAGGGGTTCAGCCACGTTTCGTGTGGGTAACCGGGTTGCAGTTAAAACAGCAACACTGGCCTCCATTTCCACAGAACTTGGCTCCTCACAAAAGGCTTTTACATCTGTAACTTGGTTTGATTTGATTTGATTCTCAAGAGTTGTGAGTGGGCGGGAACTTGGATCTCAGCTTACAGATGAGGGAATCGAAGCCCAGAGGGGTGACGGACTTGCCCAAAACAGCACTCACTCCTCAGGCCCTTCTAGCTGTTGGTTTGTGTCCACCACATCTGGGCTCTTCCCCAGTGCCCCTTCCAGGGAGGCTTATTGTGGACGGTGGTCTTGAGAATCACCAGCCAATTCTCCACAGCCTCCAGCCCCCAGAGTCACCCATCAAAATGTGAGGGTGATAGTTTCTCATATAGACAACTTGTATCCTCATTCTCGTAAGTGTGAGTACATACATCATTATAGCGTGTTGCTATTTTTAATGATTTATAACACAGAATTTACATAAAGGCAGAACGCTTACTATGCAAATACTGGTTCAAGATAAGCCCAGAAGACCCCCTTCCAGGGGCTAAGCCACTCCTGATGGACCTCCTGCAGAGACTAGTGGGTTGTCCTGACACACAGGAGACACACCGCGGAAGGCAGGTGCTAATTCTTTCTGCCGAGGGAGGCTGCCGTGGGAGAACACGGACTTCAGAAAACAGCCTCACTGCTCCAAGATGAGCCTAAGCGAGGGGTCCTGCTGAGGACACTGCCCTGGGGGAGACCCTGCCTTGGGTGGGGCAGGGATCGGTTAGACTCCACTGCAGGGCTGGTTTCCATAGAGGGAGGAGGTTTGGGATTTGGCCAACTGGGGCTTGCTTTCGGTTATGCTTTAAACAGAGAACATGAATCAATTAGTCTTGGGGGAGTGGTATTTTATCGTTACAGTAGGGATGGGCACTGAGTCTGATCATTCTTGGGCTGCAACTAAAATTGCACAGTCTCGCCTCTGTGGCGTTCAGGCCTCGGACAGCAGCTCAGCCGTAAGATATCACAGGATGGAGAACACCTGGGTGTCAGAGCAAGGCATGAAAGGAAGGAAACAGCTCGAGAGCTGTGGACTCTCCCACAGTTCATAGGGGGTGATTGAACTGTGTGGGAGCAGGAGCCATGTCTGTCCACGACACCATTTTGTCCCTGGCATCCGCCAAGGTGCCTGGCAGAGAGTGGGTATCCATGAGGTGAGCAGGATGAGAGAGGCAGGGAGGGGTGAGCATCAGGGCGAGAGCACAGGCCTCTTGCTATGCAGGCCAGCGCTTAGGGATCTGTACCACCATTCTGAGCTTGACAAAAACCAGCAGGGAGAGCACGGGGATGGAGGGTATATGACGAACTGGGAGGCCAAGAACAAGGCCAAAAAGTGTGAGCAGATGTTTCAGGAAGAGGGAAAAGACGGGGCAAATATGAGAGGATGGGGACTTCAGAGTGGGGGGTCCACTTTCCCAAGTCAAGGTGCTGGCCTGTCCTGGGCCTGGCTGTTGGCGGTGGTGACTCGGGCAGTGGAAGAAAAAGTAACCAGGAATGTCTTGCCCCCAGATCTTGTCCCTGCACACCCTCGACATGGGCTCTGAGTGTCAGATTTCCCTACCTTTTCTGCTGGAGCCCTGTGGGTGGAGTGAAGGGGAAGCTGGGAGAGATGAGAAGGTAGACACTTCCCCTCCCAGAAGAAGGGAAACAGCAGCCACCTGCAACTGAGGTCAGAGAAATATTGGCAGCCTCAGCTCAGGCAATGTTTTATTGAGCATTTACTGTGTGCTGGGCACTATCTCTCTACTTATACTGTCACATTTACTCCTTACTCACCTAAAAGGCAGGGACTATTATTACCTCTAGTTTACAGATGATGAAACTGATGACATTAATTACCTTGTCCAAGGTCATCCAATAGTAAGTGGTGGCCCCAAGATACTTTCTATGATATGTTCTTGCCTATGCATAAGACTAACCTATGCCAAATATTGGATCATTGGAGGGTGACAAAAGGAGGGGACCTTGAAGTGATGTCATCTGCTAGTGGGGAGGGAGGGAGAAGCAGGAAGAGTAGAGGAGAATCAGGAAGGTTATTTTTTGGACGGTGGCCAGAGTAATTGAAAATCATAGGCTTAAGAAGCAAATTTAGACTTGGAAAACTCTGCATCCAGTTTGTTATCTCTTGAGAACCATATTCCACATCGTAAAACACCTATGTATGTAGAGTTGTAGTTTAGGATGTGCTCTTTGGTTCGTCAGGCATGGATCAACAAGGGCACATCGTGGAGATGGGATCTCCCAGTTCAATCTTATTCCTGGGATCTAGTGAAATGGAAAATCCTCAGGCTCTGGTTGTCCAGGGAGGAACACAGGTAGATATGCCGAATGTCAGGATGCTGGGATTTGAGCAGACTCAGCCTCTGGTGCTGGGTGAGAGAGGTACCTCCCCTTGGCTTCCAGGGGTCCTGGGGAGGGGGAGGGATAAAGTGCTCATAAAGCACACAGCACTCTTAGAGAGACGGGTCCTACTCATCTTTGCATTCCCAGGACCTGGGACATGGGGGCATCTGGTCACACAAGTCAGGACCTGTTTTCTTCCTCCTATCTGTATCTCCTTCTAAACATTCTAGGAATAAAGTTGATTTCAGACAAAACTCGGCAGTAACCAGAAGCGAATCCTGGTCATTGGCTTCTTAGCCCCGCTGGCCAGAGAGGTGGCATCCTGATGCCATTCCGTTGTCCTCCTCCCACAGCCCATCACCACACACCATGCCCCAGGGAAGCCAGGAGTGAGGGGGGGAGTCACCTGCAGAGTCCTGTTTCCAGCCACAGATACTAGAGTCCAGGGCCAGGGAGCTGGCGTGGCCAGGACCCTGACTCCTCCTGCACCCAGCAAGCCCCGTCCCGGTGTAAAGCCTTCTCCAGCTCACCTCCACCCCCTGCAGCCCAGACAGGTGCAACAGCTCAGAGGGCGAGGATCACCTGGTGTGGGGCCACTGCAGCTGAGCAGGCCCAGCTATTTCCATGACTTCTGGCTCCTTCCTGACTGGCTGGGTTGTGAGTGGTCGGAGGGTGAGGGGCGCCAGGCAGGGAAAGGGGCTGAGTAGAAGGAGGCCTGGCTCTGCTCTCCCTTCCGCTTACCTACTGGCTCAGGGCTTTTACAACTGCTGAAAACATTTCTCACCTTGACAGAACCCAGGTGGCCAAAATTCATCCAAGAAAAATGCAAGTACCTAGTGTAGTGATAGAGCCAGCTTTCTCCTCTCTGCTTCCATCATCCCCAAGTCAGAGAGGAGCAGAAAATCTTCTAAAAGGCCAAAAGTTAACACACGCCTCTGAGGTGATTCGGTTTTACTTCCTTGCTTATGCCTATTTACTACCTGCTCACCTTCTATCTTTGTCTCCTAAGTAGTATTTTCCTACAGTCCCAAGTTCTCATATTAAAACTCTTGGAAAAAGACAGTGAACTAATTGTTTCCCTTTGCTCTGTGTGTGTGTGTTTCAATATTCATAAGCAACTTGGCTGAAGACAGACACTTGGTAACAGAAACACAAGAACTTTCCGGAAGAAACTCTGAATGGGATTGGTAAAAGTGCAAGTGAGGAGGACCCAGCCTCCCTCTCCTGCCCAAGCCAACCTGCCCAGCACGCTTCCCCTGGGGGTCTGTGAGGCTGAGCGCTTCAATCTCCATCCTACCTGCAACAGATCCAGGAATTCGCAAACAGACGAGGGTCGGGGTCCTGGGACCTGGACCCATGAAGACCCAAATCTCCAGCATGGCACACGAGGTACTTCATAACAGAATCCCAATCCCTCCTTCAGCCTCATCTCTTGATCCTGTGGACCCCTCCCCACTCTGTCTCACACCCCACCCCTTCCACCTTCCCCACCCTTTATGCCCTGGCCATACGTATCTACCTGCCACACCTCTTTTCCTGCCATCCTTTCTCTGCCCAACCAGCTCCTAAAGTTCCTTCAAGTTCCCTCTCAATGTCCAGCTCCTCAGTAAAGCTTCACCAGATCTTCTTTCCTCTGCAGGAAGTGCAGTGCCCCGTCCTGGTGCTCCCACAGCCCTTGGTAAACATCTTTATCATGACACTCCATGTCCCCCGTTGTAACCCCATGTTATGTGCCTCTGTCTCCCTACTGGTCTTTGAGTTCTGTGACGCATGGTAACAGTTTGTTAAACTCTACAGGTTTATGTTCTTGACAGTATATCAAAGAAACTTAGAGCTGATGCTGTGAGGCCCTTTCAGATCCACAGACCAAATCGACTTTTCTGAGAATTTTTGTCAAATTCCACACGGGGGGTGGGGTTCTTAACTTCATTTTTAAATTAAGGAGCAGCAGCTTTAAAAACAATAAGTCATGCTGTTGTCTTATTAGTCATTTGCAGCTCGAAATCATTGTAATCAATAATCCTGTGAATCTTGAAAAGCTTCATACGATATCAGCTTGCTGCTGAAGCTGGGAGGGGCTGACAGTCATGCTTGGCCGAAGATTCTGTGATATCGGTGGCACTGCTGGTCAAGTTGGGGGCCGGAAGGGACACTCCAGGAAAGCAGAAAACAATTCTACTGTGATATTTATTTTCACTTTCTGTTTGCTTGTTTATACTTTCCATACTCCACAGGTATCACTTTTGTAAAAAGGAAAAGCAATACATTTTTAAAATACAAAATGACAAGTGATTAGATTGATGAAAACTATAAAAGCTCAGTGAGGAGAAGGCGAGGAAACTTGAGACACTTGACCAAGATGCTTCTGCCCCTGACACCTGTGGCTTGAGCCCAAGGCAAGAGGCCCGATTGCGGTCCCAGTGGTCATGTCAAAATCACAAGGCCAGACTCCTGGGGTGCAGATGGGGGTGGGGGGCAACAAGGGGAGCTGCAGGGGCCCTTCCTCTGCTCAGCGTCACATGCTCACTGTTCAGACAGCCACAGGTGTCCCCACGGGAGCACCGGAAAACTCACGCCATTTGGGGTCTGGGCCCAGCTCTGGCACTTATAGTTCTAAGGTCTTAGGCAAGTGGTTGCTCCCGTGTTTCTTCACCTCTTTGGGAGTCACATGTCTGCTTCCCGGGACGTCTGTGCCGTGGGTTATAAACCAAATGGCAGTACATGCGCATGAGGAGTTACTGGAATTACCGTTGGTTCTGGAAGGGGGTGGGACTGAGGCACAGGTAAGCAGGATTCACAGCACCTGTTGCAGGTTCACAGATGTTTCGTGAGCTGAAAAATAGCCGAATCTCCACAGCTGTGTAGAAGAATAATTACTATTGTAATTATTCGCAAGTTACAAATGATAAAACCAGGCACCAAAACGTGAAGCAAATCGCCCAACTTGCCGCATAGTTAGGAACAGAGGAGCTGGAATCTGAACACAAGCCGTTGACAGCAGAGCCTGTGTTAGTAACTCGTGGCCTGTGCTCACACCCATACACACACAT
Organism: Balaenoptera musculus; assembly: GCF_009873245.2. NCBI lineage: Eukaryota > Metazoa > Chordata > Mammalia > Artiodactyla > Balaenopteridae > Balaenoptera > Balaenoptera musculus. The sequence continues at coordinate 71,143,699 of NC_045788.1, forward strand.
ACGCACTCACACTCCTCCTTTGCATTCCAAACACACCCCCCAGATTCTACTCGAGCTCTGAGATTTCAATCCTGAATTTTGTTTCTTTGAAACCTAATTGCCCTAAGAAACTGCTAACAGTTCGCTTTATTTTATACTGTTTAATATTATTTTGATTCCTCCCCATGATCACGTACTATATTTATAAGAATTAAGAAAAAGACATATTGCTGCTCATTGGTAGGACTGTGCTTCAAAACCAACGTTTTAAAATTTAATGGAAATTAAAAAAATACTTTGCCAGTCACAGGTTTTTGGAGCCTTATTTATCTAATGCCCTGGCTGTTGGGGATATTTCCAATTCATGTTGGAATCAAGCCTGGGTTTCCTGATTTCCCCACCTCCAGCTTTCAGCCTCTGCTGCCAAAGCCAACCCAGCCCCTTCCTGTGGTTTCCAGCGCAGCCGCCTGGTTGGGGGAGGGGGAAAGGAGAGGAGGAGGGGGAGGGAGAAAGAGGGAGGAGGGACGGGAAGGGGAAAAGAGAGGGGAGGATGCCGGCGTTGGGCCCCATCCAGGGTAAGCCAGGCCTGGGCCTTTCCAGCAGGGTCCCCCATGCTTGGTGAAAACAGGGCCTCCAAAACCTAGAGATGGAGATTTGGGGAAAGTGAAAACACACACGGAGGTCAGGATGTGAGCAGGCTCACAAAGGGGCAAGTGAAGTCTGGATGACCCCATCAGGAGGAAATGGGTACAAGCCGGAGGGGCAGGGATGGGGCGCTGCAACTCTGGCCTCAGCGCCCCCAGCGGGGTACCATCTGCTTTCCTTCCAGGGTCCAGAGGAGTCTGAGGCGCAAGGGTCCGCCAGAGCAGTGGACACAGGAGGGGCCCAGGAGCCTGCCCCACTGCCCTTGAACCTGGGCGCAGGCTGGCTCCATGTGGCAGGCAGCTTGAATTAAGTTTCTGGAGGAACACGAACACGCGCTCATGCATTATTCCTGCAGTGCAGGGACTCTCAGGCAGAAGGAGAGGTGGGAGGTAATTACGTGTACCCACTTAGCAATGTCACTTTAATTTCTCAAACACTCCCTGGCAGACACGCGCTGAGCCCTGCCCAGGGAGCCCAGCCCGCTTAATAGGCCAGCTGGGGGGCAGCTGGCTCCTGTCTGATTGACTTGCTGGGGGAGAATTCATTAACCAGCCATTGGCTCTTCTGTCTCCTGAGACCTTAGCACTGCGACGGTCTGTATACGATGTGTTGTGTGTGTATAGTAATCCCTGTGGAACTATCACAGACCACAGAATCCCTCCAATGCTGAGGGCCCACAGCCCCTGTGGGATATTTTCTTTGCTGCTTCCTCTGCGTACAGGCAGTCGGAGCATTTGGCTTTCCTCTCTGGCCACCTTCAGGCCATTATCAGGGCTGGGCTTAGCCCCTGCGGCTGTAAATGTTTGCCTGGCTGGAGAAAGCTCTGTCATATTAACCAGGAAGCAATGAATGAGAAGCCTTTCTGCTCCCGTATTAGATGCTATACAAGCATAAAGCAAGCTCTGAAATGTTATCTGTTCGAAACCTCAGGTGTCTAAATATTTACCAAGAATGTGATGGACATTCCCTCCTTCGGCACAACCAGTGTCCACTGGGTGTTGGAAATAGGAATGGTGCCCATGCAGGCCCTTGGATGGGGAGACCCTCCTCCAGGGAGAGCAGGTGCTCCGCCCCAACCCCAGCTTTCCAGTGCAAGTGGCCGCTCCTTGCGATCTTAGACCTTTCATCCCCCTATCCTTGACCTTCCTTGGGGAGAGACTCTCCAGCTACACACCCCACACAGAGCCCTTGACTCTGGCTACATGAGACTTCTCAGAGTTCTCCAAACACACAGGTCCTTTCTCATGACTTGGGTCTATACTGATTACTCCACCTGGCATGCCCTTTCCAGAAGGTCCCTCTTGGAAGCTTTAGGCACACTTCTAGGTCAAGGATGGTAAAAAGACTTTATCTGGGATACCAGTTTTGGAATGACCACATCCAAGCTGTGAAGTGATTTGGTGGATTTGTCATTGGTCTAATTTGTTGTAAATGTCACTTCCTCCATGATGCCCTCAAGACTCCCATCCTCCAAAGTAAATGTGATCTCTTCCTCCCTGCCTTTCCTTGGCACCCAAGTCATTTTTCATTTTCCACCTTGTATCACAGTTATATGAATAGGTTACTCCCCTTCCCTTGCTAATATCTGGGTTCCTTAAGGTCGTGACTGTGTATTATTCCTTTTGTAGTTGTTCACAACTTCCAAGTCTCCTGGTATTTCCAGATGAGGCTCTCTGATGTTCTACCCCCAGGTCCGTCCTTCCTGGGCCTGGCTTCCTGCAACTGCCAGCTTCAGTGAGACCCAGGCAGGGGGGTGGGGACTGTGAATAGAAACTTCAGGAAGCCTCCCAAAGGCTTTTTAATGTGTTCAGCTGTAAGCTTCATTCAGGGACCAAGTCTGTCTCGTTCATCATTGGATGCCCAGTGCTTTGCACAGTCCTTGGCATAAAGTAGGTGCTCAATAAATACTAAATGAATAAATAAAGAGTTTGGTGCTGCTGGGCCTTCTCCACCCATGATTAGGCTTACCTCATCCACAGTGATAAATATGTGGAAAAAAGGAATTGGAATCAAGCCCTTCCTTTATGGAAGTCATTACTAATTTCCATTACCCAGCAAACTATCCAAGTGCATTAGGCTGATTTGGATTTAAAATCAATTAGTGCATCCTCAAGGAACTCAGCTACTAGAAAAGCAAGATAAAACTGCATCTTCTTAAGTTAATTTATTTCCATTTAAAGGGTAATTAATACTTCTCATTGATGTGAGTTTAGAAAACAGGGAAAAGTATCAATGAGGAGGCAGAGCCCATCCAATCTCAGGACCTCAGGCAGACTGAGTTATTACAGGGACACTGAGTTACACTTGTTTTATGGTGCCTGCCTTCTCTCTTCCCTCTCCACTCAGAGTTGCTGAACATCTTTTCTTTCTCCAGTTTTCTCTCTTTCCTCCTTTGCCAAAAACCCTGATGGACGATGCAGCCTGATCCTGGATTCTGAGGTGTGATCAAAAGTAGGTGCTTGTGGTTAAGAAGAGCCCAGAGGCCAGAGGAGCCATCAACCCAGGGACAGCAGAAATAGGCAGATGTAATGAGAGCCTGGTTTGGGGTGGCAGTGGGGCCATAGGGGTGACATCGCTGGGCAGGAGGCATGGACCTGTGACCAGTGGTGTGTGAACCATAAAGGGGCAGTCAGGAAGGATTTCCAGCTTCCTGATTTGGAGGCTGGGGGAATGGAGAGGGTACCAGCCAGGACTGCAAACAACAGAAACTGATTCTGGTTCTCTAAGAAGAAATGAAAATTATTAAATATATATTTGTTAGAGCTCACTGAATCAACGGAAAGGCTGGAAAACCAATCTTAGAAAATAGGTGGGACCAAAGGAGGCTGGGACCTGAGTCACACCACAAGAGCAGCATGGTCAGGTCAAAGCCAAAGCATCCCTGTGATTGGCCACTTGCAGCACTGCCCTCCTCACTCCTGCTGTGAGTAATCTCTAACCTTGTCTCACTCTCAGGAACCAAAATCCCTTTGGATGGTGTGAATGACCATGTCTAAGTCACGTGAGCATGCCCCAGTCACTAGGGGGCAAGTGTGGGAAAGTCTAGTCCCTTTCAGACTCATACTTATTGGAATTTCTTCCAAACAAGATAAGGGATCAGATGATAGGAAAGCGGAGAGAGAAAGAGGGCACAAATGATCCCTCTGGTGGCATTAAAGTGGAGAGAGCAGGAGGGACAGCAGGTTTGCAGGGCAGGACAATGAGTTCAGTGAGCATACGGAATGTGAGATGCCCACAGGTATCCAGGTGGAGCTGTGGAGAGAGGTTAACATTGGACATGCTGATCTGGGAGCTGTCTTTAAAGAGGTGACAGGCTACTGGTATAGCATCTTGCCCTGGATCACTGCAGCTTCTCCAGCCATCCTTGCATTCCACACCTTTAGTAACTGAGGTCTTCCGAGAAGCCCAGGACATGAAGACAAGGACCCTGCAGGAGGTGAAGGTTTGGCTGGGTACTCTTTTCCCAGAAGTCCCAGTTCCTGTCTTGAGTGTCTGATCATGAAAAATGAATAGCAAATAAAAGAAGTTAAGCTGGCTGGGACCAGGACATAAGGGTGGCTTTGACAACAGCTGATGGGAAATAAGCTGGAAGAATCGCTCCTCTTTTTAGGGCTCTGTAACCTTAATTTCCAGGTTTATCTCAAGCAGAAAACCTCAAATGTAGCACAGGAGCTCTAGAATGTTCAGAGCCCTGGAACCTGTAAACTGCAAGGAGACTTAGGGATCATATAGTCCAACACCTTATTTCATACACTAGGGCCCATGGCTTAGAGGATCCCATAAACTACAGCATCCTTTCAAGTTCTCTGATTGTGAAAAAGTGACACCACCTTTCACCCACACCTCCACCCCATCCTGCCAACCCTGTCACCCACCTGAGAGGAAGGGAGGCCTCGTGTAGGATGCAGCTGGGTGGAACAACCCCGCTCTTCCCCTGGAGGCAGTGACGTCTGTCACTCCTAGGAGATGATTAAAACGCTGCTATTGTTAAATTTTGGCCAGTAGATTATGGATTATTCTCCCATGGGTCTGGTCATGAGTCACCAGAGCACATCCTCAGGAAGAAGCTGGCTGGACTCCCGAAATGGCCAGATCCTGCAGTGAACTTGGGACCCAGTGAACCTGGGCTGTGAACTGGAGGCTCTTGTGGCTGCTCCCATCAGGAGCAAGGGGCTGGACATCTGGGAGAGACCCGCTTTTGGCGCTGGCATCACAGAGTGCTCAGTCAATAGAGCACAGCCGCCTGAGTGAAGTCCCCACTATGACAATGGTAAGGACTAAATAAGGAAGTGTGGGGGGAAGGCCCAGCAGGTGCCTGCAGGGAGGATTGACTCAGTAAAAGCCCTTTACTTTTTTTCCTCTTATAGGAGATGCTCCATTTAAAAAAAAAAAAATTATTTATTCATGGCTGTGTCAGTTCTTACTAGCGGCACACAGGATCTTTCATTGTGGTGTGCAGGCTCTTCATTGCAGTGTGCAGCCTTCTCTCCAGTTGTGGTGCAGGGGCTCCAGAGCCCGTGGACTCAGTAGTTCCGGCACGTGGGCTCTCTAGTTGTGGCGTTCGGGCTTAGTTGCCCCATGGCACGTGAGATCTTAATTCCCTGACCAGGGATCGAACCCGTGTCTCCTACATTGGAAGGCAGCTTCTTAACCACTGGACCACCAGGGAAGTCCCAGGAGGTGATCTTTGAGTTGGACCTTAAAGATGACCAAATCCCCTCCTCACTCCAAATAGGCAGTAAAGAGACAGGGAACAACCCTAGGGGAAGGGATGTTCACAGATTCCAGAATTTCAGAGTCAAGCTTTACTTTTTTGATGATTAACCTACAGACTGTGGGTAGCTAGCTGTACAGGAGGGACATTAACCCAAAGTGAAAGGAAGAGGCATGAACGACAGCAATCCAGGTTGAATCAAGAAGGTAAATGTCTCTATGCCATGGAAAGAGAATCCAGAAGTGAATGAATGAATGAACGAATGACCATAACCTGGTCTGGCCACAGTATTCACTGGTTGCGCCATCTTCTGGAGAGGAAAGGACACTGTGGCGTTGCTCACGCTCTCCCCTCCCCCCTCTCTACTGCTGCATGTCCAAGCCCTCCAACCTTTGATGTGGCTCAAATGCCACATCCTCTGGTAGGAAGCCCTTCTTGTTTCAACAACTCAGACATTCTCTTTTTCCTCTGTCCTTCCAAAGACCTCACCTCCACTCTCATAAGGCCCTTATTTCCAGGCCAGGTGATGGTCATTGGTGTGTGTGTCTTACCTCTGTGTGCCTTCCAGTGCCCAGGACCTAAAGCAGCCCCTGGCACAGGGTGTTAAGGATTTCTGGGCCCTCCAAGGACTGCCAAGCCCCCTGCCCCTTTGTCCAGGGTTGTTTGACTGACTTCTGGTAACAAAGGAGCTTTGAATAGAAATGGAGCGGAGACGCATGCCTCGGAAAGAGCGGGGAGGGTCTCAGAGTGGGAAGGAGTCAGGATGGGAGCTGTGTCCTCTGGCAGAGGAAGGACGAAACGGATCCCAAGTGAAGTGAGTGAAACACCTGTCTCAGGGCCCAGGATAAGGCCGAGGGGCCAGGAGGAGATGACCATGGCTGTGGGCAGGGAAGATGAGAAAGATAAGGATGAGGAAGCCTTGAGGTGTAGGGGAGGGTGGAGTGGTCAGCGTAAGGCAGGGCTCTGAAACCAGTTCTCTGTATCTCTCTTCTTGACCTAACCAGCTGGGTGCCATGACTCCAACACTGAGGGGAGAGCTCACATGGGTGCTCAATAAATGTTGAATAGAATAATCCTGAATAATGACGGTAATGATAATAATAACAACTAATTTTTATTGAATACTTCCTATGTCTCAGGCACTGTTCTAAGTCTTTTTTTAACATGTATTTCTTCCTTTAATCTTTTCTCATCAACCCTGTGAGGTAGGTACTATTATTATTCTCATTTTACAGGTGATGAATTGGAGGCACAGAGGGGCTGAGTAACCTATCTACAGCCACACAGCTAGCGAACGGTAAAGCCAGGATTTGAACCCACTTTCTTGACCCTCAAAGCCTATGCTCTAAGCCACTATGCAATAGGGCATGGTATTAATAGTAAAACATTTGCTCACCCAGTTTTGGCCTCCGCCTACACCATCCCCTCTCAAGAAATTCTCTGCTAAATCTGCTTGTTATAAGAAACAATAAAATTTCTCTCTTAGGGGCTAATTCATAGCATTGAGACTCAAATAACTTTCAGAGTAATCTTCAGAAAAAATCCTCTTCAAAGGAGAATCTCAAAAGGACTGATAAAAGCAATTAAAAATAAAGGAATCATATATTCCACTGACTTCTGAAGGTTCATTTCACTGCATTTCGTTTTTTACTTTATTTTATATTTACTAGGACCCAAGTAAATGGGGAAAAAATCCAAATTTTGTTTGATAGAAACAGACACTCAGAACAGTGAAAAAAAAACACTGTTCAAAAAGTAACCTTCAGGCACCTGAATGCTAAGTAATATGTTTATTCCTATCTATACAGATATTAAACTCATTCTTCCTAAATCTATTTTCATCATCTAAACAGAGACTATAAATCAACATTTCTACATAATTTTTGGAAAATAAATGGTTTCCTGCCAAAGAATGTGGCTTGTATATTGGCAGTATATGGAGTTAGGATGTTTTCAGCAGCAAAACACAGAAGACTCCAGCTCAAATTGGCTTAAGGAATAAGGATAGTTATCATTTTCTGTAACTGGAAGTTCAGAGGAAGGGGAAGCCCAAGCTTGGATCAATCAGCAGCTCAACAAAGCAGCAAAGATTCAATTTGTTTCATTCTTCCACTCTGCAGTCCTCAACTTCTGTCGTATCCAAGACTGCCTTGCTAGATGGTTGTAGCAGTCCCCGGTGTAACACCCAGAAACAACGACATCCAGAGGAACGACAGAAGCTGTCCCTTCCTTGTGCCTCTTTTTTCAGAAGTAAGAAAACCTCTCCCAGCAGACTCCCGGCAGACTTCCAGCCAATGTGTTAGCTTCACTTGAGTCACACGCCTATTCCTAAAGTAACGGCTGGCTTAGGCCAGTTCTGCTGGGGAACCACCACCCCGATCACCACAAAGAGACGCCAGTCATCTTCCAAGCTCCTTTTCTGAAACAAATGCCGTTTCTTCATCCAGATATCAAACTTTTACTAGCCTATGGAAATAAAAATCTTTAAAATGATAGAAACCTGAATTTCATAAAAGGGGGTTTGCATTTTCTCCTGACTGATGATGAATTTTCTCTCTCACCCAGGGAGTAGCCTTGCCTTCCAGAAAAATAAAGCTTTCTGAAAACTGTGGAATATGGATTTGCTAACTTAATATTATTTTAAATGCAACAGAGCAGCTTGCTATTTAGAACTATTTGGTGAATTTTTTTTTAATGAAAAATGACCAGAACTCCAGGATAAATGATGGGTTGAATGTACAGATTGATCTCCCCTCCATCTCTAAACATCACTTGAAAAATCATAAGTTAAACGAAAGGAATAATCTCATAAGGATAAACAGAGTGGGAAAGGAGTCATTAGCAACAATATTTCAGAGGCTAGGAAGCAGATGGATGAGTGATATCGGACGTAGCAGAACAGAGGAAGCTGAATTCTAAGGCAGCCTACGGAAAGCCAAGAAATATTCTGATCGTATATTGAAGAACTCTCAAAAAGCTCAACAGTTGGTGGCTCCAAGTACCTATGGAAGTGGGGGTAACAGAGGGCTAAAATGTGAGGATTGGTTTAAAACTCTATAAGAGATGGTTAGATTTCTGGTTTCCTTCCTCTACTTCACATAGTAGGGACTTCCCTCTGCAGAAGACTGGGAGCTGATTCTCAATAAATGATAAAAGAGAGGGTCTTCATTAAAGGACCATACTGAGGGCAGAGGTATCATACAGAAAACAGAACCATTAAATGGAAGCTTATATGCTATCCATGGAGATCACCAACTTTCTTCTCTTATCTAGCACCCTGAACACCAATATCAGATTATATGGTTCAGGCAGGAGATGGAAGAGTATTATTCTCTGGGGCAGCTGGACAGCTCCAGAGAAAAGATAAGAAGGTATTGACATTAGGGGTCCTTATCCAGATCACTGTGCACTGAAAACACAGTGGACAAGGCCCCTGCCCGCTGAAGCTTCCAATCTGTTGTTAAGGCCCCACTTTTAAGTATACATAAAAACACAGCGTTCACCAGACACTGGTGCAAAGTCTCTAATATAAAAGAGGCCAGAACAAACAGAAAGAAGAAAAGAAACTTGGATGCAAGAAACTATGCAAAGAGAATAAAACTTTTTAAAAATCTATCATAATAGCCTTGCAGAGATAAGATATTGCATTCTGTGAAACAGAAACAGGATATTGTGAGAACAAGATAAAAGCCATTGCAAATTAAAAATATGAAAGCAGAAATGAAAAACTCAATAGAAAGATTAGAAAATTAAGGTGAAGAAATATCCCAGAAAGTAGAGCAAAAAAGCAAAGCGTGGAAAATAAGGAAGAAAATCTTAAACAAAAAAATAGAGGACAAATTGTGGAGATCCAATATCTAAATAATAGGAGTTCCAGAAAGAAAATGGAGGAAAAGGAACCATCAAATAAACAGTTTAAGAAATTTTCCTAGAATTGAAAGACATAAATTTCTAAGTGACAAAATGCCCACTAAATGCCCAATAAAATGGATAAAACTAGACTCATGGCAGACACATCATTGTGAAATTCCCGAAGAACCTGCAAGCTTTGGGAGGTAAGGGAGGGATTGATTTCATTCAAAGAAACAATAATCAGAATCAAAATGCATGAATTTCACAACAGCTAAACTGGAAATGACATGACAATGAAACAGTACCTTCAAAATTGGGCAAAAATATTTTCCCACCTAAAATTCTACATCAATTATGTATGAGAATAAACTAGAAATCTGTTCAAATGTACAAAGACAAAAACAAGAAATTATTTCTATGTACTCTTTCTTGGAAAATAGAGGACACGCTCCACCGAAACGATTGAGTAAACTAAGAAGAAAATACAGAATTTAAAACAGAGAAGATCTAATTCTAGAGAGAGGTGAAGGAACTCCTTGGGGTGATGGTGAAGAAAGATCCCAGACTGGATCAGATGCACAAGCAGCTTTCTCAAGAAAATAAAATTGACAGAATACTTATTGTGCTTAAATTTATTGTACTTGTTGAGAGAAAATGTACACATTCAGGAAAGAGATTAAATTGGTGTTGAGTACATAGAAAACTCAGCAAGTGAAAAACAAAGGCAATTATTAACTCCAGGGTAAGCAAAAAGTTGGACAAGAAAGGAAAAAGAACTGTAGTACACAACATGGTTCAGCTATAAATAGCATTTACAGAGTCAGAAGAAGGTAAACAATGCATATGGATCTAAGCTAAAGGATGGTATAACCATACAAGGAGCGTGGGAGAGCAGGAAGTGTACCTGCATGGAGGTGTGTCTAGGTAGTGGTGGTAAAAGGGTAGAGAAAAGTGTCAGAGCCTCATCTTCCACAGTTGGAAGTCAATAGATGATGCCCAAACTGCAAAATCCATGAGTAAAAATACCAGCATCTATGGAAGGAAATACCAAAAGAATCAGTTGAAAGAGTTGAAAATGGTTGCCTCAGGGTAGTGAGAAATGGGGTGGGGTGGGGAACTGCTGTTTTTCATGGCAAGCAGAACTATTAGACTCTTTCAAGTGTGTATTTGTGAAACTTTGATAAACAAATGTAAATGTTAAAAATATACCTCCACTATGTATTTTAATTCAGATTTTTTGTAACTGGAATTTATTGAAATGGTCACACTTGTGAAAGTGACTTTGCATTTTGGAGAGTCATGAAGGGTGCTTTATTCTCATAGTGAAAGTCTGAGGTGATCCCCTGCAGTGCAATTGAATAGCAAGACTTGCTGACAGCAAACAAGAGCCTTGGTAGCTAAGCCTCCTGTGGGAGTTTTTATTTTTATTTCTCCAGAAAAAATGAAAAGCAAGTTATTTTCTGATATTCAGTTGAGCTCACATGGGGCCCTAGATTGTGCTCTCAGAGGTTGGGGAGGAGTCACTTCAACCCTTGCTTAGTACTGTCAAATTATGATGTTGCTGACCATTTATCATCCATTCATTTAGTCAGCGGACATGTAGGGAGCACTTCATACAGGTCAAGAGGATGGATGGAGACAAGGATGAATAAGACACAATCGCTGCCTTCAAAATGCTTACAGTCTAGCACCTTGAAGTCTAGTACAGAGGCTTATACATCATGCTCTTTTTTACCCCTGGGCTTTTCCTCCTATTTCCCCCTCCCCGGAATGCCTTTCTTCCATTCCCTTCCCCTTTTCTCCGTTTGGACTGGTTACCTCTAATTCATTACTTAAGACTCAGCTAAGGAACCTCTCCTCCAGGAATCCTTCACTGACTATCCTTCGACGCTGGGTGGATTAAGGGCCACGTCTCTGGGCTTCCACCCCTTCTTCTGGTGACAGACCCCACCTGTTTGGCCTTGAGAATAAGCAAATGATACATACAGGACCAATCAAAGCATCCCATCTTCCCCCAAGCAAGTCAATCAGAATCCTTCCCTGGAATTTTTCTAACTGGAACTGGTGAGGATAGTCCTTTATTTCCCTAAAAGTGAGTTTTGGGTGGCCAGGTTCCCACAGAAGTGGAGTAATGTTGTTTGAAAGAAGGAAATCAACATCCAAAGAGAAGCAGAAGTAAGAGATGTGGATAGAAACAGAAGAGCATTTGCCATTCACTGCAGCAGGGCAAAACAAAAAAGCTGTTTGTTGTGTAAACATTTTTAAAGATAACAAAGTAGACATGACTAAGAGACATTTTCAGCAAATACATACTGAATTTGGTAAGAAGTTTCCTGTCAGCAATCAAAAAAGAATCAATGAAATTAGTCACCTGAATTAAATATTCAACAAAAAATTTAAACTATTTTTAACAGTATCTGAGCTAGTAACTTTGGTCAACTATAAAATGGTTTGGATTTTTTTGCAAACATTTTAAAATTGCAAGTACTTTTCCTCAGCTTTAGATGAGTTATGCAATATAAAATATTTTACCCAATTAATATTTGTGTATATTTTGTCTCAAAAGATGTCCAAATTTATGAAGAAATATGTCCTTTTATGGCCAACAAAACCAAACTCATGGCTTAGACATTTTTGAATCATTTATATCTGTCAAATAAGAATTTCCACTAGATATGAAAACCTAGTTTCTATCATGCTGGATAGTGCTTCAACTACATTAGAATTAAAAATCCAGATTTTATTGGAATTCTAAAACGAGAGACTGATGTTTTTCTCTACAAAAGTATTTTTTTCTCAGTTTTTGAAGAATTATGCAAAGTGTCATGGATATAATTGTTTTAATCTTTCAGGATACACATACAAATGTATAAATTATTTCCAGTTTATGGAAGTATTGAAAACAAGGCAATAAATTTAATGATCTTGAGTTCTTTGCCAATGCTTGTGGGTTCAATGGTAGACTTTTTCTTTTAACAAAGATTTGCTCCAATTCAAGATTTTCTTGAAATAAGAATAATACTTGCCAAATACTAAATAATCATAGACAAAATATGACCATATCATATTGCATATGAATGAGCAAAATTTGAAGTTCGCATGAAAGAAAAAGATTTTTCTGTGACCTAGCTCGTTAGGCATGAGAATTTATGCTGAAATTGAAACTATTTATAATAAAAATCAACCATAATGCTTTTGTACATTTTCTAACATGAATTAATATGCAGAAGATTTTCATTGTAACAGCATCTTTTAAATTTGCTGCAAAAATACAAGAAAATTTGATGAATCCTTTGTTGATATCAGCAAGTATAGAATTGCTTTTCAGTTTATGCAATATCTTTGAACTCTATGCTAATGATACTTAGTTGACTCAAGAGTTAGTTTACTGAAATTGAACAGAAATTGTATTAAAACTAATATGTTTTTTGCTTCAAAGTTAAATTGATTCGTCTGAAAAAGATGAAGCAGTTTTGGTGATGCGGATATAAATATTAAAGAAAAATTATTATTATTATATATTTTTTTATAATTTTATTTTTTTATCTTTATTTTTGGCTGTGTTGGGTCTTCGTTGCTGTGAAGCTTTCTCTGGTTGTGGTGAGCAGGGGCTACTCTTCGTTGCGGTGCATGGGCTTCTCATTGCGGTGGCTTCTCTTGTTGCGGAGCACGGGCTCTAGGCATGCGGGCTCAGTAGTTGTGGCTCACGGGCTCTAGAGTGCAGGCTCAGTAGTTGTGGCACACGGGCTTAGTTGCTCTGTGGCATGTGGGATCTTCCCGGACCAGGGCTTGAACCTGTGTCGCCTGCATTGGCAGGTGGATTCTTAATCACTGCGCCACCAGGGAAGCCCAGAAAAATTATTTTTTGATACTCTATTCAGTTACCAGGAAACTTTTAAGTATGTTTGGAGCAACTTGAGCCTGTGAATTTACTTTTTCAACTGTAAATTTATGAAATCTAATTACAGAGCAAATATTTTCAGTGAGAATTTAGTGCCCAAATTAAGATGTATTGTAAAAAAAAACACACTGAATTTTGATGAACTGGTTTTAAAAAAAAGTTTGTAAAATATCTCATTAATAATTTTTTATATTGAGTACATGCTGAAATGATAATATTTTGGATATATTGGGTTAAATATATTATTAAAATTAATCTCATCTTTTTTTTTTAGCTTTCCTTAATGTGTCTACCAGAATTTATTTTTTTTATACATCTTTATTGCAGTATAATTGCTTCACAATGCTGTGTTAATTTCTGTTGTACGACCTAGTGAATCAGCCATATGCATACGTATATCCCCATATCCCCTCTCTCCTGAGCCTCCCTCCCACCCTCCCTATCCCACCCCTCTAGGTCATCGCAAAACACTGAGCTGATCTCCCTGTGCTATGCTGCTGCTTCCCACTAGCTAGCTATTTTACATTTGGTAGTGTATATATATCCATGCCACTCTCTCACTTCGCCCCAGCTTCCCCTCCCCACCCTGTGTCCTCAAGTCCCCTCTCTATGTCTGCATCTTTATTCCTGCCCTGCCACTAGGTTCATCAGTACCATTTTTTTTTAGATTCCATATATATGCATTAACATATGGTATTTGTTTTTCTCTTTCTGACTTACTTCACTCTGTGTGACAGACTCTAGGTCCATCCACCTCACTGCAAATAACTCAATTTTGGTTTTTTTATGGCTGAGTAATATTCCATTGTATATATGTGCCACATCTTCTTTACCCATTCATCTGTCGATGGACATTTAGGTTGTTTCCATGTCCTGGCCATGGTAAATAGTGCTGCAATGAACATTGTGGTACATGTCTCTTTCTGAATTATGATTTTCTCAGGGTATATGCCCAGTAGTGGGATTGCTGGGTCATATGGTAGTTCTACTTTTAGTTTTTTAAGGAATCTCCATACTGTTCTCCATAATGGCTGTATCAATTTACATTCCCACCAACAGTGCTGGAGTGTTCCCTTTTCACCACACCCTGGCTACCAGAATTTAAACTCACATCTGTGTTTCATGTTCTATTTCTCTTGGAAAACACTGATCTAGATCATGCATTCCTTCATCAGGATTTGTGTCTTAATAGCTATAGTATATATTACCACATGTTGTATGCCAGAGATTGCTAAAGGCTTTAAAAACACGTAACCTCAAAACAACTCTATGAGTTAAGTTTACTAATTAGGAAACAGAGGCTCAGAGATGTTAAGTAATTTTCCCAAGGTCACACAGCTAGTAAGTAGTATAACCAGACTTCATACTCAGGGTCTGTTACATCCTGAGCCCTTAATCATGACTGTGGCACCTACCACATGCCCAATATCAGTGTTTCCATGCAGGAGTCCCTTCCCTGCATTTCTAGGAAATGTATGTTTCCAAATCCTGAATACCAAGAAAAATCAGTCAGGAAACTGGGGAAAGGGATTATAATTCTTCTGTGAGAATTAAAGATTAAAAATTAACACAGAGACATTACTAGTCAAAGGTCTCCACTGACGTCAAGTCAAAGGCAAGAGCAGGAAACACTGACCCGTGGAGCTGAAGGCTAAGGTTGGCATTTCTGGGGACTGGGACGGGAGCCTGCAGGAGAGACATGATCACAGTCGCACTGTTTAGTCTTGTTTGTGGCTATTGCCTTATTATAAATGTGTGTTTCTGGACTTTTCTGATGCTAGTGGTGAGTCACTGCTCCAAACACAATAAATATTAATGTATCTATGTATAGTAAGCATTAATACAAACTCTATGAATGGTATTCCAAGGAGGAATGAGTTTTGAAAGCAAAGTAAGTCCTTAAATTGGCAATTTCCACACAGATTCTATGAGGTGCCATTATCCTTGCTAGGAGATCCAGCATTATTCAAATACTACCCAGTGATATTCACTGGTGTTTTTCAGTGTTTGAATATTTGCTATAAGCAAAACGTCTGTACAAATACTACCAAAGTATGAAGGTTTCATACATATTATCAAGTACAAGTATTTTACAAAGGGCACCAAACTTAATATTTCCTATTTATTAAGTAAAAATTTTTAGATATCCAGAATAATTAGTAAAGAGTATGAAGAATGTTGCAAAGTATTTTTACAGTAACTTATGATTTTGGTAATTCCTGAAGAGTCCCAGAAATTCCAATTTTTTCTTTCCCAATTCTCAAAGATTAATGCCTTTCAGGAAATTGGAAATAGCAATAGTACTGGTATCTAAGGCCTTTAAGAATGTTTGTTGAAAGAAACAAAAAAGAAAGGGATGTTTAGGATCCAGAACACCGGGATCTTTCTCTCATGGAAAGAACTGGTTACAAAGGCAAATAAATATTTAGCTGTGGAATAAGCCAGACATAGAAAGACAAATACTTTGTGGTATCACTTATATGTAGAATCTAAAGAAAAGTCAAACTCATAGACACAGAGCTTAGAAAAGTGGTTGCCACGGGCTGTGGGGTAGGGGAAATAGGAAGAGATTGGTCAAAGGGTATGGACTTCCAGCTATAAGATGAATAAGTTCTAATGTCCAACATGGGGATTATCGTTGATAACTCTGCGTTGTATAATTGAAATTTGCAAAGACAGTAGAATGTAAGTGTTCTTTCACACACACAACGATAAATATGTGAAGTGACGAATGTGTTAAGTAACTAGATGGGGGGAATCCTTTTACAATGTATACGTGTATCAGATCATCACGATGTACACTTTAAATGTCTTACAATTTTTTAGTCAGTTATACCTCAATAAAGCTGAAAAATGCTTATTCAATAATAAAACTGCTTCCTTTCTCTTCTGAAAAAAAAAATCTGTAGCTGTGGTTAGGAAGTTTTGATGTATCCATGGAATGTTCTATGTTCTCCAATGAAGTAAAGGTAAAGGTCCTTAGTTGAGAGCGAGGCAGGAAGTGGCAGCAGAGGGTTCTTAAGAGATTTGTAAAGGTTTAAATTGCCCTTGAAGGGGATGAGCGTTGCCCTGGGGATACCTAGCAAGCATTTCGTGGACGCCTCTGGGCTCTCAGCTGAAGCCCCCAGCATTCACTAAAGAAAGGAAGCACATGGCAGGCTCCCAATGCTCTAGGACCCCATAGATTTTCTCTGTAGACACAGAAGTGCCCACATGTGCACACACACCCACATACACATGCACACTCTCAGACACACACCCAGAACTACCAGACTGCTATGCAATATCCCCCTGCCCGTGGTGCAAGCTGTCACAGAGCGGGAGGCCAGCGTTACCAAGAACACCAGGAAAGAAATCACGGCAAACAGTATATGAGCAGGGGTGGGGTGCCCTCTAGCAAAGAGGGCATTTTGGAGCAACTGGACCTAGTGTCAGAAATGACTGCTTTTGTGACTCTTCTCCTCACCCTGCACTTTACCACTCCCCTAAAAACCATGCCTATCAGCTTTTGGAGGAACCCAAATTTGGCCCCTTCTTCTCAGTGAACCTAGTTTCGAGCCTCAGCTGGGCCATTAGTTCATTGAGTGATGCTGGGTTCTCTGGGGTCCAGTGTCCCAGGTATATTTTGTGCTGGTGAGTGCAGATTGGGGGCAGGGCATCGTTTCACTTGTCTCTGGTGCTACGTTGGCTTTTTGTTGCAAGGAACAGAGACCCACACAGGTTATCTCAATTGATGAGGGTAGTCATGGGAGTGCAGTAGCAACGAGGAGGGCAAGAATCACAGAGGAACGCAGGCTTAGCCATACAGCCGGACCCTGTGGAGCCTGGCACGTAGCTCTGCAGCTAATAGAGGCACATTCAGAGTCCAGGAAGCCCTTTGTGGGTTAACTGTCCACCTGCAGCAGCTCTGTGTTCCACCCTTACCTTTTCTGGCTTTCTTTCTCTCTCTCTCTCTCTCTCTCTCTCCCTCCTTCTCTCTGCTTCTTGGATGCCCGCTTGCTTCTGCCCCTCATGGACCATTCAGAGAAAATCCATTTGGCTCAGCTAATCACCCATCTGCCTTGTTTGGACTAACCTTTTGGGCTAAGCTACCTCACAGAACAGCTGCTCAGCCTACCGATCTGCTGCCCTCAGGCCAGGTGCCCACCCTAACCCTCTCGGCTATGACAGAATGTGGCCCCCCGGGCTAAGGCTGCTGCCTCACAGCGTCTGTGAGGTGGGAGGCACCCTGTTCCCCAGGGTTCCCTCTGGCTCTGCCACTTAAGGAGGTCAACCTCCCCCAACCCCACCCTCCACCTCCTAGTAACACTTAATTGTGTACCTGCTGGTGCCAGGCTCAGAGTGGGCTGGTTCACATCACCTCGCGCGACTCTCTCAGCAAGTCCCCAAGTCAGAATCCTCTCTCTACAGAGACAGAAACTGAGACCCTGTTAGTAAAAGTCACCTGGATATGAGCGATAGAACCAGAATGAGAACAGAGTCCTACATAATTCTAAGACCTATTTTCTTTCTCTTCTGTTGTCCTTATTTTCCTTTGCGATCTGTATAGTCAATTTCTCCCTTAGACCCTACATCCCAAAGGATATAGTCATTCATTCAAGTGAAGGGCAGCCAGGGCATGATTCTGACAGGAACCATCCACATCTACCCCCTTCCCCACGCAGAAGGGCAAGGGGCTCTCTGGCCAGCCTTCCCTTCCAGGAGAGCCTGGCCCAGCGTCAAGAGAGGCCACAATGGCAGCCATACCACATGTGCGCTCAGCTCATTCTCCCCAGGCCAGCTGGGCCAGCAAAGGAGCAGTCTGGAAATAAATTAAAATAGACCAATTATTCTCAGGGTGTAGTTTAAACCATATCAGAAACATCGCCTATAAATAAAATTGGATTGCAACCCTGGCAAACCAGTACTAGTAATTATATCAACTTGATGGCGGTAATTATTTTTCATAAAACTTGGTTACTTCCCACCTCTGATAAATCTACCCCATGATAATTCTGTAATATGTATTCATTGTACATAAAACCAGGAGTCATTACCAAGTGTGCTACAAATATGCACTGAGTTTCGTGCTTTCGCCCACGACCTTGAACTGTGTATGGTTCCTGTAGCCCTTTGGCAAACACCCAGGCCTCACAGACACCAGGAGGGCTCTTTGGCTGGGGCCTGCGGTTGTGGCATGGGATAGTGTAAACCACTGAATGCTTCTGGTTTTTGCTAAGAGACTGCTAGTATCAGGGAAGGACAGCCTAATAAAATGGTGGCAGAGAGCACCGTGGAGACCATTAGAGGAGGTGGACAAACCAAGCACAGTCCTCTTGCTTCTCCTGGCCCTCCAAGTCAGGTTTCCCTGATCAGAGACTGAGGGAGACACACAGCAGTAGCTCCCGTTCCTACAAGAGCATTGGACAAGGGTGGGATGCTGTGTCCTGTCCCTTCCTTGTTGATCAGGATGCCATGTGGCCCTCGGTAAGCCTCATCTCATCTTTGGGCACATAGTTCTTGGTCTGTAAAGGCAAGGATTATACCATTTTACTTTTGAATTAATTAATTCGGTTCAACAGACCAAGTGCCTCTTCCCCGCAGGTACTATTTAGTGAAAAGGACACAGCAGTGCTTGAGACACTCCTTGCCTTCTTGATGCTTATGGTCCAGTGGGGAATACATTGAACGGGTAATAACAGGTCTGCTAATTATCATGATGAAGAAATAGAGGGTGCAACAGAGGTCTTTAATAGGGGATCTAATCCAACTTATTGTGGGGGGGGGGGGTGGGCGGGGCTAGGGAAGACTTCCTAGAGATAGCAGCTCTCAAGCTAAAGCAGATACCTAAAGGGGAGAGTGGAGACAGGAAAGGTGTTGATGGCTAAGAGTAGGGAGGGGGCTTCACCATGAGATTGGCATTCCTTGGGAGCAGGAATCCTGTCCCGGTCTTCTTCATAGGCCCTGGTGGAAACCGGCGGACCTTGGAGAAGTGTTCGCTGGCTGGACGGTCACCCGTTCTTTCATAACCATTGTGAAGCAGCTCTCGTGATCCGGACTCTACAGATAGGAGCCCAGTT
This sequence comes from Balaenoptera musculus, assembly GCF_009873245.2. NCBI lineage: Eukaryota > Metazoa > Chordata > Mammalia > Artiodactyla > Balaenopteridae > Balaenoptera > Balaenoptera musculus. Next base: position 71,162,849 of record NC_045788.1, read on the forward strand.
TAGGTCCCACAGCCTGCTCTTGGTAGGGTAACATCTGCCGACCTCCAGATCAGTGCTCTGTCCAGATGTGAGGGTCAGATGAGGTCCCGCAGGCCACAGGAATTTGAGACCTAAGAAACGCTGACTGCATGAGAAAGGGTGACAATTTCTTTTTCTCTCTCCAAACGGGAACCACTGGGACTTTCGCTCCTAGAACAGCTGCCCAGCTGCCTCATTTGCTGCTTGGATGTAATTGCAGCGTGCGAACTTTACACTCTTGTGCTTCCCTTCTCCCCCTGTGCCTGAACTGGCAACGCAAAGGAGCAGCCCCCCCTCCTGCCTGGAAGCCACAAAGGTCCTTTCTCCGTAGGCTGTGGGGAGCCCAGCTGCTTCCCTGGGGTCAGAAGAGGACGGGAGGGCTCGCCAAAGCTCCCATCAGACTCTCCCAGAGCTGCCAGAGAATTGCACCGATGCTTGTTGGGTTGGGGGAGGGAAGGGGGAGTAGGAGCAGACACTTCCGTATTTATTGGATATTTAGCATCAGTTTAAAAGGTTGACAAATCCCCAAACCAGACACATTGTATTGACTCCCTAAACCAAAGGAGACTGTTATCTCTGTTCAAGTGTGAGTTAGCGCAGTCAGCTGTGCCAGCTGAGACCATTTCCATTCAGAGCTGAATACTCATTATTTCAGGGGAAGCTCCCCTGGTCTTTGGTCTTATTCTAATTCAATCCCTCATCCTTAAGGACACTCACTACCACCTCCTTCATCTCCTGGGTCAGGGGAACAGAGCATTTTTTTGAGACAGGATCCAGGGAAAGTGTTTCTTCCCACACGACACACAGATTCCAGAGAGACTGTGGATGTGGTCACCCTCAGGCTGTCCCACTGCCCTTTCTGATAATCTTTCTATATACCACTCGGTGAGTTGCAATGACCCTACCTACTCAAGGGAAAAATCCATACAGCTGTATCCCTAACAACTCTTCCCACTGCTCTCCATTTAGTTATCCCACTTACAGGATTGTTGCAGGCTCGGATACCAGAATAAAAGAAACAGTAATGAAACAAGGGCAGAATAATTGAAGGTGGTGGGGAATGAAATAACTGTGATTGAAAACTTAGGTTAGTAGGACCTCCTCCAATTGTGTACAAAACAAGATAGTAATAGAATTCTGCTTATTTAATAAAAGGCATGTAAGATGGTCAGGGGAGATAAATGTCACTTGAGACGGGATTCATTGAAATGTCCAGAGTTTGATTTGTTACCTTTTGACGTGTTTGGAAGACTGCACACAGATTTCTGGGCTGTCCCATCAAAATCATCGTTAACACTCTGCTGCTTCTCTTACCTGGTGGCAGCAACTCGAGGATGGACCATGGCTGTTCGCTGGACCTTTCAAGCCAAGGTCAGAACTGGAGTTAGTTTGAAGTCTCAACTTTAAGGAAGTGATAGCAAGGCCATTCCCCAAAGAAGAAATGTGAGATTATATCCAGGTACCTTCCCCCAGGACTCAGTGGTCAGGACGGGATCCCATACTCACCCACTGGCCAATCACTGGCAAAAAGAACATGCTTTGGAGCTAGTCACATGGAAGAAGGATGGACACAGAGATCAAACTGGGACTCTGCCAGCAAAATACTCCACCTCCAGTATCTCTGCCAAGCAGAGCTTAGACCCCTGGGCAGAGTGTGGGAAGGGTGAGCGGCTGAGATGGGAGGAAGTGGCAGCACATGGATGACCAGACACAATTGCTGTCAATCTTAGAATGGCGAGGGGCATGCTCCAAGCATTCACAGATTTCCTTAACATGTTGTAGACATAAAACTCCTTCTTGACCTCTCAGAGTAACAAACTCAGAAATTTCCTCCTCCCTAGGTAAAGCAATAGTTCATTTTATTTGTCCTCAGCTGTCTTCATTAACAGACATTCCTCATTCGGCTCTTCTGGGATTTGGTCAACACACCTGCATTTGTGCTTTTCATATACTGGGTTAGCCAAAAAGTTCATTTGGATTTTTCCATAAGCTGTTATGAAAACTCCGAACGAATTTTTTGGCCAACCCAATACTTTTTGTCTCTATATGTATTAGAGAGGTCTTTTTGCCACATTCCTGGGTTTTTAGTCTACCCTACCTGCTTAGATCTTCTCCAGCCCTCCAGATCTTCCTAAGGATATAGAGAGTACTTGCACAAAGGAAGTTCACCCAATCTGTGGCTTACCTTATTATTTTCTTAATGTGTCTTTCAAAGAGCAAAAAGTTTGCAGATTTAAAGAAATCTAATTCTTCTAAATCTTTTTTTTTTTCTCTTATGAAATGTGCTTCCTTGGTTCTAAGAAATCTTTGCCTACTCCCAAGGCTGCAAGTATTTTATTCTATATTTTCTTCCAAAAGTCTTACATTTCTAAGTTTTATATTTAGGTCTTTGATCCATGTCTTGTTAATTATTCCACATTGTGTGCTAAAAGGGCTAATGTTCACTTTTTTCCATAGAGCTATCCATTTGATTGAACACTATTTGTTGAAAAGACTTTTCTTTCCCCCATTAAACTGCCTTGACTCCTTTGTAGACTATCAAGTGACCATAGACATGTGGTTCTATTTATGAATTCCCTATTTTTTTCCATTGATTTCCATGTATAACTTTTCACCAGTTTGACACAGTTTTCATTACAATGATTTACAGTTTGTTATTAAATTGGATGGTGTCAAAAGCCCTATAACTTAAAAAAAAATTGCTTTGGTTTTTCTAGGTCCTTTGCATTTCCAAATAAATTCTAGAATTAGCTTGCCAATTTGTGTTTTTAGAAAGTCCACTTGAATTTTGATTGAGATTGTGATAAATCTGTAGGTCATTTTAGGGAGAATAGTCATCTTAACAACATTGAGTCTTCTAATTTTTGAACATGGTATACCTCTCACCTCTCCATTTATTTAGTCTTTAATTTCTCTCATCAATTTTTAATTTTCCTTGTAGAGGTGTTGGACATATATGGTTAAATAAACACCTAAGTGATTTATGTTTTGGGGGGTACTATCAAAATTTCCCAGTTTCCCTTATTACTAACATCTTTCATTAGAATTTTCTATTTCTCCCTCTAATTCTGTCCATTTTTGCTTCATACATTTTGAAGCCCTGTTATTGGATGCATGCACGTTTATGATGGTTATATCTTCCTGTGGAACTGCCTCTTTTATCCTAATGAAGTGTTTCTTTATGGGTTCTTTATACTCTTTATCTTAAAGTTTATTTTTTCTGACATTAATATAGCCACTACAACATTTTATGCTTTCTGCTTGCATGATTTTTCTATCCTTTTTTATTCAATCTATCTGTGTTATTATATTTAAAGCACATCTCTTTTAGAGATTATGTAATTGGGTCGTTTTAAAAAATCCATTCTGATAATCTCTGCCTCTTAATTGGGATGTTCAGTTCATTTCTGGCATTATCAATGACAGAACGATATCAGTTATCAATGCCATTATTGATATGTTTGAATTTAGGTCACCATTCTGCTCTTTATTTCTTGTTTGTATCATGTGGTCTTTGTTCTTCTGTTCTTCCCTTTCTGCCTCCTTCTGGGCTAATTGAATATTCTCTAGAATTGCATTTTAATTTTTCTATTGGATTTTTAATTACACCTCTTTGCATTGCTTTTAAGTGGTGCTCTAGATATTTCAGTGATAATCCTTAGTTTTCAGTCTCCTTAGAGCTATATTATGCCATTTCACTTAAAAATCTAAGAACCTTTTAACTCTATACTCATTTTAACCTCCGTCTTTTATGCTACAGTTCTGATAAGTATTACATTTACATACTCTATAAACCCCACAATGCAATGCTATAACTTTTGTTCTAAACTGTAAGATGTATTTTAAAGAAATTTTTAAAAAGATAGTTTAAAAAATATATGTCCGGGCTTCCCTGGTGGCGCAGTGGTTGAGAATCTGCCTGCCAATGCAGGGGACGCGGGTTCGAGCCCTGGTCTGGGAGGATCCCACATGCCGCGGAGCGACTAGGCCCGTGAGCCACAATTACTGAGCCTGCGTGTCTGGAGCCTGTGCTCCGCAACAAGAGAGGCCGCGATAGTGAGAGGCCTGCGCACCGCGATGAGGAGTGGCCCCCACTTGCCGCAACTAGAGAAAGCCCTCGCACAGAAACAAAGACCCAACACAGCCATAAATAAATAAATAAAAATTAATACAGCAAGAAGAAATTTAAAAATATATATATATATATGTCCACAAAGTTACCATTTCTTTTTTTAAATTTTTGGCCTTACCACGCAGCTTGAGGGATCTTAGTTCCCCAATCAGGGACTGAACCCAAGACACTGAAGTGAAAGCACCGAGTCCTCACTGCTGGACCGCCAGGGAATTCCCCAAAGTTACCATTTCTGATAATCTTTATTTCTTCCTGAATAGCTGATCTTCCATCTGGTACTATATTCCTTTAGTCTTTTCTTTAGTATTGCTTGGAGTGCATGTTTGCTGGTAATGAATTATCCTAGTTTTCCTTTATCTGACAATGACTTTATTCCTTCCTTATTCTTGAAGGATATTTTTTACTGGATATAGAATTCTGGGTTGACAATTTTTCCTTTCAGCATTTTATTTTCCTTTAATTTTAGAACAGCTTTTTTTAGAATAGTTTTTTTATTTACAGAAAAATTGTAAAGATAGTACAGAGAGTTCTCATATACCCCACACCCAGTTTCTCTTATTATTGACATCTTCCATAGTGTTGTATACTTGTTAAATTAATGAATTCATATTTTCTGGAAGAGATGGTGGAGAATTGGTATAATTTCTCCCTTAAATGCTTGGTTGAATTCACTAGTAAAACCTTATGGCCCTGATGCTTTCTTTTTTGGAAGGTTATTAGTTCTTGATTCAATTTCCTTAATAGATATAGGCCTATTCAGACTATCTATTTCTCCTTGTATGAGTTTTCGTAGTCTGTGTCTTTCAAGGAATCAGTTCATTTCATCTAAGTTATTAAATTGGTGGTCACAGAGCTGCTCATAGTATTCCTTTATTATCCTTTAATGTCCATAGGATCAGTACATGAGCCTCCTTTTATTTCTGATATTCGTAATTTATGTCTTTTCTCTCTTTTCCTGATTAGTCTGCCTAGAGTTTTATCAGTGTTATTGATCTTTTCAAAAAAACAGCTTTTGATTTTATTGATTTTTCTCTATTTTTTTCCTGTCTTCAATTTTATTGATTTCTGCTCTAATTTTTATTATTTCTTTTCCTATTCTTGCTTTAGGTTTAAATTATTCTTCTTCCTCTAGTTTCCTAAAGTAGAAGTGTAGATTATTGATTTTAAGTCTTTCTTCTTTTCTAATATATGCAATCAATGCTATAAATTTTCCTGTAAACACTGCTTTCACTGCATCCCACAAATTTTGATGAATTTTATTTTTATTTTCATTTAGTTAAAAATATTTCTCTCAAGAGTTCTTTTTTGATGCATATGTTGTTCAGAAGTGTTTTGTTTAATCTCCAAATATTTGGAGATTTTCCAGCTATCTTTCTATTATTGATTTTTAGTTTAATTCCATTGTGGTCTGAGAATATACTTTTTATGATTTATATTCCCTTAAATTTATTCAGGTGTGTTTTATGGCCCAGGATATGATCTATCTTCATGAATTTTCCTGTAAGCTTGAGAAGAATATGTATTCTGCTGTTTTTCGATGGAGTATTTTAGAAATGTCAATAAGATGATGTTGATTGATAATGCCATTCAGTTCAACTATATTCTCACTGATTTTCTGTCTGCTTGATTTATCAATCCCTGAAAGAGGTGCGTTGAAGTCTCCAACTATACTAGTAAATTTTGTCTACCTGTCCTTGAGTTATATCCGGTTTTGACTCACATATTTCATGTTTTGGGGTTAGACGCATATCCATTTAGAATTGTTACACCTTCTTGGAAAATTGGTCCCTTTATCATTCTGTAATGCCCTTCTTTATCTTTGATAATTTTCTGTATTCTGAAGTGAGTTTTGTTTGAAATTAATATAGTCATTCCAGTTTTGTCTTGATTTGTCTTAGCATGCTCTATCTTCCTCCAGCCCCCTCATACTTCCTCCATCCCCTCATGTATCCGAGTATTTATATTAAAGGTGGGTTTCTTGTAGTAGCATATAGTTGAGTCTTGTTCTTTTTTTCAGTTGGACAATATGTCTTTTAATTGGTATTTTTAGACCATTCACATTTAAAGCAATTATTGATATAGCTGGATTAATACTTACCATAATTGTAACACTTTTCTGTTCATTACATTTATTCTTTGTTTTATTTTTCCCTCCCCTCTTTTGCCTTTTCTGGTTGTAAATGAACATTTAATATGACTTCATTTTATCTCCTCTCTTAGCATAACAAATATACTTTTTAAAATTTTTAGTGGTTGCCCTAGAATTTGCAACATATGTGTTAAAACTAATCCAAGTGTATTTTTAAATAACACTATGCCACATTACATGTAATGTAGGTACCATGTAACAACATTCCCAATTCTTCTCTCCCATCCCTATGACACTGCTGTCATTCATTTTACTTATCAATAAGCTATGTTCACCCAATACGTTGTTACTATTACTACGTAAGCAAATAGTTATCTTTTATGGCAATTAAGAGTAAGAAGAATTAAGCATTTTATTTTACCTTTATATACTTCTTCTCCGATACTCTTCCTTTCTTTATGTAGTGAAAAACCATTTTTAAAAAGATGGCTCACCCTGTGACATCCCTTTTTTCTAAATGTCAGTTCCCCTCCGGTTTCTGTCTGCTCTTAAGTGCCTTCAGCTAGTTGTTTTTTGTACTTTCTTCAGAGTTTATAATTGTTGCCTTCAGGAGGGTTGGTTTAATACATGCTACTCCATTACTGTAAGAGGAGCTCCTTCTTTGGGGCTATTACATTCATTTTTATATGAGGTATTGGTTTGTAAGAGTTTATCCATAATTTTCAAATATAGATTTGGACCTTTTTTTCTTACCCTAACTAAATTTCCTTGTATGTGTCCTCATTCTATCATTCATTCCATCAGTATTTATTCAGATTCTACTATATGCTACCATGGGCTAAGCACTGGGAATTCAAAGATGAATAAACTCTATTCCTTACTCCTAAGGAGCCCCAAGTCTAGTGGCAGTGACACAATCAAATCTCACATTTTTCTAACCCAAAGTCTTGTCGCATGTGACATCGTGCTCAATCCCCACAAGAAGCCTGTGAAATTCATGTGACAGGTATTGCAGTCCCTGAATAACAGACTTGGTGCCCCCCCTCCCCGGGGTTGTTTAGAGGACCTTTAACTGTCATTAAATCAGTGCTTCACTGCTGCTACTAACCTGGAGCTATAACAAGCGGGTGGTGGACATATATCAATAACATAAGAAAGAAAGAACTTTTGGTTGTGTTAAGTCTCTGAGATTGGGGACTAACTTATTACCAAAGCATAACTGAGACTATCCTGACTGATACAGGACCAGCTCAGGGCCACCCAAAGCAAATATTATTATGTACCTTAAAGAGCCATCCAAATTCTGTGAAAATTTCATCTGCTTTCTTTTACTTGATATATTAACAGACAGGCATAAATATGATTTTATTTCTGGAGCTAATAATCCTGAAATTCAGAGAGGTGAAGGAGTTGCCTAAAATCACACAACTTATAAATCAAAGAGCTGGGACTTGAATGTAACTCTCCTAACTCCCAGTCCAGTCTTTTTCTACATTATAATCTTTCTCACTTTGAAACTCCTCTGTCTTGTTAGTGTGTTTTTAGTTATGTTGAATATTGTGTCATGTTTATGAGATTAGTTGGGGAGATGAGCTGTATTTTGATCCAATCATTTGTATTGTCTAAGAGGGGAAAACAAATATGTGCATGACCCTTAAAAAGAGATGCTCTCTAGCAGTTCCTGCCCAGAGAGAGACAGGAAAAGTCAGCAGAGGCTCCTTCTAGGCTGGCAGACTGGCCCAGTTTAATCAGAGAACATCTTTGAACCAATGAAGGGAATGAAGACCTTTCATTCAACGAGAGTCATTGTGGACAAGCAACCAGCTGGTTATCAAGGGGGGACAGCTGTATAAATGGACTGGTGCATTTCTGCCAAAGTGGCGCTTTGGATGACTGTGAAATCCTGTCAGGAAACTAAAGGGAACAGAAGAGATAAAGTGGACCATTATATTAGCCAGTAGTTAAAAGTATTTGTTTCGTTATTATTATTTAGAATGTTCTCTCAACATACTCTTTCCAACTGAAATATATAGTAGTCACAGAGGAGAAATCTGGCTGACATGACCTTAACTGAACAATCAAACTTTAACATCCCCTATAATGGGACAGGCACCTTGTGCTGCCCCCTCTTGAGATGCAGTGGAAGTAAACAACATCATCTATGTACTGTTCAGTCGAAAATGTTTAACATAAATCATGTGGAAACAATCAGAAACATTCAAAGCATTCAAGTCTGCAAAACAGCTTACCTAGACTCCTCAAAAATGTCAGTGTCATAAAAGATTTTTTTTAAAGTTGTGGGGACTATTGTAATTGAAGAGAGGCTAAAGAGACATGGCAACTAAATGCAATGTATGATTTTTTTATTTTATTTTATTTATTTATTTATTTATTTATTTATGGCTGTGTTGGGTCTTTGTTTCTGTGCGAGGGTTTCCTCTAGTTGAGGCGAGCAGGGCCACTCTTCATCACGGTGTGCGGGCCTCTCACTATCGTGGCCTCTCTTGTTGCGGAGCACAGGCTCCAGACGCCCAGGCTCAGTAGTTGTGGCACACAGGCCCAGCCGCTCCGCGGCATGTGGGATCTTCCCAGACCAGGGCTCGAACCCGTGTCCCCTGCATTGGCAGGCAGACTCCCAACCACTGCGCCACCAGGGAAGCCCCGCAATGTATGATTCTTAATTGTATCCTAGATATTTTAAAATCCAGTTATCATGGCCATTGGGAAAACTTGAATAGGGACTGTATATCTGATCATCGTTTTGTAGCCTTGTTAAGTCTCCTCATGATTGTGGTTATGTAGGAGAATGCCCTATTTATAGACAGATGGTATTAAAGAGTGAAGAATCATGGTGTCTGCAACATACTCTCACATGGTTAAACTACCTTAAAGGAATATACATACGCACATATGTACATATCTTAATATACAAATGGATGTGTGTGTGCAGAGAAACAGAGATAAAGCTAATATGGCACAACATTAAAGCTGGCGAATCTAGCTGAAGGATATATGGGTGTTCATTGTGCTAGTCTGAATTATCTTTTATTGAAGTATTACAGAAAAGTACACAGATCATAAGTATATGGCATGTACTGTTCTTGAAACTTTTCTGTAGGATTGAAAATATTAAAAAAAGATTTTGGGGGGAAAAAGTAGCAGTCAGAGTAGGTTATCTACACTAAAAAAGAGTAGTTATATACACTATTTAAAAAGTAGGGGCTTCCCTGGTGGTGCAGTGGTTAAGAATCCGCCTGCCAATGCAGGGGACACGGGTTCGAGCCCTGGCCCAGGAAGATCCCACATGCCGTAGAGCAACTAAGCCCATGAGCCACAACTACTGAGGCCACATGCCACAATTACTGAAGCCGCGCCGCCTAGAGCCCACGCTCCAAAACGAAGAGTAGCCCCTGCTCGCTGCAACTAGAGAAAGCCCACGTGCAGCAACAAAGACCCAACGCAGCCAAAAATAAATAAATTTATTAAAAAAATAAAATAAAATAAATAAAAAGTAGGTTATATATACTCTGAGTTAGTTGCACCTGCCTAAGTGGGCAGACCCTAAAACTAATATTACTGCTACCAGGTGTGTCCTCGACTTGTGGCAGATTTCCCAGGTGGAAGAAGATTCCTTAGGAATAAATTTTGAGACTTACTAGCACTTGCCACAAGCCTCAAGCTCTCTAGTAAGTGACCCAGTCTCCTTGTGTCTTGTGAGACCTTCCTACCATGGTCATAGAATTTTACTTGGGGGCGGGGAGGGGTTAAACCTAGAATTATTCACATACTTGGCGATTTTCCAAACCAGGGGCAAGCCTGTCCCTCTGCCACCCCACTGCCCTCCTGTGGGAAGGGGCTGGTAAAGCTGCAGAGGTCAAGGAAGCTCCTGGGAAGAAAAGCCCCAAAGCAACCCTGACTGCATCCTTTTGAGGATCCACATGATTAGAAGCTTGGCCTCAGGTGATTGGGTCTGGGGCTAGCTGGTAGGAAAGAACTATGTGTAGGTCCATTCCCCTCCCCGCAAACTCTTCCTGGCAGGGAAACTTGGGTGTGGAGTCAGGAAAACAAAGGACCCTTAGGGCCCCCCACAAGTTTGGAGTCCCCATCTCCCTCCCCTCACTTTTTGGTTGCTGGTTGGAGCATAAGACTGGGGAGGAGCAGCAGGGTCTTCTCAGGCAGAACCCTGTTGGTTTGTCCTTCTTTCCGCTCTTCAGCCCATACCAGGGCCCTTCAGGCTGAGAATTCCTAGCTGTTACCAGGTGGGAAGTCCTGAGAGGGATGGGACTTCCTGTGAACTTGGCTGTGGAGGTGGCTAAAGTGATTAGTTGGAACATTACAAACAGATGTAGTCCTATTTGTCTTCCAAGCTAGTAAAGCAAGTTTTTGTGCAGCGGGGGTCAAAGGCATTTTCAAAGCCACAGAAATGTTAACAACCTCTTCCTCATCTGCAAAACCTACACCCAAGCTTGCCTGTGCCTGCCTGACTCAAGGACTCCCATCCCCTTCTCCCTGTCCACCCGGTTCCCCCCCACTCCCCTTCCTGACCCCCAGGTGGAGGGGCGGGCAGGAAGTGCTGATGGTGAACCAGGGCAAGATACAGGAAGTCACGTCTCAAAGAATCCTAAACCTTGGTCCAGTGACGTGGCTTCTCTCCATGATATTCCCTTCCCCTGCCTTTACTTCCCCTCAGTGGAATAACACTAGGGCTCAGTACTGCACAGGAAGATTTGGTTCTAAAAAACATTTCTTTTCTGGCTTCAAAGAAGGCTGAACTCTCTTTCACAAAGTGATCCAAGAGTAAGGATTATTCATTTCCCTGAATTGATTGGGTTTTGCAATAGGTCTCTGAGCCAGGACACGTGTTTTAAGTGACATCACACATACTTCAAGTATGTTTGTGTAGCCCAGTTTCATCTGGAAAAGCCAATGACCTTTACACAAAGATTTTTTTTTTTAATTCCAAAGTAGTAAGGTGTTTGGAGCTCAGTAGACCGGGGATATGAATTATGCTCTCAACTTTGCTATTTTAATTGTTCATTTTATTTATCTTTTTAATGTGATAAATATAAACCTATCCCATCAAAGAAGAGGATCCAACTGTCCATCCTAGACAAAGAAAATTGAGGAATTTGACTCATGGCAGCAGTCTCTATTGCCAAGAACTCTCTATTGCTACTGACTGGTTTGGTGTTTATCATGGGAAGAACGTTAACCAAAAGTAAAATGTCGAAAAGTTTATCCACTTGTGTTGCAGCCAAATAGCACAAGAGGCACTAGTTTCTCCTGCCCTGCTGCTAGCATCATGGTTTCGTTTTAGGACCAGTCACGGTATCTAGAAATAAATGTCAACACCCTGCATGATGTTTTGCCGTAGCTTGGCTTGGCACTGTAATTGCAGGATTAATTCCAAGTGCAAGCCCCTTTCCTAAGAACGCCGCCTACATTTCAACAGCCTGTCTCACTGGACTGCACCTGTGGAGAAAGAACAACAGCCAAAATCTCTTTGTGGCAGAGAAAAGTACCCAGAGTTTGTTGTGTTGAAATCAGGAAAGCGCTCCGGTGTGAACAAGACTCATCTGCAGATAGACTAACAACAAACTCTACATCCTCCTTCTAGAGGGACTGGAAAATGGCTCCATTAAAATACTGTATTTCACATTCTCAAAATAATTGAGCTTCCTGACAGGCATTCTTCTCAGAGCTGGAGAGGAAACTTGACTCAACCCAGTTTTGTGGATACAGAAAGTCCTGAGGCACATGCCAAAGGCAAGATAGGCTTGTGCAAGAGAGCTGGTTGGGGGCAGTCCCAGCCGCCCCCCACGCATAGCTTGGGGCATGAGGGGTGGAGGGCAGAGAGGAAAAGAGTGGGAAAAGTTGGACGAGGACTCATTGGAAGCCAAGGTCGTTGCTCTGATTCAGTCATTCCTTCCTGGAAAGAGAGCGTTTTTGTGCTTAACCTCATGGCCTCAGATTTCCAGGATGTTGCTGGCTCTCTGGATCTCTCTGGGGCTTGCTTATTTACCAGGTTTCTAGGCCCAGGGACAGAAGGATGTGAGAGGAAATTACTCAAGTGGGACACAAAGAGAAACCAAAGGCAAAGCAAAAGGCTTCTAGAATGCTGCTCACACACATCTTCTCATGGAAATTATAATCAGTTAAGCAAATGCCATATTTTTATTGCCTACTACAATTTAAATGTATATTTCATGAAATTTCAGACTATTTTCCCCCCAAAAGAATGTCATTTGGAGAATACTCAAAATGATAAAGCAAAGGGAAGAAAGCAAATTTAAAACTTCTAGAACACTTAATTTAACCTTTTGCAAGCCCATCTCTGCATATAAAAAAATGTCTGCAAGATCTTTCCGAAAGCTATCAAGAGATAGAGCACAAAGTCTCTGCAAGGCATCTTTCACAGTCTTCTCCTACCCAGGGTTGGATTCACCTGATCAAGTCAGCCTGTGTTTCAATGCAGTTCTTTGTCACCACCTGGCATGTGGTCAGGGGTCTGTGAAGAGACTCATGTGAGGACAGCAGCAGACAAGTGATCTGGGGGGCTGGGGAGCTGGAGGATCTTCATGGTGTACTTGACAAAACTGGACATGGGTGAGGTCTCAGAGCAAGAAGGTGTTGTCCGGTGAGAGGCCTTTCTGAAGGGACAAGCCAATCAATCTTTGAAGATCTCCCCTGTGGACAAAGGGGCAATTTGTACTGTGTGACCCCCAAGGATCAAGGTAGGGTCAAAGGGAGACAAGGTTTTGTTCTTAATACCAGGTGTCTCAAGAGGTAGTGAAGCCCCTGACCTCAGCATATCTCTAGCCAACGCTAGATGGCTATTGTGGGAAAGCTATGGAAGGGGCTCTTGCATTGTGTAGATGCCAGAACCAGACCAGAGACTCTACAGAATGTATTGACTCAGACAAAGGCAGGGCAATAAAAGGATATTTCCCCAAGGAAGGAAGTTATCTGGTATCAGCATTTCAAGTTCCCAGCAAAGGTTCATTTTGAAAAGGTCAGTGTAACTTCCTGAAAGACTTAACTTATTCGTTCTTATGCTCCTTTCTAGAGAGTGGCACAATGTTTAATAAAGGATGAATGAATGAATATTGATCTGCTCTGTAAGGAAGATGGCAGGGTACGATGTAACCCAGGCATAGGGGACAAGAAGAGGAGTAGTGGAAGAAGCCTAAGTAAGTATGTTGGGGCAAGATTATGAAGGATCTTAAGTTCCAGATAGAAGAGTTTGCACTTCGTATGGCAAACTAGAACATTTCACAGCCAAAACCTAGGAAATGGTCAGCTCCTACTCCCCAATCTCCCCAGCTTACACCTCAGGTATCTTCCTGTTCACACCCCAAGTCTCTGCATCTCACACTCTAAATCTCCCAAGGCCACACTCCAAATATCTTCTAGCTTAGGATGGTGGAGAAGTATTTCCACAGAGTCTTTTCAAGACTTAATCCTTGCTGGAATCAATTGACCAATTGTCCATCCACTCTCTCTAAGACTCTGGCAGAGATAGCGAACATCACCCAAAATTGAAGTTCCCCTTCTAGAGTGTAGAATGGCTGCTACAAAGCAGGTTCTCTGTTAGAGGCTACATTTCTCAGCCTCTCTTGCATCTAGGAGGGGTGATGTGACTATCTGTCATCAATAAGGTAATAACAGAACCAACATACTTGACTTCTGTGTTGTTCTGTTTAAGAAGTAGGTGTGTCTTCTCCATGGTCTCTTTAATCATGTGCCAGCTGAGTGAAGAGGCTCTAGTACAGAGAAGAGTTCAAGATAGAAAAAGCTGGGATCATGGAAGCCTGCCCATGAATGCCTGTATTGGACTATGAATGTCTGTTGTGTTAAGGCACTGAAATGTCAAGGCTGTTTATCACAGTAGTTATATTATCCCAACACACATAGAGACCCAGTTGGAATCACTTAGCGCCCCAAGAATGGACTCAGGATCAAGAAGTACCTGAAAGTGCCTGGCACAAAGAAGGATCTCGATAAACACTTGGTAGATGAATAAATCAAAATTCCCTGGGTTTTCAACACTTTGGAAGAGGCTCTGAGTAAGAGGCATGCATTCCCCTCTGAGGGATAAGACCTCAAATTACACCCTAACTTTGGAGAAGGGCATGATGAGGGAGGGTGAGTGTAAATGGGCAGAGATACAGAAATCTGAGGCACAAAAGTTTCCAAGTACAATTTTGCAATGGTCTTGGTCCTTCCTGGGGCACCCTCCCTTTGCCAACAACTCCAGGTGCCTCACTGGTCACCCAGCTGCCAGCTGCAGAGCCCATTTCCTTCCACAAACACATAGTGATGCCCACTTCATGCCAAGCACTGAGGGTACATCAATAACTAGACATGGTCCCTGCCCCAAGGAACATGCAAATGAGAGGGGGCAGAGCATAAAGCTCTAGAGGGGCTGAGACTGCTGAGTTGTGCTGAGAAGCTGGAGAGAATATTACTCCTACCCTAAGGACAACAAAAATCCAGCCTAACTCCAAGATTATAACGTTGCTTGAACCCATCAAAGAGCTGAGGTTTCAGAGCAGCCATGTAGCCTGAAATCTAAGAAAAGACGGAGCTTTCAGAGAAGAGATGGGAGGAAGACATACCAGGTGTAAGAATTCAGCTAAAATTTCAAATAACTCACTGGAGATTGAGTGTGGGCTAGCCTGGGTATTGCGGACCCAAAAGAAACTGCAAACACAAGAGGAGTTCTCATCTAGACTCTTCTCCAAGAACCTGCACCTGGTGCTCTCAAGAAAGATGGGGCAGGTGGCATAATAGGAGAAAGCCTCCTCAGTGGTGCAGTCATGGAGGTAGGGGAGCTGATGCTATAGGAAAAAAATAAAGCCCTGTCCAGAACCTGCTGCCCTGTGGCATTAAGCCCACGGCAGAGAAAGGCAAATCTGGTCACCCCAGGGAACCCATTTTAAGTGGAGGGAGGGTACAAGATGAAAACCTCTACCTCTGAGGAGGGGCAGGAAACCGTCCTGGGTCCAAAGTATTAGAGGTCTTCTGCCCCCCGGGGTGGAGGAGGGAGGGTGGGGGGATCTCTTTAGCTCAAGAACAGCATAAAATGTGTTGTGCACCAACCTGTTGAATCTGTTTCCAAATTGCCAGAATGGCATTAAAAGGAGTCCGAGCACTTGGGCAGAGGTACACTGCCTGCAGCCCAGCAGCACCCAGCCCCATGTGCAAACTTTGGTGAAAGGCTCTCTCCAAGATGGTGGAGGAGACAAAAGGGAAATTCTGCTTCCTGCGCTCTGGAGCTCCTCTCTCCGGAAAGGCAGCCCCATCAGAGCGCAGTAGAGAAGTCGACAGCAAAGCGCAATCTGGCTTCCGGGCAACGCGAAGAATTGTTTAGCCAAATGGCTTCCAGGCTAATAAGACATCCCACCTTCCAACTTGGCAGATTGTGTTTGAGAAAGCAAATGGAAATGCAGAAGCTTTGCCAGCTTCCCCTCTGCCTTTTCTGGGAGGGGACAGGAGAGATTTGACAAGTGCCTTGGGGTGTTCTAAAACTTAAGTCAACACTGAAAAACTCAAGTACCCAAAGGCTGTCTCTCCACAACAGAGCAATTCTCACAGCTAAATCTCAAGTTTTAGCTTTGATTTAACAGAAGGTTTAACCTTAGGGAAAATTAATTTTAAATAATGGCTAAAAAGTTCTTTCCATTGTTTTAAATAAGATCACGTTAACTTCCAGCTAAACAGTAATTTCTTGCTCCAATTTTTTAAAAACGTTTTGGGAGCTCTGTGCTTATAAACGAAATATTAGGCATCTCCAACTGCTTATGACCTCACTTGGAGATACAATTCAGGAAATAAAACAAATTACTCTCCTGATGAGAATAACAGGTACCCTCCGGGCCTTCAAACTATAACTACACATGCAAACCATTTAGGGAGGAACTGGCTAGATGTGTAGACAGGCAGCAAATTATTGATTAAACCAGATTTCTATCATTTGATGATATATTTTCCCCTAATTTTCTTATTTGCATGGATCCAGTCTCAGCATTTTACATGAACTCAGAGCCTATAGTGAATTTTTAAACCCCTAATAATAAGTCCCAATCAATTTCTTCCACAGAAAACCCAATACTCTTAACTTCCATGAAGCTGGTGTTTTATAGCATTGAAAGACTAGCAGAGGTAGCTGAGAACATGGGCTTTGAATTCAGACAAGCCTGAGTTCAAGTCCCGGCTCAGCCATTAATCAGCTGCTGTGATTTTGGACAAAGTATTTCACCCCTTTGAATTTCAGTCACTTCACCTGTTAAATGAATAATTCCCATCTTACAAGTGCCTAATAGCAGCTAAATGAAATCACGCAGCTGCAAGCATTCATCAACGTTCCTAGAAAGCAATAAGGCCTCAACCACTGTCAGCTGTCATTGTAAGGAGAGAGGACCTGCCACGGATGGTTCCTCGTAGTGGAGTTGCTTCCATCTCTATAAAATAAGGCAGTCAGAAGAGCTCTTCTCCAAGGGCCCCTCAGAGCTGACATGTTATGGCCTTATTGCTGAGCCCCTGGCTCGGGATTTGCTGAGCAGGTGATCCTAGTTCCCAAGTTCTGGTTTCCATGGTAGGGGGTTTCTGCTGGAGCACTTAGGGTCTGGCTGTGAAAACACTGAAGAGCTGGCCTGGAGATGTAGTGAGTTTTCCATCAGTGAAGGCATCCAAGGAGAAGCTTGACAACCGCTTGCTGGGAAGAGGATAGAAAAGGGAACAGGAGTCAAACTCCATGAAACTTCACTCACCTCTGACTCACCATATTCTAAAAAAAAAAAGCAGGGAGTCACATGCTCTAAACTCTCCAGGCATCAGTCTTTGCCATTAGAACCAAATGGTCACCTAGAAAAGCGGCAAGTCAGTCAGCCTGTGTCTATTTGTCCACTCAGGCTAAGGAAACATTTCTACCAACCAAAACCAAATCTGAGCCTCACGGGCAGGAGGATTGTGCCAGACCGGATCAGATGTTTTTCAGAACGAACCACTGTCTGTTGCTGGTACACCCAGCTGCCTCACCCAGGAATCCAAAATGGAATTCCAAGCCTGGGACAGGGATATTGGAAAAAAGAGCCGGCAGCTGGGTTTGATAGTGAGAAGCTAAGTAAAGCAGTGAGATGCTGCGTGAAAGCTATAGGGGGCTGGGAGCTTCATCCACAAGAGTGAGTCTCTCTCCTCAGAAATGCTAATGAAATTTGGACTTCCTTATTTTATTGCCTACTTTGGTTTCTTATAAGTAATTGAACACCAAGTCCTGGGAGGCAAGGAGGAAGATCCACTGACATCATCAGTCAAACAAGCCAAGGCCTCATTTATCAGTGTGGCAGCACCAAGGCCCTGACTCTGGCAATGGCCCTGCCATCAAATCTCACTTTATCACCGTGGCCCCTGGGAAAATCTCAGCACCTATGGAGTCTGGTACCTGCCCCTGCCCACAATGCCTTTATACAAATGTTTTCTGTCTCCCACTCCTCCTGAAAGCACTTTGCTAAATTTCCTTAATGAATTCTCACTGCAATTACTCACCAATATCACCTCCTTTCTACTGATGAAGGAGCAAGCCCAGGAGGGTGAGGTGACTTGTTCAGGGTTGCACATGCATTTTTCCAGCGGATGTTGGTGGAGTTTTGAATCCTGGGCAGAAACGGCAGAATAAATACTGACTTTGCAATTGATGGTCCTGGGTTCAAATCCTACTTATTAATTGTGTGATCTTAGACAAATTACTTAGCCTCTCTGTGTCTCTGATTTCCTGATTATTAAATGGGGATGAAAAGAGAAACTAATTCACAGTATTGTTGGGAGGATTAAAATGAGTTGATGGTGTACAGAGCTTAGAACACTGCCTGGGCATGGAAGGCTATTAGTATCTTGAGTGCCCACATCACTCAGATGCCCTGGGAACTGGCAGGGAAAAGAATGACTTTACAAGTGGGAAGGATGAAGAGCTCTGCCCGCCCCTCCCCCCGAGCTTTCTGCCGCATCCTCTAGGCCGGCTGCTCCCTGCTCCCCTAGCAGACCTCAAGAGGGTGGTTTGAGGTCCAGCATCTGTGCCCACAATGGGGATGTTTCAAGGCAAACAGGAAAGTAAAGGAAGCTGAAGGTGGGAGCCTAGAACTGCTAGCCCCCTGGAGAAGCGGCAGTAAAAAGACTTCCTGTGATGTCCCCCCTCCTGACTAATGCCCTTGGCTTCTGTAGCTGCTGCCTCTGCCAATAGCCAGCCTTGGTCTGGGTGATACATTTTCCCTGAAAAATGACCCGAGCACAGCCTTTGCAGGGATTAATAATGAGCTCTGCGGAGGACTGACAGCTCGTCCAGAGCTGTGCGTCACCCCCGGCTCTGCTCTTCTGCAGACCAGAAGGTCTCTGTCTTCTCCAGGAGATGAGTGGGACTTCAAGCGTGCAGGGCAGCACTTCTGTAACCAGCCTAAGCAAGCTTCCTGAATGCCAGCGGGCTCTCTGGGCCAGCTGGGTCCCCACTGCTCACCCCAATGATAGCTGGTGGTCAGCATGGCCCAGACACTGTGCTGGTACCGGGTGCAGGGGAGATGGAGGGGAGAGGCGAGATGGGTGATGACACAGGCTTCCTGTTCTCAGAGATCAAGCCAGAGGGGCTGAACAGACAAGTGCACAGGTAGCCATGAGACAGGCCAAGGAGTAAGAAGTGCCACTTAAGAGCTGAGAAAGGGGATACATCCCTT
Source organism: Balaenoptera musculus (assembly GCF_009873245.2). Lineage (NCBI taxonomy): Eukaryota > Metazoa > Chordata > Mammalia > Artiodactyla > Balaenopteridae > Balaenoptera > Balaenoptera musculus. The sequence goes on from NC_045788.1 coordinate 71,181,810, forward strand.
CTAACTCTAGGGATCCCAGAAGGTCTTGTGGAGAAAGTGGAATCTGGGCTGGTAGAACTGGCCCGTGCTGGGATGGAGTGGAATGGTTCCCCAGGTTGCAGAAGCCAAGAGGCAGAAATATGCCACGAAGGAAGGCATGGTCTAGCTTGGCTGGGGTGTAGTACCTGAAGGGAGTTTGGGAGAGATGGTGTTCAATCAACCGCAGAGGCTGAATACCAGGCTAAAGCATGGAGCTCTACGGTAGCTCCTAGGGAGAGGCTGGAAGGTTGGGCTGCCCTGGCTTGGAGGAGTGCAGGCCATCTGTTGGATCCTGGTGAATTCAAGTACTGTCCCCTTGTCTTGATCACAGTGCTGGGTTACTGGGTGCTCTCGGGTGACATGGGCCGAACACACTGATAGCAGTGGGAGACAACAGGGCCTGCAGGACCCTGGAATTCTTGCGAGAGCCCCAGGGTATGTACTCCTTCCCCCATCCCATCATGATACCTTCCCCACCCCTCTAGGGTGAGGCAGGCCCTGCCTAAACCATGCCTGGCCCAGGCTCCACATGGTTAGGGACAGCTGAACCTGGTGGCATCCCTAGAGGGCCCAGAGCAGGAAGAACCAGCTCCAACCTACTCCCCTCCTTCCAAGGTCAAGGGAAATGTAAGCTGTGTTTTTTCACATGGTCCCACTGAACTGATTGGCTTGTGCAGGTCTCTGTGGCAGACAGCGGCCTTGTGTCCTCAGCCAGGGGATGCAAATGCTTAGCAACAGGAGGGTTCTCATTTGCAGCAGGACCAGACCAACTCTGGTCGCTCTCCGGCACCTCTGGGACCCTGGCGCTCTGTCTCTGACCCCCGGGGAGGCATGCGCCCGTCGTGGGTCAGAGGATCTGCTCACAGCAGAAGATGCTCCAGGATTAATTAAACAAAGCCTTTTCCCAGATGGCATCATTTGGTCACCATTTGCAAGAGCAGTATCTGCATAGTGCTGGCCGCTCTGGTCACTGCTCCAGCTCTGCCTGCAGCACGCCTGGCAAATATTGATGCCAGCCCACAGGCAGTATCCACTACAGGCCAGAAGGGCTGAGGCTGCTCAAACCACTTGAAATGTGGCTCGTGACAGTGCAGTCATTGAGAGCTCCCTGTGCCCAAGCTCAGGAGGGCGGGGCAGGCTGCTCTGGGGTCAGCAGTGGCCTGAATTGGTGGGTGTGTCTAACTGGGGTGTGATAATTCAGTTTAATTCAATTCAATTCGATTTAAGGATTTATTGAGTGCCTGCAAGAACTGGATCCTGGGCTGAGCTTAGAGATAACCAGAAGCAGATCTTGCAACCACAAGGTCACAGATAATAGTTCAGGGGAAGACAGGGGCATAGAAGATGATCACTGAGGCTTTTGCGCATGCTGTCCCCTCTCTCTGGAATTCCCTCACCTCTTCACCTAATTATCTCTTCCTGCTCTTCCTTCCGCTTCCAACTCTTTGGGATTTCCTTGGGGAAGTTTTCCTTGCCTTCCATGACTCAGGCAAATCCCCCAATCCTATACTCACATTGCCCACGTTCTGCTCCTAGGCGGCACTAGACACTGTCTAAATCTTGGTTATCTCTGTGGTTATTTTATTAACGTGTGTCTCCCAGCTAGGCTGGGAGGTCCATTTCCTTCATCATTTTATGTTGAGTGCCAGTCACTCCACCTGAAATCTAAATAAATATTTCTTAGATATAAAGGCACTACCATTTTTTCAAATTAATGTAAATGCTGTTGTAATACAAGTTCATTTGAAAGTGTTAGAGCTTTGTGTAGCTTTTTTATAAATATGTATATTCTAATAAATTGATACTAAAAATAGAACTAAAATCACAAGGGGGAGTTCCTCAAACTGGAGATGGTGGGGGACCCTAGCACTGGGACATGCCACCCATGTGCCTGTGGTCCTGTCCAGAGGAAAGAGTTTAGGGAAAAATTGACTTTTTTCTGCCTGACTACACTTTTCCTCTGGTCTATCTGTATTTCCATCTCTCGACCTCACTTCTATTTGCCCAGCCCTCTCTTTCCCCCAGTTTGGGTTTGGGGACAACCAGAACTGCACCCAATGGGTTATCAACATTCTGCTACTAAATGGACAACACTGGTATAAACACTGGTATAAACTGTCAATTTGATTCACACTTGAGGCCAATCATCCTTGTAGACTTGGGCTGGAATCACTTTTTTACCCTCTTTCTTTGTACTGGGCTAGAACAGTAAAACAGGGAGGACTCTGGAGATGATTTGTTGATCAATCCCTTCCTTTGAAAGGCAGAACAATTGTAGCCAGTGAGGGGTTTGGGCTGTTGGGTTACTCCAAGTCCAGAGAATAGGGTCTCCTGACTCCATTCCAGGCCTCTCCCCGTTCTACCAGAAAAGACACTTATCAAGCCCTCACTGAATTTAAGTTTCCACAGTACTCAAGGTCTCTGGTCAATTTATTTTAGGACTTTGTGCTAGTTTCCATCTGAAGAAATAAATACCTATTTACTGTCATGCTTCTCGTTTGAGTATGTTACTGTTCTGAGAGCAACTGCGGAAGAAAATTCTGACCCCACTAATGCCTTGTTTTGTCTTTACATTTATAGAGCCTTCTCACTTTCCTGTACACTTTTCCCATCATCCCACCATGTAACTTTCCCCTCTGGAAGAGGACCTGGGCCCATCAGGTCCTGCTTTCAATCTTGGACGTGCCATTTTCACCATTTGCAGAAGGGGCAGAGAACGACCTGGCTCCTTGATTCCCCAGTTGGCATTTCGGGATTGCAGGTGGGGGTAGGAGAAGAGCTAGAGGAAGGGGGGTGGAAGAGGATGAGTCAAGCAGAACAGAGAGGGGTGGGCATCAGAGAAGCTCCACAATTCCAGGCTCTCACACCAGCATGCCGGCCGCTGCCGGGTTCTCAGGAGGCCTGAGCCCTGACGGGAGGCCTGGGCTGTGAGGAGGAGGCCAGAGGGCGGGGGCCAGAGGACTGGCACAGAGTCCATGCTTTCACCCTCTGGAACCCCAACATGTATCTTCTGGAGAAGATATATGAGGAACAGCGCTGGTCTGAAAGGATGGAGGGGACCCAGCCTGAGATCCGGCTGAAAAGTCTCTTTCACTCTGTCCTCTTCTTGCCTCCCTCCCTCACTTTCCATAATTTCTCATTCATCTGTTTTCTCACATGCCTTTTGATTTTCTAATCTCTCTCTCATCAATCACCTCTTCTATTTATTTCAACTCCATCTAGAACTTTAATTTATCCCCTTTTCTCTCTTGACATCCATCTCTATTTATGGGTCTATGGTGCTGAAAACTGAACAGATAACAAATGTCCTCAATTCAGAGCAGAGGTCTTCTGCCGAGTTTTTTCTTGGCCTCTGAGGTGACCTATAACAGGGACCATATGCTAACTATTTGTATCGCCTCGTTTCACCATCCCAATGGTGTTTAATTTTTCAGGATGAATTTGTCTTGTTTTCTCAGTTTCCTTGCAAGCATTCTAAGGAACAGGCCCACAGCCTCTGGAGCCCAGTCTCCTCACATCCCCTGCTGCCAGGCCTGTAGGTGCTCAGGAAATGGGTGTGGAGAGGTTGTTCTCCCCTCCTTCTCCCAATACCCCTACTCCCACAGGCTTCCAACCTTCAGCACCCAGGGGAATCCCTTCAGCTTGGGTGATGGCACAACCTAAGGAGACTTAAGCAGGCTTTACCCTCTAACAATCTCCATTGTTTATCTCAGGTATATAAATACACACTAAGTAAAAAGAACATCCATTTGGCAAATATCAGCTCCAGACAAATCACTGGACATTGACCCTGGTTTTCCACCCCAAGTCTTTCCTACATAAAAATTCTGGAGAGGCCTCTGGTCTAGGAAGAGCTTTCCCTCCATTCTTCAATTAGTCACACTAGGTACTCACTAAAAAAATTTTTTTGAGTTATGAGTAAGTGTCAGGCACTTAGTTAGGAACAGGTGACACAGAGAAGATGACCATATAGGCCTTGTCCTCAAGGAGGAGATGGCCTAGCAAAGCAGAATGACAAGTGTACAGAAACATTTCAATAGACATTCACTTAAACATATATTTTACTGAGCACACACTGTGTGTCTGGGATTGTGACAGGTCCTGGGACCACAGCAGGAAACAACAGAATAGTACATTAATAGAAAAGAACCCTAATAGAAGTACTTACCATGTACACCCATTGATGCCCAGAGGGAGCAGGGGAAGCTTTCCTTTATGCCTATTGAAAACATTTGTGAGAAAAAAGAAAACTACAGGCCAATATCACTGATGAACATAGATGCAAAAATCCTCAACAAAATTCTAGCAAACAGAATCCAACAGCACATTAAAAGGATCATACACCATGATCAAGTGGGTTTATCCCAGGAATGCAAGGATTCTTCAGTATATGCAAATCAATCAGTGTGATAAACCATATTAACAAATTGAAGGAGAAAAACCATATGATCATCTCAATAGATGCAGAAAAAGCTTTTGACAAAATTCAACACCCATTTATGGGCTTCCCTGGTGGCACAGTGGTTAAGAATCCGCCTGCCACTGCAGTGGACATGGGTTCGAGCCCTGGCCCAGGAAGATCCCACATGCCGTGGAGCAACTAAGCTCGTGCGCCACAACTACTGAGCCTGCACTCTAGAGCCCGCGAGTCACAACTACTGAAGCCCACGCACCTAGAGCCCATGCTCCGCAACAAGAGAAGCCACCACAATGAGAAGCCCGTGCACCGCAACGAAGAGTAGCCCCCGCTCGCCACAACTAGAGAAAAGCCTGTGCGCAGCAACGAAGACCCAACACAGCCAAAAATAAATAAATAAATAAATTTATTTAAAAAACAGCCATTTATGATAAAAACCCTCCAGAAAGTAGGCATAGAGGGAACTTACCTCAACATAATAAAGGTCATATGTGACAAACCCACAGCCAACATCGTCCTACATGGTGAAAAAGTGAAACCATTTCCACTAAGATCAGGAACAAGACAAGGTTGTCCACTCTCACCACTATTATTCAACATAGTTTTGGAAGTTTTAGCCACAGCAATCAGAGAAGAAAAAGAAATAAAAGAAATCCAAATCGGAAAAGAAGTAAAGCTGTCACTGTTTGCAGATGACATGATACTATACATAGAGAATCCTAAAGATGCTACCAGAAAACTACTAGAGCTAATCAATGAATTTGGTAAAGTAGCAGGAAACAAAATTAATGCACAGAAATCTCTTGCATTCCTATACACTAATGATGAAAAATCTGAAAGTGAAATTAAGGAAACACTCCCATTTGCCATTGCAACAAAAAGGATAAAATACCTAGGAATAAACCTACCTAAGGAGAAAAAAGACCTGTATGCAGAAAACTATAAGACACTGATGAAAGAAATTGAAGATGATACCAACAGATGGAGAGATATACCATGTTCTTGGATTGGAAGACTCAACATTGTGAAAATGACTCTACTACCCAAAGCAATCTACAGATTCAATGCAATCCCTATCAAACTACCAATGGCATTTTTCACAGAACTAGAACAAAAAATTTCACAATTTGTATGGAAACACAAAAGACCCGAATAGACAAAGCAATCTTGAGAAAGAAAAACAGAGCTGGAGGAATCAGGCTCCTGGACTTCAGACTCTACTACAAAGCTACAGTAATCAAGACAGTATGGTACTGGCACAAAAACAGAAACATAGATCAATGGAACAGGATAAAAAGCCCAGAGATAAACCCACACACATATGGTCACCTTATCTTTGATAAAGGAGGCAAGACTATACAATGGAGAAAAGACAGCCTCTTCAATAAGTTGTGCTGGGAAAACTGGACAGCTACATGTAAAAGAATGAAATTAGAACACTCCCTAACACCAAACACAATAACAAACGAAAAATGGATTAATGACCTAAATGTAAGGCCAGACACTATCAAACTCTTTGAGGAAAACATAGGCAGAACACTCTAAGACATAAATCACAGCAAGATCCTTTTTGATCCACCTCCTAGAGTAATAGAAATAAAAACAAAAATAAACAAATGGGACCTAATGAAACTTAAAAGCTTTTGCACAGCAAAGGAAACCATAAACAAGATGAAAAGACAACCCTCAGAATGGGAGAAAATATTTGTAAATGAAGCAACAGACAAAGGATTAATCTCTGAAATATACAAGCAGCTCATGCAGCTCAATATCAAAAAAACAAACAACCCAGTCCAAAAATGGGCAGAAGACCTAAATAGACATTTCTCCAAAGAAGATATACAGATTGCCAACAAACACATGAAAGGACGCTCAACATCACTAATAATTAGAGAAATGCAAATCAAAACTACAATGAGGTATCACCTCACACCAGTCAGTATGACCATCATCAAAAAATCTACAAGCAACAAATGCTGGAGAGGGTGTGGAGAAAAGGGAACCCTCTTGCACTGTTGGTGGGAATGTAAATTGATACAGCCACTATGGAGAACAGTATGCAGGTTCCTCAAAAAACTAAAAATAGAACCACCATACAACCCAGGAATCCCACTACTGGGCATATACCCCGAGAAAACCATAATTCAAAAAGAGTCATGTACCACAATGTTCATTGCAGCTCTATTTACAATAGCCAGGACATGGAAGCAACCTAAGTGTCCATCGACAGATGAATGGATAAAGAAGATGTGGCACATACATACAGTGGAATATTAGAAACGAAATTCAGTTATTTGTCATGAAGTGGATGGACCTAGAGACTGTCATACAGAGTGAAGTCAGAAAGAGAAAACCAAATACCGTATGCTAACACATATATATGGAATGTAAAAAAAAAAAAAGTTCTGAAGAACGTAGGGGCAGGACAGGAATAAAGACGCAGACGTAGTGAATGGACTTGAGGACAAGGGGATGGGGAAGGGTAAGCTGGGACAAAGTGAGACAGAGGCATGGACATATATACGCTACCAAATGTAAAATAGATAGCTAGTGGGAAGCAGCCGCATAGCACAGGGAGATCAGCTCGGTGCTTTGTGTCCACCTAGAGGGGTGGGATAGGGAGGGTGGAAGGGAGATGCAAGAGGGAGGAATTATGGGGATGCATGTATACGTATAGCTGATTCACTTTGTGATACAGCAGAAACTAACACACCATTGTAAAGCAATTATACGCCAATAAAGATGTTAAAAAAAGAAGAAAACATTTGTGAGTTATTTTATTTAACAAACATTTAGTATGTGTGTGATGCGATTTTGCATTTCTAGCCTAATTATTTTTCTAGATCATTGCCTAACTTCAATATGTAATGCTTGTTGATTTTATATAAACTGTATATATAATTAACCAATGCACTTTGGATTATGAGATTTTAATTTGCTCTATGTTTGTTAGTCCTTAGACATCTTGAAGAACAAACCCTCATGCTCATATAACATGATGATGCTATGGAAATAAGTACCCCGCAAATATAAGCAGAGGCTGGATGAAAAGTCTTTCCCCCCTGTCTTGGTCCAGCGGGCTGTCACTGGGTCCTGTCCTTTGGAGACGCTAGAATAAACCTCATTAGTCTAGCAGGCCTCAATCCAGGAAGATTTAGGGGGGGACCAGAAAGACCCCTGATGGATGAGATGCCTAGTCTCTCCCCTCGTCCTGATCTTACTTGATGTCTCCTGACAAAATGGCCTGACCTGGGCTCGAGCAAGTCTAGTTGCTGAGCCCCAGGCCAGTGCCTGCACAGAGGAGCGCTCTCAGAAGTTTTCCTGGAGGTTCTGCCTTCAAGGAGGAAGCAGCTCCTCCCTCTCTTGACCCCGTTATTAGCAACCCCAGCTGATCTGAGCTCAGGTGCATGAGAACAGCCTTTCTGCTCTGCACCAGAAGAGGAGAAGCCCCATGAGGGTGGGTTTGCAGTGCCCCTGTGTGGGTGTGTGCAGCCTGCAGTGGTTGCGGGTTTTCTTTAGCCTCTCTCTCTCTCTCAGATTGTTTGGCTTGGATTCTCACGACACTCACAACCGTCCCCCCGATTCTCAGGGCAGCCCTGAGGAAGGAACTTGAGCTACAGGAAGGAACTTGAGCTACGCCATGCCAGACGGGGAAGTGAGCAGAGGCAGGCCTTGGACCCTCATCACAGGGAGAGGTGTGAGAACCCAGGTCTCCAGACTCTCTCCAACCCCTGCCTTCAGACAGCTTTGAACGTGTCCTTCCCTGCCTTATGGGATCTCCTGGCTCCCTAATGCCTGAGGCCACAGTCCCGTTAAGCACACATTGTGTGTTTCAATGGGCATGGCACCCCCTCCTTATTCATTAGCTAGTTCATCCATTCATTCAGTCAACGTGTCCTGAGTCTCCTTGAAGGAGATGGGGCACATCGGAGGCCTGGAGGCCTGGGAGAGATCAGCTCAGATCGGTGTGGTTAATGGAAAGGGAGCCGGAGGGGTGAGACCAGTCAGGAGTGGGTTCTCAATCCAGGGGAGAAAAGGCAAGGGCCTAAAATAAGGAGATAGCAGAGCTGTCAGTGGGGTTGGGGAGGCACCATGGGTCAAAGTAGCCAGATCCCATGGTTTTTGGCCCCAGTGCTAGAATCAGATACTTCCCCCAACTCTCCTTCCCCTGCCCACCTGCCCCCCCACCCCCACAACTGGTTCTGGGGCTCTGCCCATGGCTGGCACACAGCCCCTTCGTCTGAGGACTCACACCCTTTAGTTATTGACTCCTACTCCCCTGGTCATTCCCAGGCCCCTTGCTTTGGTCCCTGTTATTTTAGCAGCAACAATCTGGGGGCCTCCTGTGGCAGTTTGTTGCTAATAATGCGTGAAGCAGGTGCATATCCTACTGTGCCCATCATCCCATCAGGACGTTTGTTAAACCTGCCTCAGAAGCCTAGACGCAAGTGACCCAGAATCCTGGAATGGGTAACACGGGTTCCCTTACTTCCCTACTCTGCTTTGCTGTTTGCTCTGTTCATTGTTTCCTTGGGACTTGAGGACATTGATTCCCATCTTTCCATTCAAGCCTCCACTGTATCAGGAAATGCCAGTTACTGAATCAATAAAAGAGAGTTGTGCTAATTCCCAGGGCACTGTAAGGCAGAAAGGGGGCTGGTATGGAACATTCCAACTGAAAACTGATAGAGAAGAAAAATGTTGGGATGGACAATGAATAAACTTTTGCTTTCCTCAGTTTTTGAGATGGGAAAGGAAATTGAATGTGAAAATATTTCAAAACAAGGAGGGTTTCAAAGGGGTGTGATGCCGGAGGGGACACAGCTTGTTAAGGAGAAATGAATTGAAGATGTCATTTCTGGCTCCCAGATTTGGGACACTTGCCCAGGGGCTGCCCTATGGCCTTGCCCAGGCTGACAAGGCCTTGGGAACAGGCAAAGTCAGTCCAGGGTGGCTTTGCACCTCACCGCCATTTTTGAGGAGCTGCGGACCTGAGTAACACTAGAAAAGATAATTAGTTAAATATGTCCTTTAGTAATAATTATTTTTCCTAACACCTTTACTGAAGCAGTTTGAACACCGTGTGTGTGTGTGTGTGTGTGTGTGTGTCGCCAAATCCCACCACACACCCAGTGGCACAGGTCACCACTCACTGGGTGCCCAGCACCATGCTCCAGGGCTTCACCTGCACTTCCTGCTTCACCTCTCAGCTGTTACTAGACCCACCTTACAGATGAGGAAACCAAGGCTCAAGGTTGTTCAGTATCATGGCCAAGGTCACGCGGTCATTGTGTGCAGAGCCAGGATTTAAACCCAGGCTTGCCTGACTCCATGCTGTTCACCACCCCTCTATGCCTAGACTCAGACCACCAGGCATTTGCCTGGCTGCCAGTAGCCTCTGGGATCCCCTGTCCCTGTGCTCCACAAGGCAATGAAAAGGGGATGCCCGGGCAATTGTTCATTCCTAAACAAATTCAGTAAACTGTCTGTCAGCTGCTGGGTTAGTTCTTGCTGGGCATGGAGGGAGGGCACCCAGTGACGAGACAAGATTTCTACCCTCCAGGAACATTGCCCGCCCCCAATCTGGTAGGGGCCATAAGACACACACATAACACTACCACTTAAGGAAGGCCGTGGGGCATGACCCCAGGGAGGGCAAAGCAGTGGGTTGCAGAAAGCCAGCTCCCTGTCCACACTGCGCCTGATGAGAGGAGCCGTGCTGGCGTGTAAGTCCCCAAGGTTCACTTAGCTCAATCATGCACAGTGAACGAGGGGTGTGTCTGACCTTCAGGAAATGTACAGCATTTCAAGAAAAATAACAAAAAAGGGACAACAGGAAAGCCTCCTAGCTTTCTTCAGTCTTGAGCCCACCTCTTCCCCCTTCTCTCACGGTAGTCAGGGTCATCCAGAGTCTGCTGAACCACCTCTGGCTCCCAGGAGGGAAAGCAAATCAGGGGACATGCTCTGTTCCCAGGGTTCTGTTGATATTTTCTGAAAAAGCTTTGTTTACGAGTTGATTGGGTCAGAGGAGGACACCCATGCTCCTCGGGTCCCCTGAAACTTCCGGTGATGATGTGCCCTGGGCCCACCTTTGCCAAGCATGACCAAACCCAAGGCTAATGAGAGTGGGCTGGGCCCCGGCTGAGAACCTGGTCCTGGTACTGAAGGCCTTGTGGTGACAAGGATGCCATTGCTTTCCAGTGCAAAAAAATGGGCTCTGTTGCAAGGCGACTACCCACAGTTAAATGCTTTAGAAGGAAAACAAAACATCACATCATCTCCTCATCTGGGATGTTTGCTGTGGGACCAAGGTTGTAGGGTGTAGGTTTCTGCCTCTGTGGCAGGTCGCGTCGTTGCAGGGACAGTGGTGAGATTATGTGGGAGCTGCTGTTATCAATGGCTCGTGGTCGTGGCCCTGGGAGAGCACGGTGTCCGCCTGAATGTCTGGGCTGGAGAATCCATCAGGGCTGTGCCATGACACCCGTGGCTGGGAATGCGCATCACATCACGACCCTGGGTACCCTCCATGCTGCCGGCCGAAAGGATGGCAGGAAGGGCACAGCCTGAGCTGGAAACCTGCATGTCCCAGGGGTGCCGAATGGGTTAGCTGCTATATGCTGGCTTGCCCCTTGGGGGGCTGCTATTGCCCAAGAGTTTCAAAGGTCTTAAATTCACAGTAATTTTCCAAGCCTCCTAATGCTCCTTTGAAGGGGTACCCCAGATCATGTTGTCGCCCTGCCCTCCAGGCAGCTGGCCCCCCTCTCCTGTTTGATCCCTGACTCACAGTGTGATCCAGATATTTCTCAGCCTGCAGTTGGCAAAGCGGGAAAGAGGCCACCCTAGACCTGACCTTGTAGTCCCCACAGTAGAAATGGGATGGAGGGTTCAGGACTCAGAATCCTCCGGCTTCAGGACAGGACTCTGAGCTCAGGACCCAGGTCCGATCTCTGCTTCCAAAGGCCCAGGAATCTCAGGATGGAAGGACCTCACAGGAGATCTGGCTTATTTTCTCACATGCCATTCATCGCCCTCTGTAATGACATCTGCCATTTATTCAATACTTACTAAATGACAGGCACTGTACTGGCTGATTTTTCCATGGAGTAATTCACTTGTAACAACATGATAAGCTAGCAATTATTAATCCTGTTTTCAGATGAGGGAAACTGGGACTCAGAGAGGTTAAGGTATTTGCCTTGCTCAATGTCACACTGTCACTAAAAAGCACTGACAAGTATTAGACTCCATAGCCATCGGATTCCAAATTTCATGTTCTTTCTCTCCTTTTGTGCTGTCTCTCTATGCAGTTCCCCCTAATATTGATCTAGAACATCTCCAGTGAAGGGGATCTCACTACATCCCGAGGACACCCATTCCATCTCTCTGCTCCTTACCATGAGCTGAAGTTTTTCTAGAGGTCCCCCTGCCTGGTCCTAATTCTAACCCTTGGGGACTCAAGAAACAAATCTGTGCCCTCTGGCCTCATGGCAGCCTCCAAATGTTCGATGAAGGCTCTCAGTCCCCACAGGGCTCCTCTGCTCTAGGCTGACATGCCTCCCATTCCCCAGAGGACATAAATCCTCAGCCCTCCCCACTGCCCTCATCTCTTGCCTCTGGACATCACTGTCCTGTGCCCTTCTGAAAGGGTCCTGGAACGTGTCCTGTAGCAGGAGACTTGGCGACCTCTCAAGGAACTTGCTTCATGTTTTAAAGTGTTACATTTATCCATATTATTAAACTTGATTTTTAAAAACTATAAATGTAATCCATGGACATTGTTTAAAATGTTCAAAACAGCAAAAGAGAATCTAAAGCAAAAAGTAAAATTCTCCCCCCATTCTCTTCCAAGCCCAGTGCCACTCCCCAGAGGAAGCCTCTTTTAAAATTTTCTATTTTTATTTCTTGTGATAGTTTCTATTATAATTTTTAAAAACACAACTGTACCTTGATCTCTGGCTTATCTCTAGATGGCATCTGTTGATTGCCCTTTGTGCAGGATTAGGAATTCAGCACATTTACAACACTTCCCATCTCCACACCACTTTACCTCCTAATTTGGTTAGCAATATAACTCTTTTTAGTTCTTCCAGTGGTTATTCTTATTACTATCACTAATCTACTTAAAAATCTGCATTGATTTATCTACTTTATGCAACATTCATTAATTTTCCACTATGAAATTTGAGGAAAGCAGTGAGCCTCTTTTTTCTACGTCTCTCTAATTTTCAATTTTATTATATATATATTTACCATGTAGATATATATATATTTTAACAATTTCAAGGTTTATAACATTTGTACTCTGTGCTTTAGCTATAAGTAAGTGTTCCACATTTTGTCCATAAGATAATTCCAAAGGTTGAAAACCAATAAACAGCATTGTGCTTCTATGAACACTACTCACCGAAGCCTGGATCTACAGAGAAGAAAGTGTATTCACTGTCGTGATACCTTGGACACTCTAAGGAGGCTTTTCTATGAAGCAAAGATTCGAGTGGAGACGCATCACTCCCTTTCAGCTTTTCTTAGCTTCTTCTGGATCAGTTTCAGCTGCACTTTTTCTTGGCTCTCATGTTATCTTCTTTTAAAATTCTTTTTCAGTTTTACTAGAGTATTTCCTCGAAATTTGTTTTCATTTAGGGTGTATGATTGGCAACCAGTGGTAGGCTGAGAGATGGCCTCTTAAAAGATATCCGTATCCTAATTCTTGGAACCTGTAAATGTCCTTACATGGCAAAATAGGGGTCTCTGCAGATGTAATTAAGTTAAAGATTTTGAAATTATCCAAATGAGCCCTAAATGCAATCATAGGTGTCCTTATAAGAAAGAGGCAGATGGAGATTTCTCACACAGACATAGAGCAGAAGGAGATATGAAAATGAAACAGAGAGAGATTTGAAGATGCTAGTCTTAAAGGCTAGAGTGATGCAGCCACAAACCAAGGTGTGCCAGCTACCATCAGAAGCTGGAAGAGGCAAGGAAGGGTTTTCTCCTACAACCAGAGGGAGTGCAGCCCTGTCAATGTCTTGATTTCAGCTCAATGATACTGATTTCAGATTTCTGTCCTCCAGAATGGTGAGAGAATAAATTTATTTCTTTCTTTCTTTTTTAGGCCACTAGACTTGTAATTATTTGTTACAGCAGCCATGGGAAACTAATACAACAACATTATGATTTCTTCCATACATAAAAATGACTGGGGTGACACTCTCTTGTTGACAGTTTGGCTAAGCATAAAATTCTATATTCTATACTAAAAATGATTTTTCCTCAGAACTTTGAACCATGGGCTTTGAACCATGGGCTTCTAGCATCCAGTAGAGCTAATGAAAAGAAATCTAATGTCAATCTGAATCTTACTTTTCAGGGTACCAATTTTTCCTTGCTCTGTAAGCTTTTATACATTTTGTTTTTATCCTTTGAGTTCTGTCATTCCTTCAGAATGCGTCTTGATGTTGGTCTTCGATATATAAATCCTTCTTGACACTGTGTGAACTGTTTCAGTCTGAAGACTCCTGATTTCTTCAGTTCCTAAAATGTTTCTTCTATTTTTAAGATGTTTATTTTCTATTAAAACTCCTACTGGGCAGATTATGAACCTTCTGATGTATCTTCCATGTCTCTTGGCTTTTCTCTATTTTCTCTCTTTGTACTTTTGCTCTATATTCTGGAGATTTCCTTTCCAAATTACCAATTTCGTTTTCAGTCTTGTCCATTACATTATTCAGCTTATCCCATTGAATTTTTATTCATTTATTTGTTTGTTTATTTTTGGCTGCGTTTGGTCTTCATTGCTGTGCACGGGCTTTCTCCAGTTGCAGCGAGCGGGGGCTACTCTTTGTTGCGGTGCGCAGGCTTCTCAATGCGTTGGCTTCTCTTGTTGCAGAGCATGGGCTCTAGGCGCGCGGGCTTCAGTAGTTGTGGCTCTCGGGCTCTGGAGTGCAGGCTCAGTAGTTGTGGCGCATGGGCTTCTTTGCTCTTCGTTGCTCTTCATTCCTTCCCGGACAAGGGCTTGAACCCGTGTCCCCTGAATCGGCAGGCGGATTCTTAATCATTGCACCACCAGGGAAGTCCCCCATTGAATTTTTAATTTCATCAGTCATGCTTTGAATTTCTACAAGGTCTTTGTTCTTGTTCTCAGATGACTTTTCGCATCTGAGGAACAAGTCTACTTCAGTTTTATGGATACAATATCCTCTTGATCTTTCTGAATGCCATTACAATTTTTAAAAAACATTCTTAGTGGTTCATTGAATTATGTCTGATTCTTCCAGGCTAGCTGGCGCTTATTTATGACTTTAGCATCCCTCAGACGTCAAGAGGAGGTAGGCAGAAGGCTGTGCATTCAGGAAACACATTTGAATCTCAGAACAGAGGGACACGTATAGTTTGGAAACTATACATAGCCACAAAGAGATAAACATACCCCACAGTTTAAAAAACTCCATAGGTGGTTCTGTTACAAGTCGTATCCTACCCCCACCTACATGCCCTTTCCATCCCCACACTTTGACTGAGAACTGGTGGGCCAGATCAGCAATTCTCAATCCTGGTGGAACATTAGAATGAACTAGAGAACTTCTAAAAACTACCCATGCCTGGGAACCCCCAGGTAAAGCTGGCGTGCATGTAAGGTTGTGAATAATTAGAATAGACTATTTCTAAGGTCTTACTTTTGTAACTGTGGTCCATGAACCAGCAGTATCAGCAACACCTGGGAACTTGTTAGAACTGCAAAAGCATGGGACTCACCGCAGGTGTTCTGAATCAGAATCTGCATTTAAACAAGATCGGCAGTGATTGATAATTAAAGTTTGAGAAGCACTACTTCATGGGAGATCACAAGGCAGAGTGGTGTATTTGGGTGTGACTTCCAGAATCTAACAGATCTGAACTTGAAGTACAACTCTGTCACTTAACTAATTCATGAGTATATTAAAGTGAGACCAATGTGGCTGTAGAGCACTTAGCACAGTGCCTGGCTGGTGGCAGAGGCTCAATAAATGTTATTCCCTTCCTCATCTACTTCTTTGAATATTCTTTCCCAGGTTTGAGATTCTTCCACAGGAATGTTTCTCCTATGCCTCCATTTCTCTCCTGTCTGTAAAGCATCTGATTAATCACACTCTTTGATCTTTCCCCTCTCTCGTACTCTCAGAGCTGTACCATCAAGTCACTCTTTCTAGCACTGTCTTAAATGATGGCTTCTGGTCTCCCTTGTAAAATTTAATAGCAAAATGCTTTTGATATGCAAGCTTCTTTGAAGTCGACCCAATCTATATTCCAAAGTTAAAAAGATGTTCTGGATCGTGACTCTTTCTTATATGAACCTGGAGTTGAAAAGAGAGCTGTGCTCTCTGCTCTGCTAGTTCCATTTTCCCTGGTTCCACTTGGAGTTTTCTGGAGAAGCATGGGAAAAATATTCTGTGTCAGGAGACGAAGACACCATCCTGTGGCTGTGATTCATGTTGAGGGCACCTTTGATTCACCACCAACTTTATGGAGCTCAAAATGCTCCACAGGACTTTCTAATTTGTCCTTCCTACCCAACTCCCACCATCACCACCCAAAGCCTAGGTTAGAGGCAGAGATGTCTGTCTCTGCTCCACAAATGAGGAAACAAATGCAGAGAGGCTGGGACACTTTCCAAAGAATGAACACACACATACACACACACACACGCACACACAGTCTTGATCCTATGTCTTCTTAACCAGATTCAGTGTCCCAAGAAAACTAGAGGAAATCCTAGTTCCCTCTAGTTGCTGCTAGCCATCAAGTCTGGAGGTAATTAACCAGCCAGCATCCCCTCCCTAAAGATTCAGGCACTTTAGGAATCACCATATGCAGCTGTTTAAAGCAAACCATCAGGTGGCCCTTCCTAGAAAAAGCTATTGCTCTCTCTCCACATGCCCCCTGCTCTCCTCTCCTCCCTGCACTACCTCAGGGGGCACGCCCTTCCCCAACCCATGTACCTGAGAGCTTGGCTCACAGAGGAGGGCCAGATCACTCATGATAATTTCTCAGCGATGCTGAAAAGGATCATGCACATGTGTGCTCATCCCAGGCCCGCTCTCTGTCTACCTCTGTCTCTGTTTGTCTCTCTCATATACACACAGAGGAATACCCCAGAACTTCTCTCAACCGCTCTTAGGTGGGACGAGAGGGCTTCCCTGTTGGCAGAAGTGAAACTAGGAAAAGCCATTGCACCACTGTGTTGGAGCCGTGCTCCTAAGACTTTCATGGTCACACACACACTCCTGGGGGGTCTTGTTAAATAAATGTCAGATTCTGATTCAGTAGGTCTGGAGCGGGGGGCTCTGAGATGCTGCATTTTGGATAAGCTCCCTGGTGATGCTGAAGTTGCTGGTCCATGGGCCCCACTTTGAATGGCAAGAGATTAAAATGACTGCCCCATCCTGTGGGGGTCTTTGGGGATGTACTGGAGGAAGCAGAAGTAGTCAGAAAGGGAGGGCCTGCAGGGGTGCTGCCTGCTAAGGATGGATGCCCCACAGGCCTGGGTCCTCTCATGCTTCTGCTGCTATGTCTGATCAACTCAGAAGATGGTTACTCAAGGAATGACATTAGTTTGATTTCTTCAGCAGAGCATATCAGTAAGTCGAACGAAAAATTACATGCACATATCAATGAGTACTATTAAGACATTAGATAAAATTCACATCAACTCCTGAAAAAGAAAAAAATATTCCCTTTTTATGCTAAAGAATATCTTTCTTAAACCAACTTCAAGCATAATACCTAATGACAAGACACTTAGAAGCAATCTTATTAAATCAAGGCCAGACAAGAATGTCAACTATAGCCACTATTAATTAACATTTTTAAAATTGGGGGCGAAGGCATATGAACCAGGAATAAGAAGCGTAGCTATGGGAAAATGAAGAGGAGACACAGTTAGGACAATTTACAGATGGTGTAATTGTCGACCCAGAAAATCCAAGATTCAGCTGAAAATCTTTAACATTAATAAGAAAGCTCAATAAAGTAGTGGGATACAAAGGAAACACGAAAAGTAATAACTTTCATACATACATAGCCAACAATCAGTTAGGAACTACTTGGAGGAAAGTTCCTTTCACATATGACAATAAACATAAGAGAAATATGTAGAAATTAACTTAATAATGAATGTGCAAGCCATCAGTAAAACATAAAAACTCACAAAAAGCCGAAAATGACTTGATACACAGTGAGATATACCATGCTTCTCAACGGGAAGATTAAATAGTCCTTGACTTTTGATCATATCTAAGGGTGAAGCAGAAAAATGCTGACACAAAGTGTTGAGTGTATGGGTGGCTTATCGGCTGAGGACGTCACTGTAAGGTAATCTGGCTCAGCCATTTCATGGAAGGTTCCTGATAATGTTATATTTAGGGATTTTCTGTTGGCGGGGCCCTAGAGAAGATTCATCAGCCTCCAGCCCGGAGCGTATTCACCTAGCTGCCCACGTTCTGGGAGCTACGTGTCTCAACAGTCACCATTTAAATTTTCACTTACTCCTCCAGTTTTCAATTCAGCCCCCTTGCAGTCCAGTCCAGCACCCTCTGTGTTACCCTTTCTGGAGATAAAACAGCAGTCCTCAGGAGGGGCATAGAATGTGTCTCTGCGTGGAGTGGGGGAAGATGGTCTTGGGATCTATCTGCTTTTTAAATCGACTTGCAACCTGTCCTCCTCTTCTGATGCTACTTTGCTCTCACTTGCAGACCAGGTGCCCTGTTCCTGACTTAGATACATCAAGTCAGTTACCACTTGTCTAGCTGCTTCTCGGCTTACAAATTTTGTTGCTGTTGCCTCCTCTCCTGTGCTATTTGTGCTTTAAAAAATCCAATACGTCGTTTCGAATGTTACCAGATAGCAATCAACTCAAGAGCCCAGATGGAAAAAAAAACCCTAGTACTGACTGCATACGTTACAGTGCAAATCCATTTCCAAGAAAAAAGCAGGGGATCAGAGGAGAAGAGCACCAAATTTAGGGCATAGAGGAGTGGGGCATGGGATTTCTTTCTCTTAAAACATCTTTTTTAGAGGTAGGTTAGTCTATCTGCTTTGTGTAGCAAGTTAGTGCTAAGTATCACAAGTCTTGCAAGTATTCAAACTCTTTAACCCAATAAACCCGCCGTGTGAATCTATCCTAATGAACAATTTAAAATCTTAAGAGGTACAACTATTAGGTATAAAATAAGCTACAAAGATATATTGTACTACATGGGGAATAGAGCCAATATTTTTATAATAACTATAAATGGAGTATAACCTTTAAAAATTGTGAATCACTATATTGTACACCTGTAACTTATATAATATTGTACAGCAGCTATACTTCAATAAAAAATAATGATAATAAACAATAAAGTCTTGACTAAACTTCATGAACAAAGATGTTCATCAAACCATACTTATGATCATAAAAAAAATGGAGATAATTTAAATGTCCAACAGTAGGGGAATGTTTAGAAGCTCACAAAACATCCACTTGGTGAAATATATGATACAACCATTAAAGTAATAAAATAATGGAAAATATTTACATTAAACAAAAAAATCAAGATAAAATTAAATATGTATTAGCCTCAGAAATATATAAAATAAAATTTTTTAAAACTTTGCCCAGAAAAGGAGTGAAAAGAAATATCACAAAATGTTAACACAGGGTAAAGTTCCATTTTTCCATTGCTTTCTACTTTTCTATAATGAGCAAATATTCTTCTCTAATAACAGCTTTTTTGAGATATAACTCACATACCAGACAATTCACTCACTAAAAGTGTACAACGTGATGGTTTTTAGTATATTTACAAATATGTGCAACCAACACCACAGTCAATTTTAGCACATTTTCATCATATCAAAAAAAAGAATGTTGTACACTTAAGCTGTCACTCTCCAAACCCCACTTTCAGTCCTAAGCAGCCACAAATCTACTACCTCTCTAGAGATTTGCCTGCTCTGGACTGCCTATTCTGGAATCATATAGTGTGTGGTCTTTTGTGACTGGCTTCTTTCATTTAGCATAATGTTTTTAAGGTACATCCATGTTGTAGCATGAATCAGCACTTCATTTCTTTTTATGGCTGAATAATATTCCATTGTATAGATGCATCTTATTTTGCTTATCCACTTATCAATTAAAAGACATCTGGGTTGTTTCTACCTTTTTGGCTATTACAAATAATGATGCTATAAACATTCATATACAAGTTTTCACATGGACATATGTTTTCATTTCTCTTGGGTATACACCTAGGAATAGAATTGCTTGGTTATATGGTAACTCTATGCTTAACCACTTGAGGAAATGTCAGACTGTTTTCCAAAGTGACTGCACAATGTTACATTCCCACCAGTAACGTATGAGAGTTCCAATTTCTCCACATTCTCCCCAACACTTGTTATTATCTGTCTTCTTGATTACAGCCATCCTAGTGGATTCAAACTCACTGTGGTTTAGATTTTCATTTTCCCGATGGTTAATTACATTGACCATCTTTTCATGTGCTTATTGGCCATTTGTATATCTTTTATGGGGAAATGTCTATTCAAGTCCTTTGCCTACTTTTGATTTGGATTTTCTTCTTATTATTGAGTTGTATTTCTTCTTGCTTTGATGTTTTCCACTCAAGTTTTTTGTAGATATTTCTTTGATCTTTTGACAAATCAGTCATCCCAGGTCAACTTTTCACATGCTTTCCAGATATTTTTCTTTAAAAATATCATTCTCCAGGCAGGAGCTAATTATAGAGGATATCTGTTTG
The DNA here is from genome assembly GCF_009873245.2 of Balaenoptera musculus. Lineage (NCBI taxonomy): Eukaryota > Metazoa > Chordata > Mammalia > Artiodactyla > Balaenopteridae > Balaenoptera > Balaenoptera musculus. The sequence goes on from NC_045788.1 coordinate 71,202,021, forward strand.
GTAATCACCATTGTCTTGACGCCCAGCATCTGGAACCCTTCCCCCATGCTTGTGAATTTACCACCTTATGAGTCATGATAAGAAGCAGAGCCCTCTCCCACTGTGGAGCCAAGAAGGTTAGATTTGTGTTTTTCCAGCCTCCCTGGTAGCAAGGACAGGAGCACATGGTTTGGACTCAGCCAATCAGATTCAGCTGCCCCAGATATGAGCCAGGATCTGATGATGAAAAACAATAGGGTCAAGAGAAAGAGCATTCCAGTGATGGCAGACTCTGTGGTCATGATAGCCACTGTTGGGGGAGGGGGAGGGCAGCAGGAGAAGCAAAGCCAACAGTAACGAGGGCTCGAGTGCTCAGAATCATGGGGTGGTGATGGTGGTGGGGTACAAGGGATGCCAGTTGAAACTTTGTGTTTCCCTGCAGATGCGACAACAGCATCTTCCCCAGCCTGGTTCTGGGCTGCAGTCTGGCTGTGAAACTGAGCACTGCTCGTCTTCTCTGTTCTGGCCTATATTCTAAGCTCATAAGCCTAGTTTTGGTTTAAATCAGCAAAATGGCTTTCCACTGTTGCAACTAAGAAGCTTGACTAGCCAAAGATGATGTTCTTCTTCCTGAGAAATGCCTTTTTTTTATAATTCACTGACGGGCAATAGGACATTTAGACTATAATGAGATGACAGCAACCTGGGACTGGATGAAGAGTGAGAAGCTTAAACAGATGATGTGCCTCGACTGATCCCCAGCAAAATACTCTAGTTGTCAAAGCAACCCCTGCAGGCAACAAAGCATTCAACATAGACAAAACCAGGGTGAGAGAGATTTACTGTTTTACAGAATGAACACAGAGAAGCAAAAGAAAGTCTGGCTGAGGTGGTACAAAGTCCTGATTTATAAATTTAAAACACGACCTTTACGGTACCAGGAAATAACCAACACCATGGCCCAGTTAACCAAATTCTGGTATCGCCTGGGTGCGTTAGAGGTAACACTCATTTCCATGACTCTCAGTGGGAGTCTGCTTTTTATACTGACTCTGGTAGCCAGCCTCCAAGACGGTCCCTAAAGACCCTAACCTCTCGATAGCCAAGCTTTTCTGTAGTCTCTTCTCAATTGAATCAGCTGGTCTGAGTGAGGAATAAAACACTGCAGAAGTGACAATGTATGCCATCCAAGACTAGGACATAAAAGGCACAGCAGCTTCCTCCTTGGCCTTTTGGATCATTCACTCTGGGAAGCCAGCCGCCATGTCAGGAGGACACTCAAGCAGCCTTGTGGAGAGGCCTATGTGGAGAGGAACTGAGACTCCCATAAACAGCTGGTACCCGCTTCCCAGGCATGAGAGTGAGTCACCTTGCAAGTGGATCCTCCAGCATCAGACAAGCCTTCAGACGACTGTGGCCCTGGCTGATATGTGACTGCAGCCTCAGGAGAGCCCCTGAGCCAGAACTGCCCAGTCAACCTGCTCTTCACTTCCTGATCCAGAGAAACCACAAGAGATACTAAATGATTATTGCTGTTTTAACTTCTAAGGTTTGGGTGATTTGCTATGCAGCAACAGATAAGTAATACAGCTACTAACAGTGCATACACTTCCTCTCTATTTTGAGAACCCAATAAATTCTATCGTGTGGGCAATAGGGACACTCCAATAACCACTCTTGGAGCAATTTGCATATTTAAGAACACTGTTTTTCCAGTGTCCTGTGGGGTATCCCTCCACAGAACTGGCATTTTCCTGCCCAATGTGAAGTTTTTAAGATAAAATCTGACCTTTTCCCATATATGTGTTGCTGGAGATGTTCTGGGGGGTTTCTCTCATTCTGAAAGGGCTGGGGTATGCAGACTGCTTCCTGGTTATTGCTGGAGCTGAGGGATGCTATAAAAAGAGTTAGCTACAGGGCGATAGAGTAAATGCCAAGTGTGAAGGCCACAGATTAATGGGTCAGGATCTCAGGCCTGCCCAGGACACAGGTGGCCCCAGACATCCAGACAGCATCATGAATCTCTCTCTCAAGGGCCCTGGATCTGCTCAAATTCCTAAGACACAGCACGAATAAAACCCTTGCTTAGCCCTTTACCGCACACCATAAGCCTGTGTTGTCCAAGCTCTTAAGATTCTTTACACTGAAACAATTCCCCATCCCCAGCCTGAAGAAGCTTCTTTACCCAGAAAAAAATGTTTATAAAACTTCTAACCTCTGCCAACACTGTGCTTAGAAAAATGTCAACAATGATTAAGCATGCCTTATTCTGTACTCAAGTAGTCGTGCAAATCGGCAGGCAAAACTGCAATTAACAATTAAATCAATCAACAAATATGTGCTTTGTTTTTAGAAATGGACCAGTTTAGCAATGCTCTGCAACTGGCAAAGCATCCTTTTGCCCAACAACCGCACCTCAGCCATCCCATACACACACCTAACACTTTGTGATCGTTTGCAAAATAAACAGGACACGATTTTTTTGCATCCAGTATGGAGATTCTAACAAGGACTGGGTGTGACAGTACCCTTTGGATATGCACCATAATGTCGGATTTTGCATGCTCCAGGACCCCCGCCTGTCCCACCCCACTCACAGGTGCTCTCAAGGTCCCTCTTAGCAGGCCAGCCGGTGGCACAGCTCCACACCTTTCCTTCCAACACCAGCCGCTGTGAATGTGTGCAGCTGTCTCACCTCCTTCTCACTCTGGCCCTTTCTGGCATCTGGTCATCTTGCCCAGACTCAGGTCCTCAACACCTTTGCAAATAATTTTCTAAGCATCAGCTGGGGGTCTTAAGCATCAGCCATTTTCTTCCTGAGAAGGAAAAGACCCTCAAGCTTCTGAATTCTCCAAAGCTGCTAATGCTTCAACAAACATCACCAAAATGTCTTCTGCAGTAAATTTGTCCAACAAGATCCTTTGGAAGTTAAACAGCAAGTTCACTTCGGCCAAGCTGACACCGTGCACACTCAGCTGCAATAACACAAGGACCATTCAGGGCCTGGGTCACAGCTCCACTCCCTAAACACAGTGTCTGCTCTCATCCCCAGGACTCTGACTCAGTAACTCCAGTCCTCCCATCTCCATCCAGAAGGTGAGTCTAGGTCACCCCAGCAGATGTCAGTTCACAGAAAGCTGAGAAACCAATTCACTGGGAACAAATTCGCAGAACTCAACTTGCCGAGCAAACCTTTCACCAAATTTATCTAATTTACTTATTGGAATGTTCAATGGGAATATTTAGCATCACTCATGGGAATGTTAGATTTTGGTAACTGATGATGAAGACATCATATTCCAACGGCAACAACCAAATATCAGCTTTTCTACTGGAATTTTTTAGTTGTTACTGATATTTTGGATGAGATTGTTCAGGTTAACGTCAACTTCCTTCAAACACTCTTGAATTTAAATTTGCATTCCCATCCGTTGGATGGCTCCATCTCCAGAACTGTTCAGAGCCTCAAGGCACCCAGAACACATGTCCTCACGCCTCATCTCTGTGGGGTCTGCCTCTTCAGCACCTGTGTCCCCTGGCTCTGTCATGGGGGATCCTGGCATTAGCTGTCCAATACAGCTGGCTCTGGCTGGGGGGGCCCGTTGTTCCCCGTTGACGGGTGAGAATACTCCCAGGACGCTGGGCCATATCTGGGCCCTGCCTGCCAGCCACGAGGGCTAATGCCTCACCCTTTTAGGGAAGAGGCATTGAAGGGTATGGCAGCCTACAAGTCCCCTCCCTTGCCACCTTCCACTGGAGAAGCTGGAACTGGTAAATACTTGCTTTCCCAGCTGCCCTTTCATCCAGGGATGGCCATGCGACCCAGCCCTGCTGTCAGTAGATAACCACACAAAGATCTGTTAAGGAGGTTGTGAATAGTGAGTGGTATGCGGGGGATGGTGGCACTGAGAGCAATCCTCCCTGGATGCAGAAAGAAGCGGGGGTGCGTTGTCTGCAGAGAATTCAAAACACTGATAGAACCGACTAAAAGTCAGTCTGCCTTTTCCTCTCACCGGGCACTGGAGATTCTGAACAACGTCAGTGATACGATACTCTCACAGCTGGGGCAGGTCGCCACCCTTGTTACCCCCACTCCCCCCTCCAACCTGGAAGGGCTCCTGAACTAGTAGATGAGATGAATCCACACACACATTAAGGGCAGAGTCTGTTCTAGAGGCTAAGATGGAAGTACACGTCTGGCTATGCAAATCACGTTCAGGGAGAGTGTCCGTTTCCCCTTCAGTCAGCCCCACGTCTTTATTAAAGCAGCCTCATTAGTGACTGCAGTGACCCGAGTCCCACTGTCATTTACTGAGAGCATCAGTGCTTCAGACATTCAGGGCCTGGGGGAACTCACGTCCCCTCCTCCTGGCTGTGCTAATGAAGGAGCTAAGAGAATGATCCTCTGCTTCAGGTCAGATGCTCGCTGGTGCCTGCCATGCCTTCAGCCTCACCTCTTACCCAGGTGCTCTCCCTTCCCCTAGGCTCAGGACCAAGAAAGCTTCCAGGACCACTGTCCCTAGGCTCCCTCAGCAATCCCCAGCTGCACAGCTGATCTGACACCTCAAGGCAGGGAGGCCCAGTGGGACAAGTCCTAAACTAGGACTCGGGAGACCTGGGCTCTACTGACCTACTGTACTGGTCTACTGGTCAGTTGTGTAACCTTGGATAAGTTGCTCTCCCTTTCTGAGCCTCATTTCCCTGGCAGTAAAACCAGAGGGCCGTACTGGATCATCTCTTGGAGGTTCTTTTCACTCTGATGTTCTCCCCGCATCCCTCCCCACTCTTTTCCTCTCTCTCATATATCTTTCTGTGTGTGTTTTACAAAAACCATAACATCGTATTGCTCTAAATTTTTAAACATGCTTTAAAAATTTGAAGAAATGATACATTAGTTATATACTTTCTAATGATTTTTTTTAAATGATTCCATTTCTCTTTACATGAGGCTTGGAAAGCTCATCTTCAGTGGCATGGAGAAGGATTTGTAACTTCCTAACCACTTCACTCTTAATCCATTTTGGATCTTAGTAGCTTTAGTTCATTTCATGAGCCAATGTGGATAATTAAGGCAGAAGTCGTGCTACCTCCTGGAGTTATTTTCAGTGACACAGCTTCTTATTTTGCCAAATGAAATGCCATTACTTGCCCAAATTGTTGGGCACCTAGCATGCACTTGAAGCAGATGCCAGTGCTGATGCCTAATGGATGCTGAGTCAAGCCCTAGAGGCTTGTTCAGACACTGAGCACAGATGGACACTGTACTGACTATAGCAGCATCACTCCAGGACAATCTGGTCCTCACCAACTGCAGGAAGGACCCCACCCATGGGGGCAGAGTGCACTTCAAGGACATCAGAGGCAGAACCCTGAGGAAAAAGGGGGGAAGATAAAGACCCAGCACCTAGATTGAGAGAGCAGGACAGTCCCAGCTGCCCAGAATGGTGTATGCTGCTTATTTGGAAAATGCATTATCTTTTCCAGGTACTAAAGCCCATCAGGGGACTTCATATACAGCAGTGCAGTGGCCTGAAGGGGGCATGATGGGGCACTTGACTTCCAGTCAAGGTGGTGATCTGAATTGACGTGGCAAGTCCCCTTCCTGCTCCAAACACATAGAAATGCTAGGTAAAACACTGAAAATTAAATTTCTTTACCTGAAACCAAGATCAGAAGCTAAATAAATCTGTGGATGCTTGAATGAATAGGAGATTCAGTGATGACCAGGGGTTGAACCCATCTTGCATATGCCTTAGAGGCTGAGTTGTTGTTGTGTGTGTGTGTGTGTGTTTAACTTATCAAAAATTATATTGCATTGAATATGCAATCTTGTGTCTTTTTAAAATTAAATTAAGGTATAATTTACATGCAGTAAAGTTCATCCTTTTAAATATATAGTACTATGGGTTTTGACAAATGCATTCATTCAGTCATATAACTACTAAGCCAATTAAGGCATAGGACAGTTCCATCACCCCCTAAACTCCCCTCTTCCCTTTGTAGTCAACCCCTTCCACCTCCTCCTGTCTCTGGCAACCACTGATATGTCTCTTTCCCAATACTTTTACATTTTCCAGAATTCCATATAAATGGAATCATACAGTCTTTAGAGAGGCTGTAATTTTAATTCTCACCTATGGAAGGATATAAAAGCTGCAGTCTTGCAGATAGCAGAGATATTGGAACTAAGCTCCTTAAATGAAACCAGGAGTCAAGAAATGGTTTCTCTATTTGGGAACTGGGATTAGAAAAATTCTGCTTGCTGACCCAAATATTAGGCACAAAAGTGGGCCACATAACTTGACCTGTGATGAAAATAGTAACCATGAGATATCTAAACTTCTAGTCTGTGTGGCATAAATATATGGACAGGTATTCTCATACAATCAGCATGATATGAATGTCCTGAGCCTAGAAACTCACATAAAAGCTTGTCCAGAAACTGTTTATCCTTTAGACACAGCAGAGGTAATCCCAATATCACACCACAGGAACATTTCCAAAATTGAAGCATATATAGGAACCCCACAGAAAACAATTCCTCACTGACAAAATTACAAAGTTTGCAAGAAAGTCCATGAGCAATAATCAGCAAGTACATTAAACAAACACAAGTGAGAAACTAAAAATTATATAGAAGTCTGAAAGGGTCTTCAAAACAGGTATGTTTGTAGAATGCAAAGAAATTAAAAATGATTAGATTTATAGGGCAAAAAGCAGATTATTATAAAAGATAAGTGGAAGGATTGGGCAAGGTACCAAATAGAAAATTACAGAATTGAACAATACAACAAATGATTTTTAAAGAATCAATAATCAGGTTAAACAATTACTAGATACAACTGAAGGAGGAATTAGTGAATAGGAGAACAGAGCTAAGGAATCACAGAGCTATCAAATATGAGAGAGGAATTAAGAGATGTAGAGTAGAGATTGCGAAGCCACAATATATATCTAATAGGAGTTCCAAAAGTAAAGAATACACAGAATGGAAAAGAGATGATATTTAAAGAAATAATAGCTGAGATGTCTCCAGAATTTAGGAGAGACATGTGCCCTTACATTGAATAAGAACACTAAACCCCAAGCAGGATAAATAAACATAAACGCACATCTACAAAGAAAAAAATCATAAAAGCTAGTTTAGCGAAAATATAGATACCTACAAAAGAATGGCTATTGGATAAGCAGCAGAGTTTCCATCATCATAGACAAAGTGCTAAGAAAACATATCTTCTAAGGGGATTCTAGCGTGGAAAATTTCCCTTTCCCCTCTGAGTAGATTTAGATTTAAGGGTATCAATGTACTTAAGGGTGTCAGTTTACAGTGTAAACAAATTCTCGTTTATTTTAGCATGTCCCTTTGAGGAAATGACCAAAGAGAATCATTCCTGTGAGGGGTAGAATTTGGTGAAATGGGACTTACTAAGTCCAGATACCTCGGGGCTGTGAATCGCTCCCAGAATTCTATGCCCAATTAAACTATCATTTAAAAATGAGGCAAAATAAAGACTTTTAAAAGATACACTGAAACAGTTTAAACCCAGGGATTCCTCCCTGAAGGAGCTAGAACTAGTAAACAATTTAATTCAGAAAAAAAGAAAAAGAAAATGAGCTCAGGAAAAAAAATGGCCAAAAAAATTTAAAACGTAAAGATAAGCAAGAAATCATTAAGATCTATTGGGTTGGCCAAAAAGTTTGTTTGGTTAGTACATATGTTGTTCAATAAAGTTCTTCATGAAAATGAAAGATACATCTTATTTTTACTTAAAACGGAACAAACTTTTTGGCCGACCCAATAAATAAGTACTGAATCATCATCACCAGTTTGAGGAGGTTTAAAAACATGGGAGAATTAAAATACTAGAAATAGTAACAGGAAGATGAGAGGGGGAAGATAAAATTATAGCAAATAAAATCCCTAATTTTATTCAGGAGGAGGACAAAGATATTGATTAACCTCAGGCTTTGTTAGAAAAATATAAAGTGAAGTGTGCATATTAAAAACTAGGAAAACACTAAAAGACCAGAAACAGAATGCATAACTACCAAATCATTAGAGGGCAAATGAGTGAAGAAAAACCAATCAATCTCACAGAAAGCAGGAAAAAATTAAGGCAAAGAAATGATATATGGAAAATGCAAAACAACATTATATATATAAGTACAAATAATCACAGTAATCACACAAATCAGAAAAGAGTTAATCTTGTCTATTAAAAGATAGACACTCAGACTACATTTTAAACATCCAAATAAACGCAGTTTATAAGTGCACCAAACATAATGACAAAGTTGGAAAATAATTCAACAGAAAAAGATATACCAGGTGAAACAGAAAACTTTGGTTACAAGTTATTGAAAAATCAATTTAAATTAGTTAACAATAAAGTAGATTTACTAGCTCAGATAAATAGAACCTCCAGAGGCAGGATCAGAGTAGGTGATTCAGCACCAATGTCATCAAGGATCCAGTATCGTCCCATCTCTGCTCTCTTCCATAGTATCAGCTTCATTCTAAGGCTGGCTTCCCTCTGGGAGCAAAATGGCTGCAAGATTTCAAGCCTTCATCTCACATAACCCACCAAGAAAAGCCAACACAATTATAAAGAAGAAAAACAAGAGGGTAAGGGACATGATTTAACCAACAGGCTATAAAGACTTATTATAAAGCTGTAATAATGAAAATAGGGTGGTATATGTACAGCAATGAAAAATAGATTAAATTAACTGACTGGAGAGCCTAGAAACTACATCTATATGATGTTGGGACAATGGCTTTCCATGTAAAAGAATGAAATTAGGTTTCTATCTCATAATATGTACCAAAATAAATTCTGGATAAATTAAGATCTAAATATTTAAAATATCACAAAAAAGTGACAGATTAGAAATTATTTGAAATATAGCAAAAAAAAAGTAGTTTCCAAAGTATATAAAGACCTTCTACAACTCAATGAGAAAAAGACATTCAGCCCAGTAAGAAGCAGGGTAAGAGATACGTAATTACAGAAGAAGAAACTCAAAGAGCCAATGAATATCTGAAAAGATGCTCAACTTCCCAAGCACTCATGGAAAACAAATTAAAACATTATGATACCATTTCACTCCCTGTGCTTTGGAAAAAATTCAAAGGTCTCCTACTAACCTTTTTGAGGATGTGAGGAAATAGGAACATATACACTGCATGTCAAGGGATAAATAAGCATGGCCATTTGGAGGACAGCATTGCAGTTTTAATTTAAATTGAAAAATACACATATTATATGATCTAGCAAATTCCCAAGGTATCGACCCTAGAGAAACTCTTCTATGTGGGCAAAGAGACAGCTCAGCACTGCTGTAATAACGAAAAAAAAGTAAACATCCTAAATTTCCATCAAGAAAACAATGACTAAATTAAAAGTGGTATATATGAATTAGCAGCAGTTAAAATGAATGAACTAAATCTGTATGTCTCAACATGAACAGATTCCCCAGACCCTACACTGTGTGCAAAAAGCAAAGGGGCAGAAAGTTGTATAAAGTTGATATAATTTCTTTATATTATTATATAATATTTTTAAAATACAGAAGATAATACTTTACGTCGCTTATGGGCACGTACATATGTTATAAACATTTCTGAGTTGGACAAGGAGCATATCAAATTTACGACAATAATTCCCTTGGGAAGGGTAAGGAAGGAAATAGGATTGGATGATGATAAAAGTGAGAGTCCATTTCATCAGGGATTTTTCTTTTAAAGCTCCCTGTGGGAGTAGCCTGAGACTGGGTCTTCACATTTGACACTGCTTGGCTTCTTCTGCTTCTCTGATCTGCTTCTCCCACTCTTCCCACTTTCTCCTGGGAAAACTTCCCTAATAAACCTCATGCACAGGAATCCTCATCAGGGGTCCGCTTCTAGGGAGCCTGTCCTAGGACAGTGACAAATAGTCTCTCCCCAACACTTCAGCCTGTCCTTCTTCGGTAAACTGAAAAATAGCCCCCCGCCAAAGATCCTAATCCTTGGAACCTGTGACTGTTACCTTATGTGGCAAAAAAAAAAAAAAAGATCTTTGCAATTGTTAACTAAATTAAGGGTCATGAGAAGGGGAAACTATCCAGGATTATCTGGATGGGTCCTAAATGCATCACATCTCTCCTTATAAGAGGGAGGCAGAGGGAATTTTGACCACACACATACAGAGGAAAAGGCCAGGTAAAGGCAGATCAGGGAGAGAGATTTGAAGAGGTCAGCCTTGAAGACTGGAGCGATAGAGCCACAAACCAAGCAATGCTGGCAGCCAAGGAAGAGGCAAGGAACAGATTCTCCCCTAGAGCCTTCGGCGGGGAGCGTGGCCCTGCTGACACCTTGATTTTGGCCTTGTACTCCAGAACGGTGACTGGGTGTTTTAAGCCACACAGTTTATGGTTATTTGTTACAGAAGCCACAGGAGACGAATACACCCTCCTACTAATCAAAACTATACTTTCATCATGCTTACCACATGCCAGGCCCTGTGCTAAACTTCTCACCCTAATTATCTAATTTAAGCCTCACAATAACTCTCTGGGGTAGTTAATTTACAGATGAGAAAACTGAGGCTTGAAGAGGTGAACTGCAAGAGGTGACTCCTGAGTCATCATTCACTATAAGTACTGGGTCTCGCTTTTCAAGTTGAGGTGGCCCAGCAGGGATGGTATTAACCAGGGAAGGAAAAGGAGGCATGCCCACCCCCTGCTCTGTGTCTGGGCCACAGGAAAAAATGTCAGCAGCCTGGATTCAGACATCTTTCCACCCACCAGCCCCCGCCCCCAATTACAAGGAAAGGCTGCCCAGGGAGTGGCCGGTAGGCAAAACTTTCCGCCAGCACTGAGCAGGGCAGATAGACGGGCAGCCGAGCAGATGAGGGAGACAGGGGCTGACTGTGCTGAGGGCCTGCTCTGGAAAACGTCAGTCCCCATCCCAGCCCCAGTGTTTCAAAGTCACCAGGCACAGGAATCTTCTCGGAAGAGTGGCTCATTCCAATAAAGAAAAGAAAAGAAACAGCCCATACCAATTCCTCATCTGAGGGCTGCATTCAACAAAGGAAAATTAAGTTCTTAAGGAAACAGGTGCTGTTTGGCTGGAAGGATGCCAAGTGGGTCCCAGAACACCTGTCAGTCCTCAGGACCCAATTAGCCTCCCTTTGGGGCACCTGGCTCATTGGTGATCTCTCCTCTGGCTGGGAAAGAGGACCCTGTGCTTTGACCCCCTCCGCCTGCCTGCCAGGGCCCCTCTCTGGGAAATGTTATGTCTGCCACCACTTACGGCCCTGCCTCAGCTCACAGGCCCGCTGCTCAGCAATGACCTAGGCCACGCTGCCATGGCGGGTCCTCCTAACACTCACCTAGCCTTGACCGTGGTCTCCAGATACAACCCCTGTATTCATTGGGCACAACACAACCAGAGAAAACTCAGACATAGTCTCCACCTTGAAAGAACTCGAGATTAGTGAGGGAGATAAACTTGCACACAGAAACCTTTAATAGAGGCCAGAATGTGATATGGGCTATAATGAAGCTAAAGCTATCATTTATTATTGGAGCTTTTTCTCTGTATTGGGCACTGGCCTAATCCCATTTCCCACATGGCCGCATCAACTTTTTGTGGGTCCTTTACCCCCAAGGGGCCTGTCCCCCTGCTGTCCTGCCCTGAAGCAGGTGGAGGCTGGGAGGCTCAGGTCTTCACCTGAGAAGTCCAGCTCAAACGCTCAGCAGATCTGGAATTCACTGGGAGCCGGAGGATGGTGCCCACCTGTTCTGCTTCCTTAGGGTTGATGCAGAACCTGTGTTCCTCCTCGCCTTCCCTCCTCTCCACACCATGGGGACCTGCTTCATCCTGCAGCTGTCCCACGAGCCCTGCCCAGCAAGGCCCAGTTGTCTTGGATCTTTACTTTCCTCTGAGCTAAACAGATCTCTGTCTTGCTAATACTGACTGCCTTTCAAAGCCGAATTATGATGCTAAATTATCACTCTTTTTAAGAAGCAAGATGGGGGAAGGGGAATTGGAGGAAGGGGGATGGACATGGGATGGAGAGGACCAAGAGTCTCTTCTTGTCCCTTGCTGCAGAGATTAAGCAACTGAAGGGGGCATTCTGGGGAAACTGGGGCTCAGAATGGTCCGATAACCTGCCCAAAGCCACATACCTTATTAGTGGTGGAGCTGAGACCCTACTGTTGACTTTACCATAAAGTGGGTGAGGATGAGAAGGCGGGTGTGGGCACATCAACCAGGCTGGGCAGAGCCTGCCCCAAGCTGTTCACAGTGCCCCCCTCCCTGCCCCATGCAGGACTCCAGGGAGAGCCTAGAATCACACCTCCAGGGAAGTTAGGCAGGAACTCTAAAGGCTGGGCAGGGAGGGCTGCGGAGCTGCCTCAGGACCCACTCGCCCTTGGCTTCTGCCGTGCATTTCGGCACAACGCACACTTGCCGGTTCTGCGCGGGCAGGCTGGGTACCGGGCCCTGAGAAGGACAGATAGATCGGGCATGTCCCTGACCTCTAGGAGTTCACAGCCTCCTGAGGGAGACGGATTGCGGCTCTGGAAGCCACACCACCCAGAACACCTGCAGTAAGACAGTGGTGTCAATTATCAAGTCACTGTGTCTGCGCTGGGCCGGAGCTGGGATTCAGCACTCACACTTGGCTTTGCCGGCTGGCGCTGTGTTAGCTCTGCCCATAGGGGGCGCCAGAGGGCGCCTACGGGCTGGAGGCGGGAGAGCCGGCTGGCTCTTTCCTGTTTGTTCCCCGTCTGCTTCCTGCGGGCTTCCTGTTTCCGTGAGCACCATCCCACCACTATTCTTCCCTAGGCCCCAGGCAAGGCCAGACTGGAGCAGCAGCTGACTCCAGTTTGCAGCTTTTCCAGCTCCTGCAGAACCCATTTTACCCCACCCTGCCCCCCAAGAGACACTGTCAACAGCCGGCTGGCGCCCCTGCTGGGAGGTCTGGTCCCAGGCACATGGCCCTCCCTCCTCCCAAGTCTGAGTTCCAGCTCTGCAGGGCTCCTCCTCTGTGCTTCTAAATGTTCCCTTTGCTCCCTCAGCCAGGGGAACGGTGGCTGCTTCCCGAAGCTGTCCCAGCTTAGGGGCCTCCTTTTACCCTTCAGTTTATCTAGTTAACGACTTTATACCCAACAGTTCTTTCTATTAAGTTCTCTCTCTTCTTACTGGACACTGACTGCTACAATATCTTTAGTGGATTCCTGTTGTTTCGATCTCTCACAGTATCCCTCTGACCCCCCTCTGATAACAATACCCCTCGTTTACAGAACTGCTCCTCCCACATGACTGCACCATAGGATCCTAAGTGACCGCTGCCCTAACCTGGCCTGGATATTGTGTTGGTCCCAGAGGTGGGCATGTGGCCTAAGCCAGCCAATTAGAGCCTCCCCTGGGACTTGTATACACTGAGGTCTCTTTATTCTAGGGCCACTAACTGGGGTGGTTTCAGATGGCTTGTCTGCAGCCATGCCTCTCCTCTTCCCCCACCCCCATGCCAAATATTTCTATTTGTAGTAGAAAAAAATGAAGGCAACTCACAAAGACAGAAAAGTGATTGAGCATGGTGAAAGACAGCTGACATCATTGAACCCTCAATCCAGACACCCCATGTCCACTCCACCCCTGTCTTTCCCAGTTTCCTGAACCCAAAGTTCCCCTTTGTGTTTAAGCAAGTGTGAGTTGGGTTTCTGTCACGTTCAACCAAAAGAGCCCTGACTAATATGGCTGAGGCAAACCTCCTCAGAACTGAGTTGTCTAGAATCAAGGTGAGTCAGGACCTCGTCTAGTCAAGATTCCTCACCAGGTGCAGCACCGCTATGCCACGTCTCCACCACACGACAGTCCTGGAGACACCGGAAGACAGCTTGTATGTCCCTATGGACAGAAGCAGAGAAGCTCTGGAGAATAAAACTAACCAGAGCACAAAAGGAGCTAATGGAGGTCCTGTTTATGAAAGTGCCTAGATGTTCAATCAGCCAGGGCTGAGCCAGGACCAAGTTGAAGAAGCAAAATCTAAGTGGGAACCAAATAACAAAAGAGTCAAGAGTATGGCCCAACTTCCATCCCAGAGTCCTGAGCGTAATTCTGCCCTATACAATTTTTCCCCCTCCCATTTGTGTGGAAAAATATGTAGACAATATGCGTGATATAATTATAGGATCGTATTAGTATTCATTCTTTCTCTAGTCAGGCTCCTTTTGGAAATGTTGGTCATCAAAGCTCGCTGAGATAAAAACAATTCTAATCTAGAATACCTTTCCCCTTCCTGCAGGACCAGGGTCACAGGGACCTTAGAGACCATTTAGTCCACACACACACCCACTCCTACCCCCAGATAAAGAAACGGGGGCTCCTGGCTGAATCACGTAGCTGGTGACCCTCTAGGTCAGGAACAGAGCCCAGGTCTCCTTCCTGAATGTCAGGGGTCTGACTGAACAGAAACCTCACAGAACTCAGAGGCCTTACGGCCACTCTCTGACAGGGTTTCCTGCAAGGCCCTTACAGGAGGGACAAGGCAGCTGAGGGCCCTGGGGTCCACAGGCCTGCAGGGCCACCCTCTCCAGCTGTGGTCATTTGTATGGGATTTCCCAAGAGTAGGAGCTTCCTCCAGCTGTATTTGCAAATTTCTTCTCTGCACTAGAAACTCGAACAAAAACACAGTTAAATGGCACCAATTTGCCAACCCCAGCCCAAACTCAGCAGGCCGTGTGATGATGAAAAAGCACCCTGGGCCAGCAGCCAAAGCTAGGGCTCCAGGTGGACAATTTGGGGTAAGTCACGTAGCTTCTCTGGGCTTTTGCTTCCCCATTTGACACATAGAGGGAAACAGCATACCTCCTGCCCTTCCTGCTTCCATGGGCCACTCTTTCCAACTCCCTCATCCTCAGGCACTGCCCTGACCCTGCAGCCCCTCAGTCAGTGCCCCCTTCCCCCAGGCAATAGTGGAACAGTGCCCATCGCAGGGTACAGAGTTTCCAGAAATGCTGAGGAGGGGGCTTGCCGGGCCTGAGATTCACTTGCGAGACCTGTGGGCAGCGATCACACACCTTCACTCCTGTCTTCTGAATCACAGAAACTGCAGCTCTTGGGTTTGCCCTGTCAGCCTGGCATCTGCAATCACCTGCTGACTGCGCATAAGAGTCAGGAGACCAGGGTGGATCTCCAGGGGCTTGAGAAGCAGAGACTTTCATTCCTGCTCTGCTGTGAATTCCCTCCATGGCTTGACTCCCCTTTGCCTGTGTCTCAGTTTCAAACGTGAGAATCACAGAAACCCAGCAGGTCAGAGCTAGGAGGAGAGCTCACAGATTTTAGCCTCCTTGCTCCCAATTCATCTCATAGGTGAGGATCAGGAAGCCAGAGGGGAGAGGGGGCTTTTCACAATATGTACCTAGAAACTGCGAATTTAGTTCATCAATCTATGAAAAATATTTCTCACACAACTTGTCATACCGGTCCTTCCTGTTAAATCTATCAACCCAGTCAGACTTACTTTCTATCAGAAAAGTGATGGACATTTCAAGGAATACCATACAATCTACTGGAAAATAAATTTTGGAATAAATCTCATAAGATAGTGTTCTAAAAATAGGTCAAGATTTACATGATTTTAATCTATTTTACAAGTTATAAAAACAAAATCATAGCTTAATATGTGGTTACTGGTTACTTGATTTGTAAAGTTTATAAATAATGTTGTAATGTGAAGCCAAAATTGTAAGTTTTTTAGTAAGTTAGGAGTTTGATAAAAAGCATCCTTTTTCTTTGAACTCTGGTGTTGGTTTTGGGAATAAGTTAAAGAAATAATTCCATTCATTTCATTGGACATTGTGATCAAATTGTTCTATGTATTTAATGAAAGAGAAAAGATGAACTCCACTAAAAAATAATTGGCCCTCAGCCAGCATACTTTAAATGAGAGGTAGAAAATATGAACATTTTACAAGATCAAGTAAGATGAAGATTGTCTGCACCTGGAATAAATAATTTATGATGTGATTTGATAAAGATAACTTTAAACTACTTTACTGAATAATGCACACAAATATGAAAGACATCACATAAAATTTTATTTGTATTTTTTTTTTCAGTGTATCTCGAAAAATGTGACCGTCCTGGAAACATTAGACTTACATTTGGAGGATAGAAGAGTTAAAGTTCTTAAACAAAAATTGTCATTACTTCCACCACTGCACTCTTCTGTGCATCTGGATTCAGAATATCCCAGACTGAGCCCCAATTCCCATTTTTAATGCCAGGCTTTACCCTTTAACAGAAATGTGTGTAGGACGTTGAAAGGCTTTGTGCCCTGAGAGTTTGGGGTGGCTTGATTAATCTTTAAAAGAGGCTTCCATTTTGTTTATAGCCTGGGAAGTTTCACATCCCTCAGAGGGTGAGGGCATATCGGGCTTTCTTATGGTAGGGGAAGGGTTAGCATGAAGCCAGGTGCCTCCCAGGGAGATTAGCTTTAGGAAAGAGTACCGCCGGAAGCTGAGCATCTGGACATCGAGTCCTTTCAAGCCTATAATGGCAGGTCTAGACTCCGTGGCTGCTCCTCCTACCTGTAGGGGTTTGCATCCCCTTTGAACGCCACTGCGCTCGGGCACGGGCATCCAAGATACCATCTAAGGTTCCCATGGAGCAGCCCTACCCATGCTCTAGGTCCAGCTGCCCTTGCTGCCCCTCACTTGCTCACACCCTGGTTTCCACCTTTCTGCCTCCAACCTTTGCTCCAGGCTGGAGGAAGCTGACAGGTGTCCAAGGTCACACAGGCTGGAAATAACCTCCCTGGACTCAAGTGTTTTGGTGGGAAGGGCTGCTGGAGAGCAGCAATCAGTTCCCATCTTCAGGACCTGCCCTAGAGAAGGACGTTGGGTAAGAATTCCCCTTTCTCAGCTCCACTGGATTCCCTGGCAATGCTTTAATTACAATCTCTATTCCTCAGAAGAAAAAAAAAGGAGTGCTTTATTCCCATGGCAGTGGAAAATCCACATTGTTTGGCTTTTCTGCTTCCGTGGCAGAATCTTGGAGTGTGCCAGGCTACGCCGCATGACAGCGGCTGTGTGGCTCAGGGGAAGTGCCAGGACACTGAGGTCAGCACAGCTGGACTCCAGCCTTGGCTCTGCTGCTCATCAGTTGTGTGACTTGGAGCAAGTCACGTAGCCTCTCTTGAGCCCTAATTTCCTTTTGTCTAAAATATGGATGTTGATATCTAACGCACAGAGTTTGGGGAGGATTAATGGGAGTACACAGCTGAAGTACCTAACACTGCCTGCAGACAGGAGGTGCCCTGTGACCTCCGGTCCATCCTGCTGTCCCCTGCTCTTCAGCTCAGGGTCAGCCTGCTCCCTGCTGCCTTTGCTGGGACAAGTCCAGGAGGCTGCTACTCTATTTCCCTAGCTCTAACCCTCAAATCCCAGAAGACAGGCTCGGTTTCTCTGGGCTCCCCATTCCTCAAGCAGCCCTGCCCTGGCTCCTGCCCCCACCCGCAAAGCCTTCCTCAGATTTCACAGTCAGTGCCCTTCCCCTCTGAGCCTGGACCACTGGGTGTCACGCACACACATAGGCACGCATGCACACACCCCCCCCACCCCAGAGGCTGCCTCCTTTTGGGGCTGAAACCAAACCCAGAGAGAAATGCAAAGTACAAAGGAAAAGACTGGAGTCCATTTTTCACATTCTTCCAGGATCCATGAACTGCAGGGTAATTAGACAGATGTGAAATGAATATGGGCTCTTTTTAATCCTAGGTCTACTTAATTGCCTCAGTTGGGAGAGCCATTAATAAATGATTAATGGAAATAGCTTCTGTAAAAATTGAATTATCTCAGATGTGTTGCAACCTGCTGTCCAGATACTCTTTAGAGAGTTTAGAACTATTAATATCTTCAAGTTGACCGTCTTCTTTTACACAGAAGATAATGCCCCAGGCAGAGGGACTGTCTCCCCAGAGTCAAGCATTTGGCTCATTGTGAGAGGGAGAAACTAGGATCAAGGTTAAACAACTAGTTCAAAGTGCCAGAAGCAGCCCGTGTGTAAGCCAGGACGGGAGCACGAGGGCCAGGGCTTCCCTACCAGGCTGGTGTCCTATCATCCAAAACACCTCCCCCACTGCCATGGAGATTTAATGGAAGCCAACAAAATGCCACACAAGTAGGGGGAAAAGACAGGAAGTATACATGCTCAAATGCAGCAGGGGTTATCTTCAGGTGAGATCATAGAGGGGACCTGATTTCTGTTTTACTGTGCTACTTTTCTGCATTGAGACTGCACTAGTTTTGAAACTAGGAGGAAAATGTTATTTCAAAGAATCTTCCACAGGGCATCTCAAAGCAGATTATCAAAAGGCAGACAGACTGAACACAGATGATCTGCTCACACCTCTCTCCTCGGGATGAAAAATGTTTGGGCCTAAGGTGGGCAGAGACCATGGGGACCCCCATCGTGGCAGGACCAGGGCAGACAACATCAAAAGGGTAAAGACCCTCGTTTCGAGAGTAGAGATCTCTTCTACCGTGTGTGTGGAGTTCCCTGGTGGCGTCCCCAGCTGGCTTGTCCATGACCACCAGGCCATCTACAGCCCAAATTCATTTTTCAAAGCTGAGACCAAGGAAAGGAAGGCTTTACTGACCAAAGGGAAAAACGGCTTCCAGGGCAATGAAGAGCTCTTGACTGTTTGAAACTTCCAAGTTCAGAATTTCACCCCAGATGGCAAAGTTAGAGGCCAGGGAACTGCTTTTCTGCTATAAAGAGTTAAATCACCTGTGTCCCCAGGTTTTGCTCCTTCCTTGCAGTTACCTTAACATAAGGTCCAGTTTCCATCCTTTAAAATGTAAACCTGTAAATTCAGAGTGAGAAAGTGGCTTCATGGTTACCTAGGGATGAGGTTGGGAATGGGGATAAACTGTTAATGATGCGAGGGATCTTTTTGAAAATGTTCTAAAACTGATATACGGTGATGGTTGTGCCACTTGATAAAGTTACTAAAAATCACTGAATTCTATACCTGAAATGGGTCGATTTATGATATGTAAAGTACACCTCTCACAAAGTGGTTAAAAAATGTTTTTTTTAAACCAAACACCTAAGGGCTTCCCTGGTGGCGCAGTGGTTAAGAATCCACTTGCCAATGCAGGGGACACCGGTTCGAGCCCTGGTCCAGGAAGATCCCACATGCCGTGAAGCAACTAAGCCCGTGAGCCACAACTACTGAAGCCCGTGCGCCTAGAGCCCATGCTCCGCAACAAGAGAAGCCACCACAATGAGAAGCCCACACACCACAACCAAGAGTAGCTGCCGCTCGCCGCAAACTAGAGAAAGGCCCGCGCGCAGCAACAAAGACCCAACACAGCCAAAAATAAAAATAAAAAATAAATAAGCTAAAAAAACAAAACAAAACAAAACAAAAACCCAAACACCTAGTGTTGATATAACCGGCTGCCTTCACTGCACAGAACCAACCATGCCCTGCTCAGGACTCCTGCAGCCCCTCCTTGGGTTCACTCCCACGTTGTACCTTGAGCTGTGATATTTGTGGCTGTGCCTGCTTCTCCCATCTAGACCAGGCCTCAATCATCTCTGACTGCCTCACGTCCCTGCCCCAAGGCCACACAGGTCCTGCATGTCAGAGACACAGTAAACCCGTCTGCAGTGAATGAATGGAGGAGAAGAGGGGACCCTGCAGGCTCAGTACTTCCAGGGCTCCAGGAACTTAACTGGTGCCTAAGGCCATTCCCACACAGACCTGTGTCATCATATCCCAAGCCACCCCATCCCAGGCCCTGTGGGACAGACAGGTTCTTCTTCCTTGTGACCCCAAATTCAGGGGCACTGCTGCCCCAGGCAGAGAAAGGAAGTAACCTGGACAAAGCTGGATGTATTAAGACATTCATCACCTTGCTATTTATAAACAGTGTGAAAACCTAGAAACCTGAAACAACCAGTAGGGGGTTGCTTAAATAAAATAACACCATAGGATGGATTATTATTAGCTAATTAAAAGGACATTACTCAAAACAATTTAATGAACGGGAAACTATTTACAATATCATATTAAGCCACAAAAGTAGGATGCAAACATGTAACTAGTGGGTATGGCCCCCATTTTCTTTTTTGTAAGTAAATCAAATTGGGAAAATTCAAAATATTTACAGTGGATTTGTGGATAATTTTAATTTCTGTCTTCATACTTTTCTACATTTTCTAATTTTCTACGATGAGCCTGTATTACTCTGTTTTAAAATTCACTTAAAGAATACAGAAAGCACAAAAATATAATAAAAACCATATATCTGCCCCCATTAAATAAAGACCGTATTTTATTTGGATCTTATTTTTTTTAGAGAATGGAAAGAACAGACTAGACAGAAGCCCCTTGTGTCCTCTTTCCCCAGTCCTAGTCCTCTCCCTCCCTCTCCAGAGACCACAGATTTTATAGATTAGATGTGTATTCAGCCCCACGTTTTGGTACCTGTATTATACTGATGACATAGAATTGGATTTTTTACATTGTTTTTTAAACTACCAATAAAATGATATTATCCTATATATAACACCCTGCAACTTCTATCCTTCTAGAGCTATCTTGTTGAAATAACATAGTCGTTTCATCACTTAACTGCTCTATAATAAATCCATGTAATATGTCACAATATCTTTCTCCAGTCCTTCACTGATGGACTTCGGGGTTTTTTTTCTAATTTTTATTATAAGAAATGATACAATGAACATCACTGGGCGTGCTTTCCTGTACACATAAGCAAGAATTTAACTAGAACGGTGGTTCTCAAAGTGTGGTTCCAGGACCGGCACCATCAGTATCACCTAAGAACTTAGTAGAAATGCAGATTCTCAGGTACCACCCCAGACTGAACCAGAAATCCTGGCACGGGGCTGGGTGATCCGTTTTAGCAAATCTTCCAGGTGGTTTGATGCAAGCTACAGTTTGAGAAACACTGCTCTAGACTAGAACATGTCTCTAGAAATGGATCACTGGGTGCCTGGGTCTGCACATTTTAAGGTCCACCATACAACCCCAAAGAGCTCTCAATGCAGTTTACCGATTTATCTCCCAGCAGTGGCCTATGAGGGCCTCCCCACCTCTTCACCTATACTGGCACTGTAAGACCATTTCCTTTTTGCTGAGCTGATGCATGGAAATGGTACCTCATTTTCAATTAAATTTGCATTTTCATGATTATTAAAGAGGTTTTTATCGACTTATTGTCTGCTCAGATTTCTTCTTCTTTCATTAATTTTATAATATGAAAATCACAGATTGAAAAACACATATACAAACTTCAAGCTGAACCCGCTTGCTTCATCATCATGTTTATGACATGGAAAGCTGGACCAGAGTGTCAGTGTGTCCAGCTGTTCAGACACCTCCCTGGTCAGTGCCCTGCATCTTTGGCTTAGATCTCAGTCCCCAGGCCTCTCCCAGGACCAGCTTCTGGGTTGAGGCTCACACTCGTCTGCTATAACCACAGCTGTCACATCCTGAGCGCATCTGCCTGGGAAGAATCCTTGCCCAAGAGTTAATGACAGGGAAAGCTCCTCTCCCCAGCCCAGCCCACCCCTGTGTGGCAGCAGGCCTAATTCAAGAGATCAAGGACAAAGGACACTTAACAAGTCCAAAGTTTCACTAGTTCAATCATGTATTCATCAGCCAAAAAAAGATGTATTGCGTCAGCCATGTGCCCGACACTGGGCTTGGCACAAGGGTGAGTGAGAACCATCAATTGTCCTGCCCTCAGGGAGCAGACAGTTCCTTGGAAGAGAGACATTAAATGAACAGCTGCACAAATTAATGTAAACTGAAACTATCACAAGTGCCAAGAAGGAGAGGTTGATGGTATGATGAGAATTGGTCAGGAGATCAGAGAAGGCTTCCCAAGGATGCAATGACTCAGCTGAGAACGGGAAGAATTAGAGAAATTCTTTCTAGGACCACCCAGAATCCCCAAATCCTCAAAGCCCACCCCAGCCTTTCGTGTACAGCTCTGACCCGGTGAAAGCTGAGAGAATGGGGCTGCCTGGAACTGGGACCCCAGACGTGAGCCCAGGCCCACTCGAGTATCTTGGCTGGACATCCACACCCTGGCCTCCTAACCCGAGAGGCCCATGGGGTCTTGTGTCTGCCTCAGCAAAAGGACAAAGACTGTATTTTATCAGCCACCATCAAAAATGGGTGAAGCCCAGAAAGAGACTACTGCCCAGAGACTGGAGACCTCAGAGACAGCCCAGAGGACCCAGGTGGAAGATTGGCTGTCAGCTGGGTTTTTAGGCAGACACAGTCTAATTTGTGCTGTGAAGGAAGGAGGGAGGAATTATTTTTCCACTAACACTGACCCTCCCACTTTTCAGGCTAGAGATCTCCTCCCCCATGAATTTATTGTAATGCCGCTCTTCACAGTTTACAAGTGGTGCAGACGGGCTGATTCACTGCTGCCTGGGGGTCAGCAGAGGAGAGAAGCTGTCATCCCCATCTCTCTCTCAGTTTCTCAAGGATTGTTATATAACATCTTTTCCTCCCCCTCCCCCTGTGAAATAGTGAAATGGAGCATCTACTACTTTGACTCCTAAACAGCACAGAGAGCCAGCTCACTTCAGGGTCTAGAGTTCACTTCAGAATGATCTTACTTAAAACAACTTATTTTTTAAATGCCCACATTCTGCCCCTTGTGATGCAGAAGATTACACCTTCCTTTGGCTTTGGATAGAGAGGGTTTGGGGTGTGTTAACCTGACTGGTGAAGCCAAGAGAATCCCTAGGGGGAAGCCAGAGCCGCAAGATGGCTGGAGGGGATGCCTGGGGGTGGGAGGCCTTGCCGGATGGGTGGGGAGGGAGTCAGCGGGTGGCAGGCCTACTGGCTGGATGAGCTGGGAAGCGTCAGGGCCTTCTAATCTCTGTCACAGCAGGACTGGCCTGGACAGGGACCAAAGGCAGGAGAGACCAAAGGCAGGAGTGGGAAAGCGGTTGCCTCGCTACAGATGAGCACCAGACTGGCTTGGTGCTTATGGGCATTTCTTGCTGCATCTGTTCGTTTAACCAAAACGCCCTGATCACAATGGCCATCCAAGCTTGTTGACATACTGGAATTCTGCATTCATGCAACTCAGGCTTCGGCCTTCCATCCACCATCTGTGCCGGGTATTAATTAAAACAGTGGGTGAGGAGAGACTGGTTAATCCTCTGGGGGAGGGGCGGGGCTTATTTTTCAAAGGGATAGGGTTGCAGCTTGCAGGTTGCGCTAGTTTGCTTTTCAGAGTTCCAAATGGGCACTTGCGGTGCACCACTCTGCCTGGTGCCTTCTGCTGGCTTCCTGAGCACTGCTGAACACTAAGGTGTGTGTGCAGGTATGCGTGATCGTGTACATGGGACCTGCACGTGCATGAGTGCTTGTGTGCTCTTGCGTGCGGTGCACTCGCACGTCTGCAGGTCCAAAGCAGGCACGCCCTCAGCCAATGCACTTGGCGGCCAAACAGGTTCCAGCTGCTCTTTGTTGCACTTAAAGCACCAGAGAAGCTGCACTGCTCGCATGGATCACCTGAGATCGCAAGAGAGAAAGACTTGGTCTCTGCGCTGACGTCCTTGTGGTGATTAATACTAGGACTCTGTGATTTGCCTCGTGAGAACCTAATCCGGAGGCTAGGAAGGCTTCATTGCGATTGTCGCCAGCTCCTCCCAGAAGGGCTCAGGTCACTCTTCCCCGGTGAGTTATTTCGTTATTTGTCTCATTCTGAACCGCAGCTCAGGATCATGGAAGGCGGGGCGACTCCCTGGAGGAGGATTTTACATGAAACGTGATGAAATGGAACCGCCCTCACCCCGGAACTGTACAAGGACACCGGGGCCCTAAAGGCAGGAGCCCAGGCCTGGTCATTGTGAACTCTGGGGTCTGGGCCCTGACCCGCCATGTGATCTCGAAAACTTAACCCCACCTCCACCCCTCCCACTCCCACCACCCCCAACCTGTCTTGGGACCTGTTTTCTCATTTGCAAGATGAAGGGGTTGACTTGTGTCCTTTCTAAGGTCCCTCTATCTACCAGGCTCTAGGGCTGGTCCACAAAATGGAAGTAGTCTGCTGTTTTGGGTGGGAATCACAGACTCCTAAAACTGTTAGAGCTGGAAGGGACCTTGGCCCAACTCCTAGCCCAACCCCACAATTCCTGGATGTCAGCAACTTGTCAGAGCAAGTCAAGGCAGAGTAGACAGAATTACCTACTTTGGGATAGATTAGGACCATCCTGGCCCCTTGGTGCTCCCTTGAATGCATTTCTTTTCCGAGAGGTGACAGCTCACATCCCCTCAGCTTTCGTCAGGTCTCGGCTAAGGCCTGAGCCCCTTCCCAGACTCCCATTCCCTCTTTGAGTCCCCTCCCCCCAGCCCCAGGTGTACTTTCTTATCATAGCATCTGAAATCCTGGGGGGTCTTGTTTCACCAAGCATGGTCCTCGGCAGTAGCAGGATCACCTGGGAGCTTGATGGAAAGGCAGACCATCAGGCCCAATTTGGACCTTTTAACCAGATCCCCAGGTGATTCACTGGCACATTAAGCTTGAGAGCTGCTGTCTTAGGGACGCCTAATCCGTTCTGTGTCTATTCTATTCACTGGTCTGTCTCCCCAAATAGACAGTGAATAATTTAAGGGTAGGGTCCATGGCTCCTTCATTTTTGCATCCTGGGGCTAAGAACGGGCCCTGATGCAAAATAGGTGTTCAACAGTATTGAAGAAATAAATGATTGACGTGAGCCTGTGCAGGCTTTTTGAAGGCAGTGAACTTGGCACCAAATCTGAAAGGGAAGACCTGGCATGGATGGACATAGAAAAGTGGGGATCTGGGAACTATCCCCCCTGCACAGAGACAGGGATTTAAGGATTGACCTGGTTGGAAGGGAGGGTACGGCATGAAAAAGCATGAGAGGAGGTGGAAGGTGTGGGGGAAGGATGTCGAGGAGTTGAAAAGACAGACAGCTAGATCAGGATGTTTGGGACAGATCTATCTACCCATCTCACATCCGCCTCCTCCAATCTCATTTCCTATCGTTCAATTAACTTTGAACCCAGATGAGCATAATGGTTAGAAATGAGGCCATGGGCCAGAGAGACTGGGTTCAAAGCCCAGATTCACCACAAAAAGAACGCTGTGTGATCTTAGGCAAATCACTGAACCTCTCTATGCATCAGTTTTCTCATCTGTCAAATGGGGATCACATTCAATTAAAAAAAACAGGAGTTCAAAAAAAATTTTTTAACAAAATAAAATGAGGATCACAGAAGTACCTTCCTCAAAGTGTCCCCGTGAAGATCGAATGAGATGATACAATGCATTGGCACAGTGCCTGGCATGAAGAAAGGGCTCGATGGAGGTGAGATGATTCTAAGTAAAAGAATAAACTCTATGCACCAGCTTGCTTGTCCAGCTTGAGAGTCTGGTGCCAAGCTCAGTCTGCAGGCTCTAAACCTTGCTCTTGCATCAAAGGCTACCATCCTCCCTCCCACTGGCCCTCTAGGCCCACTCAAACACTCTCCTTTCCCTGTGAGCTTCAGATTTGTATTTCTCAGGAGGGTTTTTCCTCTAGGCTCCTGGAGTCCTCACTTCCCAGAGGAGAAGACTGTACTCTCCACTCACCTCTTCTGATTGCAGGGCAGGAGTGATTTTTGACTGAGGGGCAGTTCATGGCATGGCTTTGCCCAGGCCACAAAGCCCAGCTGATGGCTCCCAGACCCTGCCACCCAAATGCATTGCCTTTATATTGGCAGCTGACAAGAAGTCTGGAACACGTTTGATTCACTGGAGTAGGGAAAGCCTGGCAGCAGAGAGGGGTTTTCCTAGCTGCCTCGCATTATGTCCAAGATTCTGAAGCAGGGCCACCCACCTACAGTCCTGCGGCTGGTACACACTGGAGTCTGTGTGAGTGGCACCCTCCCACCCAGAGTTGAGCAATGCACAACTTGAGCAGCTGTACACAGTGTTCCGCTCCCCAAGCCCCACAGCAATTCATATCGTGTTCCTTGTGAATAATTTAAGAGCCTTAGGAACAACTGTGCAAGTGTTGGGCATGGGCAGTTCAAAGTGGTCCCAGATCTGTTCTTTTGAAACAGTCCCTGCCATTTTAAGTGATATTCTGGGGGAAAAGAATATCGATCTCCATCCCAGGCACCTAGGAGAGGGGAGAGCTGGGGTAAAGGACACAGCACGAGACGTTATAAAATATGCACTCAGCTTGTTCCTTTCTGGGGCCCTGCCCCTGGGCTTCAGATTGCAGGTGGGTCTGCCATCAGTCGAGCGCAGGGGATACGTTCTCTGAGATGCTTTGTTCGGAGGTGTGAGCGTGAGGGCTGAGAAGAAAGCCTAATGCTGAAGACAGCTGCAAACCATTCCATCAGCACCAGCCAATGGCTTTGGTAACGTTTGTCCCAAATAACCTGACAAATGTACCCTGCGCCTTCCCAGAGTCTTCTCCAAGATAATGACCTCCCCACTCTCCTTGTCTAATGAGGCACTTCTCACATTTGAATCTGTATGGCGATGGAGAAATGGTGGCGCATTTATTCTTAATGTTACTGAAAAATACCAGTAATTATATAATGACTACAGAAAAATCACATTTAAGTAAATGAAGAGAGGAATGATTTTATTACATTTCCCCAGTGAATATGTAATTACTGACTATAGAAGTACCTTCCCGACTCACAAAATGACCACCTTTTGTCCTTGTGAAAAGAGATGAGATGTGTGCTCATTTGTGCAGGCCAGGTAGCCTGAGATATTTGGGGTAAACTACCCTCCTTATTCCTCCCAAATTACACTGCTCCAGCCTGAGTCAGCTGGTAGGATGAGCCCCGTCCCCTTATGCCTGGAGAGCTGCACCTGGGGACGAGAGGTGGGGGCAGGGAAGAGTCTAGGTATAAGGGTCACCTCTGTACCTCTGCACACACACACACCCCATCCTGGGGAGAAGCCTCCCATCCTTCCAGGCCGGAGCCAACGCTGCCTCCCTATGCAGCCTTCCTGATGGCCCAAACTGTGTTCTGATTCGTTTCTAAAAGGAAGGAGAGGGATCCCAGTGTGTCAGGAACTGCTGTTTGCCTCTTCCTCCTGGGCAGACAGCTAGAGTACTCCCCCTTGTAATAATCAGGTGTGCCCTGGTAACTGAGTCCTGGCCAGTGGAATGAGGGAGGAAGAGGTGAGCGCCACCACCAAGCCTGGCACATACCCATGTCCCGTGTGTGGTATTTGCTCTCGTCCCCTCCCCACTCAGAGGCCTCTGAGCAGTGAGGAGAGGAGGCCATTGGGACCCTGAATGAGTGTGTGGAACCGAGGGCCCCACCCCACCTTAGAATGTGCCATAAGTTACAATTTTGTTCCGTAAGAAATAAATTCGTATTGTGTTAAAGCCACTGAATTTGGGGGGAGGTCACTTGTTACAGCAGCGAGGCTCTCCTAACTGATAAAAGCAGAGATCTGAGGCCCCTGGTAAGTCCAGTTCCCCACGGAGGCTGCCTCTCTGAGGTCCAGCTGTAGCTGAAACCAGTGAGTTGCCAAAAACCCTCTTCCTAATTTCCCACTTGCGATACCTCTTTCCTCAATTTCTCCCAGCCTGGTGCCCTCTACCTGCTCCTCACTGTGTCCGGACTCCCTCACACTCAGGTCTTGGTGACTCCATGGCCCCAGGTAAGCTTACATTTTCAAAGAAGTTGCTAGACAAGGTGATGTTTAACTCAAAGGCAGAAAGCTCTGAGTGTGGAATCTCAGGGCTGTGAGACCGTTCGTTGAAGGAGATAATTTAGGGAAATGGGTCATTCCAAGCCCTCTCCAGTCACCCCAGGCTCAGGCTCAGGCTCAAGGGGGTCAGACTAAAAGACCTCTTCTAAGAACCCCTTCTGCCCCCAGACACTCTGCATCTTTTTTTTTTTTAACATCTTTATTGGAGTATAATTGCTTTACAATGGTGTGTTAGTTTCTGCTTTATAACAAAGTGACTCAGTTATACATATGTTCCCATATCTCTTCCCTCTTGCATCTCCCTCCCTCCCACCCTCCCTTTCCCACCCCTCTAGGTGGTCACAAAGCACAGAGCTGATCTCCCTGTGCTATGCGGTTGCTTCCCACTAGCTATCTATTTTACGTTTGGTAGTGTATATATGTCCATGCCACTCTCTCACTTTGTCACATCTTACCCTTCCCCCTCCCCATATCCTCAAGTCCATTCTCTAGTAGGTCTGTGTCTTTATTCCCGTCTTGCCACTAGGTTCTTCGTGACCATTTTTTTTCCCTTAGATTCCATATATATGTGTTAGCATACTGTATTTGTTTTTCTCTTTCTGACTTACTTCACTCTGTATGACAGACTCTAACTCCATCCACCTCACTACAAATACCTCCATTTCGTTTCTTTTTATGGCTGAGTAATATTCCGTTGTATATATGTGCCACATCTTCTTTATCCATTCATCCGATGATGGACATTTAGGTTACTTCCATGTCCAGGCTATTGTAAATAGAGCTGCAATGAACATTGTGGTACATGACTCTTTTTGAATTATGGTTTTCTCAGAGTATATGCCCAGTAGTGGGATTGCTGGGTCGTATGGTAGTTCTATTTTTAGTTTTTTAAGGAACCTCCATACTGTTCTCCATAGTGGCTGTATCAATTTACATTCCCACCAACAGTGCAAGAGTGTT
The DNA here is from genome assembly GCF_009873245.2 of Balaenoptera musculus. Taxonomy (NCBI): domain Eukaryota; kingdom Metazoa; phylum Chordata; class Mammalia; order Artiodactyla; family Balaenopteridae; genus Balaenoptera; species Balaenoptera musculus. Next base: position 71,230,710 of record NC_045788.1, read on the forward strand.
CCATTTTCTCCAGACCCTCTCCAGCATTTATTGTTTCTAGATTTTTTGATGATGGCCATTCTGACCGGTGTGAGATGATATCTCATTGTAGTTTTGATTTGCATTTCTCTAATGATTAATGATGTTGAGCATTCTTTCATGTGTCTGTTGGCAATCTGTATATCTTCTTTGGAGAAATGTCTGTTTAGGTCTTCTGCCCATTTTTGGATTGGGTTGTTTGTTTTTTTGTTATTGAGCTGCATGAGCTGCTTGTAAATCTTGGAGATTAATCCTTTGTCAGTTGCTTCATTTGCAAATATTTTCTCCCATTCTGAGGGTTGTCTTTTCGTCTTGTTTATGGTTTCCTTTGCTGTGCAAAAGCTTTTAAGTTTCATTAGGTCCCATTTGTTTATTTTTGTTTTTATTTCCATTTCTCTAGGAGGTGGGTCAAAAAGGATCTTGCTGTGATTTATGTCATAGAGTGTTCTGCCTATGTTTTCCTCTAAGAGTTTGATAGTGTCTGGCCTTACATTTAGGTCTTTAATCCATTTTGAGTTTATTTTTGTGTATGGTGTTAGGGAGTGTTCTAATTTCATACTTTTATATGTAGCTGTCCAGTTTTCCCAGCACCACTTATTGAAGAGGCTGTCTTTTCTCCACTGTATATGCTTGCCTCCTTTATCACAGATAAGGTGACAATATGTGCGTGGGTTTATCTCTGGGCTTTCTATCCTGTTCCATTGATCTATGTTTCTGTTTTTGTTCCAGTACCATACTGTCTTGATTACTGTAGCTTTGTAGTATAGTCTGAAGTCAGGGAGCCTGATTCCTCCAGCTCCATTTTTCTTTCTCAAGATTGCTTTGTCTATTCGGGTCTTTTGTGTTTCCATACAAATTGTGAAATTTTTTGTTCTAGTTCTGTGAAAAATGCCAGTGGTAGTTTGATAGGGATTGCATTGAATCTGTAGATTGCTTTGGGTAGTAGAGTCATTTTCACAATGTTGATTCTTCCAATCCAAGAACATGGTATATCTCTCCATCTATTTGTATCATCTTTAATTTCTTTCATCAGTGTCTTATAATTTTCTGCATACAGGTCTTTTGTCTCCTTAGGTAGGTTTATTCCTAGATATTTTATTCTTTTTGTTGCAATGGTAAATGGGAGTGTTTTCTTAATTGCAAAAATCCTCAACAAAATACTAGCAAACAGAATCCAACAGCACATTAAAAGGATCAGACACCATGATCAAGTGGGGTTTATTTTAGGAATGCAAGGATTCTTCAATATACGCAAATCAATCAACATGATACACCATATTAACAAATTGAAGGAGAAGAACCATATGATCATCTCAACAAATGCAGACAAAGCTTTTGACAAAATTCAACACCCATTTATGATAAAAGCCCTGCAGAAAGTAGGCATAGAGGGAACTTTCCTCAACATAATAAAGGCCATATATGACAAACCCACAGCCAACATCGTCCTCAATGGTGAAAAACTGAAACCATTTCCACTAAGATCAGGAACAAGACAAGGTTGCCCACTCTCACCACTATTATTCAACATAGTTTTGCAAGTTTTAGCCACAGCAATCAGAGAAGAAAAAGAAATAAAAGGAATCCAAATCGGAAAAGAAGAAGTAAAGCTGTCACTGTTTGCAGATGACATGATACTATACATAGAGAATCCTAAAGATGCTACCAGAAAACTCCTAGAGCTAACCAATGAATTTGGTAAAGTAGCAGGATACAAAATTAATGCACAGAAATCTCTTGCATTCCTATACACTAATGCTGAAAAATCTGAAAGTGAAATTAAGAAAACACTCTGCATCTTGTTGCCAGTTACTCCCATGCCACATCCTCTTCAGCCCCCTTTACTCCTGTGCATTCCCAGGCCAAGGCTCCTCCAAGCCTCTATCAGCTGGTAGCACTGGTCTTGTGTGACATGAGGCTCAAGCGAGCTTTGGGAGGCAAACAACACTGCCCAAGCCACCAGAGGAGCCACGGCTGGTCACCAGACTCCACACTAAGGCCCTTCATGGGTCTGTGTCCTCTCCCTGCCCTGAGGGGGCTTTGCCCAGGCCTCCTGGGTGCACTGACAAATGCATTGCCAATGGGGTGGGGGGCATCCTCTCCTGAAGTTTTACCTGCTGCTCGTTCTCCAAGGAGCAGAGCACCTAATCCAACCCAACCCTCGCCAAAACAGCTTCAGCTTCCAGATGAGGACAGTGAGAGAAAAACTATATGAATAACTTTTAGGTTTGTACAGTACTGTGCAGTTCCCAGAGTATTTTCATTAAAGACACAAGAGTGCCATGTTTCAGAGCAAAGGTTCTGGAGTCAGACAGATCTGTGTTAAATCCCAGCCCCACCACTTGACCTTCAGCAAGTTCCATTACCGTTCAGAACCTTGTTTCCATCATCTGCATCATGGGCATAATACCCGTACCTCCATCATGAGAGCCATGTAGGGTTTCAATGATTTCATGTATCTAAGGGGCTTGGACCGATATTGGGTAGACAGTAAACACCATATTCATGTCTGCAGTTAGGACTGTTCATCTGCCCATTCCTCTGTCTACTATTTGTTTTGATTTTCAACCGTCCTGAAAGACTGGCAGAAGGACTATCCCATTTCGCAGTGAAGAAAAACAGGCTTAGAGAAATTGTATGACTGTCCAAGGTCATGGACCCAGGCGTTGGCTGAGGCCGGATAAGAGGCTGGTCTCGATCCTGAGACCAGTGCCTTTGCCCTTGCCCCTCGCTGCCGCCTTGTGCGTGTTGGGGCGTTTTTAGATCCCCTCGTCTGGGAAGGCCCCCTCTCCTTCTCTCAGCAAGGCGTGAGACTCTGGAGTGCAGGAGTCTTGTCCTCCGTGTCTCAGGACCTCCCTGCCTCCTCTGGGGGCAGAGGACTGGGCTGTCGGGTCAGTCTATGGGACAGTTTGGTAGCTTCGTGCTGGCCCCAGCTCTCTCGTTTGTCTCTGCCTGGGAGACCCCAGACATCCTGAGCTGCCACCTCCCTGTCTCTTGCTGCATGTCTCCTGAGGGCCGAAGGCCCGGGAGGGTGATGTGCAGCCTGCAGGCTCTGCCTGCCCACCTCCCAGCGGGGAGCAGTGCACAGTCTGAAGCACGACGCTGCCAAGGACAACACAGAGCAAGGAGGCTTCTGCCGGCTCCCAGCATGACAAGGACCATTAGGACTCCCCGGGCAAGAAGCAGGCCCCCTACATGGACGGACTTGGGGCCCATCACCTTCTCTCATGTTTGAATCAGCCAGACAGGACTGGTCCCTAAATCCCTGGATGGAGCACTCCAGCTCTGCGCTATTGGCCCACGTAGGAGGGGCTTGGGGACGGCGAACACATCAGCCTACGCACCATCCTGTGGTCTGGTCTAAGGCCACGGCCACCCAGGTGGCCTCTTTCTCCCCAGCTCGCCCTGACATTCTGTTTTCGAGGTCATCGTCATGTCTCCAGCTTCACTTACCCCTTTGTTATTAAGGACAAGTAAAAGAAGCAAAAATACACAAAGGATGGTTTGGGCAGCTCTAAATAGTTCTGACCCACATCCAACCATCAGTTCCCTCAAAGCATTTGTGAAAGGATCGTAGAATCTCAGAGTCCCTTGTGAAAAACCTAAAAAAGTAACAAGAAGTTAACTTTCCCCTCATCTATCATTTGCCTATGATCTAACATTCAGGTCTAAAACTTCGGCTGCTAAAACTTCGCTTATGAAAAATCTTTTGCTCCAAGGACTTTCCTTCATAACACTTGATATATCTGGCTAATTGAATCTAAAAATCAGATGCTAAAAATTAGATAGGAAAAGAGAGGAACCAAGGGAGCCAAAGCAATTTTGGAAAACAGCAAAGTTGGAGGACGTACACCCCCTGCCTTCAAGACTTCCTGTAGCAGATGACAGTGTGGTATTAATGAAAGGAGAGAGATTCAGATCAATGGACAGAATAGAGAACCCAGAAATAGACCCACACGTGTACCGTCATTGAATTCTGACAAGGGCACCAAGGCAATTCATAACACTTAACCACAATCGTGGTTCAAAATGATGTGTCTGCATTTTAGTTAACCTTCTCCCCTCCTAGGCTGCATGCCCAGGCAGGAGAAAGACTGTCTTGCTTGTTCGCAGCTATGTCCTCAACACTTAACACAATGCGTGGCACAAACTCAAAGCTTAGCAAATATGTTCTGAAGGAAATACGGGAGAAAGCCGGCAGGAGAGCAGGCTTGATACTTTGGGCATGAATGGGATCTTTCTTCAAACTCAGACTTCTGTCAACACTCATGTAGCTATTCTTTTTTCTTCACATTTACAAGATATTGCATAATGTTTCATTCATTTTACAGCTCTCTTTACTTCCAAAATGCCTTTTTTCCAGTTACAAAGACATGAATACCAAAAGCAAGCAAGCCTTTGTACCATCTGCTCTGGCAGGAAGGAGTGCATTGTTAAGATGGCAAACCTTCACTTCAGCTCTACAATTTAATCAGCCCCAAGGAGCCCCTTGCAACTCCTTCTATTAGCTCATTGTGGTCTGGGTGAGGAAGTCTTCTGTCTTTTGTAAGGACATTTGTTATTGATTTACATTTTACCCAGATAATTTAGGATGATCTCATTTCAAGAGCCTCAATTTAATAATTACATCTGTAAAGACTCTTTTTCCACATCCGGTCACATTGACAGGTTCTAGGGATTAGGATGTGGACACATCTCTTTAGAGGTCACCATTCAACCCACTGTACACATGCAGCACCAAACTCACATCCGGGACCAGCAGCTCATAACTGTGAGCCGGGCTGCTGCTTAGGTGTCAGTTAGCTAACAGTTGTCTTCCACCAGACATGCTTCACAAACATCGTTATTCGATCCTCAGAGAGATCTGGGAGTAAGTATTATTATCCTATTTTATATAAGCGGAGATTGAGATGCAGAAAGTTTGAGTGAGGTCTCAAGAACACGCAACCCCTAGGAATTAGAGCTGGGACTTAAAACCAGGCCAGTGAGGCAGAAGACCAGAGGGTTTCATCCCCTTTTAGCAAAAGGAGGGTGTTATATGTTCAAGGAGAAAGCTGGGGCACTCAGCCTGCTGCTACAGAAACCTTGGTGGTGGTACATCTCGTCCTTTCTCACTACCTCCTGCCAACCCCCATTGGGGTTCACCTCTGCCAGCACCCCTGCATGGAGGAAAGGCCCTGGGCTGGGCCTATGCCACTCCCATCTGCTCCCCACTTCCCTGTCGGAAGTGAGGTCTCACACTGGCCTCTGATGGCAGGCCTCTGGTAACGCTCCTCCAAAGAAAGAAGAAATGAGTGAACGGTCTGTGGCAGCCATACCACTGGAGGAGTGACCTGCACAAGGAAGAATTTTCTAGCAATTTGCATTGCCCTCCAATGGACTCACAGTGACCTCTCCCTGGAGATGTTCAAGCAGTGTCCAGATGACCACCTGTCAGGGGATACTGTCAGGGGCCCTGGCCCTCCCAGATGTGGCACTAGAGGACACCCGAAGGTCCAGCAGCCATAAGGCCTCTTATCACGTGGAAGAGGACACCGGCTATATCCGAAGCAGTGCCTTCCTGCTCCAGGCCCTGGGTGGCTCTCACTGACAGATGACACAGAAGGGAACCAGACCCAGAGGAATACACACCATACGTGAGATGGTTCAGATCCTCTAAAGACAAGATACCAGCTTAAGTTTAGACATACAAGAGATTTCTGGGAGAATGGCTGTGAAGGATAAAAGGGAGAGAGCCAGGGATGGGGGAAGACCCTTTAGACCACAATCCAGGCCTGACCTGGGAAAGAGAGAGCCCTTGACCTTCAGGAGACATGTGGCAAGAGACAGGGAAGTGGGCTGCCCCCAGCCAATGACGAAGCCAGCGGAAGGACCAGCATGGCCTATTCCTTGTGATGAGGGACTCTTCCAACAGGTAATTGCTCAAGGACTCCCCACTGGGGGTCTGACACCCCTCCTCCCCAAATTCCGTCCCCCCTCACCTCCCCTTCCCAGGACAGGGCTGGGCTGCCTAGAGCTGCTGTGCCAGCCGCCAGTTCCCAGCAGCAGCCCGTCTGGGTGGGTGCTCTGCACCCCGGGGCACAGCGGGGTGGATGCCCCTGGCCCTGGTTCACTGCACTCACTCTTTTTTTTTTTTTAATTTATTTATTTTATTATTTTTGGCTGCGTTGGGTCTCTGTTGCTGTGCACGGGCTTTCTCTAGTTGCAGCGAGCGGGGGCTACTCTTCGTTGCGGTGCACGGGCTCTAGGCGTGTGGTCTTTAGTAGTTGTGGTGCATGGGCTTAGTTGCTCCGCGTCATGTGGGATCTTCCCAGACCAGGGCTCGAACCCGTGTCCCCTGCATTGGCAGGCGGATTCTTAACCACTGTGCCACCAGGGAAGCCCTGCACTCACTCTTGACATCGCAGCTCCAGTCCTCCTCCCCTGACCCTGGCCGGCTGATCTGGAGCTCCATTTCCCTTCAGAGGGAGGAAAGCATGGGGGGAGGGAGAGCTGGGGCCCAGCCATCTGGGCTCTGCACTGTGAGCCTCGCCTGTCAGCCAAGGAGAGAGGCAAGAGCTTGGCGTGGAGCCTGACACCAGAGCAAGCCAGGCAGCTGCAGAGCCAAACTCCCCCCAGCACAGTTTAGGAACATAAAGCACCCCATTTCACAGGCCGAACAAGACACTTCTCTCTACGTGCAAGCCTCCTCTCTACACCATTCCGTAGCATTCCCAGAGCCCGCCTGCCCCTGAGATCAGGGACCCTGGGAAATCAAGACAGCAGAGTCAGCCATCCTGAGCACCTACTGCGGGTCGGGTCCTGCTATTTAGCAAATGTTCGTGGAGCCCCTGCTGTATGCCAAGGATGGAGAAAACACAGGCCCTCCTGTGTTGGGAGGTAATTGCTCAATGCAGGAGCTCAGGTACCTGGCACCCGCCTCGGGCCCTGTGTTTACCACGGGCAACACAGAGGGGAAGCAGGCATGTCGTCCCTGTGCTCAGACAGCCTGGCAGATCCAGGCACTTGCCTTTAATACAGGAGGGTCAGGAGGTGTCTGAGGGGTTCTGAGGAGGGAGAGACAGGAGCAGAGGAAGAGCTCAGGCTGAAAGGAAAGCTGAGCTGAATCAGCAGCCAAAGAAGTAAAGCTGACCCCCTGCTCTCAGAGCGACTGTTCTGGAGAAGGGCTGCTCTCTTCCCATGAACTGTGTTGTCATTTCAGAGATGCTCATCCTCCCTGCAAGCCCACGCCACGTCAATACCCAAGGCAGTCCCCAGGGGGGGTGGCCCTGGCTCTGCCATCTAGGTCCCTCCCCCATTTGCACAGCCTTGAAGAAGCAAAAGGGGCAGCATGTGTGTCCCCCAGCTGGGACTTAACCCGCTCTAAGGCTGGTAAGCACATGGGTATGCCAGAAACCACCCATCTCTCCAAAACTCAGGGGTCAGGCAGGATCACAGATCAAAGCCCCTACTTCTGAGCCTTGGTTCTTTTCTCAGAATACTCAGAATTTCAGTCAGATTTACACAGTGAAGAATTGCCACAGGTCCAGGTCAGGGACAATGCAGATGACCCTATTATAATGACTATGGGGTTATTTGATCTCCCTGTCTTCATAGGATAGATAGGTGGAAGGATTATTAAATACCATTAACTATTTTTATGGGCTGGTAAACATGGGTGGTTACGTGCAAGACTGCCTTACAGAAGCCAAGTTATGACTTGACCCCTGTCTCTGTCCTCCTTGGATGTTTCAGTCTCTTTCATCTGGAGCACCTGGCCGTAGCAGGCTAAAGCATCTCAGACAGCTTTACATTTGCAATATGGGAATCTAGCTTTCTGCTACTGGGGGCTGCAGCATCTACAGTGACTCAGATCATTTTCACAGCTTTTAAATATTTTCTCCCAGATCACCCAAAGTATGTGATAGGAAACGATGCAGTGTTAAATTGGCCCAATATCTCACACCAGATGTTTCAACAAGAAAAGAAATATACTTAAGAAAATATATGGAGAACACACAGTTTGCTTTGCCAAATGGAAACTGTTCCTCCCCCAAGGTTCCCTCAGCATCTTTCGGGGCAGGGAAGGCTTCGTGAGAAACCGTTACTTCTCCAGGAGGTGAGAGCCCTGGCTTCAGATAGGATCTCTGGCAGGAAATGAATGGGGCTTTTCATAAATGTATTTTTTCACTCAGCACTGCTCAGAAGGTACAGAGCCTGGCCCTGGGATATTGGGCCAGGCCTGTGCTATGGCTCCAATTATGGGTTACATCAGGCCTCAGTGCCCAGCCTTGTCTCCTGATGGTATCTCACACCCAGCCCTGTGATCACAGCGCAGTTTTATGTACTGTAATTTCCCCACCACGCTGCCCGGTGCTCAGGAGAGGCTGCCTCTATGAAGCTGCCATACTTGGTATTTTCAAGGTTGACCTCAAGGGCCTAAAAAGGCCCCCTTTGACCAGTCCAGACTGTGCTGACTTCTTTCTCTGAAGCTTTACTGCACCTGAGTCTGCACCTAAAAATGCAGCTCCTAACCAGAGGCTGGAAGGGCTAGAACGGGCCATGGGGATCAAACCACTCCCCCTTCCCACTCCACTCCTCCATCACCCATTCTCTGCTCGATAGCCCCAAGAAGAATTGTCCAGACTCAGCACCTGCATCAGTGGGCACTCACGACCTGATGAGGGAGGGAGGTGGGTCCTCAGGCAGGTCTAACTGTGGGGAGTGGCTGCACAGTGTTAGGCCAAGATGTGTCCCCCTTTAATTTCCACTCACGGCTCATGGTTCCAGCTCTGGCAGCCACATGATTCTAACCCTTCATCCATCTGACAACTTCTCCGGGGCCCTGGCTAAACAGCTCCTTTTCTTTCTATAATCCAACCCTCCGCCAAATGCCACTGATTCTCCTCTAGTTATTTAGCTTCCTTTTCTCACCAAGTGGACTCAGGCTCTGGCCTTTTCTTTTCTTCCTTCATGTTCTGCCTGGCCTCTGACTCCCATGTCTTTCTCACTGTAAACCCCGTACAGGGTCAAGCACACAGGTCAAGCACACCACCATGCAGATGCCCAGCAAACTCAGCACCCTCTGCAGAAAGCCACATCGAACGCTGGCTCACATTCTTCTGAGGCCCTTTGAATGATGTAGGGCCAATTGAGAAGTAGGGTGAGACTATATCAAGTGCTCTGAAGGCCTCATAGCAAACACAAGGCCAGGCCAATCCTGAGCTCCGAAGTCCACGGTGGATAAATGAGACCCTCGTGCTAGCCCATAGCAGATGTCCCCTTGGATCTGAGCCTCAGCAGGGACCCCCAGATATCAACAGTCAACGACCTGAGTGAGGCCTGTTTTCTTGCTGCAGCTTAGATGGTGAGGGATCTTCAGAATTGCTTAGAATTGAGGTTTTTTGCAAATGAACGTTCACAAGAATATAAAACAACTCCAGCAAAGCTTCGCAGGATGACACTCTTGCAGGAGGCCTAAGCCCCACAGCTGATCTTCCCTTCACCCCTCAGAGGTCCCTGAGAATCATTATTGGAACCCTGGGGTTCCACGGAACACAGTGTGAGAACCGACACTCCAGATCTTGCTCTGTAACTTGGAATTTGTGGAGGCCCTGCGAAACCACCAAACATTCATGTCTCACATCTCTTGCACCTATTAGAAGATAGGACAACTCAGACTCAGAGACCTCTGGGGTTGGAGAAAACCAGAGACATCTTCTAGACAAACTCAACTTGACAGGGAAGGAAATCAAAAACCCCAATTGGAGAAAGAACCCATGTAAGATGCAGAGCAAGTGGTAGCAGAGCAGGACAACAACCCAGGGTGGAGAAGGAAGAGGTGCCCTCACTGAATGAGAGATGGGAAAGCCCTGAAGCAGCGTTGTGGCCCTGGGGAAGTGACCACCAGAGACCTGCAATGTCCCTTCTGTGCTCTCTCTCAGGGTCCAGGGCCCCATGGTGCCCCTCAATACCAATCACCTCCCTCCTCGGTGCTCTGCCCAGGCCTGCCCTATGGACCACTGCTCTTCCCTGCCTCATCCTGCCATCCGACTTTACTCTGTTTCCATCCCTTTGGCATCCTCCTCTCCATAAGTTAAACTGATCCATGTTAAAGAGCCTGAGAGGCCTGTTATCTCTCAAATAACAGACACAATTTTGGGGCGAATTTGTCTTTTCTTTGAATTATCTAATTCAATGGTATAAATTTGTTCATAAAACCCTCTTATTATCTTTGTATCTGCAGCATCCACAATGATGGCCCCTTTTTCATTCCTGATGTGGGTTATTTGAGTTTTTTCTCATGTTTTCTTTAGTAGTCCTGCCATATGTTTGTCTATTTTATTATTTTCTGCAAAGGTCATGATTTCTATTTCATTAATTAATTTTTTTTCAATTATAAAGATCTATTTTCCATTTTATTACACAAAGTGTAGTATGCTATACACAATGTTTTGGACCTTGACAAACTGCTTTCCATATGTGGATATATAAATTTGCACTACACCATCAATGTTTGAGAGTGGCTATTTCCCTACACTGATCACAACAGAGCATATGATCAGTCTTTTGGGCATTAGCCAGTCTGATAGTGTAACTGAGCAAGCAGGCTCATTACGCTCTGCCAAACAGAAAGACCAAACACATAAGCAATGGTCTATTACAGAGAAAATAATTTATTGCAGGGCAGCCAAGCAAGGAGACAGGAGGCAAAGCTCAAATCTGTTACCCCAATCAGCTTTTGAATGGGGGTAAGGGATAGGAGGGTGTTGGGGCTAAGAAATGGTTGGTAGAAGGGTAAGGGAGAAATTTCAAGAGTCCTCTGTGCAGGTGCAAATGTCTTTCGTGTCTTTTCATTGGTTACATGTGCAAATTCGGTGGGGGGAGTGGGTTCCAAGTGTTGCATGTGGTGGATTTTCAGCCTGTGACATCCCAAGTTCATTGGTCAGTCTTTCCTGTCCTTCAATGCTCCTATGCGATGCTCAAAGAAAACTATCAGGAAGTTGTTTCCTTATTTTCAGTTTCCTTGGTATTCTGCAAAGCAAGCTCAGAAATCTCAGTTAATCATTTCTTGCTAGTGGATGTGGAGCATGGTTTGACAGTCAACAAGCTGTTATTTTTCAAGATCGCTCAGAAGTCCCAGCCAGTCACCTCCTACTTCAACCCAGTGGAAGTGGGGCACAGTTTCAGTGGGTTTTTTAAAATGGCATTTCAATATAGTTTTAAATTTTCTCTTATTATTAGTGAGGTTGCATAACTTTTAAAAATAAAAATTGTGTATATGTAAAGTGCACAACACGATGATTTATATACATACGTAGTGAAATTATTACTACAGTCAAGCTAGTCAACGTATCCTCTCCTCACAGTTACCATTTATGTGTGTGATGAGAATACCTGAAAATCTACTCTCTTAGCAAATTTCCAGTATTCAGTAGAGTATTACTAACTATAGTCATCATACTGTTAGATCTCCAGACTTATTCACCCTACATAACTGCAACTTTGTACCCTTTGACCAACATCTCTCTCTTTTCCCCTGCCTCCCAGCTCCTGGTAATCACCATTCAACTCTCTGCTTCTATGTATTCAACTTTTCTAGTTTCTACATAAAAGTGTTTTTTTTTTCTTTTTGTATCTAGCTTATTTCATTTAGCATAAAGACACCAAAGTTCACTCACATTGAGGCAAATGGCAGGATACCCTTCTTTTTTAAGGCTGAATTTTATCTATATATATATGACATTTTCTTTGTCCATTCATCTGTTGACAGGTGCTTAAGTTGTTTCTATATCTTAGCCATAATACTGCAATGAGCATGGCAGTGTAAATATCTCAGAGGTACTGATTTCATTTCCTTTGGGTATATAACCAGAAGAGGGATCATATGGACATTTAGGTTGCTTCCATGTCTTGGCTATCGTATATAGTGCTGCTATGAACACTGGGATGCATGTATCCTTTCAAACCATGGTTTTCTCTGGATATATGCCCAGGAGTGGTATTGCTGGATCAAAAGCTTTTGCACAACAAAGGAAACCATAAACAAAATGAAACTACAACCCACAGAATGACAGAAAATATTTGCAAACAATGTGATGACAAGGAATTAACCTCCAAAACTTACAAACAGCTCATGCAGCTCAACATCCAAAAAAAAAAAAAAAAACCCAATCAAAAAACGGGCAGAAGACCCAAATAGACATTTCTTCAAAGAAGATATACAGATGGCCAAGAGGCACATGAAAAAATGCTCAGCATCACTAGTTATTAGAGAAATACAAATCAAAACTACAATGAGATATCACCTCACACCAGTCAAAATGGCCATCATCAAAAAGTCTACAAACAATAAATGCTGGAAAGCTTGTGGAGAAAAGGAACCCTCCTACACTGTTGGTGGGAATCTAAATCAGTATGGCCACTATGGAGAACAGTATGGAGGTTCCTTAAAAAAACTAAAAATAGAGCTACCATATGATGTGATTTTAAAAGGAATTTTTTTTAACTTTCCCTTTCTGATATTTCATTGTTAGTGTAAAGAAATAGAACCAATTTCTATATGTTAATCTTATATCCTGCTACCTTGCTGAATTTGTTTATCAGTTCTAGTAGTTTTTGTGTGGAGTCTTTAGGGTTTTCTCTATATAATATCATGTCATCTGCATATAATGACAATTTTACCTCTTCTCTTCCAATTTGTATACATTTATTTCTTTTTCTTGTCTGATTGCTGTGGCTAGGACTTCTAATACTATGTTGAACAGAAATGGTGAGATGATCATGTGGTTTTTGTCTTTTCTTTTGTTGATGTGGTGTATCACATTGATTGATTTGTGTATGTTGAACCATCCTTGTGAAATTGAGATGAATCCCACTTGGTCATGGTGTACGTTTTTTTAATGCATTGTTGCATTTGGTTTGCTAATACTTTGTTGAGAATTTTTGTATCTATATTTATTAAAGATATTGGCCTGTAATTTTCTTTTTTGGTGGTATCTTTGGTTTTGGTATCAGGGTGATGGTGACTTCATAGAATGTCTTTGGGAGTGTTCCCTCCTCTTCAATCTTTTGGAAGAGTTTGAGAAGGATCAATAAAAGTTCTTCTTTGCATGCTTGGTAAAATTCCCCAGTGAAGCCAGCTAGTCCTGGACTTTTGTTTGCAAGAAGTTTTTTGTTTTTTTACAGATTGTACTTCACTTCTAGGTCTGTTCAAATGATCTATTTCTTCTTGATTCAGTTTTGGTGGGCTGTATGTTTCTAGAAACTTGTCCATTTCTTCTAGGTTGTCAAATTTGTTGGCATATAATTGTTCATAGTATTCTGTCTTGTTACTTCTCTTCTGTCATTTCTTACTTTGTTTACTTGGGTCCTTTCTCTTTTCTTCTTGGTAAACCTGGCTAGAGGTTTGTCGATTTTGTTTACCTGCTAGTGTTAGAGGGTCTCCTGCAGAGGCACGGGGTGGCTGTGTCTCACTGTGGGGACAACGACACTGGCTGCAGAAGTTCTGGGAAGTACTCTTTGGTGTGAGCACTCCCAGAGTCTGCCATTAGCCCCACCAAAGACCCAGGTAGGCTCCAGTGCTGGGTCTCCTCAGGCCAGACTTCATTAATTAATTTTTTACAATTTTATTTTAGTATAGTTGATTTACAATGTTGTGTTTCAGGTGTACAGCAAAGTGAATCAGTTATACATACACATATATCCACTCTTTTTTAGATTCTTTTCCCATATGGGCCATTATAGAGTACTGAGTAGAGTTCCCTGTGCTATACAGTAGGTCTTTATTAGTTATCTATTTTATATATAGTGTGTGTAAATGTCAATCCCAGTCTCCCAGTTTATTCCTACCCCCCCTTCCCCCCATGCTGACCATAAGTTTGTTTTCAACATCTGTGACTCTATTTCTGTTTTGTGAGTAAGTTCATTTGTACCATTTTTTTAGATTCCACGTATAAGCGATAACATATGATATTTGTCTTTCTCTGTCTGACTTACTTCACTCAGTATGACAATCTCTAGGCCCATCCATGTTGCTGCAGATGGCATTATTTTGTTCTTTTTTATGGCTGAGTAATATTCCATTGTATATATGTACCACACCTTCTTTATCCATTCCTCTATCGATGGACATTTAGGTCAATTCCATGTCCTGGCTATTGTAAATAGTGCTCCAATGAACATTGGAGTGCATGTATCTTTTCAAATTATGGTTTTCTCCAGGTATATGCTCAGGAGTGGGATTGCTGGATCATATGGTAGCTCTATTTTTAGTTTTTTAGGGAAGCTCCATGCTGTTTTCCATAGTGGCTGCACCAATTTACATTCCCACCAACAGTGTAAGAGGGTTCCCTTTTCTCCACACCCTCTCCAGTGTTTATTATTTGTAGATTTTTTGATGATGGCATTCTGACCAGTGTGAGGTGATATGTAGTTTTGATTTGCATTTCTCTAATACTTAGTGATGTTGAGCATCTTTTCATGTGTTTTTGGCCATCTGTATGTCTTCCTTGGAGAAATGTCTTATGCCCATTTTTTTATTTTGTTGTTTGTTTGTTTTTGGTATTGGGCTGCATGAACTGTTTGTATATTTTGGATATTAATCTTTTGTCCGTTGATTCGTTTGCAAATACTTTCTCCCATTCTGAGAGTTGTCTTTTCATTTTGTTTATTTTATAGTTTCCTTTGCTGTGCAAAAGCTTTTAAGTTTCATTAGGTCCCATTTTTGTGCTTATATTCATTACTGTAGGAGGTGGATCAAAAAAGAGCTTGCTGCAATTTAAGTCAGAGAGTGTTCCACCTATGTCTTCCTCTAACAGTTTTATACTATCTGCCTTACATTTAGGTCTTTAATCCATTTTGAGTTTATTTTTGTATATGGTGTTAGGGAGTGTTCTAATTTCATTCTTTTACATGTAGCTGTCCAGTTTTCCCAGCACCACTTATTGAAGAGGCTGTCTTTTCTCCATTGTATATTCTTGCCTCCTTTGTCATAGATTAGCTGACCATAGGTGCATGGGTTTATCACTGGGTTCTCTATCTTGTTCCATTGATCTATGTTTCTGTTTACGTGCCAGTAGCATACTGTTTTTATTACTGTAGCTTTGTAGTATAGTTTGAAGTCAGGGAGCCTGATTCTTCCAGCTTCATTTTTCTTTCTCAATATTGCTTGGCTATCTGGGGTCTTTTGTGTTTCCATACAAATTGTGCAATTTTTTGTTCTAGTTCTATGAAAAATGCCATTGGTAATTTGATAGGGATTGCACTGAATCTGTAGATTGCTTTAGGTAGTATAGTCATTTTGACAATATTGATTCTTCCAATCCAAGAACATGGTATATCTCTCCATCTGTTTGTGTCATCTTTGCTTCCTTTCATCAGTATCTTATAGTTTTCTGAGTACAGGTCTTTTGCCTCCTTAAATAGGTTTATTCCTAGGTATTTTACTCTTTTTGATGAGATGGTAAATGGGATTGTTTCCTTAATTTCTCTTTCTGATCTTTCATTTTTAGTACATAGGAATGCCAGAGATTTCTGTGTATTAATTTTGTATCCTGCATCCTTACCAAATTCATTGATGAGCTCTAATAGTTTTCTGGTAGCATCATTAGGGTTTTCTATGTATAGTATCATGTCATCGGCAAACAGTGACAGTTTTACTTCTTCTTTTCCAGTTTATATTCCTTTCATTTCTTTTCCTCCTGTGATTGCCATGGCTAGGACTTCTAAAACTATGTTGAAAAAAAGTGGCAAGTGTGGACATCCTTGTCTTGTTCCTGATCTTAGAGGAAGCGCTTTCAGTTTTTTACCATTGAGAATGATGTTTGCTATGCGTTTGTTGTATATGGCCTTTACTATGTTGAGATAAGTTCCCTCTATGCCCACTTTCTGGAGAGTTTTTATCAAAAATGGATGTTGAATTTTGTCAAAAGCTTTTCTGCATCCATTGAGATGATCATATGGTTTTTCAGTTTGTTAACATGGTGTATCACATTGATTGATTTACATATATTAAAGAATCCTTGCATCCCTGGGATAAATCCCACTTGATCATGGTGTATGATCTTTTTAATGTGTTGTTGGATTTGGTTTGCTAGTATTTTGTTGAGGATTTTTGTGTCTATGTTCATCAGTGAAATTGGCCTGTAATTTTCTTTTCTTGTAATATCTTTGTCTAGTTTTGGTATCAGGGTGATGGTGGCCTTGTAGAATGAGTTTGGGAGTGTTCCTTCCTCTGCGATTTTTTGGGAGAGTTTCAGAAGGATCGGTGTTAACTCTTCTCTAAATGTTTGTTGGAATTTTCCCGTGAAGCCATCTGTCCTGGACTTTTGTTTGTTGGAATTTTTAAATCACAGTTTCAATTTCAGTATTTGTGATTGGTCTGTTCTTATTTTCTATTTCTTCCTGATTTAGTACTGGAAGGTTGTACCTTTCTAAGAACTTGTCCACTGCTTCTAGGTTGTCCATTTTATTGGCATATAGTTGCTTGTAGTAGTCTTTTATGATCCTTTGTATTTCTGTGCTATCAGTTGCAACTTCTCCTTTTTCATTTCATTTCATTTGCTTTAGGTGTAAGGTTATGTTGTTTGAGATTTTTCTTGTTTCCTGAGGTAAGATTGTATTGCCATAAACTTCCCTTTTAGAACTGCTTTTGCTGCGTCCCATAGGTTTTGGATCATTGTGTTTTCGTTGTCATTTGCCTCTAGATATTTTTTTATTTCCTCTTTGATTTCTTCAGTGATCCATTGGCTGTTTAGTAACATATTGTTTAGTCTCCATGTGTTTGGGTTTTTTACAGTTTTTTCCTGTAATTGATTTCTAATCTCATAACATTGTGATCAGAAAAGATGCTTGATATGATTTCAGTTTTCTTAAATTTAGCAAGCCTTGATTTGTGGCCCAAGATGTGATCTATGTGAAGAATGTTCCAGGTGTACTTGAAGAAAGTGTATTCTGCTGCTTCTGGATGAAATATCCTATAAATATCAATTAAGTCTATCTGGTCTAATGTGTCATTTAAGGCTTGTGTTTCCTAATTGATTTGCTGTCTGGGTGATCTGTCCATTGGTGTAAGTGGGGTATTAAAGTCCCCCACTATTATTGTGTTACTGTCTATTTCCCCTTTTATGGCTGTTAACATTTGCCTTATATATTGAGGTTCTCCTATGTGGGGTGCATATATATTTACAATTGTTATATCTTCATCTTGGATTTATCCCTTGATCATTATGTAGTGTCCTTCTTTGTCTCTTGTAACAGTCTTTATTTTAAAGTCTATTTTGTCTGATATGAGTATTGCTACTCCAGCTTTCTTTCAATTTCCATTTACATGGAATGACTTTCAAGTCTGTAAGTGTCCCTAGATCTGAAGTGGGTTTCTTGTAGACAGCATATATATGGGTCTTGTTTTTGTATCCATTCAGCCAGTCTGTGTCTTTTGGTTGGAGCATTTAATCCATTTACCTTTAAGGTAATTATTGATATGTATGTTCTTACTGCTATTTTGTTAATTGTTTTGGATTTGTTTTTATAGGTCTTTTTTCTTCTCTTCCTCTTTTGTTCTCTTGTGATTTGATGTCTATCTTTAGTGTTGTATTTGGATTTGGATTTCTTTTGTGTGTATCTATTGCAGATTTTTGGTTTGTGGTTCCCATGAGGTTTCAATATAGCAGTATATATATATGTACACGATTGTTTTAAGTTGCTGGTCTCTTAATTTCCAATGTGTTTCCAATATCCTGCATTTGTACTCTCTTCACACGATTGCTGGTTTTAATATATTTGTGTGTGGATGATTTCCTACCTTTTCTTTTTTTTTTTTTTTTTAAATATAAGTTTCTGATAGCCTTTATTTTTATTTTTATTTTTTTAATTAATTATTATTTATTTATTTTTTGGCTGTGTCGGGTCTTCGTTTCTGTGCGAGGACTTTCTCTAGTTGCGGCAAGCGGGGGCCACTCTTCATCGCGGTGCGTGGGCCTCTCACTATCGCGGCCTCTCTTGTTGTGGAGCACAGGCTCCAGACACGCAGGCTCAGTAGTTGTGGCTCACGGGCCTAGTTGCTCTGTGGCATGTGGGATCTTCCCAGACCAGGGCTCGAACCTGTGTCCCCTGCATTGGCAGGCAGATTCTCAACCACTGCGCCGCCAGGGAAGCCCTACCTTTTCTTTATGTTTGCCTTTAACGGTGAGCTTTACCATTCATAATTTTCTTGATTCTAGTTGTGGCCTTTTCTTTTCTGCCTAGAGAAGTTCCTTTAGCATTTGATTCAAAGCTGGTTTGGTGGTGCTGAATTCTCTTAGCTTTTGCTTGTCTGTAAAGCTTTTGATTTCTCTGTCAAATCTGAATGAGAGCCTTGCTGGGTAGAGTATTCTTGGTTGTAGGTTTTCCCCTTTCATTACTTTAAATATATCATGCCACTCCCTTCTGGCCTGCAGAGTTTCTGCTAAAAAAATCAGCTGATAACCTTATGAGGATTCCCTTGTATGTTATTTGTTGCTTTTCCCTTGTTGCTTTTAATATTTTTTCTTTGTATTTAATTTGTTAGTTTGATTAATATGTGTCTCAGCATGTTCCTCCTTGTGTTTATCCTGTATGGGACTCTCTGTGCTTCCTGAACTTGGGTGACTACTTCCTTTCACATGTTAGGGAAGTTTTCAACTTCTATTTCATTAATTTATGCTTTCACCATTATTTTCTTTTCTTCCTTTTACTTTCCTTAAGTTTACTCTTTTGTACTTTTTCTGGTTTCATGAGTTGTAGGCTTAGCTCATTCATTTTCAAGCTAGTTTTTTGAAAATAAAGCTTTTTATTAAGATATAATTTACATACCATATTAATTCACCCATTTAAAGTGTATAATTCAATGGATTTTTGTACCTTCACAGAGTTGTTCAGCTATTACCATAGCCAATTTTAGGGCATTTTATCACCCTAAAAGGAAATCCTATACCTATTCTCTTAACATGCCTCCCTTTCCCACCCTCAGCCCTAGGCAGCCACCAATCTACTTTCAGTCTCCATGGATTAATCTAGTTTGTACATCTCACATAAATGGAATTATATAATGTGTGGTCTTTGGTGACTGGCTTCTTTCATTTAGCATAATGGTTTTGAGGTTTATCCATGTTGTGGCATATATCAGTACTCAGTTTTTTTCATTGCCAAATAATATTCCATTGTATGGACATATCACATTTTGTTTATCCATTCATCAATTGATGGACATTTAGGTGGTCCCCACTTTCTTACTATTATAAATAATGCTGCTATGAACATTTATGTACAATTTCTATGTGGGCATATGTTCTCATTGCTTTTGGGTTTATACTTAGGAGTGGAATTACTGGGTCATATACGGTAACTCTATGTTAAACATCTTGATGAGCTGCCACACTGTTTTCCAAAGTGGCTGCACAATTATACATTCCCACGAGCAATGTATAAGGGTTTCAATTTCTCTACATTGACATCAACTTTGCTATTATCTGTTTTTTATTATAGCCATCCTAGTGGGTATGAGATGGTGTCCAATTGTGATTTTGATTTGTATTTCTCT
The DNA here is from genome assembly GCF_009873245.2 of Balaenoptera musculus. Lineage (NCBI taxonomy): Eukaryota > Metazoa > Chordata > Mammalia > Artiodactyla > Balaenopteridae > Balaenoptera > Balaenoptera musculus. The sequence goes on from NC_045788.1 coordinate 71,250,265, forward strand.
GATGGTCAATGATGCTGAGCCATCATCATGCATCATTTCATGTGATTATATGCTTTTTGTATTTTCTTTGGAAAAATAATTATCCAAGTCCTTTGCCCATTTTTAAATTTGGGTTATCTCTTTATTATTGAATGTTAAAAGTTCTTTCTATGTTCTGTAACATAAAAAGTCCCTTATCAGGCATATGATTTGAAAAACTTTTTCTCCCATTCTGTGGGTTGTCTTTTCAGTTTCTTAAAATGGTACCCTCTGAAGCACAAAAGTTTTTAATTTTGTTGATGTCCAATATTTTTCTTTTGTTGCTTGTGCTTTTAGTGTCATATCTGAAAAACCATTGTCTAATTCAAGGTCATGAATAATTACACTTATGTTTTCCTCTAAGAGATTAATATTTTTAGCTCTCACATTTAGGTCTTTGATCCATTTTGAGTTGATTTTTGTATGTGGTGTGAGGTAGAGATACAACTTTGTTCTTCTGCATGTGGATATTCACTTGTCCCAGCACCATTCATTAAAAACTATTCTTTCTCCATGGAATTATCTTGGTGGTACCTTTGTTGAAAATCAATTGACAGTAAATGTGAGGGTCTACTTCTGGACTCCCAGTTCTATTCCATTGATCCATACAAGCTACTTTTTAAATATATGTACGTAGATAATCCATTTCCGCTAAGGATCAGTTTAGGTGTATCTCACATACTTAATATTAACTATTATTCGATTTTAAATATTTTCATAATTTTAATATTATTTCTTCCTTGATCCATGGATTATTTATAGATCAATTTTTAAATAACCAATTTGAATTGGTGTATTGATTACATATTAATTTTTAGTTTTATTATATTATAATCAGGGATTGAGGACTGTAGATATTAAATCTTAGATGATTGTTTTGAAGATTTATTTATGACCTAAAGAGAGTTCAATTTTTACAAACATTATAAGATATTGAATATATCTGCTAATCCCAAACCCCTAATTTATCCCTTCTCCATCCCCTTCCCACTTTGGTAACCAAATGTTGTTTTCTGTGTCTGTGAGTCTGTTTCTGCTTTGTAAATAAGTTCATTTGTATCATTTTTTAGATTCTACATATAAGTAATATCATATGGTATTTGTCTTTCTCTGTCTGACTTACTTCATTTAGTATGATAATCTCTAGGTCCATTCATATTGCTACAAATAACATTATTTCATTCTTTTTTATGGCTGATTAATATTCCATTGTGTGTATATATATATATACACACACACACACATACATGTAATATAGATATATTATATCTTCTTTATCTATTCATCTGTCAATGAACATTTAGGTTGCTTCCATGTCTTGGCTATTGTAAATACTGCTGCAATGAACACTGGGGTGCGTGATCTTTTCAAATTAGAGTTTCCTCTGAATATGTGCCTAGGAGTGGCATTGCTGGATCATATGGCAACTCTATTTTTAGTTTTTTTAGGAAACTTCCATACTGTTTTTCATAGTGACTGCACCAATTTACATTCCCACCAACAGTGTAGGAGGTTTCCCTTTTCTCCACACCCTCTCCAGCATTTATTATTTGTAGATTTTTTGATGATGGCCATTCTGACTGATGTGAGGTGGTACCTCATTGAAGTTTTAATTTGCATTTCTGTAATAATTAGTGATGTTGAGCATCTGCTCATGTGTCTATTGGCTATCTGTATGTCTTCTTTGGAGAAATGTCTATTTAGCTCTTCTGCCCATTTGTTTATTGGGTTGCTTGTTTTTTTGTTATTGAGTTGTATGAGCTGTTTGTATATTTTGGAAATTAAGCCCATGTTGGTCGCATCATTTGCAAATATTTTCTCCTGGTCCGTAACTTGTCTTTTCATTTTGTTTATGGTTTCTTTTGCTGTGTAAAATTGTAAGTTTGATTACCTCCCATTTGTTTATTTTTTCTTTTGCCTTGGGAGACTGACCTAAGAAAACATTGCTATGATTTATGTCAGAGAGTGTTTTGAATGTAGTCTCTAAAATATTGGTGCATGGTGCACGTATATCCCATATGGTCAAACATTAATTATATTATCCAAATCTTCTCTATTGCTAGTCATTTTAATAATTAACACATTCATATGGCTTAAACATCAAAATAATATAAAAATATACACAGTGAAAATCTTCACTCCCACCCATGTCCCATCTACACATCCATGCTCCAATCCCTATGGTCAACGATAGTTACTAATATTTTTGCATATTCTTTCCATGTCAACACAAATACACAAAGATAAGGACATAAATTCTTATTTTTATTCTCTTTCTTAAATAAAAGGTAGCTATTTATATAGACTTTTACTGGCTTTTTTCAGCTAACAATATGTCCTAGAAAAAAATTTTTTTTCTTTTGGCCGTGCCCTGCAGCACGCGGGATCTTAGTTCCCCAACCAGGGATCAAACCTGTGCCGCCTGCATTGAGAGCATGGAGTCTTAACCACTCTATCACCAGGGAAGTTCTGACCTAGAAAATTTTTTACATCAGTACATAAAGAGCTTCATCATTTTTTGTAGCTGCATAGCCGTCTTTGGGTAGGTGTACCACGGTTTATTTAACCTGTCCTCTAAATAAGGACACAGGTTGTTTCCAGTTTTTTTTGCTTTTACAAATAATACTGCCACAAATAAACCTGTCCACATGTCATTTTGTATGTGTGCAAGCTCTGTACTAATTTTAGACACATTTGCATTCTTTATTTGACTGTCTATTATCCCAGTTTCCTGGAACTCTAGTCATTCAGTCCATCATGTTGTCAGACTCGTGTGCATGGTGGGCATTTTCCTCATCTTTGGTGTGCGTTGTGTGTTCCATGAAACTCCTCTCACCCCAGATTATTGAATAGTCCCTCCAGAGTGTTGCTATATTTACTCCTCCAGGTAAATCCAAAGTATCAGCAGCCTGGGATCGACTTTTTATTAAAGTTTTTTGGCTTGGGAGTTTCCTAGACTTCTGGATGGTATAAATTCAAACAAATCTATGTGAGACACAAGCCCTGGGTTTTGATTTCTCAAGGGAGAATTTTTTACGCTGAGCCCAAGCAGAAACACACATGCTTTCTTGTTATCTTGCTGAGCCAGTGAACAGGTTTGTTTCTAATCTATACTTCCCCTGAGGGTGTGGCCCTCTGAGCGTGCCAGCTATAAGCAGGGATTTCATTCTAACTCCTTGCCTTATGTGGCCCAAGATTTCATTTCCTGTCTCTATGTGGGCATGAAAGCCCAAGCCCCCAGGTTCCTGAAACTGGCAGCAGTGTGACCGCCACATCTACCTCCACACCAGCCACTCCCACAGCTACCCCACCTCCACCCAGGAGTCAGTAGCAGCAGTTCATTCACTTTCTACTAAAGCTTTTATTCCCCTCTTCATTTCCGGTGCCTGGTGAGTTTCCTTTCTTGCTTGCACACTTGGATATTCACTTACAATAATTTTTATTGTATTTTATCTAGGTGCCTGTGGCAGAAGAATTTATGCTTATCCAATTATTTTCCTACAATCCATTTCCTTCCTGGGCTTTACAGTAATTCACATCAACACTGTTTACCATCCATCTACCCCAGGACCTGTTTGGTAAATGCAAGTAACTACTCCATATAAGAATCATGGTATTTTGGGTTGGTGAAGGATCATACAGATAGTCTAAGACTTCAAGTGCTAAATTTCAGTTGCTGTTACAGTACTTGTATTCAGGCTAGGATTCTGGTACAGTCATTTTCTCTTTCCATTTTGCTACGTGGTTCTCCTTTTATTTGGATTAAAGAATCATCTAAGTTATGGATTTTTAATCAAAACCTTTAATATCCATTTTGTAAACAGCCAGAGATGGTGTCAATAAACAGATTCTCATTTTAATCCCAGTATTTTCAGATGGAACATGAGGTCAGGAGAGTTTCACTGACATACTTGTCACTACTTTGGTGGGGTGACATTAACCAGAAGTGAAGAGCTCTTTCTGACTCCCCACATAAGCAGTGATGATTGGAGTTTTGTTTAATATTTCTGCCCTTTTGTTCTTTACCATTAGGCACTATGAAGCTATTTATCAATGTCAGTTTATTATCTATAAACAGGATGATAATCTGCACTCCTTTTGTTCTTAGAACATTTTCCCTCTACCTCTTTTCCGACATGTTCGACTTATGTAATGTTGATATTCCTCTAATCTACTGATGCTGGGCTTGAGAGGGACTCAGGCAATATTTCTTATGCCAAACAGTGGCATAAAGCCCCATTCCATATGGAAATATTTCAGTGCACTGGGCAGGTGATTTGCATCACAAGATGTTACGAACTGACCAGAAGATAGAAGGAGACTTCCCAGGACAAAGATCTCCAGATTGGGGCTAGAGGTCATGTTGACAAGCTAATGCCTCCCATTTCTCCTGAAAATGCATCTGTTGCTGGTCATTGAATTGATGTTATGGTGATGGAAGTGGTTGGGGGGAACTCAGTAAAACTAGATTACTATTGCAAAGTGTTCAGTGGTTTTGTGATTTTATATGAGCCTTGTTCAAAAGGTTCCTCTTTCCTTTGATCTAGGCTGGGAATATATAGCTCTGTCCCAATATGAAGCAAGAATTGTAATGTTGGAACGGTCCTTGTATTCTCTCTATTATTCCAGGACATATGGGGGACCCAGTACTCATATGGGGGGGTCCTGCCATCAGTCTGAAATTTGTGGTTCTTTTAGAGCTAGAACCACACAGGACATTCCTCTCTCACCTGCTGCTTCCTTTGCAAAGCTGCTTCCAAGATATAAGCACTAACTCAAATTCTCTAAAGAGAACAAAACTTTGATAACCCAGAGTCAGCAGGGGAAATGCTGAGTTTAGGAATAGAAAATTCCAAAAGTCACCAGCAAACCAAAAGAATATGTATCAAAATGATACTCCATTTCCAGCCATTCCATCATGCCTGCTCAAGAGAGATGAATACTGTGGTAACTTATCAGTCAGCACGATGGTACATCTGCTCCATCATAATTATCTGATACTTAGGAGAATTGACCTGGAATGAGAGTGCAAGAATCACATAATCTATTCTAAGCACACAGCATTTTTGATCCATTCCCTTGGGGAAGCTGAAAGGCAGGTCACTATAATTTGCATAGGCTGGAAGTAATTTGATTTTGTTAACTTACTTACAATACCTAGAATTACAGAATCATAAAATCCCAAGGTTGACAGAGAATGTAAATGTTATTTAGCCCATCCAATTCAGGAATAGGCTTATACAAGCTCTGCTTCAATACCTTCAGTGATGGGCAACTTGCCTTTCCCCAGGGAAGGCTAATGGGACTATCTTTTCCCCACTATGAGGAGACAGAGATTTCCCAGGAAAGGTCACAGCTTTTCAAAAACCAGGTTTTCTACAAATTCATGTTGAGCTATTGTAGCAGGCATCTCCATTTCCTCACCACCCAATGACTCACCTCTCAGGAGTTCCCCAAACCTTTCCCCTTTGTCTCAGATCCTGTCCCACCACCCTTTCCCACCTCTCACCAGGCATCCTCATTCCTACACTTATTAAGGAAATCAAGACTACCAGACAAAAGCTGTTAGCCTCCTTCCTTCTGACTCTCTCTCATTGCTCATCATTTCCTTCCCTTTGTGCTCAAGGAAGAATTATCTCTCTTCTTGACCCAAGGTAAACTTTCCTCTTTCTGTGCCAGGGTGGGGTTTATGGTAAGAGTGCATCTCAGCCTTTCCTACCTACTTAGATGAGGGTATTTTCTAATTTGCCAAAATGTATAGGAGTTGCTCAGGTAGCTTCTGGATTGTTTCAGAAGGAGTTCTTTCATGTGTAGCTGTAGATTCAGTGTGTGCATGGTAAGAGATAAGTTCAGGAGCCTCCTATATTGCCATCTTGGACACCATAAATCTTCCTCTCTTGCTGGAAATCACACACCTTCTGTCATGTGTTAAACTTGAATGGCCAGGCAGGTCCTCTCTTTCCTGTAGCTCCAACTTCTCCACCTCTTCTGGGTCATTCTCCTCAACTTATAAATATGTTCAGGCCTTTCTTTTATTTAAAAATTGCCTCTCTTCACCCTGCTGCCCTTCCCATTTCTCTTGCCTCATCCTTCTTGTATTAGTTAGGACAAGCTAGGTTATGCTGCTGTAACAAATAGCACCAAATCTAACATAACAGAGGTTTGGTTTATTTTTCCTCACTCAGGCAATGTCCACTACAGGTCAAAGTGACTTTCCAGAGCAACTGTCTTCCATGTGGTAACACAGCAAAGCAGGCTGCTTTAATCTTGTGTCTCCCCCTTCTCAGCACAGGGTCTCCTCCACTTGCTGCAGCAGGAGAAGTGATAACCTCCTTCTAACTCTAAGGGGGAAAGAAAAGTTTCAAGGAAAAAAGAACTGAAAATTCACTAGAAGATTTTCACCACACCTTCACCAACTTCCTTGACTACAGATTCAATGTCTGCTGTCTCCACTTCCTTGCTTCTGAGTTGTACCTTAACTCCTGAAAATGGCTCCTGCCCCACACTCTACAGAAAATGCTCACTCTCCCAATGACCAATTATTGTCCTGGCTTTTCCTACTTGGATCGCAGGAATTCAGCCTCCTGCAGAATCCCCTTTACTGGGCTGTATTTTAATGTCTTGCTCTGGGCTTTTCTTGACAGTCATTATAAGAAATAGCCAGAATTAATTTTCTACATTTACTATGGAGTTTTTTTTGAAGAATTAGTCTAATAAATGCCCCCCTTTTTCCTTATATAAACACTAGGTGAAAAATAATTTTCGAATTTAGTGCCAGCAAGAGTGTCTTCTCTCCTAAGAAAATATGTTCACATCTTTTACATAACATTCCATGTTTTGTTTTTTATACTGGCTACCAAGAAGCTTAGAACCAAACCATATGATCCATTTTAATAGTAATATATATACAGACATCCAAATCAGAGGGGAAGAAGTAAAATTGTCTTTGTTTGCAGGTGATATAATCTTATATAGAGAAAATCCTAAAGACTCCATCAAAAAACTGTTAGAATGAATCAATGAATTCAGTAAAGTTTCAGGATACAAAATCAACATACAGAAATCAATTGCACTTCTAACACTAACAATGAAACATGTGAAAAAGGAAAAGAAATTTAAAAAAGCAATCCCATTCACAATAGCATCAAAAACAATAAAATGGTTAGGAATAAATTTAACCAAGGAGGTGAAAGATCTGTACATGACTCTGATGAAAGAAATTGAAGACCCAAACAAAAGGAAAGATATCCCATGTTCATGGACCAGAAAAATTAATATTGCTAAAATATCAATAGTAGCCAAAGTCATCTATAGGTTCAATGCAATACCTATCAAAATTCCAGTGGCTTTTTTTTTTTTACAGAAATAGAAAAATCAATTCTAAAATACGTATGGGATCACAAAAGACCTCAAATAACCAAAGAAATTCTGAGAAAGAGGAACAAAGCTGTTGGCACCACATAGTCCTGATTTCAAACTATACTATAAAGCTATAGTTGTCAAAACAATATGGTACTGGCATAAAAATAGACACATAGACTAATGGAACAGAATAGAAAGCCCAGAAATAAACCCTAACAAATACAGTCAACTATTATTTGACAAAGTAGCCAAGAATACTCAATGGGGAAATGATAGTCTCTTCAATAAATGGTTTTGGGGAAACTGGATAACCATATACAGAAGAATGAAATTGGACCCCTATCTAACACCATTCACAAAAATTAACTTGAAATGGATTAAAGACTTAAACATAAGAGCTGACCCATAAAACTCCTAGAAGAAAACATAGGGGGAAATTTTCTTGACATTGGTCTTGGCAATGATTTTTTTGGATATGACACCAAAAGCACAAGCAAAAAGAGCAAAAATAAATAAGTAGGACTACATCAAGCTAAAGAACTTATGCACAGCAAAAGAAACAATCAACAAAATGAAAGGCAACCTATGAAGTGGGAGAAAATATTTGTAAATCATATATCTGATATCCTAAATATATAAAGAGCTCATACAACTTAATAGGAAATAATCCAATTAAAATGGGCAGAGGAGCTGAATATAAATTTTTCTGAAGAAGATAAATGGCCAATAGGTACATGAAAAGATGCTCAGTGTTGCTAATCATCAGAGAAATGCAAATCAAAACCACGAGATATCACCTCACACCTGTTAAAATTACTGTCATCAAAAAGACAAGAGGTAACAAGTGTTGGCAAGAATGTGGAGAAAAGAAAACACTTGTGCTCTGTTGGTAGGAATGTAAATTGGTATGGCCACTATGGAAAACAGTATGGAGGTTCCTCAAAAAATTAAAAATAGGACTACCATTTGATCCAGCAATCCCACTTCTGCATATATATCCAAAGGAAATGAAAATAGGATCTCAAAGAGATATCTGCATTCCCACGTTCACTGAAGCATTATTCACAATAACCAAGATATGGAAAAGCCTAAGTGCCCATCAGCAGCTGAGTGGCTAAAAGAGATGTGGTGTACACATACACAGTGGAATATTAGTCAATCATGAGAAAGAAAGAAATCCTGCCATTTGTGACAACATGGACGAAACGAGGCAATTATGCTAAGTGAAATAAGCCAAATAGATAATATGTGTATAATATCACATATATGTGGAATCTAAAAAAGCCAAACTCAGAGACAGAGAGTAAAGTTACGAGGGGCTGAGGGGTGGGGGAATTGCAGAGATGTTGGTCAAAGAGTACAAATTTCCAGTTATAAGATAAATAAGTTCTGGGGATCTGATGTACAGCATAGTGATTATAGTTAACAGTACTGTATTATACACTTGAAAGCTGCTGAGAGAGTAGATTTTAAACGTCCTCACCACAAAAAAAGCAATGGTAATTATGTGACATAATTGGGGTGTTAGCTAAAACTATGGTAGTAACCATTTTGCAATATATGTTTATCAAATCAACATGTTGTATACCTTAAATTTACACAATGTTATATGTCAGTTAAATCTCAATAAACCTGGAGAAAACTACTAATACTAACTATTTTAGCTTACTTGCTTCCTCTTTTCCTCAGTCTCAATTTTCTCTACTTATCCTTCCAGCCTATTTGAAAGATACCTTTTCCTCTGAGATCTCAAATTTATTTTTTAAAGCATTGAGGGTATAAAAACTTCAAAAGGCCTTTTCTGACCAGACTGGAGAATCTACCTGTGGTGTTCCTAACCCTACAGCAGAGCTAGAGAGTCTCACATGATGCAGCTAAGCTATAATCAATCACAGTTCTGTTAGAGAAGATGGGAGAAGGTACTCCAGGCAGCAGAAATCCTCAGCTCTTGTCTGAACCTTCCAGATTCTCCTGCCTGAGCCCCAGGACAGACACAGGAGATTCTTAAGAGAGAACAGATTCTGTAGCTGCTGAGTCTGCAGAATCCTTCCCCCTAGCAGCACAGGACGGGGGTAAGTCACTGTATTCAGAGAACAAGTGGGACAGGAAACCAAAGGTCTGAGGAGAGAGCTTTGTCTAAGAAGAAGGCATGATGATCAAGATTTGGGTATCAGGGTGATGCTATCTTTGTAGAATTAAATGGGATGTTTTTCTAAACCAGAGGTCCCCAACCTTTTTGGCACCAGGGACCGATTTTGTGGAAGACAATTTTTCCATGGACCAGGGGGATAGGGGGATGGTTTTGGGATGATTCAAGCACATTACGTTTATTGTGCACTTTATTTCTATTATTATTACATTGTAATACATAATGAAATAATTATACAACTCACCATAATGCAGACTCAGTGGGAGCCCTGAGCTTGTTTTCACTTGCCACTTACCGATAGGGTTTTGATATGATTCTGCAAGCAATTGATTTTATTATGGCCTCTGTGCCGTCAAACCTCTCTGCTAATGATAATCTGTATTTGCAGCCACTCCCCAGTGCTAGCATCACTGCCTCAGCTCCACCTCAGATCATCAGGCATTAAATTCTCATAAGGAGTGTGCAACCTAGATCCTTCACATGAGCAGTTCACAGTAGGGTTCACGCTCCTATGAGAATCTAATGCTGCTGCTGATCTGACAGGAGGTGGAGCTCAGACGGTGATGCAAGTGATGGGGAGTGGCTGTAAATACAGATGAAACTTTGCTCACTCGCCCGCCACTCACCTCCTGCTGTGCGGCCTGGTTCCTAACAGGCCACGGACCAGTACCGGTCCGTGGTCCAGGGGTTGGGGTCCCCTGTTCTAAACTTTGGGATAAATGACATGTGAATTGTGCTTTAAAGTTTTGACAGAATTCACCCATGGATCTGTTCTTTGAAATCTCTTTGACTCTTCTGATTCTTTTTCTATAATCACTCATTTTTTATTTTCCAAAGGTTTTTGAATCTCTCAGCAAACATAGTGCTCAATGTTCTCTTTCATTTGAAAACAATGTCCTTTGTTCATGTAGTTATATTCCCTTTCTCAAATCTAATGTTAGATATGTCTTCCCTTATTTTCTTAGTTAACTCTATTAGAGATTTGCCTATTGTTTTTTTTTTCAAATGAGCACATAAATTGTTTATTAATTTTATTATTTTCCAGTTTGTTGATTTCTGCATTTGTTCTTCTGGTTTTCCTTAAGTCTGTTTGTTGGGAAGTATAGGAAGATTAGCCTCCTAACTTGAAGGTGGGGTCCATTTATTTTTATTATTTTTTGTTAAATATCATTACCAATTAATGCTATAAAATTTCCTCCAAGTATAGTTTTGGTTGTATCTCTTGGGTTTGATATATAGTTTCTTGTTATTGTAGTTTTACTTTACAAATGATTTATTTTCTAGCCATATTGCTTTGTTACTAGAAAATGTGGCCTCCAAGTTTTCTACCTTTTCAAATGTATTGTGTATTTCCTAATGATTCAGTGTGGTAGGCAGCTTCTGACAAGACTCCCAATGATCCCCATATCCTGGTATTCATGCCCTTGTATAATCCCCTCTTCTATAGAGTAGACTGTACCTAGCGACTTGCTTCTAATGAGTAGAAAAAGTGTTGTGATGTCACTTTCAAGTTAAGATTGTAAAAGACTCTGAATTTTGTTCTCTCTCTCTCATTTGCTCACTCTTATGAAAGTCAAATGTCATGTTGTAAGACCCACATGGCGAAAAACTGAGGGCAGACTCTAGCCAACACCCAGTGAGGAACTGAATACTGCCAATTGTCACGTGAACAAGCTTAGAAGTGGATCCTTCCCAAGCTGAGACTTCATATGAGACCACAACTTCATCCAGCAGCCTTGTAAGTGACTCTGAGACAAAGGGCTCAGCTAAGCTGCACCCAGATTACTGGTCCACAGAAACTGTGATAATAAATATTGGAGGTTTTTTTTAATGTATTTGATATTTTTATTGAAGTATAGTTGCTGTACAATATTATGTAAGTTACAGGTGTACGATATAGTGAATCACAATTTTTAAAGGTTATACTCCATTATAGTTATTATAAAATATTGGCTATATTCCCCATGTTATATAATATATCCTTATAGCTTATTTTATTTTATTTTATTTTATTTTATTTTATTTTTTTAAACCAGGAGATGACTCCCACTCTTTTTTTTTAAATTATTTATTTATTTATTTATTTATTTATTTATTTTATGGCTGTGTTGGGTCTTCGTTTCTGTGTGAGGGCTTTCTCTAGTTGCGGCAAGTGAGGGCCACTCTTCATCGCAGTGCGCGGGCCTCTCGCTATCGCAGCCTCTCTTGTTGCGGAGCACAGGCTCCAGGCGCGCAGGCTCAGTAATTGTGGCTCAAGAGCCTAGTTGCTCCGCGGCATGTGGGATCTTCCCAGACCAGGGCTCGAACCCGTGTTCCCTGCATTGGCAGGCAGATTCTCAACCACTGCGCCACCAGGGAAACCCCTGTAGCTTATTTTATACATAATAGTTTGTAACTCTTACTTCCCTACCCCTATATTGCCCCTCCCCCCTTCCCTCTCCCCACTGGTAACCACTAGTTTGTTCTCTATATCTGTGAGTCTGCTTACTTTTTGTTATATTTACTAGTTTGTTGTATTTTTTAGGTTGCATATACAAGTGATATCTTACAGTATTTGTCTTTATCTCTCTGACTTGTTGTACTTAGCATAATACCCTCCAAATCCATCCATGTTGTTACAAATGGCAAAATTTCATTCTTTTTTATGGCTGTGTAGTATTCCATTGTATATATATATCACTTCTTTATCCATTCATCTGTTGATGGACACAGGTTGCTTCCATATCTTGGCAATTGTAAATAATGCTGCTATGAAAATTGGGGTGCAAGCATCTTTCCAAATTAATGTTTTTGGTTGTTTCAGATATATACCCAGGAGTAGAATTGCTGGAATATGTGGTAGTTCTATTTCTAGTTTTTTGAGAAATCACTACACTGTTTTCCACAGTGGCTGCACCAATTTACATTCCCACCAACAGTGTACAACTGTTCTCTTTTCTCCACATCCTCACCAACATTTGTTATTTGTGTTCATTTTGAGGTTAGCCATTCTGACAGGTGTGAGGTGATATCTGCTTGTGGTTTTGATTTGCATCTACCTGATGGTTAGTGATGTTGAGCATCTTTTCATGTGCCTATTGGCCATCTGCTTTCCTCTTTGGAAAAACATCTATTCAGTTCTTCTGCCCTTTTTTTTTTTTTATTCCTAAGTATTTTATTCTTTTTTTTTTTTTCACACACACACACTGTATTTTATTTTTACAAGAGATAAATAGACTGACACCAAGCATTGTACATGGATGACCACAAAAAAAGCAACAATGATTGCAATTACCAAACATGAAACACACTCATACTATGTCATAATATTAACATTCAGTCCAGTAATCCTCCATTGTAACAGCTCCTTCTTCTGCCCATTTTTTTTAAACATTTTTATTGAAGTATAATTGCCTTACAATGGTGTGTTAGCTTCTGCTTTATAACAAAGTGAATCAGTTATACATATACAATATGTTCCCACTTCTCTTCCATCTTGCATCTCCCTCCCTCCCACCCTCCCCATCCCACCCCTCTAGGTGGTCACAAAGCACCGAGCTGATCTCCCTGTGCTATGCGGCTGCTTCCCACTAGCTATCTATTTTACATTTGGTAGTGTATATATGTCCATGACACTCTCTTACCCTGTCACATCTCACCCCACCCCCTCCCCATATCCTCAAGTCCATTCTCTAGTAGGTCTGTGTCTTTATTCCCGTCTTGCCACTAGGTTCTTCATGGCCTTTTTTTTTTTTTCCTTAGATTCCATATATATGTGTTAGCATACTGTATTTGTTTTTCTCTTTCTGACTGACTTCACTCTGTATGACAGACTCTAACTCCATCCACCTCATTACAAATACCTCCATTTCATTTCTTTTTATGGCTGAGTAATATTCCATTGTATATATGTGCCACATCTTCTTTATCCATTCATCTGTCGATGGACATTTAGGTTGCTTCCATGTCCTGGCTATTGTAAATAGAGCTGCAATGAACATTGTGGTACATGACTCTTTTTGACCTATGGTTTTCTCAGGGTATATGCCCAGTAGTGGGATTGCTGGGTCGTATGGTAGTTCTATTTGTAGTTTTTTAAGGAACCTCCATACTGTTCTCCATAGTGGCTGTATCAATTTACATTCCCACCAACAGTGCAAGAGTGTTCCCTTTCCTCCACACCCTCTCCAGCATTTATTGTTTCTAGATTTTTTGATGATGTCCATTCTGACCAGTGTGAGATGATATCTCATTGTAGTTTTGATTTGCATTTCTCTAATGATTAATGATGTTGAGCATTCTTTCATGTGTCTGTAGGCCATCTGTATATCTTCTTTGGAGAAGTGTCTATTTAGGCCTTCTGCCCATTTTTGGATTGGGTTGTTCGTTTTTTTGTTATTGAGCTGCATGAGCTGCTTGTAAATCTTGGAGATTAATCCTTTGTCAGTTGCTTCATTTGCAAATATTTTCTCCCATTCTGAGGGCTGTCTTTTCGTCTTGTTTATGGTTTCCTTTGCTGTGCAAAAGCTTTTAAGTTTCATTAGGTCCCATTTGTTTATTTGTGTTCTTATTTCCATTTCTCTGGGAGCTGGGTCAAAAAGAATCTTGCTGTGATGTATGTCATAGAGTGTTCTGCCTATGTTTTCCTCTAAGAGTTTGATAGTGTCTGCCCTTACACTTAGGTCTTTAATCCATTTTGAGTTTATTTTTGTGCATGGTGTCAGGGAGTGTTCTAATTTCATACTTTTACATGTACCTGTCCAATTTTCCCAGCACCACTTATTGAAGAGGCTGTCTTTTCTCCACTGTATATGCTTGCCTCCTTTATCAAAGATAAGGTGACCATATGTGCATGGGTTTATCTCTGGGCTTTCTATCCTGTTCCATTGATCTATATTTCTGTTTTTGTGCCAGTACCAAACTGTCTTGATTACTGAAGCTTTGTAATATAGTCTGAAGTCAGGGAGCCTGATTCCCCCAGCTCCATTTTTCGTTCTCAAGATTGCTTTGGCTATTCGGGGTCTTTTGTGTTTCCATACAAATTGTGAAATTTTTTGTTCTAGTTCTGTGAAAAATGCCAGTGGTAGTTTGATAGGGATTGCATTGAATCTGTAGATTGCTTTGGGTAGTAGAGTCATTTTCACAATGTTGATTCTTCCAATCCAGGAACATGGTATATCTCTCCATCTATTTGTATCATCTTTAATTTCTTTCATCAGTGTCTTATAATTTTCTGCATACAGGTCTTTTGTCTCCTTAGGTAGGTTTATTCCTAGATATTTTATTCTTTTTGTTGCAATGGTAAACGGGAGTGTTTTCTTAATTTCACTTTCAGATTTTTCGTCATTAGTGTATAGAAATGCAAGCGATTTCTGTGCATTAATTTTGTATCCTGCTACTTTACCAAATTCATTGATTAGCTCTAGGAGTTTTCTGGTAGCATCTTTAGGATTCTCTATGTATAGTATCATGTCATCTGCAAATAGTGACAGCTTTACTTCTTCTTTTCCGATTTGGATTCCTTTTATTTCTTTGTCGTCTCTGATTGCTGTGCTTCTGCCCATTTTTAAATCAGGTTGTTGGTTTTTTGATGTTGAGTTGTACAAGCTGTTTATATATGTTTTATATCAATCTGTTATTAGTCCTATTATTTGCAAATATCTGTTCCCATTCATTAGGTTGTCTTTTTGTTTTGTTAGTGGTTTCCTTTGTTGTGCAAAAGCTTTTAAGTTTAATTAGGTCGCAATTGTTTATTTTTGCTTTTATTTCATTTGCTTTAGGAGACAGAGCCAAAAAAGTATTGCCATGACTTATTTTAAAGAGTGCTCTGCCTATGTATACTATCCGGTCTTACATATAAACCTTTAAATGTAAGACGGTTTTTTTTTTTTTTTTTTTTGTATATGGTGTTAGAGAATGTTCTAATTCATTCTTTTGCATGTAGTTGTCCGGTTTCCCCAGCAACACTTATTGAAAAGACTGTCTTTCCTCCATTGTGTATTCTTGCCTCCTTTGTTATAGATTAATTGACCATAAGTGTATGGGTTTATTTCTGGGCTCTCTATCCTGTTTCATTGATCTCTGTGTCTGGTTTTGTGCCTATACCATGCTGTTCTGATTACTGTAGCTTTGTAGTCCAGAAGCATGATTCCCCAAGCTCTATTCTTCTTTCTCAAGATTGTTTTGTCTATTCGGGGCCCTTTGTGTTTCCATATAAAATTTAAAATTATCTGTTCTATCAATAATTCTGTGAAAAATGCCATTGGTATGTTTTTAGGGATTGCATTGAATCTGTAGATTTCCTTGGGTAGTATGGTAATTTTCACAATATTAATTCTTTCAATACAAGAACATGGTATACCATTCCATCTATTTGTGTCATCTTTAATTTCTTTCACTAGTGTCTTATTGTTGTCTGAGTATAGGTATTTTGTCTCCTTAGGTAGGTTTATTCCTAGGTATTTTATTCTTTTTGATGTGATGGTAAATGGGATTATTTCCTTAATTTCTTTTTCTGCTACTATGTTGTTAGTGTAAAGAAATGCAATAGATTTCTGTATATTAATTTTGTATCCTGCAACTCTACTGAATTCATTGATGAGGGCTAGTTGTTTTCTGGTAGTGTCTTTAGGATTTTCTATGCATAGTATCATGTCACCTGTAAACAGTGACAGTTTTACTTCTTCCTTTCCAATTTGGATTCCTTTTATTTATTTTTCTTGTCAGATTGCTGTGGCTATGACTTCCAAATCAATGTTGAATAAAAGTGGCAAGAGTGGGCATCCTTGTCTTTTTCCTGATCTTAAAGGAAATGCTTTCAGCATTTCACCATTGAGTATGTTAGCAGTGGGTTTGTCATATATAGCCTTTATGACTTTCCCTCTATGCCTGCATTTTGGAGAGTTTTTATTATAAATTGATGTTGAATTTTATCAAAAGCTTTTTCTGCATCTATTGAGATGATCATATGGTTTTTATTCTTCAGTTTGTTAATGCAGTGTATCCCATTGATTTTGAAAAATCCTTGCATCCCTGGGATAAATCTCACTTGATCCTAGTGTATGATTCTTTTAATGTACTGTTGGATTTCGTTTGCTAGTACTTTGTAGAGGACTTTTGCATCCATGTTCATCAGTGACATTGGCCTGTATTTTTCTTTTTTTGTGATATCTTTATCTGGTTTTTGTATCAGAGTGATGTTGGCCTCATAAAATGAGTTTGAAAGTGTTCCTTCCTCTGCAATTTTTTGGAATAGTTTGAGAAGGATAGGTGTTAACTCTTCTCTAAATGTTTGGTAGAATTCATCTGTGAAGCCATCTGGTCCTGGACTTGTTTTTTGGGAGTTTTTAAATTACTGATTTAATTTCTGTACTGGTAATTGGACTGTTCAGACTTTCTATTTCTTCCTGGTTCAGTCTTGGGAAATTGTACATTTATAAGAATTTGTCCATTTCTTCTAGATTGTCCATTTTATTGGCATATAGTTGTTCATAGTAGTCTCTTATGATCCTTTGTATTTCTGTGGTGTCACTTGTAACTTCTCCTTTTACATTTCTGATTTGATTGGTTTGGTCCTCTCCCTTTGTTCCTTGATGAATCTGGCTAAATGTTAATCAATTTTGTTTATCTTTTCAAAGAACCAGCTTTTAATTTCATTGATCTTTTCTATTGTTATATTAGTCTCTATTTCATTTATTTCTGCTCTGATCTTTATGATTTCTTTCCTTCTACTCACTTTGGGTTTTGCTTGTTCTTCTTTCTCTTCCTTTAGTTGTAATGTTAGGTTGGTTACCTGAGATTTTTCTTGTTTCCTAAGGTAAGCCTGTATTGCTATAAACTCCCTCTTAGAACTTCTTTTGCTGTGTCCCATAGACTTTGGACCATCATGTTTTCATTTTCATTTCTCTCTAGGCATTTTTTAACTTACTCTTTGATTTCTTCAGTGATCCATTGGTTGTTCACTAACATATTGTTTAGCCTCCACGTGTTTGTGGTTTTTGCAGGGTTTTTTTGCTTGTAGTTGATTTCTAGTCTCATGGCATTATTGTCAGAAAAGACGCTTGATATGATTTCAATTTTCTTACATTTATTGAGGCTTGTTTTGTGACCTAGAATGTGATCTAAGATGGAGAATGGTCCATGTGCATTTGAAAAGAATGTGTATTCTGCTGCTTTTGGATGGGATACTCTTTATCTATCAATTAAGTTCATCTGATCTAATGTATTATTTAAGGCAAGTGTTTCCTTACTCATTTTCTGTCTGGATGATCTGTCCATTGATGTAAGTGAGGTGTTAAAATCCCCCACTATTATAGTGCTACTGTCAATTTCTCCTTTTGTTTATTAACCTTTGTCTTACATATTTAGGTGCTCTAATGTTTGTTGCATATATATTTACAATTGTTGTATCTGCTTCTAGGATTGATCCCTTGATCACTATGTGGTGTCCTTCTTTGTCTCTTATAACAGTCTTTATTTTAAAGTCTATTTTGTCTGATATAAGTATTGCTACTCCAGGCTTCTTCTGATTTCAGTTTGTGTGGAATACTTTTTTCCATCCTCTCACTTTCACTCTGTGTGTGTCTCTAGATCTGAAGTGAGTCTCTTGTAGGCAGCATATATATGGGTCTTGTTTATATATCCATTCAGCCATTCTATGTCTTTTGGTTGGAGCATTTAGTTCATTTACATTTAAAGTAATAATTGACATTTATGTTCTTATTGCCATTTTGTTATTGTTTGGGTATTTATTTATTCATTTATTTCTGGCTTCATTGGGTCTTCATTGCTGCACGTGGGCTTTCTCTAGTTGTGGCGAGCAGGGGCTACTCTTTGCTGCAGTGCACAGGTTTCTCATTGCAGTGGCTTCTTTTTGTTGCAGAAAAGGGGCTCTAGGCACATGGGCTTCAGTAGTTGTGGCATGCAGGCTCAATAGTTGTGGCTCGTGGGCTCTAGAGTGCAGGCTCAGTAGTTGTGGCACATGGGCTTAGTTGCTCTGCAGCATGTGGGATGTTACTGGACCAGGGCTCAAACCCATGTCCCCTGCATTGGCAGGTGGATTCTTAACTACTGTACCACCTGGGAAGTCCCTGGGGGTTGTTTTTTGTAGGTCTTTTTTTCCTTTTTTCTTCTTTTGTTCTCTTCTCTTGTGATTTGATGACTATCTTTAGAGTTATGTTTGGATTCCTTTTTCTTTTTTGTGTGTATATCTATTATAGATTTTTGGTTTGTGGTTACCATGAGGTTTTTGTATAGAAGTCTATATATATATACATAATTGTTTTAAGTTGCTGATCTCTTAATATCAAATGCATTTTTAAAACCTGCATTTACTCTCCTCCCCTCACAATGACTGTTTTTGTTATCATATTTTACATCTAATTGTTTTGTATATCCCTTGACTGCTTATTGTAGATATAGATTATTTTTACTACTTTTGTCTTTTGTGTGTGTGTGTGGATGGATGATTTCCTACCTTTAATATATGTTTGTTTTTATTGGTGAGCTTTTTTATTTCATAATTTTCTTATTTCTAGTGTGGCCTTTTCTTTTTTGCCTGGAGAATTTCATTTAACATTTGTTGAAAAGCTGGTTTGGTGGTGCTGAACTCTTTTAGCTTTTGCTTGTCTGTAAATCTATTGATTTCTCCATCAAATCTGAAGGAGAGCCTTGCTAGGTAGAGTATTCCTGGTTACAGGTTTTTCCCCTTTTATTACTTTAAATATATTGTGCCACTCCCCTTTGGCCTCCAGAGTTTCTGCTGAAAAAATCATCTGATAGCCTTATGGGAATTCCCTTGTATGTTATTTTTTGCTTTTACCATGTTGCTTTTAATATTCTCTCTTTATCTTTAGTATTTGTCATTTTGATTACAATGTGTCTTGGTGTGATTCTCTCTGGGTTAATCCTGTATGGGACTCTCTGAGCTTCCTGGACTTGAGTGACTATTTCCTTTCCCAGGTTAGGGAAGTTTTCAGCTATTATGTCTTCAAATATGTTCTCAGACCCTTTCTCTCTTCTCCTTCTGTGACCCCTATAATGTGAATATTAGTGCACTTGATCTTGTCCCAGAAGTTTCTTAAACAGTCTTCATTTCTTTTCTTTCTTTTTTCTTTTTTGTGTTCAGCATCAGTGATTTCTACTACTCTGTCTTCCAGCTCACTGATCCATTCCTTTGTATCATTTAGTCTATTATTGATTCCTTCTAGGGTACTTTTCATTTCAGTTATTGTATTCCTCATCTCTGTTTGGTAGTTCTGTATATTTTCTAACTCTTTATTAAAAACTTCTAGCTTCTCACTCTGTGCATCCCTTCTTCTCCAGAGTTCTTTGATCATCTTTATGATCATTACTCTAAACTCTTTCTCAGTAGAATGCCTATCTCCACTTCACTTAGTTTTTCTTCTGGGGTTTTATCTTTTTCCTTCATCTGGAACATGTTCCGCTGCTGCCTCATTTTGTCTATGTTGTTATTTGTATTTTTATATATGTGATAATTTATTTACATTTCTTAACCCTGCAGAAGTGGCCTGCTATAAGAGATATCTTATGTGTTCCAGTAGTGCACTCCCCTCTTGTCACCCAAGCTATATGCTCTAGGGGTTCCCACATGAAGGCTGCATATGTCCTTCTTTTGTGGTGGACTGACTAGTAGGCTTGTTTGGCCTCTAGCCCAGTTGGTTGCCAGGCCTTGCCTTGTGCAGATGGTACTGGCCTCTGGTAAGTGGGAACTGGCCATGAAGCAGTTGGCTGCAAAGCCCTAGGGGGCCCTGGGCTAGTGCTGCCTCACTGGTGGGCAGAGTGAGGGGCCAGAAGACTCTGGGGCTGTTGCTCACCCACTGGTGGATGAAGCCAGGTCCTGGGATTATTGCCAGATTACTGGCAGGCAGAGCTGAGCCCCAAATTCTTGCTGCAGGGCCCAGGGATCCCAGAGCTAGTGTCAGATCACTGGTGAGGGGCAGGGATACCAGTTCCCTACACAGTTGGGTATGGGGTACAGAGCGTCCTGAAGCTTTTGTTGGTCTGCTAGTGGACAGGGCTTTGGCCCAGCTGGTCCCAGGGTAGGATCTGGCCTGCTGTGCGGGCTGTGTCCACAAGTTGTGAGATTATGATTTTCTTGCATCTGGTGTCTGTCCCCTGGTGGGTGAGGCTGGCCTAGAGGCCAGTGCAGGCTTCCTGGAGGGCAAGGCCAATGCCTATACACTGGAAGATGGAGCTGAGTCTTGGCCCTCTGGTTGGCAAGGCTGTGTCTAGAGGCATGTCTGTAGGTAGCTGTGGGCTCAGAAAGTTTTTAGGCAGCCTCTCTGCTGATGGGTGGGGCTGTGTACCCCTCAGTTAGTTGTTTGACCTGTCGTGTCCCAGCACAGGTGCCTACAGGCTATTGGGTGGGGCCAAGTCTTGGCACTAATGAAGTAGAGGGAGGATCCCAGGATGGTGGCCACTAGTAGCAGTGTCCGCATGGTAGAAGGAACTCCCATGTATGGCTGGGCCAATGTCTATGTCCCCAGGGTGAGCCACAGCCACCCCCAACCTCTCCAGGAGATTCTCCAAGACCAGCAGGTAGGTCTGGCCCAGGCTCCTATCAAATTACCGTTTTTGTCCTGGGTGCTGGAGCATGTGAGATTTTGTGTGTACTCTTTAAGAGTGAGGTCTCTATTTCCCTCAGTCTTGTAGGGCTCCTGAAATTAAACCTTGCTGACCTTCAAATCCAAATGCTTTGGAGGCTCGTCTGGAGGCTGGGGAGCCCAATGTGGGGCTCAGAACTCTCACTTCTGTGGGAGAACTGCTGCAATATATTTATTTTCCGGTTTGTCAGTTGCCCACCTGCATGTATGGGACTTGATTATATTGTGAGTCTGCCCCTCCTAACTGCCTCATTGTGGTTCCTTCTTTATGTCTTTAGTTGTAGAAGACCTTATCTGGTAGGTTCTGCTCTTTTACATCAATGGTTGTTCTGTAGATAGTTGTGATTTTGGTGTGCTCATGAGAGGAGGTTAGCTCAATGTTTTCCTACTCCACCATCTTGGCTGATCTCCATAAATATTGTTATTTTAACCCCCTAAGTCTTGTGGTAATTTCTTACACTTCAACAGGTAGCTAGCTAATATATTCACATTGATCAATGTGTGTATATTTCATAATCTTTTTCTTTGGAGAAATGTTTTCTCTGTTCAATATATATATATTATATATATATATATAAAATAAAGTTTATTCATTTTTTACCAGTTTTTCTCTCAGCATTTGACATCAATGATTACTCCTCCTTGGGAGTTCCCTTGACACCACTCTTTGCTGATTCCTCTGACTTTTCTCTTAGTAGGAGTGATCTAATTCAAGCCAAATATAACCTTCTCCAAAACTTTTCTGCAAAATTTACAATTAAAGGGAAAATAAAGAACTTTCTATTGGAGTTGATAGAGTTTCCAGTGGTTATCTTGCTGCTTCATGCAGAGAGGTTGTAAGAAAATAAAGCCAAGCATATGAGGTCAGAGAGATAAGTGCCTGAGGCCTGAGGACACTGTTTGAGCCCCTAGGTCCAGCCATGCTTACATTCCTTAGACTTCCCAGATCCACACATAGACTTTTTGCCTAAACTAATTCAAGCTGGACTTCTCCCTCTTGCAACTAAACATCCTATTTAATATCACTCCCAGTATTATCTCTTATCTCAGCATTTTCCTGGAGTTTCCCACATCTCCTACTTCATACTGATTAAATCTACCTGGATTCCTTCACACACTAAACACATCCAAATAGTCATCTTTTCTATCAGTCCTTCTCATTTCTTCAGGATCTCTGTTTCTTTAGAGGTGCCACCAACCTCTGAGTTACTTAAATTTAAAACCCCAAATTTTCTTCAATACACCTTCTTCTCTCTTCATATTCTGTTGTTATCAAGTCGTCTATCCTTCCCTAATCATGGAAACTACCTGGCTCAGATCTTCCTCTTCTCTCACCTAGACTATGTCAGCAGCCTCCTCCCTGGTCTCTTTGACTCCCATCTCATGCCCTTGCAACTCACCTTGCACAGGTGACCAGGTGACTTTTCCTAAATTTCAGCTCTGATAACATCACTCCACTGACCAAAACCTGCACTGGCTTCTCATTGCCCACAGAATAAATCTGGCATTAGGAGCCCTCTGGTCATATGGGAACTGACACTTAACTGAACACTTCCTGCTGCCATGTCTGGCCTGAGCCCTCTACCTACCTTACCTATTGAGTCTTCATAAAACCCTAAGAGTCTCTATCATTATGTCCATTTTACAGAAGGTAAATAACTCCAGAGGTCTCAGAGCTGGTAAGTGGTATAGTGTTTGACCTGATTTTTACTCACTGTACCCTATTATACTGCATAACATACCCTTATAGAAATATCTCCTTAGCTGTCACTTTACTAAAGATTATGTTTCAGTAAAACTATTGTGTGACCCTCTCCAGTTCCCTCCTCCAGCTTCCCACCTCTATGTTTTACTTGTGCAGTCCCCTTGCCCAGGACGTTCTGGCCCATTATCACCAACCTTCAAGACCTAGCTGATGCCTCTTCTCCCAGGAAGCATTCCCTGAAAATCCCAGTTAAAAGTAAGCTCTTCCCTCCATGAAATGCATTATTTAATTTGTTTTTTAAAAATTCTGGGTAATTAACTCATGACAAGGTATAAAATACAAAACATACATTTAGAATGATTTGGAGTAAACCAAAATAGTCTTTGCATCCTGTTAACTAGTTTCCCTCCCCAGAGGCAATCAGTCCTCACAATCTCTTAAATACCATTTTAGAGATATTCTGTGCATTTATAAGCAAGCAAACATATGTTTTTTTCTTTTTTTTTTTTTTTTTACGAATAATGTAGCAACGTAGCATACCATAGACATTGTTCTGAATGCTGCTTTTTTCACTTCATTTATTGGAGACTGCTTCATATCAGATATGCTAAGCTGCCTCATGTCTGTCTGTCTGTCTGTCAGTCTCTCTTTCTTATAAAGAACTGCACTATCTATCCATCAGCCTTTTGAATTGAATTGGGCTTTATTCATATACATTTCAAATTCCTTGAGGATAGTAATAGTTCTTTTAATTCCTTTATAACATAGCCCCTGGCATGGCTGGTCGACAAGTTGTGGGGTTTTCTTTGTTACTGTTTTTCTTTTAGAAGATTTTTAGATTTACAGAAAGGTTGAAAAGGGTAGGAGTTCCCATATACTCTTCCTTTGTGCCTTTTTAACAACTGATAATACTCCTCACGTGGATGTTCCACAATTTATTAAACCAATCCCTACTGATAGTTATTTAGGTTATTTACAATCATTTACAATGACAAAATGTTGCAATTAACACTCTTAAACATAAGTCATCTTGTACATTTGCAGGTATATCTGTAAGATAAGTTCATAAAGGTAGATTTGCTGGATCAAAGGGTTGTGTAACTTTTTGCAGGATGTTGCTACTGTTCTTCAGAAAAGTTGTACCCACTTACACCCCCATTAATAAGAGTGTGACAGAGACTGTTTCTTCCCACCCTCACTACTTCACCACATTTTCCAGCTTTATTATCTTTGCCAGTCTGACAGGCAGTGGTTGTAGCTCATTGTAGTTTAATTTGCATTTCATTTTTATAAATGAAGTTGAATGTCTTTTCATTTATTTAAAAATTATTTGTATTTTCTCTTCTGTGCATTTTCTATTCACATCATTTGCCCATTTTTCTATTGGGCTGTGGGTCTTTTTCTTATGGCTTTGTAAGGGTTCTTAAATATTAAGAGGCTTTTATTTATGATATAATTTGTAATTTTCTTAATTTATATCCAGACTTTGTTTATGATGTTTCTTTCCATACTGAGCTTTTTAAAAAAAATTATGTACCTAAATTTATATGTTTCTTATGGATTCTGGGTTTGCAGTTATACTGAGAAAGAACTTCCCTACTCTGAAAAATGAAAAAAAAAAATTATCTCATGGTCTCCTACAATATTTTTATATTTAAACATTTGATCCATTTGGAAATTTATTTTGATGCAAAACATGAAGTATAGATCCAAGTTAATTTTTTCCAGACAACTAATGATTGTACCAATTCTATTTATTAAATAATCCATATTTGTATCACTTATTTGAAATGCCTTTAATTTGCTGGTGTATTCTTTTGGCTAATACTTCATTTTGGATTTCTATGCATTGATAATCAAAAGTGAAACGGGTTTGCAGTTTTCTTTTTTGTGTGTGCTTTTTTGGGTTTTGGTATCAATGTTATGTGTCATAAAAAGAATTTCCCTGTGCTCTGGAATAACAACTAGCATTATTGCTATCTATCCTTTTAGATTTTCATGGAATTCTCCTGTGAAACCATCTGAGTCTCCTGATATTTTTAGTAGCTGTTTGACAATATTTTCTCTCTGTTCTTTATTAATTTTTCTGTTTACATGTTCTGTTTGGGGGTAAGTTTGGGTAATATATACTCTCTTATAAAGTAATCTATTTCATCCAGATTTTCAAAATGATTTGCATAGAGTGGAACAAAGTAACATCATACAACCCTCTTAGTTTGCTCTGTATCTGAGAATATTACCCTCTTATCAAGAAATAAGTTAATAAATAAATACATTAAAGATTAAAGATTTTCTAATCTTTAGATTAGAAAAATAATAAAAATTAATAAATCTGAGAACTGCTTCTTTAAGGTAAAAAAAGATGAACTATTAGCCAACCTGATCAACCACTAATCTTTTTACTATCTCCATAGTTTTGCTCTTTCCAGAATGTCATGTAGTTAGAATCATTTGGTTATGTAGCCTTTACAGGTTGACTTCTTTCACTTAGTGAGATGCATTTAAGATCTATGTGTCTTTTAGTGACTTGATATCTCATTTCTTTTTAGCACTGAATAATATTCTATTCTGTGGATGTACCACAGTTTATCCATTCACCTACTGGAGGACATCTTTGTTGTTTCCACGTTTTAGTAATTATGAATAAAACTGCTATAAACTTTTGTTTGCAGATCTTCATGTGGACGTCTTAGTCAGCTAGGGCTGCTGTAACAAGATACCATAGACTGGGTGGTTTAAAAAACAGACATTGATTTCTCACAGTTCTGGAGGCTGGAATTCCACGATCAGGGTGCTAGCATGGTCAGGTTCTGGTGAAAGCCCCCTTCCTGGCTTGTAGACAGCTGCCTTCTTCCTTAATCCTCACCAGTGGAGATCTGGTTTCTTCTTAAAAGGGCACTAACCCCATCATGAGGACCCCACCATCATGACCACATCTAAAACTAATTACCTCCCAAAAGTCCCATCTCAAAATACTGTCACATTGGGGATTAGGGATTCAATACATGAATTTTGAAAGGACACAAACATTCAGTTCTTAACAGTAGACATCTGCTTTCAACTTATGTGGGTAAGTAGCAAGTAGTGTCATGCTGGTAAAAGTGTATTAGCCTGGTAAGAAACCCCCAAACTGTCTTCCAAGGTGGCTGTACCACTTTCCATTCCCACCAGCAATGAATGAGAGCTCCTGTTACACCACATCCTCACCAGCATGTGGTGTTGTCATTGTTCTGGAGTTTGGTCATTCTAACTGGTATGTAGTGGTATCTCATTGTTGCTTCAATTTGCTTTTCCCTAATGGCATATGGTGTGGAACATTTTTTCATATGCTTATTTACCATCTGTATATCTTTTTTTTTTGGTGAGGTGTCTGTTTAGGTCTTTTGCCCACTTTTTAATCAAGTTGTTTGTTTCCTTATCATTGAGTTTTAAGAGTTCTTTGCATACTTTGGATAGCAGTCCTTTATGAGATATAATTTTTGCAAATATTTTTTCCCAGTCGATGTCTTGTCTTCTCATTCTCTTGTATCTTTCACAGAGTGGAAGTTTCTAACTCACAGAGTTGTCCACATTTAAGCCTTCAGCAATCATTGATTATAGTTCAGGTTTTCCTAACTTGGTACTGGTTCCCATGGAGGGTTCTGCTCTAGTAAATTGTGATTCTCTGTCTCTTCAGTTTTGGGGGCAGTGGTTTGCCCTGTGATCTCCCTTCTCTGACTGATCTAAGAAGAGTTGTTGATTTTTCAGTTTGTTCAGATTTTTACTTGTTATTAGGATCGATTGGCAAGTTCCAAGCTCTTACATGCTGGACCAGGACCCAGAAGAACAAAATTTGGTTTTATTTTTAAAAATTTAAATAATAGGGATTTTTGCTTCTAGTTTTATCTATTTATATTTGTATTGCATTGAGATCAAAGAAAGTCTATAGTAGTTCTACTTCCTGGAACTTACTGAGCTTGCCCTTGTGGGCAGCAATAAGGTTTGATCATAGCCATCATATTTTATGTTGATTTTTGTTTCAGCACAGTCTGGAGGAAGGCCTGAGTCAAGGTGGTGGGGAAATGTAAGGAGAGGTCTGGGTATAGTAACAATTCTGTTCTATTTAGCTGTGGAGCAGACAGTGCCAGTTATAAGTTTTGTTTGCCCTGAGCCCTTTCTCTTTCTCTTTCTCTTTCTCTTTTCTTCTGCTAATAGAACCCTTCCTTAAAAGTGGGAGCCCGTGGAATTCCCTGGTGGCACAGTGGTTAAGAATCCACTTGCCAATACAGGGACATGGGTTTGAGCCCTGGTCTGGGAAGATCCCACATGCCACTGAGAAACTAAGCCCGTGCACCACAACTACCGAGCCTGCACTCTAAAGCCCGTGAGCCATAACTACTGAGCCCATGTGCCACAACTACTGAAACCCACGCACCTAGAGCCCATGCTCCACAACAAGGGAAGCCACCACAATGAGAAGCCCATGAACCACAACAAAGAGTAGCCCCTGCTCGCCACAGCTAGAGAAAGCCCACACACAGCAAAAAAGACCCAACACAGCCAAAAATTTTAAAATAACATAAAATAAATAAATTTTTTAAAAGATGTAGCCTCATCCACCAGAGGGCAGACAGCAGAAGCAAGAAGAACAACAATCCTGCAGCCTGTGGAATGAAAACCACATTCACAGAAAGACAGACAAAATGAAAAGGCAGAGGACTATGTAACAGATGAAGCAATAAGATAAAACCCCAGAAAAACAACTAAATGAAGTGGAGAAAGGCAACCTTCCAGAAAAGTAATTCAGAATAATGATAGTGAAGATGATCCAGGACCTCGGAAAAAGAATGGAGGTAAAGATTGAGAAGATGCAAGAAATGTTTAACAAAAACCTAGAAGAATTAAGGTACAAACACCTAGAAGAATTAAAGAACAAACAAATAGAGATCAACAATACAATATCTGAAATGAAAAATACACTAGAAGGAAACAATAGCAGAATAACTGAGGCAGAAGAATGGATAAGTGACATGGAAGACAGGATGGTGGAATTCACTGCTGTCATAAAGAACAAAATAAAGATAAAAGAATGAAAACAAATGAAGACAGCCTAAGAGAGCTCTGGGACAACATTAAATGCACCAACATTCGCATTATAACGGTCCCAGAAGGCGAAGAGAGAGAGAAAGGACCCAAGAAAATATTTGAAGAGATTATAGTCAAAAACTTCCCTAACATGGGAAGGGAAACAGCCACCCAAGTCCAGGAAGTGCAGAGAGTCCCAGGCAGGATAAACCCAAGGAGAAACATGCCAAGACACAGAGTAATCAAACTGACAAAAATTAAAGACAAAGAAAAATTATTAAAAGCAACAAGGGAAAAACAACAAATAACATACAAGGGAACTCCCATAAGGTTAACAGCTGATTTGTCATCAGAAACTCTACAAGCCAGAAGGGAGTGGCACGATATATTTAAAGTGATGAAAGGGAAGAACCTACAACCAAGATTACTCTACCCGGCAAGAATCTCATTCAGATTCAACAGAGGAATCAAAAGCTTTACAGACAAGCAAAAGCTAAGAGAATTCAGAACCACCAAACCAGCTCTACAACAAATGCTAAAGGAACTTCTCTAAGTGGGAAACACAAGAGAAGAAAAGAACCTACAAAAACAAACCCAAAACAGTTAAGAAAATGGTAATAGGAACATACATATTGATAATTACCTTAAATGGGAATGGATTAAATGCTCCAAACAAAAGACACAGGCTCACTGAATGGATACAAAAACAAGACCCATATACATGCGGTCTACCAGAGACCCACTTCAGACCAAGGGACACATACAGACTGAAAGTGAGGGGCTGGAAAAGGATTTTCCACACAAATGGAAATCAAAAGAAAGCTGGAGTAGCAATACTCATATCAGATAAAATGGACTTTAAAATAAAGAATGTGGGCTTCCCTGGTGGCGCAGTGGTTGAGAATCTGCCTGCCAATGCAGGGGACACGGGTTCGAGCCCTGGTCTGGGAAGATCCCACATGCCGTGGAGCAACTAGGCCCGTGAGCCACAATTACTGAGCCTGCGCATCGGGAGCCTGTGCTCCGCAACAAGAGAGGCCGCGATAGTGAGAGGCCTGCGCACCGCGATGAAGAGAAGAGTGGCCCCCATTTGCCGCAATTAGAGAAAGCCTTCGCACAGAAACGAAGACCCAACACAGCCATTAATTAATTAATTAATTAATTAATTTTTTGAAAAGTATGAAAAAGCACAAAATGAAATATTTTTAAAAATAATAATAATAAAATAAAATAAAGAATGTTACAAGAGACAAAGAAGGACACTACATAATGATCAAGGGATCAATCTGAGAAGAAGATATAACAATTATAAATATGTATGCACCCAACATAGGAGCACCTCAATACATAAAGCAAATGCTAACAGCTATAAAAGAGGAAATCAACAGTAACACAATAATAGTGGGGGACTTTAACACCTCACTTAAACCAGTGGACAGATCATGCAGACAGAAAATTAATAAGGAAACACAAGCTTTAAAGGACACAGTAGACCAGATAGATTTAATTGATATTTATAGAACATTCCATCCAAAAACAGCAAATTACACTTTCTTCTCAAGAGCACACAGAACATTCTCCAGGATAGATCACATCTTGGGTCACAAATCAAGTCTCGGTAAATTTAAGAAAATTGAAATCATTTCAAGCATCGTTTCTGACCACAATGCTATAAGATTAGAAATAAATTACAGGAAAAAATGTTAAAAACACAGATACATGGAGGTTAAACAATACATTACTAAATAACCAACAGGTCACTGAAGAAATCAAAGAGGAAATCAAAAAATACCTAGAGACCAATGACAACAAAAACAAGATGATCCAAAACTTTTGGGATGCAGCATAAGTAGTTCTAAGAGGGAAGTTTATAGCAATACAATCCTACCTCAAGAAACAAGAAAAATCTCAAATAAACAATCTAACGTTACACCTAAAGGAACTAGAGAAAGAAGAACAAACAAAACCCAAAGTTAATAGAAGGAAAGAAATCATAAAGATCAGAGCAGAGATAAATGAAATGGAAACAAAGAAAACAAGAGCAAAGATCAATAAAACTAAAAGCTGGTTCTTTGAGAAGATAAAATTGATAAACTTTTAGCCAGTCTCATCAAGGAAAAGAGGGAGGGGACTCAAATAAATAAAATTAGAAATGAAAAAGGAGAAGTTACAACAGACACCACAGAAATACAAAGCATCCTAAGAGACTACTACAAGCAACTCTACGCCAATAAAATGGACAACCTGGAAGAAATGGACAAATTATAGAAAGGTATAACCTTCCAAGACTGAACCAGGAAGAAATAGAAAATAGGAACAGACCAATAACAAGTGATGAAATTGAAACTGTGATTAAAAAATCTTCCAACAAACAGAAGTCCAGGACCAGATGGCTTCACAGGTGAATTCTATCAAACATTTAGAGAAGAACTAACACCCTCGTTCTCAAACTGTTGCAAAAAATTGCAGAGGAAGGAACACTCCCAAACTCGTTCTACAAGGGCACCATCACCGTTATACCAAAACCAGACAAGGTACTACAAAAAAAGAAAATTACAGACCAATATCATTGATGAATATAGATACAAAAATCCTCAACAAAACACTAGCAAACAGAATCCAGCAACACATTAAAAGGATCATACACCATGATCAAGTGGGATTTATCCCAGGGATGCAAGGATTCTTCAATATACGAAATCAATCAATGTGGTAACCATATTAACAAATTGAAGAATAAAAACCATATGATCATCTCAATAGATGCAGAAAAAGCTTTTGACAAAATTCAACACCTATTTATAATAAAAACTTTCTGGAAAGTGGGGATAGAGGGAACCTACCTCAACATAATAAAGGCCATATACAACAAACCCACAGCAAATATCATTCTCAATGGTGAAAAACTGAAAGCATTTCTTCTAAGATCAGGAACAAGACAAAGATGTCCACTATTGCCACTATTATCCAACATAGTTTTGGAAGTCCTAGCCATTGCAATCAGAGAAGAAAAAGAAATAAATGGAATCCAAATTGGAAAAGAAGTAGTAAAACTGTCACTGTTTGCAGGTGACATGATAATCCTAAAGATGCCACCAGAAAACTACCAGAGCTAATGGATGAATTTGGTAAAGCTGCAGGATACAAAATTAATGCACAGAAATCTCTTGCATTCCTATACACTAACAATGAAAGATCAGAAAGAGAAATTAAGGAAACAATCCCATTCACCATTGCAACAAAAAGAATAAAATACCCAGGAATAAACTTACCTAAAGAGGTAAAAGACCTGTACTCAGAAAACTATAAGACACTGATGAAAGAAATCAAAGACGACACAAACAGATGGAGAGATATACCATGTTCTTGGATTGGAAGAATCAATATTGTGAAAATGAATATACTACCCAAATCAATCTACAGATTCAATGAAGCCCTATCAAATTACCAATGGCATTTTTTACAGAACTAGAACAAAAAAATCTTAAAATTTGTATGGAGACACAAAAGACCCTGAATAACATAAGCAATCTTGAGGGAAAAAACGGAGTTGGAGGAATCAGACTCCCTGACTTCAGACTATACTACAAAGCTACAGTAATCAAGACAATATGGTACTGGCACAAAAACAGAAATATAGATCAATGGAACAGGATAGAAAGCCCAGAGATAAACCCACACACATGTGGTCACCTAATCTATGCCAAAGGAGGCAAGGATATGCAATGGAGAAAAGACAGCCTCTTCAATAAGTGGTGCTGAGAAAACTGGACAGCTACATGTAAAAGAATGAAATTAGAACACTTCCTAACACCATACACAAAAATAAACTCAAAATGGATTAAAGACCTAAATGTAAGGCCAGACACTATAAAACTCTTAGAGGAAAACATAGGAAGAACACTCTTTGACATAAATCACAGCAAGATCTTTTTTGACCCACCTCCTAGAGTAATGGAAATAAAAACAAAAATAAATAAATGGGACCTAATGAAACTTAAAAGCTTTTGCCCAGTAAAGGAAACTATAAACAAGATGAAAGGACAACTCTCAGAATGGTAGAAAATATTTACCAATGAACCAACGGACAAAGGATTAATCTCCAAAATACATAAACAGCTCATGCAGCTCAATATTAAAAAAGAAAAAAACCCAATCAAAAAAATAAACAGAAGACATAAATAGACATTTCTCCAAAGAAGACATACAGATGGCCAAGAGGCACATACAAAATGCTCAACATCACTAATTATTAGAGAAATGCAAATCAAAACTGCAATTAGGTATCACCTCACACTGATCAGAATGGGCATCGTAAGAAAATCTACAAACAGTAAATGCTGGAGAGGGTATGGAGAAAAGGGAACCCTCTTGCACTGTTGGTGGGAATGTAAATTGATACAGCCACTATGGAGAACAGTATGGAGGTTCCTTAAAAAACTAAAAGTAGAACTACCATATGACCCAGCAATCCCACTACTGGGCATATACCATGAGAAAACAATAATTCAAAAAGACACATGCACCACAATGTTCATGGCAGCACTATTTACAATAGTCAGGACATGGAAGCAACCTAAATGCCTATCGACAGACAAATGGATAAAGAAGATGTAGTACATATATACAATGGAATATTACTCAGCCATAAAAAGGAAAGATATTGGGTCATTTGTATAGATGTGAATGGGCCTAGAGACTGTCATACAGAGTGAAGTAAGTCAGAACGAGAAAAACAAATATCGTATATTAATGCATATATGTGGAATCTAGATAAATGAACTGGTTTTGCAAAGCAGAAGTAGAGACACAGATGTAGAGAACAAATGTATGGACACCAAGAGGGAAAAGTGGGGTGGGGGTGGGGGTGTGATGAACTGGGAGATTGGGATTGACATATATACACTGATATGTATAAAATAGATAACTAATAAGAACCTGCTGTATAAAAAAAATAAATAAAATTAAATTTTTAAAAAAAGCTATACATAAAAAAAAGGAATAATTTCTATAGCCCTTGGGAGGAACTAAAGTTCCTTGACTTTGTTTAATAGCTAAATTATTATTATTTTTTCTTACTTGACTTTTTCCTTTGTTTCTTCATTTTTTCATTTCTCTGATTAAATTTATCTTTTGGAACTCGAGGAAGGCCTAGGAGGCTAAAGTTTTCCTACAAACAAGAGGCAGGTGGAGGACATGGGGCAGGGGGCTGGGGAGCTCTGCACTGGGAAGGCCGCATAGGGTCCTGCTCAGTTACACAAGCGCATCTGAGAGCAGGTGGTTGGGGGTACAGGAAAGAGAGGACTAAAGGTGGTAGGTGTGCCACCCTGGCATTAAAAGACTGCTTATGCACTGCTTAGAACACAGTTGTTTTGCAGAGAAACTTCCCTCTCTTCCAGCCAGGAGGAGTGTTGATCCTGTAGGCCTAACAACAAGAGCTAATGTTAAATGAGTGCATGTGAGGGGCCAGGCACAGTGCTAAGCAATTTGTATGCATGCACTGACTCATTTAACCCTCCAATCCTGTGGGGTATGTGCTCTCATTATCCTCATTTTACAGATGAGGAAATTGAAGCACAGAGAGGTCATATAATATGCCCTGGGTCACGCAGCTGGGAAGCACTGGAGCTTCAGTTAACCCAGGAAGTTTGCTTCCAGACACTATGTGATCAATTACTATACTACCTTGCTTTTCAAAGGAGAGGCTGTTCAGTGGAGACAGTCACTCAACACTTGGTTTACAGTCATGTGTAGGAGGATTTGGTGGGAGGAGACCATATTGGGAGCTGGGTGCTGCCTCCCCAATCTTCTCTCACAGGAGTCATGAATTGGGAGTTGGCCCTTCTCCTATCCTGCTCTCCATGACAGCTGGGTGAGTGGCTGGGAAAGATTACCCCTTCTATCCCCGTTTCCTTCCATAACAGCACAGACTAGGTGGCCCCCAGATCTTTGCTCAACTGAAACTTGACTTTAATTTGCCAAAAATATGCAAAACCATGGGCAATTCATGCTCCTCCCTAGAAAGTTTCTCGACTTGGCAAACATAACCAATCCCATCCACTGACCTCAATGTTTTTTCTCCCTTTCCCTCCAACTCAGGAGTCCCCAATCCTAGCTGTTTATTAAAGCCATTTGTGGCACTTTTAGAAATAACCATGTCTGGGCTCTCAAATCAGTTAGATCCCAATGTGGGTGGAGGGGCACCAGGTGATTCTACTGCAGAGCCAGGCTGAGAACCACTGCTCCCATCTCCTTATAACATCCCAATCCAAGCCACAGGCCAGGATCATTTCTTTCTCTCCTCAAGAAAGATGAATCGGGGGCACTATACTGAGAATGATTTTAGAAGCAATTGCTTCTCCAAAGGCCATTTTTACCCAGACCAACACTACATAAGGTGTTCTGGGTTGGGCAGGCTGATCCTCAGGCCCCTGAGTGGTCTGTCAGGCTGGGGGGAGGCGTAGCACACGTTCTGGGGAAATTTCATGGCAACATGGCCCATTCAACTCAGTTGAACACCCGCATCATCTGAGAGAGACCCAGGCTTTCCAGAAGAACTGGAGCAAAGCCCTTATCAGCCAGGAATGCAAGCTGGGACAGGGTCCAGGACTCGGGTGGAAGTAGGTCCAGAATTTATAAATTAAACAAGATGATTGCATTCTGTGAAGTGTTAGAGCCCATCTCTTATAAGTAATAGAAAATGAGAAATTTTCCTCAGCAGAAACAGAGGGAGTTACGAGGAACCACGATTCAAGTTCTGGGCTCTCTTCAGCCCAGAGACAAGTTCCCCTTACACAGACATCTAATTCTCTAGTACCAGGACAAAGGTGAAGTAACAGGATGGGCCCTAAATTTGCAGATCAGAAAAAAACTGGATTTGAAGGCCAACGCTGCCCTCCACTCACTCCGGGCAAGTGTGGCCTGGTTTCCCCATTTCTCTGGCCTTTGTTCTCCCAATCTTTGCAAAGAGAGCATCAGACCCAAGAACACTCAGATTCCCCTAGCTCAAAGGCTCTGGGGTTTCTCCCTTCCTGTGGAAAGGACTTTTCCTCTCCTACTGTCTCATTCTGGAATAGCCAGCAAGCTTCATGGATAGTTCTTACTCCTGAGAAATTTACCCTGTGGACTTCGAGGGACAGGTTCTCTGGAGAATATGAACTTTGTTTAACATCTTTTCATTGCCAGTAGCCTGTGATCCTGAAGGAAGGGGTATGACTCCTCCCTCCCCAGTAGGAGTTCTGGGGCTCTGACCTTTATGATTTCTTTCCTTCTACTAACTTTGGGTTTTGCTTGTTCTTCTTTATGGAGTTCCTTTAGGTGTAAGGTTAGGTTGGTTATTTGAGATTTTTCTTGTTTCCTGAGGTAAGCTTATACCACTATAAACTTCCCTCTTAGAACTGCTTTTGCTGCATCTGATAGGTTTTGGATTGTTGTCTTTTTGTTTTCATTTGTCTCTAGGTAATTTTTAATTTACTCTTTGATTTCTTTAGTGATCCATTGGTTGTTCAGTAGTATATTGTTTAGCCTCCATGTGTTTGTGTTTTTTGCAGTTTTTTTCTTGTAGTTGATTTCTAGCCTCATAGCCCTGTGGTCAAGAAAGATGCCTGATATGATTTCAGTTTTCTTAAATTGACTCAGGCTTTCTTTGTGGTCCAGCATGTGATCTATTTTGGACAACATTCCATGTGCACTTGAAAAGACTGTGTATTCTGCTGCTTTCAGATGGAATGCTCTATAAGTATCACTTAAGTTCATCTGATCTAATGTGTCATTTAAGGTCAGTGTTTCCTTACTGATTTTCTGTCTGGATGATCTGTCCATTGATGTAAGTGGGGTGTTAAAGTCCCCCACAATTATTGTTACTGTCAATTTCTCCTTTTATGTCTTCTAACATTTGCCTTATATATTGAGGTGCTCCTGTGTTGGGTGTATATATATTTACAATTGTTACATCTTCTTCTTGAATTGATTCCTTGATCATTATGTAGTGTCCTTCTTTGTCTCTTGTGACAGTCTTTACTTTAAAGTCTACTCTGTCTGATATAAGTATTGCTACTCCAGCTTTCATTTGATTTCCATTTGCATGGAATACCTTTTTCCATCCCCTCACTTTCAGTATGTAGGTGTCTCTAGGTCCAAAGTGAGTCTCTTGTAGACAGCAAATATACAGGTCTTATTTTTGTATCCATTAAGCCAGTCTGTGTCTCTTGGTTGGAGTATTTAGTCCATTTACATATAACGTAATTATCAATATGTATGTTCCTCTTGCCATTTTGTTCATTGTTTTGGATTTGGTTTTGTAGGTCTTTTTTCTCCTTTCTTCTTTTGTTCTCTTCTCTTGTGATTTGATGAATATCTTTGATTTTATGTGTGGATTCCTTTATCTTTTTTGTGTGTATAGCTGTTATAGATTTTTGTTTTGTGCTTACCATGAGGTTTTTGTATAGGAGTCTGTATTTATACATGCTTGTTTTAAGTTGCTGATCTTTTCATTTCAAACACATTTTAGTGACCCTGCATTTGTACTCTCCTCTTCTCACAATTGCTGTTTTTAATATTATATTTTACATCTAATTGTTTTATGTATCCCTTACCTGCTTATTGTGGACAAAAATGATTTTACTACTTCTCTCTTTTAACCTCCCTTCTAGCTTTGTGGGTGGATAATTTCCTACCTTTATTGTATGTTTGCCTTTACCAGTGAGATTTTCCATTTTGTAATTTTCTTGTTTCTTGTTGTGGCCTTTTCTTTTCTATCTAGAGAAGTTCCTTTAGCATTTGTGTAAAGCTGGTTTGGTAGTGCCAAATTCTTTTAGCTTTTGCTTGCCTATATAGCTTTTTTTTTTTTTTTTCACTCAGTAAACTGCAAGTTTTATTTCTAAAGAAGAAGGGAGAATAGCTATTGGCATCTATGCTCTGTTGGGATTTTGGGTAGTTCATGGAACTGAAGGTCAGGAACATCTCAGGGATTCACAGAAATTCTCTTTAGGGAGCTGTTGTGGGATAATTTTGCCCTGCTTCTTCAATCCCTGGGAGCCCACTCAAGATTCAAATTCCCAGGAGAAAGAGTCTAAATTTAAGTTTGCCTTAGCTGCTCACTTGGGGATTGGAGAAGTGGACTTCTGTTGTTGACTCTCTACCAGTTATAAGGACTGGGCCAGGAACCTTGCTCAAAAGAAGGGATTCTGGGCAGAAAAAAGTCACAAGTGTCTCCCAGGCTTCATTTGTTGTCCCATTTCGTTCTCTCTCTTCCAGCCCCAGACTCTTCTTAGCAGAGAGAAGGCATGGTAGGGTGTGGAGTGGAAACAACAGGGCTTTTGAAATCAACACACCTGGGTTTACTCACAGTTCTGCATTTACCAGGTGTATGACGTTGGACCCATATTACTTCACTTGGCTGAGCCTCAGTTTCCTCAGCTATTGGAAAGGGGATAATCTTACGTGCCTTAAAATTGGTTGTGAGGATTAACATAGTGGAATTGCCACAGTCTCAGTCTCACTAGTCTTGAGGATGAATAGGGTCACTTTGACAGTGGTAATCTAAGTTTCACTGATTCTCCATGACCTGTGAACCCCCGCTTCCACTGCTTCAAGTATTTGTGAGGGCAGTTAGGGAATGCCCTACACTATATAGCTTTTGATATCTCCATCAAAACTGAACAAGAGCCTTCCTGGGTAGAGTATTCTTGGTTGTGGGTTTTTCTCTTTCATCACTTGAAGTATATCATTCCACTCCCTTCTGGCCTGCAGAGTTTCTGCTGAAAAATCAGCTGATAGCCTTATGGGAGTTCCCTTGTATGTTATTTGTTGCTTTTCCCTTGTTGCTGTTAATATTCTCTCTCTAACTTTCATTTTTGTCATTTTGATTACAACGTGTCATGGTGTATTCCTCTGTGGGTTAATCCTGTATGGGATTCTGCACTTCCTGGACTTGGGTGACTGTTTCCTTCCATGGATAAGGAAGTTTTCAGCTATTATGTCTTCAAATATGTTCTCAGGCCCTTTATCTCTCTCTTCTCCTCTGGGACCCCTATAATATTAGCATGCTTGGTGTTGTCCCAAAGGTCTCTTAAACCGTCCTCATTTCTTTTCATTCTTTTTTCTTTTTTCTGTTCAGTGGCAATTTCCTCTACTCTGTCTTCCAGCTCACTGATCCATTCTTCTGTATCACTAAGTCTACTATTGATTCCTTCTACTGTATTTTTCATTTCAGTTATTGTATTTTCATCTCTGTTTGTTCTTTATATTTTCTGACTCTTTGTTAAAAACTTCTAGCTTCTTCCCTTGTGCATCCATTCTTATCCTGAGTTCTTTGATCATCTTTATGATCATCACTCTGAACTCTTTTTTGGGTAGATTGCCTATCTCCTCTTCACTTGGTTCTTCTTCTGGGGTTTTATCTTTTTCCTTCATCTGGAACGTGTTCCTCTGACCCCTCATTTTGCCAAAGTTGCTGTTTGCATTTTTATGTATCTGGTATGTTAGTTACAGTTCCTGACCTTGGAGAAGTGGCCTTTTATAGGAGATGTCCCATGTGCCCCATTAGAGCACTCCCCTCTCATCACCCAAGCTATATGCCCTAGGGGTTCCCCCTATGAGGGCTGCATGTGTCCTTATGTTGTGGCAGGCTGACTATGTGGGTGATATGGTATGCTTGTTTGGCCCCTAGTCCAGTTGGTTGCCAGACCCAGCCTTGTGCAGAGGCTGCCAGCTGCTAGTTGGCAGGGCCTGGTCATGAGACAGCTGACTGCAGAACCCCAAGGCTAGTGCTGGCTCTCTGATTGGTGGAGTCAGGGTCCAGAAAATCCCAAATGGCAGTTGCCTGCCCACTGGTGAGTGAAGCTGGGTTCTGGAGTTAAGACCAGACTACTGGCAAACAGAGCCAGAACCTGGAGGATGGATAGAGAGCCCAAGGATCCCAGAGCTGGCATCAGATCGACTGGGGGCAGGGGGAGGTTTCTGACACAGTTGGGTGAGGGGTATGGTGTGTCCCAATGCTTGTGTTGGCCTGCTAGTGGGAAGGGCCAGGGCCCAGCTGGTAATAGGGCAGGGTCGGTCCTACTGTGGGCAAGCTCAGTCCACATGCTGCTGGATTGTGGTTTTCTTGCACCTGTTGCTTGCCCACTAGTGCTTCAAGTTCAGTCCTGGCCCTCTGGTGGGCAGGGTCATGTCAAGAGGCAAGTCTAGGTAGCTGTGGGCTCAGGAAGACATTAGGCAGCCTCTCTTCTGATGGGGGGGTGGTTATGTCCCCATTGATTTATTTGCCCAGTCTGAGGTGTCCAGCATTGGTGCCTACAGGCTGTTGGGTGGGGCCAGGCCTTGGTGATAATGAGCTACAGGGAGAACCACAATGGCATCCACCAGTACCAGTGTCCATGAAGCAGAAGAAGCTCCCAAAAGTAGCTGCCACTAGTGTTTATGTCCCCAGGGTTAGCCACAGCTGCCCCCCCACTTCTCTGGGAGACTCTCCAAGACCAGGAGGTACGTCTGGCTTAGGCTCCTATCAAATTACTACTTTTACCCTGGGTTCTGAAGTGTGAGATTTTCTGTGTGCCCTTTAAGAGTAAGTCTCTATTTCCCCCAGTCCTTTGGGGCTCCTGAAATTAAGTCCCACTGGTCATCAAGGTCAAATGCTCTGGGGAATCACCTTCTGGGTTCAGGACCCCCAGGCTGGGGAGCCCAACATGGGACTCAGAACTCTCACTGCTCTGGAGAATCACTGCAATATAATAATTCTCCAGTTTGTGGGTCACCCACCCAGGGTTATGGGACTTGATTATATTGCAAGTCTGTCCCTCCTACCTGTCTCACTGTGGTTCATTCTTTATGTCTTTAGTTATAGAAGATCTTTTCTGGTAGGTTCTGTTCGTTTTCACTGATGGTTGTTCTGCAGATAATTGTGACTTTGGTATGTTTGTGAGAGGAGGTGAGCTCAGGATCTTTCTACTCTGTCATCTTAGCCATTACCAAAAGATATTTTTGGTTGTTAACGTATATTTGATTTACAATGTTGTATTAGTTTCAGGTGTACAGAAAAGTGATTTATTTATATATGTATTTTCAGATTCTTTTTCATTATAGGTTATTATAAAATATAGAATACCATACCCTGTGCTATACAGTAAATTGTTGATTATTTTAATCTTTTATTTATTTATTTTTATATTTATTTTTGGCTGTGTTGGGTCTTTGTTTCTGTGCGAGGGCTTTCTCTAGTTGCAGCAAGCGGGAGCCACTCTTCATCGCGGTGCACGGGCCTCTTCACTATTGCGGCCTCTCTTGTTGCACAGCACAGGGTCCAGACGTGCAGGCTCAGTAGTTGTGGCTCATGGGCCTAGTTGCTCCGCAGCATGTGGGATCTTCCCAGACCAGGGCTCGAACCCGTGTCCCCTGCATTAGCAGGCAGATTCTCAACTGCTGCGCTACCAGGGAAGCCCCAATTATTTTATATATATTATTGTGTATAATCCCAAACTCCTATTTATCCCTTGCCCACCCACCACTTTCCCTTTCAGTAACCATAAGTTTGTTTTCTATGTCTGAGACTGTTTCTGTTTCTGTAAATAAATACATGTATATTATTTCTTAGATTCTACATATAAGTGATATTATATATTTGTCTTTCTCTGTATGACTTATTTCACTTAATATGATAATGTCTAGGTCCATCCATGTTGCTGCAAATGGCAATATTTCATTCTCTTTATAACAGAGAAGTATTCCATTGTATATATGTACCACATCTTCTTTATCCATTCATCTGTTGATGCACACTTAGATTGCTTCCATGTCTTGGCTATTGTAAATATTGCTGCTATGAACATTGTGGTGCATGTATCTTTTTGAATTAAAGTTTTCATCTTTTCCAGATATATGCCTAGGAGTGGGATTGCTGGATCATATGGTAGTTCTATTTTTAGTTTTTTTTTTTTTTTTAAGGAACCTTGATACTGTTTTCCGTAGGGGCTGCACCAATTTACATTCTCACCAACAGTGTAGGAGGGTTCCCTTTTCTACACACCCTCTCCAGCATTTGTTATTTGTAGACTTTTTAATGGTAGTTATTCTAATCGGTGTGAGGTGATACTTCATTGTAGTTTTGATTTGCATTTCTCTAATAACTAGCGATTTTGAGCATCTTTTCAGGTGCTTGTTGGCCATCTGTATGTCTTCTTTGGAGAAATGTCTATTTAGGACTTCTGCCCATTTCTTGGTTGGGTTGTGGGTATTTTTGATATTGAGTTGCATGAGCTCTTTGTATATTTTAGAAATTAACCCTTTGTCAGCCACATAGTTTGCAAATATTTTCTACCCCTTTTGTAGGTTGTCTTTTTGTTTTGTTTATTGTTTCCTTTGCTGTGCAAAAGTTTTTAAGTTTGATTAGATCCCATTTGGGGTTTTTTGCTTTTATTTCTTTTGCCTTGTCTGATCTAAGAAAATATTGCTACAATTTAGTCTGAAAATGTTTTACCTAAGTTTTCTTTTAGAAGTTTTCTGGTATCATGTCTTTGATTTTTAAACCTAAATTTTGAGTTTATTTTTGTGTATGGTATGAGGGAGTGTTCTAATTTCACTGATTTACATATGGCTGTCCAGCTTTCCCAACACCACTTGTTCTCAGTTGTATACTCCTGCCTCCTTTGTTAAAGATTAATTGACCATAGGTGTGTGGGTTGATTCTGGGCTCTCTATTCTCTTCCATAGATCTACATGTCTGTTTTTTGCCGATATCACGTTGTTTTGATAACAGTAGATTTGTAGTATTGTCTGAAGTCTGGGAGTCTTATGCCTCTAGTTTTGTTCTTTTTTCTCAGGATTGCTTTGGCAATTCTGGGTCTTCTGTGATTTTATATAAATTTTATGATTATTTGTTCTAGTTCTGTGAAAATGTCATGGGTAATTTGATAGGGATAGTATTTCTGTAGATTGCTCTGTGTAGCTTGGCCATTTTAGCAATATT
Source organism: Balaenoptera musculus (assembly GCF_009873245.2). NCBI lineage: Eukaryota > Metazoa > Chordata > Mammalia > Artiodactyla > Balaenopteridae > Balaenoptera > Balaenoptera musculus. Next base: position 71,292,126 of record NC_045788.1, read on the forward strand.
AATTCTTCCAATCCAAGAACATGGGATATCTTTCCATTTCTGTGAGTCATTTTCAACTTCCTTTATCAGTGTTTTATAATTCTCACTGTAAAGGTCTTTCACTGCCTTGGTTAGTTTTATTCCTAGGTATTTTATTTTTTGATGCAATTTTAAATGGGATTTTTTTTTTTACTTTCTCTTTCTGATATTTCATGGCTAGTGTAAGTAAATGCAACAGATTTCTGTATATTATCTTGTATCCTGCTATATTACTGAATTCATTTGTTACTTCTAATAGTTTTTGTGTGGCATCTTTAGGGTTTTCTATATAGAGTGTCTTGTCATCTACATATAATGACAATTTTACCTCTTCCCTTCCAATTGGATACATTTTATTTCTTTTTCTTATGTGATTGCTGTGGCTAGGACTTCCAATACTGCATTGAATAGAAGTGGTGAGAATGAGCATCCTTGTCTTGGAATCATGAATTTAGTAGGACAGCTTTCAGCTTTTCACCATTTAGTATTATGTTGGCTATGATTTTGTCATAAAATAGCTTTTATTATGTTGAGATATGTTCCACCTATACCCACTTTGGTGAGAGTTCTTATCATGAATGGATGTTGAATTTTATCTGATGCTCTTTCTTCATCTATTGAGATGACCATGAGTTTTTGTTTTTCCTTTTGTTAATGTGGTGTATCACATTAATTGATTTGTGTATGTTGAATCACACTGGATTGAATCCAACTTCATCATGGTGTATAATCCTTTTTATGTATTGTTGGCTTCAATTTGCTCATATTTTTTTGAGGATTTTTGCATCTATATTCATCAAAGATATTGGCCTGTAATTTTCTTTTTTTTTGTAGGGTCTCTATCTGGTTTTGTATCAGGGTGATGGTGGCTTCATAGAATGAATTTGGGAGTGTTCCCTCCTCTTTGGTCTTTTGAAAGAGTTTGAGAAGGATTGGTATAAGTTCTTCTTTTTATGTTTGATAGAATTCCCCTGTGAAGCCATCCCATCCTGGACTTCTGTTTGCAGGGAGTTTTTTTTTTTTTATTACAGATTCTATTTCACTTCTAGCAATCAGTCTGTTCAAATTATCTGTTTCTTCTTGGCTCAGTTGTGGTTGGCTGTATTTTTCTAGAAACTTGTCCATTTCTTCTACATTGTCCAATTTTTTGGCATATAACTATTCGTAGTATTTTCTTATCTTTTTGTATTTCTGTGGTATCAGTTGTTATTTCTCCTCTTTAATTTCTTATTTTGTTTATTTGGGTCCTCTCTTTTAGGTGAGCCTGGCCAGGGGTTTGTTGATTTTGTTTATCCTTTAAAAAAAACAGCTCTGGGATTTATTGATCTTTTCTATTTTTTTATTTCTCTTTTATTTATTTCCTCTCTGATTTTATTATTTTCTTCCTACTGTTGACTTTGGGTTTTGTTTGTTCTTCGTTTTCTAATTCTTTTAGGTGTTACGTTAGGTTGTTTATTTGAAATTTTTCTTGTTTCTCAAGGAAGGCCTGTATCGCTATGAACTTTCCTCTTAGAACTGCTTTTGCTGTAACCCATAGATGTTGTAAGGTGGTGTTTTCATTATCATTTTGTCTCAAGGTATATCTGATTTCCTCTTTGATTTCATCATTGACCCGTTGTCTTTTTAGAAGTATGTTGTTTGGTCTTCCTGTGTTCTTTTTTCCCCCATTTTTCTTTCTGTGGTTGATTTATAGTTTCATACCATTGTGGTCAGAAAAGATGCTTGAAACAATTTCTAGTCTCTTAAATTTGTTGAGGCTTGTTTTATGTCCTAGTATGTGGTCTATCCTAGAGAATGTTCCATGCATGCTTGAAAAGAATGTGCATTCAGTGTTTTTGTTTTTTGTTTTTGTTTGTTTGTTTTTGGTATATATTGTCCTGTAGATATCAATTATGTCCAACTGTTTTATTGTGTCATTTAGGATCTCTGTTACTTATTGATTTTCTGTCTGGAAGATCTGTCCTTTGATGTCAGGGGGTGTTAAAGTCTCCTACTATTGTGTTCTTGTCAACTTCTCCCTTTATGTCTGTTAGTATTTGTTTTATATATTTAGGTACTCCTATATTGGGTGCATATATGTTAACAAGTGTAATATCCTCTTCTTTTAATGCCTCCTTTATCATTATTTAGGGTCCTTCTTTGTCTTTCTTTATGGACTTTTTAAAAAGTCTCTTTTGTCTGATATGAGTATTGCCTACCCCCACTTTCATGTCCTTTCCATTTGCATGAAATATCTTTTTCCATCCCCTAACTTTCAATCTATATGTTTCTTTCAGCCTAAAGTGAGACTCTTGTAGGCAGCACACTGTAGGTTCTTTTTTTTCTTATCCAATCTGCCACTCAATGTCTTTTGATTGGGGCATTTAGTCCATTGACATTTAAAGTAATTATTGATAAGTATGTATTTATTGTAATTTTAAACCTTGTTTTCCAGTTGATTTTGTAGTTCTTTTTTCTTTCTTCTTTTTGTTTCTACTTTTACGGTTTTATAGTTTTCTTTTGTATTATAGTTGTGTTCCTTTCTTTTTGGTTTTGGTTTTTGTGACTCTATTTTATTTTTTTGATTTGTGGTTACCCTAGTAGTTTTCATGTATGTTAACCCATAACTATATCTACTTTTTGTAAACTGATAGTCATACAAGTTCAAACACATTCTAAAAAATCTTTTTTTACTCCCCTCCCCACACTGTGTGATTTTGATATCCTATTTTACATCTTCATGTTTGTCCATTTGCTATTATTATAGTTACAATCGCTTTTACAAAAAAAATTTTAATTGTTTTTTAATCTGTGTACTTGCTTAAGTTATCTTCAATCCTTTTACATATTTGCCTTTCCTATTATGTTTTTTCCTTTCCTATGGATTCTTTCTCTTTTCTGTTTAGAGAATACCTTTCAATATTTCTTTTAGAGTAGGTTTAGCATTGCTGCATTGTTTTGTTTTTCTTTGTTTCCCCTCCTATTCTAAATGATAATCTTGCTGGGTAGAGTATTCTAGGTTGCAGGCTTTTCCCTTTCAGGACTTCAAATATATCATGCCACTCTCATCTGGATGGCAAAGTTTCTGTACAGAAATTAGCTGATAGCCTTATTGGGACTCTCTTGTAAATGACTCTGATTTTTCTCTCGCTGCCTTTAGAATCCTCTCTTTTTCTTTAACTTTTTCCAATTTAATTATATGTTTTGGTGTGGGTCTGTTTGGGTTCATCTTCTTTGGGACCCTCTGTGCTTCCTATACCTAAATATCTGTTTCCTTCTTTAGGTTTGGAAAGTTTTTAGCCATAATTTCTTCAAATACATTTTTGATCCCCCTTTCTCTTTCTTTTCCTTCTGGAACCCCTACAGTTTGATGTGCTTTATATTATCCCATAGATCTTGTATGTTGCTTTCATTTTTTTTTCATTTGTCTTTCTGTCTGCTGATTGGGTTATTTCCATTATTCTATCTTCCAGATCACTTATTTGTTCTTCTGTATTATTTAGTCTGCTATTCATTGCTTCTAGATTGGTTTCTATCTCAGCAATTGTATTGTCTAATTTTGATTGATTCCTCTTTATAGTTTCTAGTACCTTGTTACAGTGATCTGCATTTCTTTTGATAATCTTTCTTAATTCCTTTAGTATCTTTAGTACTTCCTTTTTGGACCTGGGGTCTGATAGAATGGAGAGGTCTGTTTCATTGTTTGTTCTTTCAGGGGATTTCTCTTGCTCTTTCAATTGGCAGTAGTTCCTGTGCTTTTTCATTTTACTTAAGTTTCTCTGACTCTATGTATTTAAGAGAAAAATCTACTGTGGTCTTGAAGGATGTTTTTCTGTGGGAGCATCCCTGTGTAGACTGTGTGCATCCAAAAATTTTGGTGTGAGGACTGTTTGTGGTATGGATGCCAGCTATGTCTTTCCTCAGAGTGTGCTGGTCATTGTCCCCTTGGTAGGAGGTGTATTTTGTGTTGTGGTCATTAGCGCCTGCACTGGTTGTTGGGCAAATCCTCCTCTTTGCTCTATGGCTGTCACAGCCCTGTCAGGGGCAGGGTCTGGTCCCCAGTTGTTGGAGTAGAAGCCCCCAGATCTGGCTGTAAGCTGTGGTGTGAGGTAGGTGGGACTGGAGCCCTCCCACTGGGAAATGAATCACGGCATATTCCTCCCACAGGGCTGTTTACCAGGGACATGAGATTCTGTTACACTGCCCATCACCCTCTGTGTGGGTCAACAAAGTCCACTGCTCCTGGACCTGCCTCCAGACTTGGCTCCAATACCCTGCCTCCCATGAGTGAGCCCTCACAAAGCCTGCCATGGCCAGAGCTGCATGCCACTATGAGAAGAGTAACAGTGGGTATCTTATGGCAGACCCATGTCCCACCCTGCATGTGCTGATAATGGGGCTCCTATGGCAGACCTGTACCATTTTGCACATGTTAACAATGGTGGCCTGGACCACACTCTAGGCCCTTCAGGCTGTCTCTGCACAGCTAAACTGAGTCTTCTCCCAGGGTCTGTACTCTGAAGCCTGAGTTTCAGTACCTAGCCACTGCACGTACTAGCAGGCATGTGTTTCGGGCTGGGAGGTGTGGTGACCATGGCAGCCATTACTGCCAGTCTCTCTTTGCCCTGATTGCTAGCAAGCCAGCACCTGCACACTCCTCTCAAACAAAGTACAGGTGACTCCACCACTGTATATGCCCAGGTGGACCTCCCTGCCAGTGAAGGGGATTCCCAGGGCAAGGGAACTTTTCCTCTTTCACAGCTTCCTCCCAGGGGCACAGGTTCCATTCCAATTGCTTCCTTTTTTTTTTTTTTTTTTCTTTTTTCGTTCTACCTGGTTATGTAGGGATCTTTCTTGCAGCTTTGGTTGTATAAGAGATCTTCTGCCCGCTTTCAGTTGGTTTTCTGTGAGAATTGTTCCACATGTAGATGTATTATTATGTGTTTGTGGGGGGAGGTGAGCTCCACATCCTACTCCACCATCTCGATCTCTGCCCCCGAAAGATTTTTTTTAAGTTGGCAAGAGTTAAAATATCACCAAGACAATTATCCAAGGTATGTAGTGCTTTTTTATTTTGCAATAGTCTTAGATTCACAGAAAAGTTGTAGAGATAGTACAGAAAGTTTCCCTACACCCTTCACCCAGCTTCCCTCATTTTCATGTCTTACATAATAGATACATTTATCAAAACTGAGAAGTTAATGTTGGTACACACTGTTAACTAAATTATAGGCTTTATTTGGATTTTACTAATGTCCTTTTTTTGTTCCAACATCCAATCCAGGAGACCACATCATGTTTCCTCAGTGTCCTACCATCTGTGACAATTTTTCAGAGCCTGCTGCTGTAAATTAGGGGTTCTCAGCCCTGACTGTCCACTAGAATCACTTAGGAAGCCTTTGAAGAGCACCAAGGCCAGAGCCACTCACCAATTACACCAGAGTTCCTGGGTGTGGCCAGGACCAGTATCATTTTTTCTATAGCTCCAGGTGATTCTGATGTGCAGCCAGCCAGAGTTGAGATATACTGATCTTAACATACCAGAATTCCTATTCATCCAGCCAAAGTTCTTCTTAGCATGAGCAAATGACTATTTATAACTTAATTTTTAATGACACATGAATATTTAAATACATTTCTTACATAGTGCTTACTAGTGCTTTATAACTATTTAATCACATCAGAACATTGCAGACAAAGGTTGTCTCTTTGAATTACCCCTCAGCTATAGGGATAATTAAAAGAGACTTCCCCTTCTCCAGAAACACAGACACTCACCCTTATGACTTTGGTTTGTATCTTTACTGACTTTTTTCTATGATTTTTCATCAAAACATTAGGAAACAAGATGGTATTGTGTGCTTATGGTTTTAAACGTGTTTATGGTTTTAAATGGTATCATATGTAACATTCTACAGTATGTTTTTTCACTTGATATGTCTTAGTGATTTATCCACATTGTGATGTATAAGTCTAGCTCATTCATTTTAATAGTTTCATAGTATTTCATAGTATGAAAATACACTAACTTATTTATTTATGGACATTTAACTTATATCTTTGTGTTTGCTCTTGCAAGCCCTGCTGCCATATGCATCCTTAGGTCTGTCACAGAATGTTCCTTACATTATAGCATTTATGTCAATAAATACAACACCATCTGGTTTCTAGCATGTTTCTATGTAAAAAAAATGAATATCTAGAAATAGAAGTGTTAGACCTCAAAGGGTGTGGAGTCTGCATGTTTTGTTTTAGTTGATATTATCTTATTCCCATCCTGACCAGCTTTCCCAATTGATTCTCACTTTATTCTCCCAGAAGCAGTGTATGAGAGTACCAGTTATCCCAACAGCTTTGCCAATACTTAATTTATCAAACTTTTTAATGCTTGCCAACAAACAGGTAATAAGTGTTATCTCGTTCTTTTAATTTGCATTCAGTGACTATTTTAATAGAACTGTAAAACACCAGAGTTGAAAGAGACCTCATTGATCATATAGTCCAACCTCTCTGTTTAAAGAAGAATTTTTTAAATTGTATGTAATACATGAACACATTATCATGATGAAAGTCTAAAATGAAATTGCAATGTATTGAATAAAAATGAAAGTCCTCTTTTGCATCTTCCTCTGACCCCCTTACTGAGAAGTAAACTGATGTTGATTTGTTGGTATATTATGATGGCTCATTTACTACATATGTATCAATACATGCATATGTAAATGCACAAAAAAAATATAGCAGGTGGTGATGGTGTTTTATGTAAAAGGAATATAGCTCTGTGTATTTTTCTGTGGTTATCATTTTCTCAAAACACATATCTTAGAAACCTTTCCATATTAGCACACAGAGTTTAGTCTATTTTCAAACTGTTGCATAAAATTCTATAGTATGGCATGTATTAGCTATTTATTGCTGTGTAACAAATTACCCCCCAATTTAGCACTTTAAAACAACACACGTTTATTATCTATTCAGTTTCTGAGGCCAGGAATCTGGGAACAACTTATCCTGGTGGTTCTGGATCAGGGTCTCTCATGAGGTTGCAGTTGAGCTGTGGGCCAGGGCTTCAGTCAACTGAAGACTTGGCCGGGAGTAAAACATTGGCATATAAGGTGTAAGCCATCACTTACATGGGTATTGGCAAGAAGACTCAGTCTTTCTCTGCATGGGGCTTTCTATAAGGCTGCTCACAATAAGGCAGCTTCCTTAGTGATGAGAAAGAGGGAGAGAACCCAAGATGGAAGCTGATGTCTTTTTACAGCCTAAGTTCAAGAATGGCATGCCCTCACTCTGCCATGTGCTATTGGCTATTGGTCATGCATAACAACCCTGGTTCAATGGGAGAGGACTACACCTGGGGCAATACCAGGAGGCGGGGTCATTGAGGGCCAACTTGGAGGTTGGCTACCACATGAGGTTACTGTGGTGGTTTTCAGGTATTCACAATCACGTGCAGCGCTGCCATGAACATACTTGGGCATGCTTCTTGATGCACCTGTACTTCTCTCCAAGTCTTAAAGTAGAATTGTTGTGTTCTTTTTCATTTTCAAATAGGGAAATTGAAACTAGAGAAAAGCGACTTCTCCAAGGTCACACTGCTAATCCCCTGCTAGTCCAGGATTACAGCTTCAATCACCTGACTTTCAGTCCATTCCATTTCCAGAACCTTTCTGTGGGCAAGGTAAATATGGGCTGAGATTTCAAAACATAACCTGAGATAAAGCCTCGCTGGTGATTGTCAACAGTCAGTTCCCAGAATACCAGCAAACACGTAACGGCGAATGTTGCTTTGTAGGTGCTAAATATATGTCACTGCACTCAAAGGCTAGCTTAGCCAATGCGTGAATCCCTGGTCTGCCTTGATGAAAAAGAAGCTGGTGGAAACAAGGAATCCTTTCTGTGCCATAATTAACAGAAACGCTGGAGTCAGACAGACCTGTATTTGAATTCCAGCTCTAGCTCTGTGATTGTGAGCCAGCCACACAATTCCTCTGACCCTGTTTCTTCACCTATAAAATGGGAATGTGCAGAGTACCTACTGCGCAGGGTCGTGCTGAGGATTACTCGTGCTGATACATGTGATGCGCCAGCTCAGGGGCTGGCCTGCTCCATGGAGGAGCACCACGGGGCTGCTGTTCTCTGTACTCTCCCTGGTGGACCCACTATAGCGATCCATCAAGCTTCCTGAATGAATGAACTACAATTTTCTAACAATAAATAATGCAGACAGAGCCCAGTTTATACCCTTTTCGCATCTTCTGATTCTCTGCTGTTTACACTGACCACTATATTGTGGCCCGTGTTTCCTGTTGCGAGCGATCCAGATATTTGGTGAGTGGGTGTAGAGTAAGCGTGGAGCCCACTGAGGGCTGCCCCTCCAGCCCAGCACACAGTGCTCTTGCTGGCCCAGGTGTGGGTGGTAGTTGTCTATGCTACTCTCCCGTCAGGCCTAACCTGAATCCTCCTCACCTCTGCGACTCTAGCTCCAGCAGAGGGCCCCAGCACCTTAGAAGTGTCTGGAATGAATGAATGAATAATTGAATGAATGAAAAGAGATCAATTTAACCAAATCAAGTGAAATAGGGGTTGTCATAATGGACATCTTCGGGACATCAGATAATCACCTGGATTCTGATTTAAGATGTTAAGAGGTTTGGGGGATGTGGAATAACTTTGAGTTCTCAGATGTCCAGCAGAAGGAAGGATAGAGTAGAGTAGGACAAGAAGATGGAAGAGGGGCAAGTGGGGAGCTAGTTTCTATGTGGTCATTTTAAGGTGCCCTTGGGACTTACAGAGTAGACATCATCTACTGGATGGAGCTTGAGAGAGACACCATGACTTTTCACCAGCTGATAAGCAAATGGACTTTTGACCATAGGTCACTGGATTTCCTTGAGCTTCAGGAAAGGATTTCTGGGACCCCAACTGTTCTTTAGCATGTAAAGGACGCACAAGGTTTCTGGCCAGAGCCAGACAAGGACAGAGATGTATAGCTATAAAGGGGAAGTGACAAATGTCACAGGCAAGTGATTCCCAAGGCCATTACCAGAAGGACACAAGCATCCTCTCTCTTTTAGGGTCCTGGAAGGTCCAATGACACCCCCCACAGGGAACATGTGAGTTTGGCTTCCCAACCCTACCCCTCGCCCCAGCATTTCCTCCACAGCCCAGAGGAAGACCCAGCTCCTGGGGGGGAGGCTGGCTCACTGCCTTCAGTGACAAAGACTCATTTCCTCCTCTGCTTGGGAAGCTGCAGGGAGCCAGACTGGGCCCATCAGCTGCCCTCGCTGGCTCAGAGGGAGGTGCACCCCTGGAGGGACCTAGGTGGGAAGGGCAGGGGCTCCAGGGTACCCATGCAGCGCTAGCGCTCAGCGCAGCCATGATGCCACCCTGGCGAGGCTCCGTGGGGCACGCCAGGCACTAACCCCGACAAGCAAAGGCCTGGACAGGCCAAGTCTCACACAGTGCTCTCGCTCCAAACCCCTCCACCGTTCTTCCTCAGGAAGCTTCCTGTTGAAAGATAAATGTTTTGCCCGTGACCAAATGGATTTATATTTATTTATTTTCCTTTCCTTCCAGGCCTGCGCCAGCCCAGACAGGTCAAAGGGCAGGATTCCAAGCAGCTGAGATGATCTCTAGAGAAACCTGGAATTTCCCTGTGACACAAGTGTGGCGGAAAGAGGCAGGCCCAGGGGTTGCCAGCACCCCACGATCCCTTGGCAAGTGGGGCACCCCTCAGGGTGGGAAGGGGCCCCTACCTGTTTGGTGAACCTGGCCACTGGTTCCTGAATCTCTGCTTTCAAGGGCCTTGAGCGGCTTATGTCCCAGGAATATGGAGTCATCACAGAGCATTTACATCCAAAATCCATTTTCCTTCATAAGTGCGCCCAGGTCAGAGTAAGTAAAGGCGATCCTGTACACTTTGGTAAATCAGTGATTGGTCTATACTGTAACTGGGCCTTTAGAACTGACAGTGAGCTTCCCTATGTGATTCTCACAGGAGAGCGCTACAGAGTTCCTAGAAAATCCCCTATCAGACCCTGCCAGGAAACAGGGGTTCCACAGAGGTGATGGTGGTGGACAAGTAAAGACAATTCCAAAGTGTAAACGTAAACATGTTTTTTATAATTTAGATATAAAACATCCGAAAAACACTGTATTCACCTTATACTCTTAAGCAAATAAATTGAACAAAACAGTGAAGTCAGACAAAGACAAATATTGTATGATACCACTTATGTGTGGAATCTAAAAAATAATACAAATGAATCTATGTACAAAACAAAAACAGACTCATGGACAGAAAACAAACTTATGGTTACCAAAGGGGAAAGAGGGCGGGGCAGGGATAAATTAGGAGTATGGGACTGACAGATACACACTACTAAACATAAAATAGGTAAGCAACAAGGACTTGCTGTAATACGACAACACAGGGAACTATATTCAATATCTTATAATAACCTGTAATGGAAAATAATCTGGAAAAAATATATATATATAACTGAAGCACTTTGCTGTACACCTGAAACTAATACAATATTATAAATCAACTATACTTTGATTTTTTAAATTGAGCATAATTTGATAGCTCAGGGACCACCTCAGGCCCACTGGGGAGTGTGGAGCAAGTGCCCCTACACAGGTGGCCCCCGAGAGCCCTGCTTTTGAGTTCTTGCTGTCGTTGGCTTATTATAATTTTGTGACCTGCCCCTTTGTCAAGCTGTCAGCACGTGACCCTCAGCAGCTTCTCTACCTCCTTGAAGTTACTGCTTCCAGGATTGCAGCCAAAATGTGGTACATGCGGAGGGGCCGAGAGGGCAGGGGAGGGGGCGAGGAGGTGTGGTTCTGCCCTCGTCCTCCACCCTGGAGTGTGTAACTTCTCTTCCGTGGACCCCAGGCTCCCCATCTGAAACAGGGAATTAGAAAAAGTGATTCCATAAGAGTCTAAGCTTGGTAATTCCCACGAAGATGCTCTAAAGTGATCTCAAACTCAGCGTATCAACCCAAATGAGATTAAACTGTGGTTGTCTGTGTAGCTGCCTCACTCCTCCTGTAAACGGTGCACTCCTACGGGCAGGGACCATGTTATAGTCATCCGCCAGTGCCTGGCAGGTAGCGGGGCTGTGGTACACAAGGGTGGACAAGCAAATGGACTGACCAGCTGAGACCGAAGCACTGATTCTCTCCAGCTGTAAACCTCTCACCTATCTCCTCAGCTCAGTCACAAGCTCTCTGGGAGCAAAGAATAGAGCTCTTCTTCACGAGGTCTCCAAGCAGGGCTGATGGTCACTCAGGGTGCACTTGTGTGTCCAGGTCAGTTGTTAAAGTACTGAAAAACTTCTGTACAGTTGCTGCCTAACCCCAGAGAGCCCCCCACCCCTAGATGCCCAGCACCTCATCCAGTGCCCCCAGCCCCCTGTCTGGCTGCTAAAGGGTGATGTCTGGCCTGGCAGGGCCTCCAGGACTCTGTTCCAGCTCTACGGCTGCATCCTTCTCACTGGTCAGTGTATTGCTGTGCCATTGTTAAACGTCCGAGTGATGGACCAGCCCGATGTAGATGATGGAGATGCAGCAGATGCCTGGTAAGTGCTACTTGTTACCTGAGAATCGATATATGTGGGCTCTGGTTTCCCAGTGGACTGACGGATTTCTCAGCAAGGAAGTGGGCAGTGTGCTGCCTGATGCCCGAAGACAAGTTTACGGGGTCCCTGGCTGGACAACATAAGGCCCTCCAAGGACACCCGCAGGGGAAGGAAAGTATAGAATTGCTGTCCTTGCCACTCCCATCCCTGTCAATCCATCCGTCCATCCATCCATCTGTCCACCCATCCACTGTTTGGGGCCCACACTTCGGGCACATCAGCTCCAGGAAGACCAGAGAGCAGGTCATGCAGTACAGTGAGCTGGGCCAGATGGGCAGGGGGAGTAGGAAGAGGTCAGACTTGGTGCTGGGGGTCAGGGGAGGGGTCGCTGGTCTGAGCCGCAGCCCTCTGACCAGCCTGGCGGCCAGACTCTCGGAGCCTGTATTTCCTCTTCTGCACAAGGGACAGAGTTAAACCTACTTTTAGCTGGTTGTGAGGCCTGGTGAGTCTAACAAAGGCTCTGATCTGGGCCCACAGTTGGGGCTTCCCCTCTAGATGGAATCTTATTTGGATAAATCAGGACTTGAAAAATGACAGAGTGGTTACACAGGTATGTCTTGTTTGCAAAGATACATCAAGCTGTACACTTATGTATGCCCTTCTGTATGCAAAGTAGATACGGTAAAAAGCTAAAACACCAAACATGTTCTCAGGCATCGAAAATATTATCAGTAAAAAAGTTGAGATGCTAAAACAAATAGCTGAGAAAAATCTAGGATTTTAGTCCTAGAGAAAATTCCTCAGATAAGTCATTTTCAATCGTGAATTACCTCTTTCAGCACAGGGAAGGGAGGGTATAAAAACCATCCTGGATACATTTTTCTCCCTGAAACTGAGTTTAACTGGTGCATTTTAGCAACAGCAGAGCTGGATAGATAAGTCTGACTGAGGATCAGCAGAGACAAGGATCGGGTGAGCCAGAGGGTTGTTCAGTAGACACACCTGGCAGAGTAAACAACGAGTTAGATGGGGTTAATCGCATAGAGACTGATGCAGGTTAAAAGGGAAGGGGAGGGCTTCCCTGGTGGCACAGTGGTTGAGACTCTGCCTGCTAATGCAGGGGACACGGGTTCGAGCCCTGGTCTGGGATGGATCCCCCATGGCGCAGAGCAACTAGGCCCGTGAGCCACAACTACTGAGCCTGCGCGTCTGGAGCCTGTGCTCCGCAACAAGAGAGGCCGCGATAGTGAGAGGCCCGCGCACCGCGATGAAGAGTGGCCCGCGCACCGCGATGAAGAGTGGCCCCCGCTTGCCACAACTAGAGAAAGCCCTTGCACAAAAACGAAGACCCAACACAGCCAAAAATAAATATATAAAAATAAATAAATAAATAAAAGATTACTATTAAAAATAATAATAATAATAAAATAATTTTAAAAAGGGGAAGGGGAGAATGATGCAGTCCTCACCACACACCGAGAGGTGGGCCTCGGTTAATTGGAGCTAACGATTGATCATTTCATTTCTGATCCAGGAAGTGCTGCGATGTTGACCTTCAGGGTTTAGAGAAGTGTGTTTAAGACACAGTGAAATAGACAGCTGTGATCCCAGCCACAGTGGAATTTCTAGGGTTTCATTTGTGCAGGAAGGGTGGGGTGGGGAGATGGTTTCAGGCCTTTATAGTTTCAAAGGACAAGGACAAGGGGCTGGAGGACTTTTTGTTTCACATCTGCTTCTTCCCGCTTCAGGAGTATTTATGTTCTTCCCATCTTGGCTGGTCTTCAGACAGGGCTCCCGGACCTGGTATGGGGAAATGCAGTGGGTCCTCAAGTTCACTAAAGACAACTTGTTCCCATGAGCTTATTTGAAACCAGGCTGTTTGGATCTCAGAGTGCATGTCCCATTCAAACAGTGTCCTAAACTGTGCTGCATGCAGTTTAGTCTACTAAATACACCCATATACCCTTGAAGTCCTCATAGCTCTAGGGACCCCCCACCATGTTGCCATGAGCAAACACTTATCATCCAGTGGGCAGTGGGGAGATGGGCTGTGTCCATCAGTGTTGCTTCAGTATACATCACTGAGCACCAACTCTGGGCCAGGTCCTTACTGGGGACAAACAGAGAGATGGCGCCTCTATATGAAGGGTCTCAGTCTAGGGCAGAACTCAGGACAGGCACCAAATACCTACACTGGAGACCAAAAGTGGTCCCATTCAGAGAGGTGTGTGTTGAGTGCAAAGGGGATTCCAAGATTGGGGTGCAAGTGGTCACAGCCAGGTGGGGTAGAAGCAGGGAACTAAGGGAAGAGGGCACAGGGGGCCTTGGAGGCAGGGGCTGGCCTGAAAGCCAGGGGGTCGGTACATTCCAGGCCAGGGATCAGTATAAACAAAGGTAGGACAGGCTTTTTCACAAGGCTGTGGAAGGACAGGTGTAAGGCAGGCACAGGGCCAGGACAAGGCCCTGAGCTGCGTGAGGAGGCCTTTGTAAGAAGCCAGGCGGCAGCGGGCAGGGGAGATGAACGCCAAGACCCTCGCAGGACCTCCCATGTTCCTGAAGCCTGGATGCCCCAAGGCAGGCAGAGATGGAATCCTCCAGACAGCTTCTCTCTGCAACTCATGCAGCTCCTCTCCAGGCTTTCTCCTCTTCAGGTGGAGGGGCCCAGGGCCTGGCGGGGCCACCCCTGTCCACGTGGGAAAAGTGGAGGTAGGTCCAAGAGACAGAGTCTCCTTCCGCACCGCAGGGAGAGGAGGGGTGCGTCTCCTTCAGCTCCTGGGTCAGCCTTCCCGCCTGGGGCCTCAGAGAGAGGACCCCTCCTGTCCGGGGCCAAATCTTCAGATCGATGGGTTCACGCCACCGAGGTTGTGCAGACAATCCCCCCACTACACCCCTCTGCTCCTGGCAGAGCTCTTTCTGGAGCAGCTGAAACGGTGTAGGTAAGTTTCTGTGCTTTCCCAGGGAAGTCAGAAGTCAGAGACAGCTGGCCAAGCTCTTGTGGGTTCATTCATCTGGATACCAGATGGGAGGGGCAGAAAGAGGGCTCCTTAAAGCAAAAAGAAATGAGAGCTGAAGACAAAGTCTGCAAGCAGCCAGAGGCCCACCCACCTGTAGCAGCCGAGGCTTGTTGGTCCCAAAATCTGTTCTCCCTTGTTCCATGGGACATTTAGCTGAGAATATGGCCACTCAGAAGGAAGACTACGTTTCCCAGAGTTTCTTACAGTAGATATGGCCATGTGACTAAGATCTAGTCAACAGGTAAGTGCCACTTCAGGGACTTTTATTTAAAGGGAAGAGATATACCTTTCTCCTTTTCCTCCTTGGTGTCTGGAATGTGGATTTAATGGCTGGAACTGGAGCAGCCATTTTGGACCATGAGGTAATCTTGGGACTGAAGCAATATATAGAAAAGCAACAAGGCAGAAGGATACTGTGGGTTCTTGACCCCATGGAGCTGCTATACTAGCACTAGGCCACCTACCTCTGGCTAGTTCTGTGAAAAGAAAGAGCCTTGTATTTTGCTTAAGTCATTTGCTATTTTGGATTTCTCTGGTACTAACAGTCAAACTTAATAATACACCATTTTTCAAGGTGCAAATCCAGCCTCCTCCAAGAAACGCTGCCAGATGGTGTGTTGCTACTTGCAAAGTCCTTTCACATGCATTTAAAAAAATTCATTTCCTGTTTTCTGCACAATCACCTCTAGGTAGGTATTATTGCCAGCATACCACAGGTAAGGAAGAGGCGGCTCAGAGGGGTAAACAGTTTTCTGGTTTGGCAACACACTTCAGCTTAAATATGAATTACTAATGCCTGTGTCGATCTCCCCTCCTGCCCGTGATCTTCTCCGTGGCCCAGAGGGGGCTGATTCAACTCTGATTCCCTCCAGGGCTGAGGGCTCCACCCACAGCAGGTGCTCTGTAAATTTGTGCCAAATTGATTTACTGTGTATGCAGCAAGTTCTCCTCCATCCAAAGACATTGATTTCTTCTAAACTCCATTTCTCTCTTTGACATTCTCCAAGAAAGGGAGAAAAACTCCAAGGAGAGAAAAGAGCTTGGTCCTTTCAGGTGAATCTTTGGCCTGTAGAGGGCCAGGTGGCCAAGGCTTGGTAGTGTATGAAGGGACCTGCTCTGGGGGTGTCAGAGGACCCAGGACAAAGTACCAGGGACCCGGAGCTGGGCCTGCAAGAGGAATGTGTGGGGAGGAGGGGCCTCTGAAGCTGGGAGCCTGGCAAGGATCCCACCCAGCTCCCTCTCTGGGGGCAGGGAGGTGGGCATGCAGAGCCCAGGGAAAGCAATGAAAGGAGCTGGTTTCATAGCCAGATGGTTTTTGCAAGTATTACTTCATTGAACTTCACAGCACTCCTCTGGAGTTGGGTGGCAGGCAATTTCATCTTTTGAAGGGGATGGAGAGCTGAAGGAGGAGAAAGAAAACGAAATCCGGTGACCTGGCTATGAGGAAAAAACACTGCCCCAGATTTGCAAATCTCCTGCGGGGAGGGAGGGACCTGAGGATTCTACCTCATGATGAAAATAACTGTTCTCCCCCCACATTCAACCAACGGGTCTTTACTGGGTTCAAAGGCCAGCAACTTTGATCTGCCCAATAATTCTTGGAAGACAGAGGCAGGCATTGCCCCTTTCAACAGATGAGGAACCTGAAACCCAGAAAGGGAAAGTGACTCGCCCAAGGTCACACAGCACCAAAGCTAGAGTCCCAATGTCCCTCCCCCCACTGCTTGCAGCTTGCAGTAGGTAAACCTGGAGAGAGTGGTCGGCCTCATCTGCTCACCAGCCTGCAGACCCCTGGTGCTCCCTGCTGCTGTACCCAAAATGCAGGCCACAGGAGGGGAGAGTGGTGACGGACTGGGCCCAAGCCAGTTCTGCCCCTTTGAATGGGAGCCTGGGCCCCAAGAATAACTCCAGGGCCACAGAGTGCTACAGCCTGAAGGGCCGAGCAGAAAGTGAGGACGCTGAGGCCCATGGAGGCGGGGGGCGGGGTGGGGCGGGGAGGACTTGCCCAAGGTCACACAGCAAGGGCAGTGGCAAAACCAGGACTGCAGTCACTTCTTGGTCTTAGCAATGGAGAAGGGGCCTTGTGTGCCACAGGCTCCCATAACCACACACAGATGTAACCTGGGACTTCAGACTCCTTCTTCTGGCACCTTCTGTTGACAAGGGCTCACGTAGGAGACTGGCTTCCCTGGAGAGACAGTACTGCTCTTGGCTACTGGTGTGCCCTGTCCCACCCCAAGAAGTCCTAAGCATCCCAAGACCCTACTTGGATGCTACTTTCTTCATTCATTCATTCATTCATTTATGGTTGCATTGGGTCTTTGTTGCTGCGCATGGGCTTTCTCTAGTTGCAGCGAGTGGGGGCTGCTCTTCATTGTGGTGCGTGGGCTTCTCATTGCGGTGGCTTCTCTTGTTGTGGAGCATGGGCTCTAGGCGTGCAGGCTTCAGTAGCTGTGGCACGTGGGCTCAGCAGTTGTGGCTCATGGGCTCTAGAGCCCAGGCTCAGTAGTTGTGGCGCACGGGCTTAGTTGCTCCGCGGCACGTGGGATCTTCCCGGACCAGGGCTCGAACCCGTGTCCCCTGCACTGGCAGGCGGATTCTTAACCACTGCGCCACCGGGGAAGCCCCTCGGATGCTACTTTCTTTAAGGAGTTGTCATTCATCTTCCTTTCCCCACGGTCCTCCCATACTCGTGATGCACTGTCTGTGCCCTGTCACTTGTGTCACATATAATCCTTGACCCAGGTCTTGGCTCTGTGACTATTGGGTGCTCCCAGGGCATGACCGCCATGCCTGGGTACCCCTCACGCTCCTTGGGTATGAGAGAGAAGTTGGAGTGACCTCCTGATGGAATGAAGTCAGCTGTGGCTGTGAGACGCTGGGCTGGAGGACGCTGCTAAGTGCCTGTGGTATACACTGGGCCCTGGGGGGGCAGTCTCGAAGGCTGCGGGCATGTGAAGGAATGGCAGCCTCTCAGCAGCGCTCTAGACCAGGCCTTTCCCTGAGGGGTTTGCAGAGCTAGGGAGAAGGATCCATGAAACAACCCAGGGTCAGTCTTCCAGTGATTGTAGCTGCAGTCCTTTAAGAAACCTGCTAGTGGAAACTGTTTCAGATGCCCAGGAAAGGCCCCTTCTGCAAAGGAGAGGCGCCACGCCAGACCCCGTCACCCAGATGGGCCTTCCTGAGCTGACCTGGAGTCTGTCTGTCCGGGGACGATGGGCTCAGCCCCGGCGGCCACAGTCCCGTCACACTCTGCCGGGGCGCTGAGCAGTGTAACGCCCTCCCCCAAATCCTGGGCTCCCACCTCCACACCATGGTTGATAGCTGTACGTGTAAGTTAAATAAATAGCAGCATAAAGCCAACCACGACGAATAATCTGAAAACTAATGAGAACCTTAAGCGAAAAGGATCGTTTTCCCTCTTGTGTCTTAAAGCCGCTTTCCAGGGGAGGGGCAGATGGCTGGCTGCTCAGCTCTCAGGGGCTGGAGAGCACACGTGGTGAGGGCGCACGCCTCACCCTCACCCTCACCCTTGGTCCTTCTCTGTCTTCCCAGACGTTTTTAAGCGTGAGTTTTGAGGAATGCAAAAACGCTAGACATGTGGGCCCAGTCACTTATATGAAAGAGATTGTCTCTTCATTTCTTATTAACTTCAGCCCACAACTTCCTCAAAGACATCTCCCAGGACTGCAGCATCTAAATGCTTCTGCACATGAACTTTATTCCTTTGATTTCCCCTTCATGGTGTTTCAGCAGGATTTTGCAACAGCATTCTCACTCCGCTCGGCTCCCTGCCCCCAGCCCTCCCTGGCGGGCCCCTTCTAAAACTCCAATGGGGTCTTTGCTCCCCTGCGTCAAATTCTTCCATGGCTCTCCAATACCCAGAGCAGGCTTTCAGCCCTGACTACACAGCAGACTCACCTGGGAGCTTTAAAAAAAATTGATGCTTAAGCCCCAAGCAGACCAATTAAATCAGAATTTGGAGGGCAGGCACTAATCATTTCTTTTTTTTTAACATCTTTATTGGAGTATAATTGCTTTACAATGGTGTGTTAGTTTCTGCTGTATAACAGTGAATCAGCTATACATATACATATATCCCCATATCTCCTCCCTCTTGCGTCTTCCTCCCACCCTCCCTATCCCTCCCCTCTAGGTGGTCACAAAGCACCAAGCTGATCTCCCTGTGCTATGTGGCTGCTTCCCACTAGCTGTCTATTTTACATTTGGTAGTGTATATATGTCCATGCCACTCTCTCACTTCGTCCCAGCTTACCTTTCCCCCTCCCCGTGTCCTCAAGTCCATTCTCTACGTCTGCATCTTTATTCCTGTCCTGCCCCTAGGTTCTTCAAAACCATTTTTTTTTTTTAGATTCCATATATATGTGTTAGCATACGGTATTTGTTTTTCTCTTTCTGACTTACTTCACTCTGTATGACAGACTCTAGGTCCATCCACCTCACTACAAATAACTCAATTTCATTTCTTTTTATGGCTCAGTAATATTCCATTGTATATATGCAGGCACTAATCATTTTTAAAAGCTCCCAGGTAATTCAAATACAGAGCCAGTGGTCTAAAGGGTAAAGTAAAGAGAGAGAAAGCTCCTGTAATCCAGAAGGAATTAGAGAATTAGCAAAGCACCATTTGCAACCACTGATAGAATAATCGACACCTGCAAGTCAATGGATGCTGAAACCATTGGGCGAGAGGTCTTTGAGGAGCAGGATATTCACACAGTCCCCAAATAATACCCCGTGTGCCGGGGATAAAAAGATGAGACCAGAACAGCGTGCTCAGAATGTGGTCCCCTGGGGTGGCAGCAGCATCACGACCTGGGAGCAAATTCTCGGGCCCACCTGGGACCCGCTGAATCAGAAACTCTAGCACTTGGGGCTCCAGCCATGGTTTAACACAGCCTCCAGGTGATGTGAGTTTGAGAACCACTTCGCTCAAGGACCTCTGGGGCCGGCACCACCAGGAGCTGCTCAGAGCCCCTTCGGAAAGAAGGATTCATCATCCCTGCTGCTAAGAGCATGGCCAGACAGCAGCCTGCACGCAGCCTGCGAGGTTGGGCTGAGCTGAAGAAACCTGCCTGGAGCAAGGTCTCCCCTCCCTCCGGGGCGTCCCACAGTGGGTGAGTGCTCAACTTAGGGGTATAAATGTCTGGCCCCTCCCCCCAACACAGGACAATACTGAAGCATCCCGGCCCCCGCCCCCGCTCCCAGCCCCTGGAGTCAGCTGAAGCCTCCACTTCTTCCCTTATGCAATCCTGCCCTCCCTTCCCCCCGCCCCCGCACAGGAGTGGCTCCTAACAGCTCTCGCCTGTACGCGCCCCGAGGCCGCTCTTCATCTCGCAGTCCATTTCCCAGAGAGGCCGTTCTGCAGCAGCCCCGGAGGGCTCTGCCCCGCGCCGTCCGCTTCGTCCTCACCACGCGTATCACTAGCTCACTGTGTGCAGAGCCGGCGGCGGAGGACGCTAAGTGCATTTCTCCGTTCAGTTCTCAGGCGCACCCTGGGTCCCCGTCTCACAGGTGAGGCTCAGAGCGGTGAAGGTGGAGGGCCAGGGCTGGTCTCTCTGACGCCAGTATCACTCTTCTATCTATCAAGCTTCCATCTACTCACTCTCCTGTCTCCCAGGGGTGCCCACACTCTTGAGGGTCTGTGGGGTCGGGGTGGGGTGTAGAGGGGCCGGGAACAGGGTCCCAGAAACTTGATACACTCGGGGAAGTGCTGGGCTGACCCCCGGCTTTCCACGGTAACCCCTGAGCCAGCAGCCAGGGCTCCTGAGCCACTCAGACAAACAGTCCTGAGGGGAAGCAAGCACATGTATGGCTCTAATACAAGGCCGACTATGACGAGCGCCAGGAGTGAGAGCGGGGAGGGGGCACAGAGAGGGCGACGGGAGAACTGGGGGAGACTGCCTGCGGCGGGTGAGGTGCAGGACGCAAGGCAGAAACCCAGGAAGACCGAATACTTGGTGAGCCTGGGGGGTGGGGTGGCAGCCAGGCCACAGAGCAGCCGAGGCGCAGAGACGGGGCCAGAGCCCAAACAGCTCTGCAGGGGCAGCTGCCCTGGGGGGCTGAGTGGAGGAGCTCCATGCGTGGCGGGGCGGGGGAGCTTGCCCAGGCCCGGGAGGCGATGGGAACAGCTGCAAATCATGCCCAGAAAGGGAGAAAGAACACAAGCCGATCCCAGGCCTCTCTACCCTCCTGGGAGATGCACGGTGGGGAGGGAAGGGCAGGGGGCTCAGAATCAGACGCTCTGGCCACATCTCAGCTCTGCCACTTGCTGACCGTGAAGCTTTGAGTCAGTAATTTAATATCAGTAAGCCTCATATTCCTCATCTATTAAGTTGGCGCAATACGCCCTCCTCTCAGTTTTTCATTAGGTTTAAATAACATGAGAGATGTAAAAAGCACCTGGAACAGAGGAGGCCCACAGTGTTTGTTCCATCCTGTTTCACTTTACCCTGTGGCCAGTGACTTGGAAATAAACATGAAATGACCACAATTATCCCTGGAATCAGCCAGGTCATACTGAATGGTCCCTACCTGCAAAAGGTTCTTACCCATCCTTGAAGATACTCCAAAACAGCAATTCTTTAAAAAGGATTCTGTGATGAAATAAATTTGACACATCTTAGAATAAAAATAGACATAGTTCTCTCCTGCAGGACTTCGCAGAGCCTTTAATATGTACACAAGAACACTGCAAATCTCTGAGAAAGGGATCCAGTATGGGGCTAGGGTTTTCCAAACATTTGTCCAAGAAACATTCTGACTTCTGACCACAAAATCTTTTTTTTTTTTTCTTTTAAATAGCCATTAACATGTTCTGAGAGATGCTGATCTAAGCTCATTCCATTCCTTTACAGATGGAAAATTGAGGCCCAGAGGGATGAATTAACATACTCAGGGTCACAGAGAAACAGAACTGGGATGAGAACCCAGCCCTCCACCATTTCCAGGAGCCCGGAAAACGGTAGGAGGTGTTTCCTGACATTCTTGAGCAAGATGGGTTGGGGGCGGGGGCAGGTACTGGTGGGCTAAGGGTGCCGTGCTTGGCTTCTCCAGTGGAATCGGGTCACGCAACCGCCCGCTGCCATTCACACCTGTCATTATTAGGGAGTTCCTGATTTCGCCGGTCCCTTCATATTCTGTTGCACCAGTGACTGCCTGAGTTTCTTCCCAGCAATTTCTGTATAATCTGAGCTGTGTACCTAGCTCTTCACTTGCCTAGCTGCCAGCAAGACTCCATGAAAATAAGGAGTATGTCAGTGAGGCGTGGTGCTGTCAGCCTCCAGTGCTGGGTGTGTGGTGGGCAGAGAAACGGGCGGGGGACAGCTTGACACCAAGGCCACTTACAGGCATGAAGAGACTAAAAGGCAGCCTCTTCCCTCTGCATGGAAGGCTTTCCTTCTCCTAGCAATATGGGTGGAGATATCCCACTTCTCCAAGCAAGCTGTTCCTTCTCCATGCTTAGGCAAGACTGAGCCGACTGATGATACTTTTAGCTAAGAACAGACATTTGGCAGCTAGAGTCAGGCCCTCCTCATGTTGCTCTGCTGTTCATTCACTGGGAATGTGGTCTTTAGGCTCCAGGGACTGTCAGAAAGGGAGGGGCCTTCCAATCGCACCGCCAATTAGCCAACCAGCCACATAACCAACCAACCAACCAGCAATCTGCCCATTCATCCAACTGTATATCCAAGAGGAATATGCAAAGAATTGTATAAGTAGTGATATACTGGTATATGTTTAACCACTGGCAATCTGGGGGAAAAAGCCCTGGTTTGTGGTGTTTGCCAATTTCTGCAGTGTAAATATTCTCACTGTGGTCGAATTCAAACTACCAACGTGATGTCACCAATGCAGAGTCAAGAAAAATGCCCGGTAGCCTGATTTTAGATGGTATTTCCACCATACAGATACAGATAACCTCAAAAGCATAGATAATTATAAAATGGTGTAAAACCATTAGGAAGTGATGTTTTGAGTATCCGTTATTTTTGCTATTAAGATAATTTAATTGAAAGTTTATATAGTGATGATTTTAGGTTGTTAAATACAAGGTAGTTCTGATCACTAATTCCAATGTATGGGTGTATGTGCATGGGGGTGGGGGACAGGTGTCCTGACACCAACCAGAAATTCTTAAGACACAACCTGAGCATTCTACAATTAACTCATTTCTGATACTATCTACCCAGAGACAGCATCAGATCCCCCAGGTTAAGGGCTCAGCACTACAAAACTGCCCCCTCCCCAACTTCAGATACCAGTCACAAGTCTAGATTGTCACCTGTGCTTATGACTGACCAGCCACAGATCAGAGGTTCCCATGACCCCCTTTTTGGGCTCAGTTAATTTGCTAGAGCAGTTCAGGGAATTCAGAGAAATATTTTACTTACTAGATTACCAGGTTATATAAAAAGATATAACTCAGAACCAACAGATGGATGAGATGCATAGGACGAGGTATGTGGGAGGGACTCCCATGTCCTCTCCAGGTGTGCCATTCTACCTGAATCCCTAGGTGTTCAACCAGGAAACTCTCCAAATCCCATCCTTTTGGGGTTTTGTGGAGGCTTCATACATAGACATGGTTTATTAAATCATTGGCCGTTGATGACTGATCCAACCTTAGCCTCTCTCCCCTCCCCAGGGGTGGAAGGGTGGGACAGGTGGCATTGAAAGTTCCAACTCCAGTCACAGGGTTGTTTCCTCTGGCAACCAGCCTCCATCCTTAGGTGACCTAGGGACATCCCAAAAGTCACCTCATTAACATAACAAAAGACACCTTTATCCCTCTGCCACTTAAGGGATTTAGAAGCTCTGTGCTAGTCTTGTTATAAATCACAATATCACACAACCACGTTGCAAAATTCCTGACAAATTATCAGCTCTTGCAAGCTGATATGAGCCAGCCCCAGCACAAAGTAGATTTAGGGCACAGGGGAGAAAGTTGTTCTCTACTGGGGACAGGCATTGAAAGGGGATCGCTAGTGATACGACAGCCAAAAGTTTTAAATCCATACTGGAGGGAGAAGACCAGTCTGATTTAGCTGAGTCTGAGTTCATGTTCATTGCACTGATATAGTCCTTCTGGCATTCTTTGGATTGGGCATTATGTCCTCCAGTTCTGGGAGCTTTTCTTATGTTATTTCTTCTATTTTCTTACATGTCTTATATTATTCCTTTGGTAATGTCCTCCCTACTACTTTCTCTGATTTATCTTTCTAGAACTCCTATTGGACCTTCTGAAATTACATTCTAATTTGTTATTTTTTATTGATGTATAGTTGATTTACAATGTTGTGTTAGTTTCTGCTGTACAGTAAAGTAATTCAGTTATACATATGTACACACTTTTTTATATTTTTTCCATTATGGTTTATCACAGGATATTGAATATAGTTCCCTGTGCTATACAGCAGGACCTTGTTGTTTATCCATTCTACATATAATAGTTTGCATCTGCTAACCCCAAACTCCCAATCCATCCCTCTCCCACCCCTCCTCCCCCTTGGCAGCCACAAGTCTGTTTGCTATGTCTGTGAGTCTGTTTCTGTTTTGTAAATAAGTTCATTTGTGTCATATTTTAGATTCCACATATAAGTGATATCATACGGTATTTCTTTCTCTGTCTGACTTACTTCATTTAGTATGATAATCTCTAGGTCTATCCATGTTGTTGCAAATGGCGTTATTTCATTCTTTTTTATGGCTGAGTAGTATTCCATTGTATATATGTACCACATCTTTATCCATTCATCTGTTGATTGGACATCCAGGTTGTTTCCATGTCTTGGCTATTGTGAATAGTGCTGCTATGAACATAGGGGTACACATATCTTTTTGAGTTATAGTTTTGTCTGGACATATGCTCAGAAGTAGGACTGCTGGATCATATGACAACTCTATTTTTAGTTTTTTGAGGAACCTCCATATTGCTTTCCATAGTGGCTGCACCAATTTACATTCCCACCAACAGTGTAGGAGGGTTCCCCTTTCTTTGTACTCTCTCCATCATTTGTTATTTGTAAATTTTTAAATGGTGGCCATTCTGACTGGTGTGAGGTGGTACCTCACTGTGGTTTTGATTTGCATTTCTCTAATAGTTAATGATGTTGAGCATCCTTTCATGTGCCCCTTGACCATCTGTATATCCTCCTTGGAGAGATGTCTGTTTAGGACTTCTGCCCATTTTTTGATTCGGTTGTTTTTTTTTTTGATATTGAGCTCCATGAGCTGTTTGTATATTTTGGAGATTAATCCTTTGTTGCTTCATTTGCAAATATTTTCTCCCATTCAGAAGGTTGTCTTTTCATCTTGTTTATATTTTCCTTTACTGTGCAAAAGCTTTTAAGTTTCATTAGGTCCCATTTGTTTATTTTTGTTTTTATTTTCATTACTCTAGGAGGTGGATCAAAAAAGATCTTGCTGTGATTTATGTCAAAGTGTGTTCTTCCTATGTTTTCCTCTAATAGTTTTATAGTGTCCAGTCTTACATTTAGGTCTTTAATCCATATTGAGTTTATTTTTGTGCATGGTGTTAGGGAGTGTTCTAATTTCATTCTTTTACATGTAGCTGTCCAGTTTTCCCAGCACCACTCATTGAAGAGGCTGTCTTTTCTCCATTGTATGTTCTTACCTCCTTTGTCATAAATTAGGTGACCATATGTGTCTGGGTTTATCTCTGGGCTTTCTATCCTGTACCATTGATCTATATTTCTGTTTTGTGCCAGTACCATACTGTCTTGATTATTGTAGACTTGTAGTATAATTTGAAGTCAGGGAGCCTGATTCCTCCAGCTCCAATTTTCTTTCTCAAGATTGCTTTGGCTATTCAGGGTCTTTTGTGTTTCCATACAAATTGTAAAATTTTTTTTTCTAATTCTGTGAAGAATGCCATTGGTAATTTTATAGGGATTGCATTGAATCTGTAGTATAGTACCCAACTGCTTTGGGTAGTATATTCATTTTCACAATATTTATTCTTCCAATCCAAGAATGTGTTATGTCTCTCCATCTGTTTGTCATCTTTGATTTCTTTCATCAATGTCTGATAGTTTTCTGAGTACAGGTCTTTTGCCTCCTTAGGTAGGTTTATTCCTAGGTATTTTATTCTTTTTGTTGTGATGGTAAACAGGATTGTTTCCTTAAGTTCTCTTTCTGATCTTTTGTTGTTAGTGTATAGGAATGCAAGAGATTTCTGTGCATTAGTTTTGTATCCTGAAACTTTACCAAATTCATTGATTAGCTCTAGTAGTTTTCTGGTGGCATCTTTAGGATTTTCTATGTATAGAATCATGTTATCTGCAAACAGTGACAGTTTTACTTCCTCTTTTCCAATTTGTATTTCTTTTATTTCCTTTTCTTCTCTGATTGTTGTGGCTAGGACTTCCATAACTATGTTGAATAAGAGTAGTGATAGTGGACATCCTTCTCTTGTTCCTGATCTTAGTGGAAATGCTTTCAATTTTTCACCATTGAGAATGATGTTTGCTGTGGGTTTGTCATATATGGCCTTTATTATGTTGAGGTAGGTTCCCTCTATGCCCACTTTCTGGAGAGTTTTTATCACAAATGGGTGTTGAATTTTGTAAAAAGCTTTTTCTGCATCTATTGAGATGATCATATGGTTTTTATTCCTTAATTTGTTAATATGGTGTATCACATTGATTGATTTGCATATATTGAAGAATCCTTGCATTCCTGGAACAAATCCCACTTGATCATGGTGTATGATCCTTTTAATGTGTTGTTGGATTCTGTTTGCTAGTATTTTGTTGAGGATCTTTGCGTCTATATTCATCAGTGATATCAGTCTGTAAGTTTATTTTTTCTGTGATATCTTTGTCTGGTTTTGGTATAATGGTGATGGTGGTCTCATAGAACGAATTTGGGAGCGTTCCTCCCTCTGCAATTATTTGGAAGAGTTTGAGAAGGATGGGTGTTAGCTCTTCTCTAAATGTTTGATAGAATTCACCTGTGAAGCCATCTGGTCCTGGACTTTTGTTTGTTGGAAGACTTTTAATTACAGTTTCAATTTCATTACCTGTGATAGGTCTGTTTATATTTTCCAGTTCTTCTTGGTTCAGTTTTGGAAAATTGTACCTTTCCAAGAATTTGTCCATTTCTTAATTTAATTGGCGTATAGTTTCTTGTAGTAGTCTCTTATAATCCTTTGCATTTCTGCAGTGTCAGTTGTAATTTCTCCTTTTTCGTGTCTAATTTTATTGAGTTAAGTCCCCTCCCTTTTTTCTTGATGAGTCTGGCTAAAGGTTTATCAAATTTGTTTATCGTCTCAAAGAACCAGCTTTTAGTTTTATTGATCTTTGCTATCGTCTGCTTCATTTCCGTTTCATTTATTTCTGCTCTGATCTTTATGCTTTCTTTCCTATTACTGACTTTGGGTTTTCTTTGTTCTTCTTTCTCTAGTTGCTTTAGGTGTAAGGTTAGATTGTTTATTTGAGATTTTTCTTGTTTCTTAAGGTGAGATTGAATTGCTATAAATTTCCCTCTTAGGACTGCTTTTGCAGGTTTTGGGTCATTGTGTTTCCATTGTCATTTGTTTCTATGTATTTTTTTAAATTTCCTCTTGGATTTCTCCAGTGATCTCTTGGTTATTTAGTAGCACACTATTTAGCCTCCATGTATTTGTGTTTTTTACTATTTTTTTTCCCTGTAATTGATTTCTAATCTCATAGCATTGTGGTCAGAAAAGGTGCTTGATATGATTTCAGTTTTCTTAAATTTTCTGAGGCTTGATTTGTGACCCAAGATGTGATCTGTCCTGCACAATGTTCTGTGTGCACTTGAGAAGAAAGTGTATTCTGCCGCTTTTGGGTGGAATGTCCTATAAATGTCAATCAAATCTATCTGCTCTATTGTGTCATTTAAAGCTTGTGTTTCCTTATTTATTTTATTTGGATGATCTGTCCATTGGTGTAAGTGGGGTGTTCAAGTACCCCACTATTATTGTGTTACTGTTGGTTTCCCCTTTTATGGTTGTTGGTATTTGCCTTATATATTGAGGTGCTCCTATGTTGGGTGCATAAATATTTATAATTGTTACATCTTCTCAGATTGATCCCTTGATCATTATGTAGTGTCCTTCCTTATCTCTTGCAACAGTCTTTATTTTAAGGTCTATTTTATCTGATATGAGTATTGCTACTCCAGCTTTCTTTTGATTTCCATTTGCATGGAATGTCTTTTTCCATCCTCTCACTTTCAGTCTCTATGTGTCCCTAGGACTGAAGTGGTCTCTTGTAGACAGGATATATATGGGTCTTGTTTTTATATCCGTTCAGCCAGTCTGAGTCTTTTGGTTGGGGCATTTAATCCATTTATATTTAAGGTAATTATCAATATGTATGTTCCTATGACCATTTTCTTAATTATTTTAGGTTTGTTTTTGTGGGTCTTTTTCTTCTCTTGTGTTTCCCACCTAGAGAAGTTCCTTTAGCATTTGTTGTAAAGCTGGTTTGGAGATGCTGAATTCTCTTAGCTTTTGCTTGTCTGTAAAGCATTTGATTTCTCCATCGAATCTGAATGAGAACTTTGTTGGGTAGAGTAATCTTGGTTGCAGGTTCTTCCCTTTCATCACTTTAAATATATCCTGCCACTCCCTTCTGGCCTGCAGAGTTTCTGTTGAAAAATCAGCTGATAACCTTATGGGGATTCCCTTGTATGTTAATTTTTGCTTTTCCCTTGCTGCTTTTAATATATTTTCTTTGAATTTAATGTTTGTTAGTTTGATTAATATGTTTCTTGGTGTGTTTCTCCTAGGGTTTATCCTGTATGGGACTCTCTGTGCTTCCTGGACTTGGGTGGCTGTCTCCTTTCCCATGTTAGGGAAGTTTTCAATGATAATCTCTTCAAATATTTTCTCAGACCCTTTCTTTTTCTCTTCTTTTTCTGGGACCCCTTTGATTTGAATGTTGGTGTGTTTAGTGTTGTCCCAGAGGTCTCTGAGACTGTCTGCAATTCTTTTCATTCTTTTTACTCTATTCTGCTCCTCAGCAGTTATTTCCACCATTCTATCTTCCAGCTCACTTATTTGTTCTTCTGCCTCAGTTATTCTCCTATTGATTCCTTCTAGTGTATTTTTCATTTCAGTTATTGTATTGTTCATCTCTGTTTGTTTGTTCTTTAGTTCTTCTAGGTCTTTGTTAAACATTTCTTGTATTTTCTCAATCCATGCCTCCAGTCTATTTCCAAGATTTTGGATCATCTTTATTATCATTACTCTGAATTCTTTTTCAGGTAGGTTGCCTATTTCCTCTTCATTTATTTGGTCTTATTGGTTCTTACTTTGCTCCTTCATCTGTAACATATTTTTTGCCTTTTTTTTTTTTTTTTTTTTATCAGTGGAACTGTGTTGCTGTCTTACTGGTTGTTTGGCCTGAGGCTTTCGGCACTGGAGTTTGTAGGCTGTTGGGTATAGCTGGGTCTTGGTGCCAAGATGAGGACCTCTGGGAGACCTCACTCTGATTAATATTTCCTGGGGTTTGAGGTTTTCTGTAAGTCCAGTGGTTCAGGCTCGGTGCTCCCACCACAGGAGCTCAGGCCCAACCCCCAGCCCGTGAACCAAGATCCTGCAAGCTGTGCAGGGTGGCAAAAAAAAAAAAAAGGGCAGAACGATAACAAAGAGTAAAAAATAAAATACGATTAGAAGACTAACAGATATGTTAGAAAAAATAAAATATAAATAAACAACAACCAGAAGGTAAAACAGAACCACTTTAGCAAAAAAAAAAAAAAAAAAAAGCCAGAAAAGGGCTTGGCTGTGGGGGGGTGGGGCTTAGGTGGGGGTGGGGCTTAGGCAGGGGCGGGACCTAGGCTTAGGACCCAGGTGCTGGAAAAGGCCTTGGGGTGGGGAGGCTGGGCTTAGGCTCAGCATGGCCAGAGGGCTTCCAGAGTGCCTCTGGCCTTGGAGTGTGAATGATCAGGCCTGGGACCTCAGCAGGCTCCCCGTTCACCTCTATGCTTCTTACCCCCCTGCCACGCCCCTAGGACCCACATGGCAGACGGGGCTGCAGAGGGCAGAGGACCATGTCTGGGACACCAGCAGGCTCCCCGGGGCCCGAGTGGGCAGGGGAAACGCAAGCTGCATTCCCTCCCCAATCCTCCGATCCCCAAGGTTCTCTCCCCATTCATCTCTACTCTTCTTATCCCGTCTCCCTCCCACACCCCTAGGACCCATGTGGCAGGAGGGGGCCCCGGAGGGTGGAGGACCTGGCCCAGGACCCTAGCAGGCTTCCCGGGGCCTCAGTGAGCAGGGGAAAGGCCAGCCGTGTTCCCATCCCCCACCCCTCCCCCATCCTCCAAACCTCCGAGGGTCCCTCCAGGCACGGGAACCCCTCCCCTCCCACAGCCACCCCTCAGGGGCACTGGTCCCATCTGACCTCCACTTCTCCTCCCCCCTTGCTTCCCCCCACATCCTACCTGGTCACTCGGTGGTTCCTCCCATCCCCTTGGGTGTCGAGGTTCCCCACCAGCATCTGGTAGGTGCCCTAGTTGTGGGGAGATGCTAACTCAGCATCAGCATTTCTCTAATAAATAGCAATGTTGAGCATCATTTCCTGTTCCTGTTGGTCATCTGTATGTCTTCTTTGAAGAAATGTCTATTTAGGTCTTCTGCCCATTTTTTAATCCGGTTGTTTTTTTGTTGTTGTTGTTGAGTTGTATGAGCTGTTTTTATATTTTGGAAACTAAGCCCTTGTCGGTCACAACATTTGCAAATATCTTCTCCCAGTCTGTAGGTTGTCTTTTCATTTTATTTATGGTTTCCTTTGCTGTACAGAAGCTTGTAAGTTTGATTAGGTCCCATTTGTTTATTTTTGCTTTTGTTTCTATTGCCTTGGGATACTGACCTAAGAAAACATTGGCACAATTTATGTCAGAGAATGTTTTGCCTGAGTTTTTCTTCTAGGAGTTTCATGGTGTCATGTCTTATATTTAAGTCTTTAAACCATTTTGAGTTTATTTTTGTGTATGATGTGAGGGTGTGTTCTAACTTCATTGATTTACATGCAGCTGTCCAACTATCCCAATACTACTTGTTGAAGAGACTCTTTTTTTCCATTGTATACTGCCTCCTTTGTCGAGGATTAATTGACTGTAGGTGTGTGGGTTTATTTCTGGGCTCTCTGTTCTCTTGCATTGGTCAATATGTCTGTTTTTTGCCAATATCATGTTGTTTTGATAACTGTAGCCTTGTAGTGTTGTTTGAAGTCTGAGAGTCTTATGCCTCTAGTTTTGTTCTTTTTTCTCAGGATTACTTTGGCAATTCTGGGTCTTTTGTGGTTCTATATTAGGATTATTGGTTCTAGTTCTGTTAAAATTGTCATAGGTAATTTGATAGGAATCACATTAAATCTGTAGATTGCTCTGGGTAGCTTGGCCATTTTAACAATATTAATTCTTCCAGTCCAAGAGCATGGGACATCTTTCCATTTCTGTGAATCATCTTCAATTTCAATTTCCTAAATATTTTATAGTTCTCACTGTATAGGTCTTTCACTGCCTTGGTTAAGTTTATTCCTAGGTATTTTATTTTTTGATGCAATTTTAAATGAGATTGTTTTCTTACTTTCTCTTTCTGATATTTCATGGCTAGTGTAAAGAAATGCAACAGTTTTCTGTATATTAATCTTGTATCCTGTTACATTACTGAATTCATTTATTACTTCTAATAGTTTTTGTGTGGAGTCTTTAGGGTTTTCTATATATAGTATCATGTCATCTGCATAGACCTTCTAATTTAAAAAAACTTTACTGCTTTCCACCTTTGTCCTCCCACCCCATTTTCTGGTGATCTTTCCCAAATGTATCATTCAACCCTATTATTAAATTTTTTATATTAGTATCATTTCTAATTTCCGAGAATATGTTATGATCTCTGGCTGTTCCTTTTTTTAATAGCTTCTATTTGTGTCTCATGAACTTAATACCATCTCTTCTTTCTGAGGATATTATTATTTATTTTGACATTTTCTTTATCTCTGGGTATTATCTACTTCTTCTGGGTGCCTTTTTTCAATTGTCTTGATCTGTTTTGTGTTGGAGGTTTTCCTCAAATATTTGATGGAACTTGACTGTGCCTTTGTGTCCAAATGTTATGGGAAACTAAGGCACAGGTGGGATGTAGGAGACTGGCGAGCTGCCTTGTGGGGTGAGCAGGAGGTCCATGGTATTTTCACTTGGGGTCCCCAAAGTCAGTAACTGTGGGTACTGGGCACTTCAGTTTCTCTAGCGAATAGAAAGCTCCTCCTCTTCCTGCCTGCCCAAGGATAGATGCCTAGCTTCTAGGGAAGAGGCTGGGGCAGGCTCATCTGTCAGGTTACAAATTCTTGTTTAGTCTGTTGTACTTAGGGCTTCATCACTGCCCTCCCACTCTCAGGCCTCCCTGGTTCATTATTCAGAAAACAAAGTTCCAGTTTCCTGCCCAGATTAGGGAAAGGGTACTCATTGGTGAGTATCTGGGCAAGGACTACTTTTCCTCACATGGATTTTCAAAATCCTCTCCCTGTTTTCAGCCCCCATTTCCCTGGCGTCACCCCCATCTTTCTTATCTAGTGCTCCCTACTCCTGTTCTTTACAGGGGTTCTGCAAGGTGGACCAGATTCCTTGCTGCTGGTACCCCCTGCCTTCAGGCGCTTAGATTTGGGCTTTCTCCTCTCTGCTAAATCATTTCTCGTCCTTCTGTCTACTTCCTATCTTCATATATTGTGGTTTGAAGTTACAGACTTCTCACTTCATCAGACTTGGAGTTTTACTTTAGGTTTTTGTTTTATTTTGTTTTGGAGGTGATTTTCAAGAGGATAATGAGGTGGGTACAATATGGCCTCACTTAACCATCCTGAAACTACAAATCTGACTCTCAGATGGATAGCCCATAACCAATCTCTCCCCTTAACTCCGACAGTATGTTTGAAACTTCTACTTGGTTGTTTTTTTTAAAAAAATCTCACATTTGTTTTCAACAAGACACGATTTCTTCTCCCCTAAAAAAAAAAAAAAGGGCTGCTTCTCTCTAAGCCTTCTCTATCTTAATAAAGGCATGCATCAAATTGCTTGAGCCGAAAACACAGGAGAAAGCTGTAATCCCCCTCTTTTATTCATACCAGCCTGCCTGCAGCCCTTTTCCTTGGCAAGGCCTGGCTGCTATCCCTTCAAAATATATCCTGTTCTTTCATTTCTTATTCCACCTTAACTGGTCACCAGTTCAAGCCTACATCTTTCTATCACCTTTTGCCTAAACTGTTTTATCACCTCCTAACTAGTCTTCCTCCTGACACACTTGCCCACCTCTACTCTACTTTTTATACAATGACCAGATCATGTCACTTCCCTAATTCAAATTCTCCAGTGTCTTCCCATCACACTTTGGATAAAACCCCATTCCTTCCTGTGGCAGATGAGGCCCTCCTGATGTGACGTCTCATTCTGACGCCACCTCCCTCCCTGGCCCTCCTCTCTGTCCTCAGCTACCCTGGCCCTCTGACAGTCTTTTTCCTTCCTTGGTGCCTTTGCTATTGCTGTTCCCTCTGCCTGGCATCCTCTTCCCCTAGGGTTTCACAGGGCTGTCTCCTCCTTGTTCAGTTCTTGGTTCAAATGTCACCTACTTCCCTGACCATTAGTTCTAAAGCAGCACCTTCCACTCCAGTCACTATGAAATCACCTTTATACCACTCATCACTGTGTAAGATGATCTTGTTTGTTTATTGGTTTATTTCTTTGTTACCTGTCTCTTTCCCTTAGAATATAAGCTCCATGAGGGCAGGGACCATGTCTTTCCTGATCACTGCTATATCTCTAGTGCCTTGAATAGTGTTTGACACACAGCAGGAACCAAATAAAGACTTGTTGAATGATAGAAAAGTTGGAAGCCAGGAGTCCTTTGCTATAGTACCAGTTCTACAACTTTCAGGCTAGGCAAGCTTAAGCAAAGAACTTGACCTCTGTGAGCTTCAGTTTATCTTATATGTACCATGGGGATAATGGTCCTTTCCTTTCCATCTTTGATGGCGGGGGGAGGTGGTTGGTACACTGCTGTAAGGCTAAATGAGGTTGTGAAAGTGAAGACCCTCTGTAAGAGCTTGTTTATGAACTGTGAAGTCCTCTGAACATGTACAGGAAGGCTCCCATTTGCATACTTCCCCTGCCACTCCATTTATCCCAAGAGGAAGTGGAAGTGAAATGAGGGCTGGAAAGGGAAGAGGGTAACTGGGTTTAGTACCCTTATTTCAGAGAGAAAGGCCCCACTGCCATTTGTACAGCAGGAAGCAGCTGGATGGTGTGTCTATAGTTGTTACACACTCCAGACCTGAGGCTAGTGGGGCTCCTGTGCTTCCCTGCAAGCTGAGCCCAGAGAGGGCTTAAGCCAAGCTGGTGTCAATCTGTAACCAAAGACTTCCTGGATTACACTTACTCAGCTGTAGTCCAGAGCATCTATAGTGTTTGTTGATGACATCTTTTTTTTATTTTTTCTTTTTTTTAAGAAAAAGAAATCACAGCAAGCACCGTCTGGCACTGGTAAATGTTATCTTGGTTGGGTCAGGATGGTTCTTTCTCCATTTTGCTAAGATCATTAACCTTATTTTTAATGTTGGCTGTAATTTTTTTAAAGGATTTTTTTGCTTTCTAATGAGGCTTTTATTAATCCCCCTCCCTTCTCAGGGTTTCAGCCCACGTGTGCGGCTTGAACTGGGAGCTGAGCAGCACATGGGCTAGAACCACAAATCAAATCCCTGCAGCAGCATGAGTTTCCATCAAGCCCCTTTTCACCAACTTTCAAGCCAGACCCAGCCTGATTCCCCTTCCCCAAACCATCTCCCTCCCTTCCGGATCTCTGTTTGCCTGTGGGATGCCCAGTGTGACTTTCTATAGTACTTCTTACAAGAAGTTAAGATTACCACGTGGAAAGGGGGGGGAAGGGAGAGTGATGAGAGTATGGAAGGGATTTTCATAGGATCCTGGTCCTGGAGTTTTTAGAGAGGAGTCTCCTTTCTAGAAGTAGGCAGAGCCTCTAGAACTGGAACCTGAAAATGCTCAGGTGTAGAGGGTAAATGTTTCTTAACGAGGTTAATTGTGGAGAAAAGGGCAGGGAATAGGCTTGGAGATCGAGAATCTCAGGGTCATCAGAAACACCAAGTTCAGGCCATTTGAGCTCCCATCTGTTGCTCAACATTCATCTCATGTTCTCTCACGAGAGGCTGTGCAGCCTCTGCTGGCATACCTCCAGTGACGGGGAGCTCACTACCTCTCTAAGCCTCTCTTTCCCACTCTACCTGCACCTCAGGATTATCCTCCTTGGTCCCACTGAGCAGGGCTAAGGGAACATTTGAGGGCATCCTCTAATCAGATACTGGAAATTTTATGGGCAAAACAATTGCCACAGGGACTGTCAAGTCCCAGGAATTAATTTAGCTTGAAGAAAGGACCAATGTGAGCGCAGAATATTCATTAAATGGGGACACAGAGGGAGCTTTCCTGGCATGAGTGTTGACTTCTGGGCCTCCACCCATCTCCCCCAATTTGGCTCTAATGCTACATCCTCCCAGTTGCTCAGTGCTCTTCCACTGCCCCTCCTTTGGCCCTTACTGGGATTCTATGATGTGGGCAGCTCTGGGCCTCTCTCCACTCTTTCCTCTTGCTCCGAAACCCACTGGTGCCATTTCTCTTCTCTACTCAAGGTGTGAGCATGGTTTTCACTTATTCATGCAATCAAATGACAAAGATTGAATGAGTGCCCACCATGTGTCAGGCACTGTGTCAAAGTGCTGGGGGCACAAGGATGCCAGGGTTCCTGCCTTCGAGCGGTGCAGAGATTACTGGCAGAGTTGGAAGATTGGCAAGGCAGCAAGGTTACAGTGGTGTCTGGGCAACAAACCCGTGGGCCCCACGTGACCCAGTCCCAGCCTTTTGTGGCATCCAGCATCATGTAGTCCAGCAGCCAAAGTTAAATGCAACAGCAAGGTCCATCTCTATGTTTTCTGAAGAAGGGGAAAGGTAATCCCATTCATAATGCCCTGCCACCAGTGTCATCATCTCTTATACTTTCTGGAAAACTCCTCATGTCTCCACATGCCCCCCATACTCTGGATCCCTCACTCATGACTCTTTTCTTAAAACAGGCCCTAGCACTTCTCTGTCTTTTCCCCCTGATAGTCCAGGCCTCACAGCCGCCTGTCAAGGGGCCCCTGGATTCCTGCTTCCCTCTGCAGGCCAGGCCGGGGACTATAGGATGCTACGAGTCAGAGGGTCCCGGACCTCCTAAATGCCTGCTGCGCAGGAGATGGAGACCTCTGCTCCGTGTGACTGCTTTCTCTTACAAGAAACCCTTGACACACGAAATTCTCCACACTGTTCCAGAGGGACGCACAAGTGTTGTGGGTGACAGAGGAGGGATATCGAACCTCAGGTTGGGGTTCAGAGAAGGCTTCCTCTGGCCCTGAGCTGAGCAGTCATGGAGGAGCAGGAGGTGGGAAAGAAGAAATAGAGCAAGGAGCAGGAAGGGGGCTCTAGACAGAGCCACACCAGACTTCGGGCTCATTTCGGGAAGCACAGGACCGGGCCATTTGTTCCTTCATCTCCAAAGGCGGCTGACTAGAAAGACTGGATGTGGATCAAAGCGAGCTCTTCCCCTGAAGGCAGATCCACAGACACGAGGCAGCAGGCACGCTCTGCACTTCATACATTTCCCACTTTCTTGCCGTGTGGTACCAAGTGACGGCAAGCACAGGTTTCAGACTCCCCCACTGAGTAGGTAGGTCAAGGGCAGTCACCCAGACCCCACTTGCCTCACCCAGACTATGCCTGGGGGGCTTCCCCCACCCCCTTGGTGACTCCCTAGAATACGAAGATGCCAGGTTGGATTTTATTTTTATTTAGTTATTTATTAAAGTATTGTTGATTTAAAGTATTGTGTTAGTTTCAGGTGTACAGCAAAGTGATTCAGATATATATATTTCAGATTATTTTCTATTATAGGTTATTGCAAGACTGAATATAGTTCCCTGTGCTATACACTAAATCCTTGTTGCATATCTATTTTATGTATAGTATTTTGTATCTGTTAATCCCACACTCCTAATTTATTCCTCCCCCCTCCTTTCCCCTTTGGTAAACATAAGTTTGTTTTCTGTGTCTGTGTGTCTATTTCTGTTTTGTATATAAGTTCATTTCTATCATTGTTTTTTAGATTCCATGTATAAGTGATATCATATATTTGTCTTCTCTGTCTGGCTTACTTCACTTAGTATGATAATCTCTAGGTTCATCCATGTTGCTGCAAATGGCAGTATTTCATTCTTTTTTATGGCTGAGTAATATTCCATTGTATATATATACCACATCTTTATCCATTCATCTGCTGATGGACATCTGAGTTGCTTCCATGTCTTGGCTATTGTAAATAGTGCTGCTATGAACATTGGGGTGTATGTATCTTTTCAAATTAGAGTTTTTGTCTTTGCCAGACATATGCCCAGAAGTGGGATTGCTGGATCATGTGGTAGTTCAATTTTTAGCTTTTTAAGGAACCTCCATACTGTCTTCCATAGTGGCTGCACCAATTTACATTCCCACCAAAAGTGTAGGAGGGTTTCCTTTTCTCCACACCCTCTCCAGCATTTATTATTTGTAGACTTTTTGACAATGGCCATTCTGACTGGTGTGAGATAATGCTTCATTGTGGTTTTTATTTGCATTTCTCTTCTGCCCATTTTTTGCCTGGGTTTTTTTTTTTTTGATACTGAGTTGTATGAGCTGTTTGTGTGTCTGTGTGTGTGTGTGTGTGTGTGTGTGTATGTGCATATATATGTATATACTTTTTTTTTTGGCCATGCCACACAGCGTGTGGGATCTTAGCTCCCCAACTAGGGATAGAACCTGAGCCCCCTGCATTAGAAACGTGGAGTCTTAACCACTGGAACACCAGAAAAGTCCCTGTATATCTTGGATATTAACCCCTTGTTGGTCATATCGTTTACAAATATTTTCTCCCATTCCATAGGTGGTCTTTTCATTTTGTTGATGGTTTCCTTTGCTGTGCAAAATCTTGTAAGTTTAATTAGGTCCCATTTGTTTATTTTTGCTTTTAACTCTTTTTGTCTTGGGACACTGATCTATGAAAATATTGCTACAATTTATGTCTGAGAATATTTTGCCTATGTTCTTTTCTAGGAGTTTTCTGGTGTCATGTCTTATATTTAAGTCTTTAAACCTAAATTTTGAGTTTATTTTTGTATATGGTGTGAGGGAGTGTCCTATTTTCATTGATTTACATGTAGCTGTCCAGGTTTCCCAACACCACTTGCTAAAGAGACTCTTTTCTCCATTGTATATTCTTGCCTATTTGTCAAAGATTAATTGCCCATGGGTGTGTGGGTTTATTTCTGGGCTCTCTATTCCATTGATCTGTATGTCTGTTTTTGTGCCAGTACCATGCTGTTTTGATTACTGTAGCTTTGTAGTATTGTCTGAAGTCTGGGAGGAATATGCCTCCAGCTTTTATCTTTTTCCTCAGGATTGCCTTAGCAATTCGAGGTCTTTTTGTGGTTCCATATAAATTTTAGGATTATTTGTTCTAGTTCTGTGAAAAATGTCATGGGTATTTTGATAGGGATCACATTAAATCTGTAGATTGCTTTGGGTAGTATGGACATTTTAACAATATTAATTCTTCTAATCCAAGACCAAAGGATATCTCTCCATTTCTTTTCATCATCTTCAGTTTCCTTTATCGATGTTTTATAGTTTTCAGCAGATAGGTCTTTCACCTCCTTGGTTAAATTTATTCCTAGGTATTTTATTGTTTTTTTGACATGATTTTGAATGGGATTGTTTTTTTAGTTTCTCTTTCTGATATTTCATTGTTAGCATAAAGAAATGCAACAGATTTCTGTATATTAATCTTGTATCCTGCTACCTTGCTGAATTCATTTATTTCTTCTAATAGTTTTTGTGTAGCGCCTTTAGGGTTTTCTGTGTATAGAGGAGTATCATGTCATCTGCAAATAGTGACTGTTTTACCTCTTCCCTTCCAATTTGAATAATTTTTTATTTCTTTTTATTGTCTGATTGCTGTGGCTAGGACTTCCAGTACTATGTGGGATAGAAGTGGTGAGAGTGGGATCCTTGTGTTGGAATCCTGAATTTAGCAGAAAGGCTTTTAGCTTTTCACCACTGAGTACTATGTTGGCTATGGGTTCATCATAAATGGCCTTTATTATGTTGATATATGTTCCATCTAACTTTGGTGAGAGTTTTTATCATGAATATATTTCATCAAATGCTTTTTCTGCATTGATCATATTGTTTTTGTCTTCTGTTGGTGTGGTGTATCAAATTGATTGATTTGTATATGATGAACAATCCTTGCAACACTGGAATGAATCCAACTTTATCATGGTGTATGATCCTTTTTATATATTGTCAGATTTGGTTTGCTCATATTTTGTTGAGGATTTTTGCATCTATATTCATCAAAGATACTGGCCTGTAATTTTGGTTTTTTGTAGTGTCTCTGGTTTTGTATCAGGGTGATGGTGGCTTCATAGAATGACTTTGGGAGTGTTTCCTCCTCTTAAATCTTTTGGAAGAGTTTGAGAAGGTTCAGTGTAAGTTTTCTGTATGTTTGATAGAATTCCCCAGTGAAGCCATCTGGTCCCGGACTTTTGTTTGCAGGGATTTTTTTTTTTTTTAACAGATTCTATTCACTTCTAGTGATTGGTCTGTTCAAATTACCTGTTTCTTCCTGACTCAGTTTTGGAAGACTGTATATTTCTAGAAACTTTTCCATTTCTTCTAGGTTGTCTGATTTGTTGGCACATAACTGTTTGTAGTATTTTCTTATGATTTTTTGTATTTCTGTGGTATTGATTGTTATTTCTCCTCTTTCATTTCTTATTTTGTTTATTTGTGTTCTCTTTCTTTTCTTCTTGGTGAGCCTAGCTAGAGTTTTATCAATTTTGTTTAAATTTTCAAAAATGACAGCTCTTGGTTTTATTGATCTTTCCTATTTTTTTTTTTGATCTCTCTTTTATGTATTTCCTCTCTGATCTTATTTCTTTCTTTCTGCTGACTTTGAGTTTTATTTGTTGTTCTTTTTATAATTATTTTAGGTTGTTTGAGAACTTTCTTGTGTTTTGAGGAAGGCCTGTATCGCTATGAACTTCCCTCTTAGAACCGCTTTTGCTGCATCCCATAGATGCTGTGAGCTTCATTGTTATTTGTCTCGAGGTATTTTCTGATTTCCCCTTTGATTTTATTGTTGACCCACTTGTTTTTTAGTAGCATGCTGTTTAGTCTCCATGTGATCATTTTATTCCTGTTCTTCTTTCTGTGGTTGATGTCTAGTTTCATACCTTTGTGGTCAGAAAAGATGTTTGAAATGATTTCAGTCCTCTTAAATCTGTTGAGGATTGTTTTGTGTCTGAGTATGTGGTCAGTCCTAGAGAATGTTCCATGTGCACTTGAACAGAATGTGTATTCTGGGTTTTTTTGGAGGTAGTGTCCTGTAGATACAATTAAGTCCAACTGTTCTATTATGTCATTTATGATCTCTGTTGTCTTATTGATTTTTCTGTCTGGAAGATATGTCCATTGATGTCAAAGGGATATTAAAATCTCCTGTTATAATTGTATTCCTGTTAATTTCTCCCTTTATATCTGCTTGTATTTGTTCTATGTATTTAAGTGTTCCTATATTGGGTGCATATATGTTAACCAGTGTAATATCCTCTTGTACTGATCCCTGTATCATTATATAGTGTCCTTCTTTGTCTTTCTTTATGGACTTTGTTTTAAAGTCTATTGTGTCTGATATGAGTATTGCCTCCCCTCGCTTTCTTTTCATTTCCATTTGCATGAAATACCCTTTTCCATCCCCTCACTTTCAATCTATGTGTGTCTTTCACCATAAAGTGGGTCACTTATAGGCTGCATATTGAAGGTCCATTTTGTCTTTTTATCCAATCTGCCACTCAGTGTCTTTTGATTGGGGCATGTAGGCCATTGACATTTAAAGTAATTACTGATAAGTATGTATTTATTGTCATTTTAAACCTTTTATTTTCCAGTGGACTTTGTAGTTCTTCTTTGTTCCTTTCTCCTTCTTTTTTTCCTTCTATGGTTTGATGGGGTTTTTTTTTGTATTATGCTTGAGTCCCTTTTTTTTCCCAGTTTCTGTGAATCTATTGTAAGTTTTTGATTTGTGGTTACCCTGGTTTTCAAGTATGTTAACCAATAACTGTATCTACTTGCTTTAGACTGGTAGTCATATAGTTTCAAACACATTCTAAGAGATCTACATTATTTTACTCTCCTCCCCCACATTCTGTGATTTTGATGTCCTATTTTACATCTTTTTTCCCATTTTTTAAAAAAATTATAGTTGATTTACAATGTTGTGTTAGTTTCAGTTGTGTTAGTTTCAGGTGTATAGCAAAGTGATTCCATTATACACACACATATATATCTATTTTTTTCAGATTCTTTTCCCTTCTAGGTTATTACAAAATATTGAGTATAGTTCCCTGTGCTATACAGGAGGTCCTTGTTGGTGATCTACTTTATATATAATAGTGTATATGTTAATCCCAAACTCCTAATTTATTCCTCCCCTCTCCTTTCCCCTTTGGTAACCATAAGTTTGTTTTCTGTGTCTGTGTGTCTATTTCTGTTTTGTATATAAGTTCATTTCTGTCATTGTTTTTTAGATTCCATGTATAAGTGATATCATATATTTGTCTTTCTCTGTCTGGCTTACTTCACTTAGTATGATAATCTCTAGGTTCATCCATGTTGCTGCAAATGGCAGTATTTCATTCTTTTTTATGGCTGAGTAATATTCCATTGTATATATATACCACATCTTTATCCATTCATCTGCTGATGGACATCTGAGTTGCTTCCATGTCTTGGCTATTGTAAATAGTGTTGCTATGACCATTAGGGTACACGTATCTTTTCGAATTACGGTGTTCTCCAGATATATGCCCAGGAGTAGGATTGCTGGATCATATGTTAGTTCTTTTTTTTTAGTCAACAATTTTATACACATCACTGTATACATGTCAATCCCAGTTGCCCAATTCAGCACACCACCATCCCCACCCCACCGCAGTTTTCCCCCCTTGGTGTCCATACGTTTGTTCTCTACATCTGTGTCTCAACTTCTGCCCCACAAACCGGTTCATCTGTACCATTTTTCTAGGTTCCACATACATGCGTTAATATATGATATTTGTTTTTCTCTTTCTGACTTACTTCACTCTGTATGACAGTCTCTAGATCCATCCACGTCTCAACAAATGACTCAATTTCATTCCTTTTTATGGCTGAGTAATATTCCATTGTATATATGTACCACAACTGCTTTATCCATTCGTCTGTCGATGGGCATTTAGGTTGCTTCCATGACCTGGCTATTGTAAATAGTGCTGCAATGAACATTGGGGTGCATGTGTCTTTTTGAATGATGGTTTTCTCTGGGTATATGCCCAGTAGTGGGATTGCTGGGTCATATGGTAATTCTATTTTTAGTTTTTTTAAGGAACCTCCATATTGTTCTCCATAGTGGCTGTATCAATTTACATTCCCACCAACAGTGCAAGAGGGTTCCCTTTTCTCCACACCCTCTCCAGCATTTGTTGTTTGTAGATTTTCTGATGATGCCCATTATAACTGGTGTGAGGTGATACCTCATTGTAGTTTTGATTTGCATTTCTCTAATTGTTAGTGATATTGAGCATCTTTTCATGTGCTTCTTGGCCATCTGTATGTCCTCTTTGGAGAAATGTCTATTTAGGTCTTCTGCCCATTTTTGGATTGGGTTGTTTGTTTCTTTAATATTGAGCTGAATGAGCCATTTATATATTTTGGAGATTAATCCTTTGTCCGTTGATTCGTTTGCAAATATTTTCTCCCATTCTGAGGGTTGTCTTTTCGTCTTGTTTATGGTGTCCTTTACTGTGCAAAAGCTTTGAAGTTTCATTAGGTCCCATTTGTTTATTTTTGTTTTTATTTCCATTACTCTAGGAGGTGGATCAAAAAAGATCTTGCTGTGATTTATGTCAAAGAGTGTTCTTCCTATGTTTTCCTCTAAGAGTTTTATAGTGTCCAGTGTTACATTTAGGTCTTGAATCCATTTTGAGTTTATTTTTGTGTGTGGTGTTAGGGAGTATTCTAATTTCATTCTTTTACATGTAGCTGTCCAGTTTTCCCAGCACCACTTATTGAAGAGACTGTCTTTTCTCCATTGTATATCTTTGCCTCCTTTGTCATAGATTAGTTGACCATATGTGCGTGGGTTTATCTCTGGGCTTTCTATCTTGTTCCATTGATCTATATTTCTGTTTTTGTGCCAGTACCATATTGTCTTGATTACTGTAGCTTTGTAGTATAGTCTGAAGTCAGGGAGTCTGATTCCTCCAGCTCCGTTTTTGTCCCTCAAGACTGCTTTGGCTATTCGGGGTCTTTTGTGTCTCCATACAAATTTTAAGATGATTTGTTCTAGTTCCGTAAAATATGCCATTGGTAATTTGATAGGGATTGCATTGAATCTGTAGATTGCTTTGGGTAGTATAGTCATTTTCACAATATTGATTCTTCCAATCCAAGAACATGGTATATCTCTCCATCTGTTGGTATCATCTTTAATTTCTTTCATCAGTGTCTTATAGTTTTCTGCATACAGGTCTTTTGTCTCCCTAGGTAGGTTTATTCCTAGGTATTTTATTCTTTTTGTTGCAATGGTAAATGGGAGATTTTTCATCATTAGTGTATAGGAATGCAAGACATTTCTGTGCATTAATTTTGTATCCTGCAACTTTACCAAATTCATTGATTAGCTCTAGTAGTTTTCTGGTGGCATCTTTAGGATTCTCTATGTATAGTATCATGTCATCTGCTAACAGTGATGATTTTACTTCTTCTTTTCCAATTTGTATTCTTTTTATTTCTTTTTCTTCTCTGATTGCTGTGGCTAGGACTTCCAAAACTATGTTGAATAATAGTGGTGAGAGTGGACATCCTTGTCTTCTTCCTGATCTTAGAGGAAATGCTTTCAGTTTTTCACCATTGAGAATGATGTTTGCTGTGGGTTTGTCGTATATGGCCTTTATTATGTTGAGGTAGGTTCCCTCTATGCCCACTTACTGGAGAGTTTTTATCATAAATGGGTGTTGAATTTTGTTGAAAGCTTTTTCTTCATCTATTGAGATGATCATATGGTTTTTCTTCTTCAGTTTGTTAATATGGTGTATCACACTGATTGATTTGGGTATATTGAAGAATCCTTGCATCCCTGGGATAAATCCCACTTGATCATGGTGTATGATCCTTTTAATGTGTTGTTGGATTCTGTTTGCTAGTATTTTGTTGGGGATTTTTGCATCTATATTCATCAGTGATATTGGTCTGTAATTTTCTTTTTTTGTAGTATCTTTGTCTGGTTTTGGTATCAGGGTGATGGTGGCCTCATAGAATGAGTTTGGGAGTGTTCCTTCCTCTGCAATTTTTTGGAAGAGTTTGAGAAGGATGGGTGTTAGCACTTCTCTAAATGTTTGATAGAATTCACCTGTGAAGCCATCTGGTCCTGGACTTTTGTTTGTTGGAAGATTTTTAATCACAGTTTCAATTTCATTACTTGTGATTGGTCTGTTCATATTTTCTGTTTCTTCCTGGTTCAGTCTTGGAAAGTTATACCTTTCTAAGAATTTGTCCATTTCTTCCAGGTTGTCCATTTTATTGGCATAGAGTTGCTTGTAGTAGTCTCTTAGGATGCTTTGTATTTCTGCAGTGTCTGTTGTAACTTCTCCTTTTTCATTTCTAATTTTATTGATTTGAGTCCTCTCCCTCTTTTTCTTGATGAGCCTGGATAATGGCTTATCAATTTTGTTTATCTTCGCAAAGAACCAGCTTTTAGTTTTATTGATCTTTGCTATTGTTCTCTTTGTTTCTATTTCATTTATTTCTGCTCTGATCTTTATGATTTCTTTCCTTCTGCTAACTTTGGGTTTTGTTTGTTCTTCTTTCTCTAGTTCCTTTAGGTGTAAGGTTAGATTTTTTATTTGAGATTTTTCTTGTTTCTTGAGGTAGGCTTCTATAGCTATAAACTTCCCTCTTAGAACTGCTTTTGCTGCATCCCATAGGTTTTGGATCGTTGTCTTTTCATTGTCATTTGTCTCTAGGTATTTTTTGATTTCCTCTTTGATTTCTTCAGTGATCTCTTGGTTATTTAGTAACGTATTGTTTAGCCTCTGTGTGTTTGTGTATTTTACATTTTTCCCCTGTAATTCATTTCTAACCTCATAGCGTTGTGGTCCGAAAAGATGCTTGATATTATTTCAATTTTCTTAAATTTACTGAGGCTTG
This sequence comes from Balaenoptera musculus, assembly GCF_009873245.2. Lineage (NCBI taxonomy): Eukaryota > Metazoa > Chordata > Mammalia > Artiodactyla > Balaenopteridae > Balaenoptera > Balaenoptera musculus. The sequence goes on from NC_045788.1 coordinate 71,337,121, forward strand.
ATTTGTGACCCATGATGTGATCTATGTTGGAGAATGTTCCATGTGCACTTGAGAAGAAAGTGTAATCTGCTGTTTTTGGATGGAATGTCCTATAAATATCAATTAAATCTATCTGGTCTATTGTGTCATTTAAAGCTTCTGTTTCCTTATTTATTTTCATTTTGGATGATCTGTCCATTGGTGTAAGTGAGGTGTTAAAGTCCCCCACTATTATGTGTTACTGTCGATTTCCTCTTTTATAGCTGTTAGCAGTTGCCTTATGTATTGAGGTGCTCCTATGTTGGGTGCATATATATTTATAATTGTTATATCTTCTTCTTGGATTGATCCCTTGATCATTATGTAGTGTCCTTCCTTGTCTCTTGTAACATTCTTTATTTTAAAGTCTATTTTATCTGATATGAGTATAGCTACTCCAGCTTTCTTTTGATTTCCATTTGCATGGAATATCTTTTTCCATCCCCTCACTTTCAGTCTGTATGTGTCCCTAGGTCTGAAATGGGTCTCTTATAGACAGCATATATATGGGTCTTGTTTTTGTATCCATTCAGAGAGCCTGTGTCTTTTGTTTGGAGCATTTAATCCATTCACGTTTAAGGTAATTATCGATATGTATGTTCCTATGACCATTTTCTTAATTGTTTTGGGTTTGTTTTTGTAGGTCCTTTTCTTCTCTTGTGTTTCCCACTTAGAGAAGTTCCTTTAGTATTTGTTGTAGAGCTGGTTTGGTGGTGCTGAATTCTCTTAGCTTTTGCTTGTCTGTAAAGCTTTTGATTTCTCCATCAAATCTAAATGAGATCCTTGCCGGGTAGCGTAATCTTGGTTGTAGGTTCTTCCCTTTCATCACTTTAAGTATATCATGCCACTCCCTTCTGGCTTGTAGAGTTTCTGTTGAGAAAACTGCTGTTAACCTTATGGGAGTTCCCTTGTATGTTATTTGTTGTTTTTCCCTTGCTGCTTTCAATAAGTTTTCTTTGTCTTTAATTTTTGCCAATTTGATTAATATGTGTCTCAGCGTGTTTCTCCTTGGGTTTATCCTGTATGGGACTCGCTGCACTTCCTGGACTTGGGTGGCTATTTCCTTTCCCATGTTAGGGAAGTTTTCAACTATAATCTCTTCAAATATTTTCTCTGGTCCTTTCTCTCTCTCTTCTCCTTCTGCCCTATAATGTGAATGTTGTTGTGTTTAATGTTGTCCCAGAGGTCTCTTAGGCTGTCTTCATTTCTTTTCATTCTTTTTTCTTTAGTCTGTTCCACAGCAGTGAATTCCACCATTCTGTCTTCCAGGTTACTTATCCATTCTTCTGCCTCAGTTATTCTGCTATTGATTCCTTCTAGTGTAGTTTTCATTTCAGTTATTGTATTGTTCATCTCTGTTTGTTTGTTCTTTAATTCTTCTAGGTCTTTGTTAAACATTTCTTGCATCTTCTTGATCTTTGCCTCCATTCTTATTCCGAGGTCCTGGATCATCTTCACTATCATTATTCTGAATTCTTTTTCTGGAAGGTTGCCTATCTCCACTTCATTTAGTTGTTTTTCTGGGGTTTTATCTTGTTCCTTCATCTGGTATATAGCCCTCTGCCTTTTCATCTTGTCTATCTTTCTGTGAATGTGGTTTTTGTTCCACAGGCTGCAGGACTGTAGTTTTTCTTGCTTCTGCTGTCTGCTCTCTCCATATGGTAGTTCTATTTTTAGTTTTCTAAGGGACCTCCATACTGTTCTCCATAGTGACTGTATCAATTTACATTCCCACCAACAGTGTAGGAGGGTTCCTTTTTCTCTACACCCTCTCCAGTATTTATTATTTGTAGACTTTTTGATGATGGCCATTCTGACTGGTGTGAGGTGATACCTCATTGTAGTTTTGATTTGCATTTCTCTAATAATTAGTGATATTGAGCATTTTTTTCAAGTGCCTTTTGGCCATCTGTTTGTCTTCTTCAGAGAAATGTCTGTCTAGATCTTCTGCCCATTTTTTGAGTGGGTTGTTTGTCTTTTTGATATTGAGCTGCATGAGCTATTTGTATATTTTGGAGATTAATCACTGTTGGCTGCATCATTTGCAAATATTTTCTCCCATAGGTGGTCTTTTTGTTGTGTTTATGGTTTCCTTTGCTGTGCAAAAACTTTTAAGTTTAATTAGGTCCCGATAATTAGGTTTTCAAGTATGTTAACCCATAACTAAATCTACCTGCTTTAGACTGGTAGTCATATAGGCTCAAACACATTCTAAGAGGTCTACATTTTTTTACTCCCCCGCCCCACCCACATTCTGTGCTTTTGATGTCCTATTTTACATCTTCACGTTTATCCTTTTGCTACTATTGTAGTAGTTATTATAGCTTTTACAGTTTTTTTGATTTTTTTTTAACATATGTACTGGCTTATTTAAGTGATCTTCAATTCTTTTATTTATTTTCCTTTCCTATTGATTGTTTCTTTTCTATTTAGAAAAGACCTTTCAATATTTCTTCTAGGGTAGATTTAGTATTGCTGTATGCTTTTAGTTTTTGCTTGTCTGAGAAATTCTTTATCTCTCTGACTATTCTAAATGATAATCTTGCTGGGTAGAGTATCCCAGGTTGCATTTTTCCCTTTCAAGATTTTGGATAGGGCTTCCCTGGTGGTGCAGTGGTTGAGAATCTGCCTGCCAATGCAGGGGACACGGGTTCGAACCCTGGTCTGGGAAGATCCCACATGCCACGGAGCAACTAGGCCCGTGAGCCACAATTACTGAGCCTGCGCGTCTGGAGCCTGTGCCCCGCAACGGGAGGGGCCGCGATGGTGAGAGGCCCGCGCACCGTGATGAAGAGTGGCCCCTGCTTGCCAGAACTAGAGAAAGCCCTCACAGAGAAACGAAGACCCAACACAGCCAAAAATAAATAAATAAACAAAGTAAACAATGCCTTAAAAAAAAATTCTTTATAAAAAAAAAAAAAAAGATTTTGGATATATGGTGCCACTCCCTTCTGGCCTGCAAAGTTTCTGTAGAGAAGGCAGCTGATAGTTTTTTGGAGGTTCCCTTGTAAATGACTATGGTTTTCTCTTGCTGCCTTTAGAATCCCCTCTTTAATTTTTGCCATGTTAAGTGTCCTGGTGTGGGTCTGTTTGGTTTCATTTTGTTTGGGACCCTCTGTGCTTCCTTGATATCTGTTTCCTTCTTTAGCTTTGGGAAAATTTCAGCCATAATTTCTTCAAATACATTTTTGATCCCCCTTTCTCTTTTTTCCCCTTCTGGAACCCCTATTATATGTAGGTTGGCACTGTTTATATTATCCCATAGATCTCGTATGTTGCTTTCATTTTTTTTTTTTTTTCCATTTGTCTTTCTGTCTGCTCTTCTGATTGGGTGATTTCCAGTATTCTATCTTCCAGATCACTTATTTGTTCTTCTGCATTATTTAGTCTGTTATTCATTGCTTCTAGATTGGTTTTTATCTAGGCAATTGAGTTAACTAATTTTGATTGGTTCTTCTTTATAGTTTCTAGTTCCTTGTTATAGTGATCTGCATTTGTATCAGTAATCTTTCTTAATTCCGTTGGATTTTTACTGCCTCCTTTGTGAACTTGGGGTCTAGTAGACTGGTGAGGTCTGTTTCATTGTTCTTTCAAAGGATTTCTCTTGCTTTTTTTAAAAAATTTTACTTACTTATTTATTTTTGGCTGTGTTGGGTCTTCATTTCTGTGCGAGGGCTTTCTCTAGTTGCGGCAAGCGGGGGCCACTCTTCATCGCAGTGCGCGGGCCTCTCACTATCGTGGCCTCTCTTGTTGGGAGCACAGGCTCCAGACGCGCAGGCTCAGTAGTTGTGGCTCATGGGCCCAGTTGCTCCACAGCATGTGGGATCTTCCCAGACCAGGGCTCGAACCCATGTCCCCTGCATTGGCAGGCAGATTCTCAACCACTACGCCACCAGGGAAGCCCTCTCTTGCTCTTTTAATTGGGAGTAGTTCCTGTACTTTTTCATTTTACTTAGCTTTCTCTATCTCTATGAATTTAGGAGAAACTGTTATCTACTGTGGTCTTGAAGGGCTCTTTTTATGTGGGAGCATCCCTATGTAGATGGTGTGAGTCCAGTATTTTTGGTGCAAGGGCTGTTTTCGGTATGGATGCCAGCTAGATCTTTCCTCAGAGTGTGTTGGCCATTATCCCCTTAATAGGGGGTGTGATTAGTGTTGTGGTGACCAGAGCCTGTACTGGATGTTGGGCAGGGCCTCCTCTGTGCTTTGTGGCTGTCATAGCGCTGTCAGGAGTGGGGTCTGCTCCCCAGTTGTTGGAGTAGAAGCCTTGAGGGTCAGGTTTCATAAGGCTCCATTGCCCTTGAGTGCATGCTCTGTCCCAAAGGAGGTGATCACTGAAGCACGTGAGGCTTGTGTGGTCACAGAGAACCTAGACGCTTGCACAGGTGGCACATGTGGTTCTGCCCAGAAGCAGCCCAAGGTCATGTCGGTTTCTCTGTTGTGTTTGTCCCAAACCTAGTGTTAGGCTGTGGTGTGTGTGGGTCAGTGCTGGGTGCCAGGGCACTGTGGCTACAGGAATTGAAGTGGTTGTGCTACTGCCTGGGACCGGGGTTGCCTCTTTGGCAGGCTTCTCCCAGGACTTGTGAGCCCCAGATCTGGCTCCAAGCTGAGGTGTGGGGTGGGCAGAGCTGGAGTGCTCTGAACCACTGTGTACTCCTCCCCAAGGTGGCACCACCTGGTGTTTGCTCTGACAAAGTCAGATGTGGCCTGACCCGCCTCCACTGTGTGCACGCCAGCAAAGTCTGCCCAGAGGACCTGCCCTGCCGTGCATGTGCTGACAGTGGGCTCTGAGGTTCAGACTGGACCACACTACTCGAGGGCAGAGTCCAGGACCCTCCAGCCCCTCTATCTGTCCCAGTGGACCTCCCAGCAGATGAAGGGGCTCCCCAGGGCAAGGGCCTGCCCCTGTGGACCTTCTCTCTTTTATAGATCCCTCCCAGGGGCACTCACTCCACCCTGTTTTTTTGTTTTTGTTTTTGTTTTTTTGGTCCTACCTGGTTATGTAGACATCTTTCTTGCAGCTTTGTTTGTATAAGAGTTCTTCTGCCAGTTTCCAGTTTGTTTTCTCTGAGAATTGTTCCACAGGTACATTTTTTTGGATGTGTTTGTGGGGGGAAATGAGCTCCACTTCATCCTACTCTACCATCTTGATCCCTCCTCCCAACGTGGATTTTAAATGTTTATTTCCAGCTAGGCCTTGAAGTACAGACTCTGGTCCAACTCCTTTGTTACAAAGGATGCAGGTAAGGTTAGAGATGGGATGTAAGGTGCTCAGGGTCACCGGCAAGTCGGTGGCTGTAGCAGGGCAAGACTGAGAACCCTAGCAGCCCAAAGCCCACCCAGACCCTGGATAGAAAAAAGTCCTTAGCTCACACTTATCCACAGAGCTCAGGGAATTACCTCATTCCCAGAAAATGGTAGCTCCCTGTATCTATCATAGTAATAGCCACCATGTGTTGGAACTCTGGTCCATGAGTTGGGACCAGAGACTATGATACTTATGTTATTTCACTTAGTCCTCACAATGGCCAGCAGGTGGGTATAACTGGGAGACTCAGAGAGGTCAAGTATGTTCCTCAAGGCCACACAGCCATGCTGTCTCTCACCAGGGGTTGGGGTTCTTGTCGCATACTCCAGGACGCATCCCTCACCCCTAGTCCAGGTCCTAGGGTACCCCTCTATATGCACCCATAGCCCCCTCTCAGAGCACCCATGGTAGTGAGTTCTCACTCTGTGAGAACTTCTGCTGGAGTAGGGATTGGCTCACACTCTTCACCACTGTGACCCCAGAATCTAACCCACAGCGGGGGCTTGGTAAATATCTATGACACACACAGATGAACAGTGTCACAGCTGGTTTATCAGCTTGGGTCCCCCTCCTCCAAAGCCCGTGCTCTCTGCACAGAATTATTCCTCTGTCCTTTTCCCTACAGTACGCAGGAGGTAACCCCAGTAGAGGCTCACAACTTTAACATCAGCCCTGGCAACAGCAGATGCTCCCTTGTGTTTGGTGGGGTTCCTGACCTTTGGAGAGCACCCCACCTGTCAAGTTGGCCAAGGTCTTGCTCTTCCTGCCAAGTGGAATCCCTACAGCCTGTCTGTGTGCCCTGGGCCACACACAGATCTTGGAAAGTGCAGAGGCAGGTAGGATCCAAGTCTGGAGGGAAGGGACAGCAGATAAGGCCTTGCTCCCTACAAACATCAAATGACCTTCCCTTGTATTGCCAATTGGACTGGCCTGGCACCTTGGAGTATGCTGGCTGTAAGAGCAGGACAGTGTCACCAGGGAGCCTGGGCCTGAACTCCTGCTCAAAGAAGGGGGCCAGGAAACCCGGAAGAGGGTACAGCTGAAGCAGGAAATGCCCACAGCTGAAGGACTTTGAGAGAAAGAGCAAAGAGTAGTTCAGAGGAAAGCCGAGGAGGAAGATGCAGGAGGAGGGCTGTGGGCAGCTGGGCTGCAGGGCCAGGGCTCCCAGAGCGGACACTGGTGTGCTACCCAGACTCCCCCTGGAGCAGCCTGTGTCATGACTGGACAGGAGAGGGTTGAAGGCCCTGCTGCCAGGCTCCATCCAGGGCTCCTCTGCAAGGCTGCCCCAGCTCCGGAGTTCTGTATGAGACTGGTTGAGGCCTTCGTCATGACTGCCTCACGGCTCAGCCTCTCCCTGCCCAGTCCTGCTCCCCTCCCCTCCCACAGAACCCTCCCCAGGAAGCCTCCTGCACATAAGTCACCTCAGAGCCTGCTTCCTGGGGTGGGGGGGAGCATAAGCCCTGTAAGGAGAGGTGGGGAGTGGTGTGAGATCATAGCACACAGTGGTTTGGACACAGGGTGAGATGGTGGGAGCCCCAGCTGGGAAGTTTCAAAGCATGTGGGGTGGTGGTGGTAGGGGATCCTGGGGACCCCTGGGGAAGGAGGCTGGGCCAGGGAAGGCAGGCGGGAGAGGAGAGGCCACAGGGCTCCCAGGGAGATGCTGCAGGGGAGGAGGGTTGTCACGGCTTCCTGGATTAGAGATAAGGTTAGTTTCCCTGAAAGGTGGGACAGGATGAGATGGACCCAAGTTTACACTGAAGCTGCCTGTGACTGCGAACAAGGACTTACATTTTTCAAAGCATGTGTTCACTTAGCCTTGCAAGATTATCGACATCCCTGCCACTTTATGGCTCAGATTGTTGCTAACAAAAGAGAATTACTTACATCTCTGACAGCGCACCTTCAAGCACAGAAACTCTACACATATCTAGCAGTAGCTCTTAGCCCAGCTTCGTGCTTCGGGTAAAAGCATTCTGTGCTTTGGGAAGTGCCAGGCCCAGGTTGGATGAGGGTTAGAGCGTTACAGCTTCCTGGCTGCCTGGGATGTGACAGAGGAGGCCTTCCTGAGAGAGGGCAGGATGACATAATGGGGAAACACTGGGTTCTACCTGGGGCAGCTTGGATGTGGTTCTTTCCTTTTGTTGATGTGGTCTATCATATTGATTGCTTTGAACATATTGAACCATCCTTGCAACCCTGGAATGAATCCAACTAGATCATGGTGTATGATCCTTTCTGTGTATTGTTGGCTTCAGTTTGCTCATATTTTGTTGGCTTCAGTTTGCTCATATTTTGTTGAGGGTTTGTGCATCTATATTCATCAAAGATATTGGCCTATAATTTTGGTTTTTTTGTAGTGTCTTGGTCTGGTTTTGTATCAGGGTGATAGTATCTTCATAGAATAACTTTGGGAATGTTCCCTCTTCCTCAGTCTTTTGGAAGAGTTTGAGAAGGATCAGTATAAGTTCTTTGTATGTTTGGTAGAATTCCCCAGTGAAGCCATCTGGTCCTGGACTTCTGTTTGCAGGGAGCTCGGTTTTTGTTTTTGTTTTTTGTTTTTTGAATTACAGATTCGATTTCACTTCTAGTGATCAGTCTGTTCACGTTATCTTTCTTCTTGACTCAGTTTTGGCACCCAGAGGGACTACACACCAGGGCCAGAAACACCCCAGGCTCTGCCCATGTTGCATGGTCCTGCTCAGGCCTCTGTACAGGGAGCGGGGCTCAGAGGATTTGCCCCAGTCCTCCCATCAGGGAAAGGGGGCTGGAGATAGCAGCTGGCCTCTAAGGCTGTGAGAATGTGGAGTGCTCGCGAGGCTGCAGGGTCTGCATGGAGCAGACAGGTCTCCCTCAGAATGCAGGTACACCTGGAGACACCCTGGGAGCTGAGCCAGCCCCAGTTAAAGAAGCCTTCACTCCGGAAGCGTTTTTGATCTTTACAAGCACCTTAGGGAGTGACTGGCCAGTCCGCTCATTGTGTCCTGCAGGGCATCTCTACTGGCTGGGGGGACTCAAGGCTCCCCAGGGTGAGACCCATGGTGGTGTGGGTCCATCTATCGAGCAGCTGTGCCTGGGAGGCACTTGGGCTGGTCACATAAGCTGAAAGCTCAGACAAGATTTTTGGTTCTCTCTCGATTTTAAATACCGCTCCCAGCCCCGCAGTTTGTCTGTGTTCCTCACTTTGCCTATCCTGTTTGAGGGGAAGGGAGTGTGCTAACAGTACATTTTGAGTGAGTTTCCATTTGAATGGGCATAAATTCCAAGTTGGTGACTGGTGAGTGAAGGTCTGAAGGTTCTGCATTTGATTTCAGCTCCCTGCCATGTGCACCCCAATGGATGCAGAAAATCATGTTACTTCCAACAGAGCCAGGGCGTGGGGCTGCTTGGAGATCTAGGCCAGTCCACTTATCCCCTGGTTTTCACAGATGAAGAAACTGATCCCAGAGAAGGGAGAGGGTTTACCCAAGGACCCCCAACCTCCTGGGCACACCCAGGCCTCTGCAGAGTGGCGTGGCTAACAAAAAATCAGACGGCCTACAGGCGAGTGTCTGGTCATCCAGTGAGTTTAGGGATGACATTTAATGTGCCCCGAATGGCTCATTTATTATTTTATTTTTTATTTTTAATTTTTTTAAAATTTATTTATTTATTTATTTTTGGCTGTGTTGGGTCTTCGTTTCTGTGCGAGGGCTTTCTCTAGTTGTGGCAAGTGGGGGCCACTCTTCATCACGGTGCACAGGCCTCTCACTATCGCAGCCTCTCTTGTTGCGGAGCACAAGCTCCAGACGCGCAGGCTCAGTTATTGTGGCTCACGGGCCTAGTTGCTCCGCGGCATGTGGGATCTTCCCAGACCAGGGCTCGAACCCGTGTCCCCTGCATTGGCAGGCAGACTCTCAACCACTGCGCCACCAGGGAAGCCCCTCATTTATTATTTTAAAACAGTGTTTTCAGTAGTAACTCTTAAGAATTCCCTTGCATCTGTGTATTATTTCTCAGCCTACCAAGCCCTTACGCAACTCTTTGCTTCCAACAACGCTGCTTTGAAGGAGTTCTCATTACTTGTGTCTAGAAATGAGGAAAGAAGTGATCTTGCTTGTCCAAGATTGCCCAGGTAGTGAGGGCAGAAGGTGGACTCAAAGCCAGGCCTGTCTCAGGTGAGAGTTTCTCTCTATGGTACCACCTTGCTTGCTCAGAAATCTCTGCTCGCCCTGCCAAACTCCATGTTCAGCCCAACCTCGGGGCTCCACGCTGAGATCAGGTCTTAGGATAGGTAGAGGTTTGGCCTTTAGTTAAAACATGTGCCAAGTCACAGCTGCACTTGCCCCCTTAGCCCATGAGCCCCTGGGGTATCCTAAGTTGGGCCCACTGAACCAGCACGTCACTCCTTAGCTTGATGAGATGTTGTGGAAAGGGGGATGCTGTAGTTTGGTTTTGACACATATACAAGAATAAATCTCTTCAACGAGGCCGCAAGCCTTCCAAAGGCCATTGTCATTTGTGTACACACAAAAGATGACGGTATCAGATATGAAAGCAGTCTAGAGATGCTATTATTAGGTCCTTTTTATTTGGAGAACAAGGGCATCCATAGGGAAAGTTGAAAACCCAGAGCCTATTTAACCAAGATTGTTTTCTTATGGATGATGGTAACCATGGCCAACTGTGAGCTGTAAAGTGGCTAGGATGATGCTTACCTGTAATCGGAGGGAAAGCGGGTGGCTAGAATTTTATAGCCTTTATTGTTTATCTTTTTTTTTAATATAAATTTATTTATTTATTTTTGGCTGCGTTGGGTCTTCGTTGCTGTGTGCGGGCTTTCTCTAGTTGTGAGTGGGGGCTACTCTTCGTTGCGGTGCGCGGGCTTCTCATTGCGGCGGCTTCTCTTGTTGCGGAGCACGGGCTCTAGGCGCGCGGGCTTCAGTAGTTGTGGCACGTGGGCTCAGTAGTTGTGGCTCGCGGGCTCTAGAGCGCAGGCTCAGTAGTTGTGGTGCATGGGCTTAGTTGCTCCGCGGCATGTGGGATCTTCCCGGACCAGGGCTCGAACCTGTGTCCCCTGCATTGGCAAGCAGATTCTCAACCAATGAGCCACCAGGGAAGTCCCTATTGTTTATCTTTAAAAGTAGTTTTCACTATGGAAAATATAGAAGTAAATACAGATGAAAATTAAAAAGCACTTAATCCTACTACCCAGGAAGGTTCTCTTTTTGGACTTCTGTTCAATTCATACTACAGGCGTATGTTCCACTCACACAGCACAGTTAATTATGTTTGCATTTCATTGATTATAACAGGATCCCAATCAGGAACCAGCCTTCCAGGATTTGTCAAAAAGTTGCTTGTGGAAAAGCACAGGAGCACATGATGGCTTTGTTAGTCTGGCTGGGTTTCCTGTTGAGTTATTTTGCTGTTCACCATGGAGTTGTAAGGTCAAGGTTACTTGTGACAGAGAAGGGGGAAACTCCTGAGTAGGTGATCTCAAAGGTAAACAAGATTCTGTTTGGCTTTTGCCCATTTTGATCAATCAGTTTATTGCTTTTTCCTTGTAATGACAAAATACATTCATAGCTATAGAAACACTGTACCTATTGAAATTATTGCAGGAAAAATACCTTTGCTATTGTGAGTCTAAAATGCTCCAGTGTTCCACTCACTTTTTTCCCCATTAAAATAATTGGTTTTTTAAATGTGGTGTTTGAAACACATGATTTTTTTTTAGGAGTTGAGCTAATGAAATACAGCAGAACAGGCAGGCTCTCTGTCTCTTTATATATTTACATACACATATACGTAATTTAAAAAATAAAATTAGGATCATACTATGCATATAATTTTGTATTTTGCATTTGTTACTTAATAGCATATTATAAGCATTTTCCAAGGCGTTTTTCAAAAATATGATTTTTAATGCCTAAAGTATTCCATTATATGTCTGTAACACACATTATTTATCCACTCCCCTATTCAGCATTTTCAGTTGCTCCCAATTTTTTTCTACTATAAAAAAGGCTGTGATAAACAGTGACTCTCTGTCCACATCTCTTATTACAATAAATTTTAGAATCTGAATTACCTTAATGAGGTTTTCACAAGTATCAGTGATAGTGTGTCACTATCACACATAATACAATGCTTGGCACACAGCAGACATTCAATAATTGGTAGCAATTGGACTTCCCTGGTGGCACAGTGGTTAAGAATCCGCCTGCCAGTGCAGGGGACACGGGTTCAATCCCTGGTCCGGGAAGCTCCCACATGCCGTGGAGCAACTAAGCCCGTGCGCCACAACTACTGAGCCTGTGCTCTAGAGCCCGTGAGCCACAACTACTGAAGCCTGTGCACCTGGAGCCCATGCTCCACAACAAGAGAAGCCACCACAACGAGAAGCCCGTGCACGGCAACAAACAGTAGCCCCTCACTCACTGCAACTAGAGAAAGCCTGCACGCAGCAACAAAGACCCAACACAGCCAATAAATAAATAAATAAATAAAATTGCCGTCTCTCAAAAACCACTAAAAAATAATAATAATAATAATTGGTAGCAATAAATAGGAAATCAAGTCCCTAAGAGGACAGACCCGTTCTGTCAGAGCTGAGAGTTAGGAGAGACGTGTGCTCCGTTTCATCAGGGGATGATGTAGGCGGACAGTTAGGGGTAAGCAGATGAGAAGGGATGGGGTGGTAGGTTTTGCTCCCAGAATTAGACCGGCTTGTCAATACCTGAAATGAAATGATTCTCCATTTTGAGCCAAATATAACCTTCTCAGACGTAGTCCCCCTTAGGCCCCAGAGACCCACTGTGAGCACACTTATTAGCTTAATCACGTGGGAAGGGAGACTCTGAATGACATCGATCACACTCTTGATTCAGATCCTTCAGATAGCAGGAAACTGTGATCAGAGAGCAAACAGCATAAATCATTGTGTTCTCAAAGATTATTTATTAGCTATTCTCACTCATGGTGGAAAAAAATAAAATAAATGAAATTGAAATAAAATAAGATGAAAATGCAACAACACTTCTTCCCCAAGGACCTCAGGTGGATTATACAAAATGGACCAATAGAGGCTTCGTGTTTGTAGCTCACTTACAGGAGAACTCATTAAAGCAGAAATCAAGTAATGACAGCCTAATTTCTTGTAAGGTATAGGGTCTGACCTGGTGCAATAAAGTCACAAGGATGAGTCTTCCAAAGAAAGAGACTAGAATGCTTGTAAGTCTAAGAGCAACAGCCCTTCCAAGCTACACGGTTACACTCGGGCACTGCTGGGCTCCTCTTTGGAATGAGTCTTCCCAATCCAGACAATTCCATCACCTGTCCTTGCGGGTGGCCAATCTCTTCTTTGATGGCAGATTTGATTTCAGAGCAGAGTCTGGTCACCTGGAGCTGGATCAGATGAATAAAGGGATAATGAGGTTCTGTGATGCAGTTGGGAGGTAAATGCTGTGAAGGTTAAAATAATGAGACCAGTTTTCTTATGTGGGCCACAGGTGCTGCTGAAGGCCCTCCCCAAAGAGATGGGATCTTTACATCTCCACCAGGCACCACGAGCATCGTGAGACTAACCACACAGCCTCCTAGGACGCGCGTGTGGAAGGCTAGCATTCCTTTGGATGCTTAAACTCTGGGCTGGTTGTTAAAACCCTGGCTCACGCATTTAGAGCTCACTGGGAGCTACAGCAGTACTGTTTGTTCTGTCTCGCCTATCGATTTAAAATAAGTTTATATTTGGTCTAAGAAAGCCCAGTTCTTAAAAGGATTTCCATTCTTTGGGGGCTGAAGGCAAGGGGCACCGTTTTGTTTTTCTTCCTTCTTTTCAAATGCTCGCTTCCTAGCCCACCGGAAGAGGTCTATGTGTTTGTCCTTCATGACGCCTGGCCCCTGGAGGCAAAGGGTCCAGAGCACCAGTGGGGGCAAAGGGTCCAGTCATCATTGGAATGGCTTCAGGACAGCGACCCGTGCTGGGAGAGCTGCAGCACCTGATCACAAGGACGTCCCTGCAGTGTCTCTCTAGGAGTTCAGACACTGCCCCGGGCCTGTCCGAGAGGCGCCCCTCTCCTTCCCCAGATCCCGAGCCCGAGGGCATGGCGGGCAAGGAGGCGCCTAGGCCTCTGGGATAGGGGTGTTGCAGTTCCCGTGGTAGATCTTGACGTGGCCCTCACACCGGAAGTAGGCATCGAAGACGTCGCTGTAGCCGTGGTCCCTCCACCAGGTGCAAAGCTGCCGGTTCCAGGTACAGTCCAGCACGTGGAAGAGCTCAGGGTGCTCCATGCCGATCATGGTGAAGAAGTCCTGGTCCCCGAGGTGACCCCGGAAGTGGTACTTGTCGGCCAGCTGCTGCACCTGTGCCGGCTCCAGCAGGCGGCCGTACAGTGGGGACTGGCGCATGGCCTCCAGGTTGAGCAGCACCACCCCGCTGTTGAAGCCGGGGAGCCCCTCAGGGGGAGGGCCCCCGACCCGGGTCTTGGGGTTCTCATGACGGAACTGCCAGAATGTGTGCCTGGGAAGGGGAAAGAGAACAGATTTAGCCTGATGTGTGTGTGTGTGTGGGGGGGGAACAGTCTGCCAGTCCTGTTCCCCCAGGTCCTCACAACCACCCAGGAGGGAGGTTCCATTTTCACTCGTTTTACAGCTACGAGAACTGAGACATTCTGAGGTTCCGAATCTGTGTCACACCGCCAGCAAGAGGCAGAGCCAGTCTGAGTCTCCCAAGTCCAAGCCTCACGTTCTTCCCACCACCCTCAGGATGACATCATCATCTCCATCAATCACATCTGTACAGACTTCGTGAGCACCAGGCAATGCATCCTACGAGACGGGTGTTCTCAGAGGCAACACGTCACCTCACGCCTGAGGACACTGCACAGAGAGGTTCAGAGACTTCCCCAAAGTCACACAATCAGCAAAGAGCACAAGCGGGGACTCAACCCAGGCATCCGGCTCCAGCGTCCGTTTCTGAGGTTAGTAACAATCTAGGTGGAACTTTCCACCCCCTTGTCTTTGTCTGTGATCTTGAAAAGGAGAGGAGAGAGAAAAGTTGGGAAACAATTCTGAATGGTGATCAGGTAAAGACATAGGGAGCTAAACACAGGCTGAATCAAAATCATTTTTTGCTTCAGAACAAGTCTCATTCATTAAAACCCCATGCCTAGCATTTCTGAAACAGCTCAGGTCTACCCATGGGTCAAGTGAAAGTGGCTATGGGACAGCCAAGTAGAATTATAGCAATTTTAGAGAGCAGGTCCGCTCAATTTCAATTTCTCTCTCTCTAGGCAGATTTAGAAATCTGCTCTAAGTCCACTGGATGTTAGAGCCAAGGGCCCCCTCCTAGGTCCTTTATCCACATGTTTCCATCTGGAGACAGGAAGTCAGATCCAGAAACCTCCCCGTGGGTGACAAGGTTAGAGCATGAGCCACTCTGTTCTGTAGCCTCTTTAACAGCAAGTTCCTGCACAGAATGGGCACAGGAAGGGGCAGAGAGAGGCCCAGGCTCCACACCTGCAGAGATGCCGTCACAGCAGAGGGGCCTGCGACTTGGAGGAAGGAGGAAAGACGGAGGGCCCTTTGTCGTGGGCAAGGGCAGGAGTGGGCTGGGGCGTGTCCTGCATCAGGCTCCATCCCACCTGTTATACCAGCTTCGCCTCTTCCCTAGAGTCTATAGGATGGGGGATGCAGCATAGCAAAACCAGCTCTGCCCCCGGCCTGGAAATGCCACCCTCTGGCCTCCCACAGAGCAGCTTCCCGACCAACGACAGGGAGGAGCTGTGCAGTGGACGGCGCACGGGAAAGAAAACCAGAGGCCTGACCTGGGGTGGGCCACCCTGATGCATTTTCCAGTTCAACACATTTCTCCGGGTCTGGGAAGAGAGAAAGCTTCCTTGAGGTCTCGCATATCACAAGGGGGCCGAGAGTTTGCTCCTGGCCAGGGTAAAGCATTCCATTTGGACATTCTTACAAGTGGAATACACAGGTTCATTGTCTGAATTTCACCATAATTGGACTGTGAGTGGAACAGAGCTCTGGTGCCTACTTGGTGATAACAACCTTGGCAAAAATAAGCTTCCAAAGCAAACAGAGATGCTAGATCTTTCTAGCCACTAAAGCCTGCAGTGATGGGATCATAGCGGGGTTAGAATGCAGTTTGACAACTGTTAGTTCATTTTACCATATTTCTTCCAAATGGTTAATTTCAGGAACAGGTTGCAAACCAGCTAAAATTCTACCAAATAGACCCTGGGCTACCACGGCATGGTAGAGGAGGGACCCTCAGACCAGGCAAGGTTTTTTTTTTTTTTTCTTTTTTTTTTAAACTATTCTAGTTGGAAATTTTATTACCCCGCTCTCAGTAACTGATAGAGCAACTAGACAAAGGATGTGGAAGATCTGAACAAAGCTATCAACCAACTTGACCTAGTCAACATCTGTGGAACTCTCTACTCAACAACAGCAGAACACACATTCTTTTCTCCTGCAGATGGAACATTCACCAAGATAGACCATATGCTGGATGACAAAACAAGTCTCAATACATTGAAAAAAGTTAAAAATCATATAAAGAATGCTCCCTAACCAAAATGGAATTGCACTTGACATAAACTAGATAGATAGAGAAAATTTCTAAATATTTGGAAATTAAGCAACACACCTTTAAAACAATCCACTGGCCAAAGAAGAAATCATAAGGAAAATCAAAGTATTGCAAATTGAATGAATAGTCATGTACCCTTTCATTCTCAAAAGCAGGTGACCAGCTGTCCCATGTCCTGAGAAACTGTCCTAGTCTCAGGCAAACCAGGACGGTTGGTCATCCATTGAAATGTTTGGGTTCAGACTACAAGTTATGTGTCACCTTAGGTACAGGGCTTTTCTCTCCCACTATCTTTTTTAAGGGGAGGGTTGTGCTATTGCCAAGGCACTGGATTCATTCTCCAGAGAGGAGAGACCCGGGGGAAAGGAGAAGATGGCAGCGGAGAGGCAGAGCCGGTGCTCATGGAGCCCCTGGACACCTCATGCTCCATCAAGCCCACCGGTCCTTCTGTACTTCCCCCACGGTTCTGTCCTCCCCTCCCAGAGGACGGGCGGGGGAACGTGGCACGGGCTGGTGGTGTGGGTGTAGCGGTCACGTCTGTGAGGTCTCCCAGCACCGCCATCGCCTCTGCCTCCTCAGCACCTGGCACAGCAGTGCCTCAGGAACCATGAAGCGACGATAAGGACTGAGGAAAAGGTCAGTGCAGCTCAGGTTATGTGGCCTTCGATGTCATCTGGCACCAGGGGCAGGAAGAGGTCAGGACAGTTGCTGCTGCCGAGAAAAAACCTGCTGCTTCTCTGAGCCCTGGATCCACCGCTGCCCTGCTGCCAGGTCTATTGTTGGGGAGAGTGAGGAGCAGGGACCCACGAGAGGGTGCTCAGATGTTTGAGAAAGGTTCAGAAGGGTTTCGACTCTTGAGCAAGCTGGGGAGCAGAGGGCCATTGGCAGCCCCGGGACGCCCTTACCAACCTCAGCAGGGAAGCTCCCCCAAACCTTCTTGTCTACACAAGAGTGACCTGGCACTGAACTTGCTGGGCTCCGGAGGGCAGGGCCAGAGGCAGAGAGGTAGATGGAACATCCTTCCAGGCAGAGACCATAACCTAGGTGGCTCTTTGGGAACATGCTGCCTAGGACCACTGCTTAATCAAGACATAAGAGGCATTTGATAACAAACAGCCAGAAAGAACCAGGTCTGGGACATCAGCACATTATGATTTGTGAGGAGAAGCAAGGGAGGGAAAGGAAATTGGAAATGCAAGCTGCCTGGGGTGTCTGAAGCAGAAACACAGCCTGAAAATGAACCAATGATTCTCTAAGTACAAAATTACTGCTGTTATTTAAAGTGTTCCTACTACCCCAAGATGCACCCAGAAAAACAGAACGGCCGCTTAGGGGAATGGTGGGTTTCTCTGGCTTCCACGGCAGCTGGTTCTTGTGGAGGAACAGTGCTAGCCTTGGGGTAGAGAATGATAGAGGGACGTGGAAGGGATGAGAACTCATGTAAGGGGCTCTGATCCCACGTGGAGCAGCCTAACGGGGTGGGGTCCCCAATTCCACACCCGCGGCAGCACGTGCGGGCTGCAAAGCCCTCTTACAATTCTCTACCTCACTCCTCTCCCAGCAGTGCAGGGACATTGTTGCCTGCATTTTAACAGAGAGAACAGAGGCCCTCAGTTGTCAGGGGCAGGGCCCCCACTCGGATCCAGGGCCTCTGATCTCCAAGGTCCCTTTAATCTTTGACTACTTCAGATTCCACCACAGGCTAACGTTCCAAGGAGCAGCACTTGGATTTCAATATTATTTCTGACTTTGGTTGGCAGACCCCAAGGCCACGGGTGCTGGGGACCAGGCCATTAGGTGATGCAGCCACTGCTGGCTTGGAGGGTGGTGGTCATGGAGCACCCCAGACCCTTGCCTTCCTCACGGGGCCTGGGCTGACCATGTATATTCACAGGGCACTGCCAGTAGCACATGCTGAGGCTGCAGGAAACCTCTGTATGAATGAAGGAATCCGGTTCTGAGAGCTTCCAGAAGTTTCTCAGATTAACCTCCATGGCTACAGCCCAGCCATGTGGTGCTGCCTAATTGTTTCATTTGGGCCTGTGTGGAGTCTTGTTCCCACCCCCATGGTCACCTGGAGACCCACACTAGAGGGGATAAGGTTTCTTCCCCCTTAGAAATAAACTTAACTGTAAAACAAGGCCTCGTGCAGATGGTCCATTGTAAATACCGAGTCCTTCCAGAAGTCGACGAGGCTTGCTGGGAAAGCACAAGCGAGGAGCCTTCAAGCACATTCTTCTAGTTATGGGTGATGCATTTTCTAAATTTTTTATATCGAATACATCCTAATTAATAATCATAAAAAGGACTATTAAAAGCTAGTGGACTAGTTCTAGTGAGGAAAACCCATCCTTACAGGAAGGGGTGTTTGAAGTATTATAGTTTTGAAAAAGCAGAGCCATCTCCTCCCTCAGGTCTTTCCTCTGATGACCATTGCTAAGGTCACTCCAACTAGTCTCTCAACCAGAGGCCCTGGCTGAGAACCTAAAGCTCACGTCCTCCAGAAAAGAAGGACCCACGTTGCCGTGAATCGTCCCTTCCTCCTCCCCACACACCACCCCAAATCACAGACTCTTTTGCCTCCCTGTTTCTTCATGATTTTTTTCTCCTGGGTTGGCCTTTCTCAGCTCCTAAGGCTCAGTTTTCTACTTTCACTTCCAAGCAGGGAGAAGCAAAGATGGGAACACACACTGGGCCCGGGCAGTCTGCACAACACCCCTCAGGAAGGTTCTGGGAGCCTGTGCCGACTCAGGCTGAGTTCAAGCCGTAGGTTCTCAGGCTGAGAAGGCCCTGTTGTAGGTCTGGGATTCACAAGGACGGCCTCACACGCGGCACATCTCACCGTGGCTCACCCCTCGAGTGCGCCTCAGAGTCGAGGGCAAAGTCTCTAAGGAGCAAGGGAGGCCGGCCTCCACCCGGGGAAAGCTCGCCGTCTAATCAGCAAAGACTGGAATCAGGAAACACTACTTCCCTCATGCCCGTGCTTGTGTACCAGGCCCAATCAGCTCTTGTTTGACTTGGAAGGGACCCTGTTTTCCAGTCGTCCGAGAGGAAAGGCCAGGAGTGAAGAGCCATGCTCAGAGGCGGCCCAGCGTTCCACCCAGCCCCGGTCCTGCGAGGTGACAGGGGACAGTTCTAGGGGATGCGGGGATGATTTCACAGCAGTGGCACTGTCTCTCCACCCTGCCTCGGGCTGAGGCAGAGGTTCTGCGGGACGGGCACTGACCTTTCATTCTCTAGGGGAACCACTGTCTTGTGGTATCAAACTGGAGAGGGCGTGGACCTCATGGAGCTGTGGGCCCTGCGAAGCTTTAAACTGCCTGTTTCCCTAGGGCATTTCTTACCACCGAGAGTCACAGCTGACCCTTGTTAGGATCTCCTGCTGGCAAGGCCTGAAGCAGGGAGGTCTCTGACTGCTGGTCAGAGAGGGTAAGAAATGTTCCCAAAGTCACACAGGTTATCAGTGGTAGGACTGACAGGGGCCGCTCATTGGCACTGGTCAGTCAGCAGAGAGGTGCCCGAAAGTCCACCCTGCCGTGTCTCCTAGTTCTTCATGAGATGAACAGGAACACCAGAGAGCACACTGAACTGAGAAGATCAATCGCTGATCACTCAGATACTTAACAGACCCAACCCATGCGGAGGTGAGTGGGACATCCCTGCCCTCAGGAAACAGGCAGTGCAGCAAGGAGCTGAGGAGACACGGGTGTGAACACACCAGCGGTGGCGGTCCTGGGGTGGGGCTGGGGGTCTGCGCCTGGACCCTGGATGCCTGGGCTAGGGACCAGTGGGGTGAGCCCCTGGGCCTCTCAGGGCCTTGGTTTGCTCAGCGATCACGTAGGGATGGGGATGAGACACCCCTTAGGGCCGTCCTGGACTCCAGGAGCAAACACATGCCAGACCCTGCCCAGCGCCAGGCCCCTAGGAGTGGTCCTGGCTGTCACCATGGGTGCTCAGCCACCGAAGGCAGACGCCCTCCCTGCCAGGCTCTTCTCAGGGTGTGGTGGTATCTCAGGGACCAGCCCTCGTCCACCAGCCAGGCGTCTGCAGGTTTTCGTTTCGACACGGCTTCCTGCTCCAGGGAGTCTGGAATGACTGTCTGTCTCGTTACCAAAGCAGCACCGGCTATGATCCGTCCACCTCTGTGGGACTCTAAAACCCGGCAGAACATTGGAATCATGGAGCGTGAACACCCTTGCCGGCAAGGCTCTGACCTGCTGCAGGACAGCCCTCCGAACGCCCCCAGTCCTCCTTTGCTCTGGAGCCCTATGGGCGGCTTCAGTGGGCCTGAGGCCTCCCCTGGCACAGCACCACCAGGGCGCCAGCCGCTCCCCCGTGCCCTCAGGAGGGGTGGGATTCCCCTCCCTAAAGCATCTGTCCCTTACCCTGGCCCTCCCGCCATTCCCCGGCCCACCGGACGTCTCGGCTGTCCTCCCACACCTGCTGTCCTAGAGCTGTGAACAGGTGGGTGGGGCTGGGGAACCCATCACCACTCAATCTGACAAATGGCTGTAGAGCACTGAGGTGCCAGCACTGGGCTGGGCCCTGGAGGGCTGCATGGCGAGGAACTGGGGGAGGCACAGGAGACAGAGATGATGGGGGAAGAGGCACTGCAGGGTTCAGCCAGGCAGACGGAGCTCGGAGGGGCTTCAGGCCTAGGCTACTACAGGGGTGGTGGAGCCGCCAACAGCACGGCGGGGCTGGGAGGATGCAGAGGGGAGTGACCCCGTTCAGTCTTGAACAGATGCCCAGCAGGGAGCTGGACACAGGTGTGTCACAAGCACAGTGCAAAGCAGGCAGGACAGAATTCTGGAGAGTGCTGACATTTAGCAAATGGAGGACGAGGAGCGAGGACACAGGTAGGACCTTTGAGTAGCCGAGCCGCCCGTCCCCCACAGTGACGTGGGCCCTGGGGCCCTCTATCTGCTGTGGGACCCCCTGAGGAGCCGCACCGACCTCCAGCTGGACCTGCAGGCCCAATGTGTGCACTTTAACCCTGCATCCCCCAGCCCTGTGTCCCAGGTGCCCAAAGTGCCCCCAGCCTTCCTCCTTCACCCCTTCATCCCCATCCAATCCAGTGGGCCTCCAGGCCTTCCCTCCCCAGGTGCTGCCCTCCAAACCCTCTTACTGACACCGACTGCCCATTCTCTGCCTCCCATTTGAACAAACACTGATCAGGACAGAATGACACCCCAGACAGCACTAAGTATCTCCAGCCCTCCCTCCCCAAGTAGAAACCAATCCTGCTGCCACTCCCCCAGACTGCAGGGATGCACCCTGCCTCCCCCGACACACCCTTCCAGAGCTGTCCCCCCACCATGCACTGCAGCCACACCATCAGTCTAGCTGCCTCCTCACCTCCTGCTCGTCACCTCTGCCCACCATCCATACCCTCTTCTTCTCTGCTCCATCCCTAGGGCACCCTCAATAATTTCAACAGCCGTGATGAGAGTGTCACCTTGGCCTCAGGGTTCTTCAAGTCCCACTGGAGCTAGCCACTTGGCTCCCCCTTCTGTGCACCTTGCCACCAGAAGGCACTCTGCTCCAGATTTAATGTGATTCTTATCAAATTACCCATGACTTTTTTTTCACAGAACTAGAACAAGCAATCCTAAAATTTATATGAAACCATAAAAGACCCAGAATTGCCAAAGCAATCCTGAGGAAAAAGAACAAAGCAGGAGGCATAAGACTCCCAGACTTCAGACAATACTACAAAGCTACAGTAATCAAAACAGCATGGTACTGGCACAAAAACAGACATATGGATCAATGGAACAGAATAGAGAGCCCAGAAATAAACCCACATGCCTATGGTCAATTAATCTTCGACAAGGGTGGCAAGAATATACAATGGAAAAAAAACCAGTCTCTTTAACAAGTAGTATTGGGATAGTTGGACAGCCGCATGTAAATCAATCATCAATGAAGTTAGTTAGAACACACCCTCACACCATACACAAAAATAAATTCAAAATGGCTTAAAGAATTATAAGACATGACACCATAAAACTCCTGGAAGAGAACACAGGCAAAACATTCTCTGACTTAATCATACCAATGTTTTCTTAGGTCAGTCTCCCAAGGCAATAGAAATAAAAGCAAAAACAAACAAATGGGACCTAATCAAACTTACAAGCTTTTGTACAGCAAAGGAAACCATAAACAAAATGAAAAGTGAACCTATGGACTGGGAGAAAATATTTGCAAGCGATGCAACCAACAAGGGCTTAATTTCCAAAATACACAAACAGCTCATACAACTCAATAACAGAAAAACAAATAACCCAATCAAAAAATGGGCAAAAGACCTAGACAGACATTTCTCCAAAGAAGACATACAGATGGCCAACAGGCACATGAAAAGATGCTCAACGTAGCTAATTATTAGATAAATGCAAATAAAAATAACAATGAGGTATCACCTCACACCAATCAGAATGGCCATCATTAAAAAATCTACAAATAACCAATGCTAGAGAGGGTATGGAGAAAAGGGAACCCTCCTACACTGCTGGTGGGAATGTAAGTAGGTGCAGCCACTATGGCAAACAGTACGGAGGTTCCTCAAAAAACTAAAAATAGAGTTGCCATATGATCCAGCAATTCCACTCCTGGGTATACATCCAGACAAAACTATAATTCAAAAAGATACATGCACCTCTATGTTCACAGCAGCACTATTCACAACAGCCAAGACATGGAAACAACCTAAATGTCCATCAACAGATGAATGGATAAAGATGTGGTACATATATACAATGGAATACTACTTAGCCATAAAAAAGAATGAACTAATGCCATTTACAGAAACATGGGTGGACCTAGAGATTATCATACTAAGTGAAGTCAGAAAGAGACAAATACCATATGATATCACTTACGTGTGGAATCTAAAATATGACACAAATGAATTTATCTATGAAACAGACTCACAGACATAGAGAACAGACTTATTGTTGCCAAGGGGGAGGAGGAGATGGGGAGAGATGTATTGGGAGTTTGGGATTAGCAAACGCAAACTATTATACATAGGATGGATAAAACAACAAGGTCCTACTGTATAGCACAGGGAACTATTCAATACCCTGTGATAGACCATAATGGAAAAGAATATGAAAGAGAATGTATATATATATATGTATAACTGAATCATTTTTGCTGTGCAGCAGAAATTAACACAGCATTGTATATCAACTATACTTAATAAAATTAAAAAAAAAAAAAAAAGAAGGCACTCTCCTCCAGGGACAGGGAGCTGAGACAGATCCCCTCTGACCACATCCCTATGGAAGCTGCCAGTCGGCCCCTTGGGAGTCTCTGGGGCCCACCTCTCCTTATTTTCTAGATTGTCAGTCTTTCCTGGCTCCCCTGGTTCCCCCCCGCCCCAAGTCTAAACTGCCCCCCAGCACCTCACCACATGCCTGGAACGTGACAGTGTTGAAAGCCGCAGAGAATGAAGACCCAGAAATGCTGCAGGAGGTGCCCGAGACCTTTGAGAGGTGAGCGATGGAGCCTAAGAGGCCGGACACTTGGCCCTGGGGACACAAGAGCAGGGGGAGCAGAGGCAGGGCAGGCAGATACCCCGGCAGCAAAGAGAGGGCACAGGGAAGCATATTTACAGAGAGGGAAGCGAAGCCACAAGCCAAGGGAAAGGGATGCGTGTGCCAGACTGAAGAGAAAGGAAACAGGATGAATGGCAGGGTGGCACTTTGAGGAACGATAATCATGATAATGGCTAATATTTAGTGAATATTATGTGCCAGGCCGTTTTAAGTTCTCATTTAACGTTCGTAACAAACCCATGAGGTAAGAACTATTATCTCCATTTTATAGATAAGTGTGATAGGAAGATATAAAACATTTGCCCAAGGTCAGAGGAGCCAGGCAGAAGAGTCTGCCAAGAAGAGGGAAATCCTGGGACGCACCTGAGCCTGAAGGAGGGAAAGAAGTAAGAAGGTGCAGTGGCTCTGAGGTGGGAGCAGGGGATATTTTAAAAGCTCATTTTTGGTCAACTCTAAATCTTGGGAAGGTAAGAGGTGAAGTCATCTCTGGAGATAGAGGAGCTGGGGTGCAAGAAGGGCCTGAGAAAGAGAAATCGTCTATGAGGGCCCCTCGGAAATGCAATAAGGAATCAATAAAAGATGAATGAAAGAATTTTCTGGAGTAGCGAGGGCGTGAGGAAGCTCTGGATTGATAACCAGGATGTGCCTTATTCACCTTTATGTCTTGAGGAGAGCCTAGCATGGGCATTTGATTCCCAGCACACCCGTGAGAACTACTAAGTTTCAAATGAATGGATGGATAAATGGATTAAAGAATGAATGAACAAAAGAATAAGAGACTGTAAGATCAGATAGCAGAAATTTAAAAGAGGGGAATGTTGATGAAGGTAGGGGAACAACAGTTCAGAAAGGCAGTTGGGAGACAGTGCGCCCCGGACCCTGTGAGCTGGGGCCATGCAGGTCTTCACTGGGGGGAGCCAGGTCTCCTGCAGGGTGAGGATAGAGAACGCAAGGGAGAAACGTTGGTCCCATGAGCTCTAGAATCCACACCTGTGATGAGATGCGGGTGTGACAAAGGTGAGCCATGAACAGCCGCAGATGGTAACCTGACCCAGTGGTGCCCACAGCCCTGTGGACAATGCCCTTCCCAGCGCTGGCTCTGGAAGAGCCCCTAGCTTCCAAGTAGCGGGGCTTGTACATCACTGCTAGGGAGCAGCTCAAATCTGGTGTGAGCCCTGGGACCAACCAGGAGACTGCAGGGCCTGCAGCCAGCAGGCTGGGCTGGTCCCAACCCACGTGCAGGGGGCCCCAGCTCAGCTCCACAATCCTGCCCTTTCCCAGAAGTCGGGCTGAGGGAGGGACTTTCATCAGGGTGAAGACAAAGCCAGAGAGAGTCACCTTCAGAATTGGCTCACTGCTCCCAACAGCCCCGTGGCACTAGGGGACACGGGAGACAAGTGCCCAGGACACATGCCGGGTGTTTTCCGGGTCAGTGAGCAGAACGTAGGCGTGTGCAGTGAGGGTGATGGGGAGGAGCACGGGTGGAATTTAACCTTGTGTCCGCACTAAGCTCAACACCCATCCAGCCCAGTGTCCTTCACCCTGGTGTGGCTGACCCGGGCACAGAGGCAACCGAGCTCCAGGAAAATGTGTTACTTCCCAAGCCCAGAAGCAGTCTGTGAGCTGTCCCACTTCATCTCAGCTGACCTGTGCCTTTGCCTGCCCCTGCTCACTGTCCCACACACTGTGGCACGGGTCTTGGTCAAGGGTAAAACAAGTCATCGGCATGTTGACACAAACACTGGGGCTCTCCTCTCACCTGTCAGGCACACGGCAAGGCACCGTGGGGGGACAGCGACAGGCCAGACACAGGCCCTGCCCCACGGGAGCCTGTCACGGGCAACAGCACTTCTCAGATGTCACCATGCCAGGGACTCACCTGGGATCTTGTGAAAATGCAGATTCTCATTCAGATGCTGCATTTCGGACAAGCTCCCAGGTAATGCTGATGCTGCTGGCCCGACGATCATACTCAGAGGGAAAAAAAAGGTATTTTTAATAATTTTATAAAGAAATGAAAACCACATGAGTAGCAGTGATATTTTATCATGAAAATGGCCATGAAATAGGTGGCACGGCCGCTTGCAAATTTTTATGCTAATATTTGCTGAGCCTTCTCACGTTGCACAGTCCTGGGGGCCTGCTGGGGAGAGGCTTCCTGGAAGCAGGGCGCTTATGGTGCCAGGAGGGAGGGCCCAGGTCTGCCGCCTTCCATCCCCAGGGATTAGCGGTCAGTCTGGGGTGGAGGGGGAGGCAGGTATGCATTAGCTGTCCACTGACTTGAAAAAAAGTGCCGGTGCATGACGGGGTTAAGAGGTTCTGAGGCAGACAGTCCACGTTCAAATCCTGGTGCTCTACCTACTACCCTGCACAAGGTGCTAAAGTGCTTTGTGCTTCAGTCTCCCCATATGGAAACAGGGTTGTTGTGAGGATTTTATGAGATAACGCAGGTAAAACAATCCCATCAGACGAGATGATGGAAGCCAAGGACACACGTCACCTTCAGTGAGAAGCAGTGTGGGTTCTCTGTGGCTCAGTTCCCACCCCTACCCCATTGAGATGACCCCTGGGGTCTCTCCTTCAGTTTCCCCAGCACCAGACACCTCTGTCCTCATCAACTCCTTCTCACCCATATCCCTAAGTCTTCAGTAAATATCTGTTCAAAGCCTGGTACAGACCAAGCGCCGCACCTGAAATAATGAGGAGGAAGAGGAGCTGCCGTCACTCATGCAGCCCTTACTCAGCTTTACATACATTCTCTCAATCCCTCACGACATCTATGGTCAGTACAGATGAGGAAGGGAAGGCTCAGAGAGGTTAAGCAACGTGCTTGTGGTCACACAGCCCTCCTGTGAGGCTAAGCCCAGAGGTGAGGCTGCGGGGGCAGGAGGAAGTGCCCTCCCTGCTTAGTGTTGCGCTCCCAGAGGGGCCCATGAATGTGTGGAGCCTACAGGGTGGGCTCTCAATCTCCTGTGCTCTCACCAAGTTCAGAGCTGGAGTGAGAAAGAACTCAGAGAATGGATTCTCAGAGGAGGTCTGGTTGGTGGAGCAGAAGACAGGATAGGGGATTCCACACACCAAGACTGGGGATGGGGTCTGAATTTCGTCAGGCCAGTTCCAACCATGGAGCAGGCTATGTAAGGGTAGACGGATAGCAGGAGTGAGCCAGCGTGCTCCCTGCCCCAGGTGCACTTAGAGGCAGGAAGCCTGGTTCCAGTCGTGGCTCTGGCCCTGGAACCAAAATCCCGTAGCTGAAAAAACCTATAGAGATCACTCAGGAACACAGAGAGTGGAAGCAACTTGCACAAGATCACCCAGCTGAGACATAACAGCTCACATGCCCGGGCACCACAAAGCTGCCTGAGGGCCCTCCCACGCCAGCAAGATGGCAGCCTCAGCTTTTGTCTCATGCTTTCCAGATTCTGACCAAGGAAAAACACACTCTTTTTTAGGGTCATAGTACATCAGTTCTTTCCCTAAAATACTTTGGTCAGCCCTTGCTGCCCGTTCTTCACTTGCCGTCATCTAGTAAGTTTAACCACCCAAGGATGCTCTCTGCAAACCCCCCACCCCTGCACACAATCCCAGGACCCCATCAGCCTTTGGAACCCAACCGCAGGGACTCATCCCAGGGGCCTAGATTGTGCAGGGCACTGAGGACACAAAGGTGAATCACACAGAGACCTCTGTCCCGCAGGAACCATTTAGGATGGGACAAGTGGTCACCACACTGGGGAAGGCTCACCTTGGCTCTTGGCAGGGAAGTCTCTCTGGCGATGCCTGCGACGGGCATCCTGCCAGCCAAAGGAGCTCGGCGTAAGAAAGGGAGGCCACAGAGGCAGCCACTCCCAAATTCTCTCAAAACACTGAAACCCTCCAGAGTCCATGCTTCATCCGTGTGGCCGCAATGTCTTCATGTGGACAAAGGGCCATCCCCATGAGACTTAAATTATTCAAGCATTCTAAATCCTCCTGCATGAGGTCAAGCAGGCAAAGAAACTATTGTCATTTGGAAGTTCAGGTTGAGGACAAAAGGAGGGCTCAGTGGGGTCCCTGAAAGATGGTTCAGAGAAGGGGTGTGTGCTCTGGAGAGAGAATATCTAGGTTTGCCCCCAAGGCTCCACCCCTTTCCAGCCTCTCTGCAAGGGACACTGACTTGGGACCAGTGTCAGAGAGTCCCATCCCCAACCCCGGCCCTGCAGTGAAGTCAGAGAGAAAGGGAGCAGGCGTTCGCCTCCCTGTGCCCCTCACACCCCAAGAGCCCTGCCCTGCCTGTGGGCTGTGGTGGGCGTTTATGAGCCGCCATCTGTGTATGGTGACAAGCTGACAGAGTCCAGGACGGATGAAGGGAGACCATCCTGGGCTCACTCTGACCATTCCCCCAGCGGCTGGCCCGGTTTAGTTCATGCTCTTGGGCCCCTCAGAGCCTCGCCCTTTGGGGGTGGTGATGGCACAGCCCATGTGCTTAGGACAGGAAAGAGGCCCTGGATGGCGGGCTGGGCCAGCCTCCTCCTTCACCCCGGGGCTGGCCCGGAGGCAGCTATGCCTTCTGTGCTGTGTGGGCCTCCTGCAACTCCGTGGTGGCCCAGATGCAGAAGAACTCGGGCTCTTTAAGCCTCTCCTCACGCAAGGGCTGCAGGGGGGCCGTGTGCGGGGCGGGGCGGCAGCATTAGAGGTCGTCTGTGAAGAGCACACTTGAGCCACACAGGCCTGGCCTCCAGCCCACCCGAACACCCAGCTTGTTCCCGGCCTGCCGGCGTGCCCTCACAGCTGGCTGCCCTCTGTGCCCCGAAGCCCCGCGGCTTGGCACTCCACTGCGCTGTCTTCGCTGTTTTCTTTCTTTTAAAGAAGGGAAGAAGAAGGAATTCCACAAAGCAAGCTGTCCTCCTGACAGGCCAGCTCAGAGCGCAGCTGAGCTAGGCTGAATCAAAGAGCAACATTACCAGGGGGTTATCTGAATTGTCTGGCTCAGAAAATACACAACTCCTCAAAGACGGCCTGGGATCCCGGCAGCTCCTCGTGCACGGGTCGCTGGGACTGACGCCCCTCCCAGTCTCTAAACATGCCAGGGGGTCCAGCAGAGACTGCAGACCTGCAGTTCCATTCAACAAGCACAGGGATTCAGAGCAGGGGCTGTGGAGTCAGGCCTGGGCTGCAGTCTCAGGGCTGCCCCTTCCCAGAGGTAGGGCCTCCAGCCAGTTACTAAACTCTGAGTGTGGTCATCTGTAAACCTGAGAGAATGAGATCTCTTTGAGGCTTAAGTTGAAGTGCCAGGGGAGAGCCTGGCACATTTATTAATTGAAGAAATACTTACTGAAAACCCACTATGTGTTAGACACCATTCTAGGCCCTGGGATACAACAATAAACAGGAAAGACAACTATGATTCCTACCCTCGTGGAGCTTAGTGTCTGGGGAGGATGCAGACCAGCCAGCAGGCAATCACAGTTCTGGGTGATAAGAGACAGGATGGCATAGCAATGGGGAGCTTTAAGACCCCAAAAGAGAGGCTCCTCACCCAGTCTTGAGGGGTTCAAGGAAGCCTTCCCGGAGAAACTGGTATGTGAGCCCCGATGTGAAGACTCAGGCAGGTGAAAAGCAGAGGTGGGCCACAGCGCACCTGGCCTGGGGAACTGAGTGCAGTCCAGCCCGGCTGGAGATGAGACGGGCGGCGGGCAGGAGCCAGACTAGGAAGGGTCCTGTGAGGAAGGTCAGGGAGGCTGACCTTGATGCCGAGGATAACAAAGGGTTAAAGCGAGGCAGCCTGCGTATGAGGAAGGTCACCGGCTGGGCGAGGGATGGCCTGGAGAAGGCAGGGCTGGAAGCAACCAGATAGCTGGGGGCTGCCGCAGTGACCCAGGGGAGCATGGCGGTGGTGTCGGGGCAGGAGGGAAGCGGAGGATTCAGGAGGTGGTCAGCAGGCGCGGGACAGGACCTGAGGACTGACGGGTGGATAGAGGGACTGAAGGACGGTAGGAGCTCCGTGCCCGTGTTTCTGTCCTGAGCACTCTGGGCGTGGCGTAAATGGCAACAGCTATGTAACCATGATCACCGACTCGCGCAGGGACACGGGCCAGGTCGTTGCCCTGTCCGGGCCTCGCTCTCCCACCTGTACAACAAGGAGACGCTCCCAGCTCAGACCTGTGTGTCTCTGTGCCACCCCCTACCACCGCCTCAGTGCCGGCACATGCTCACTCCTCCCGCTTTTGTGCATTTCTCCAAACACAGGACCAGGCCGGGAGGACGCGGACAGGGACAGCTGTGAGACGCTGGCCGGTGTGGCCCATTTAATGCCGACGTCTTTGCAGACGACGTAGAGCAAACCTGCCTTTCCCCTGCTCCTTCCGGACCACAGTCACCCTCACCTCATCCAGGGCTGGTGAGCGTCCCCTGCTTCCCTGCCACATGGGGCCAATTTCCTAGGGAGATGTTCTCCCCTCCAATCTGGAAGCGTGCCCCTTAGCTGCCTCCTTGGATCTGATCTGCTCAAGTCTCTTCTCCATGCCTTCTAGATGGATCACCAGAATCTCTGCCGAGCCTGGGGGGCTCCCTCTAAAGGCAGAGAAGGATGGGAACTACCCTGGCCCTCTGTCCCCACCCAGCTCTCTACTCAGGTGCCCACAGGCACGCCTGGGGCTGCTGGAGCTGGAAGAGCACTGTGGAGAGGAACTCCAGCCCCACAGTACCCAGGGCCTGTGACCTCTCAGCTCTCTCTGGGGTGGAGGGCCGGGGCCTAGCCTGAACCAGAACCGCCAACTGGGATTTGAGTGCACATGAAGAGGGGAATTAAAAGAAGACAGATCAAAATTGGCCTTAAAATTAGACGCTAGTCCAAGCCACTACCTGCGGAGAGTGACTAGAATCCTCTGCAACGACAGCGGGCTGCCGGACACCACTCCTGGAGCCGTTCTTCTGGAATTCTCTGGCTGTTCAGGGGGCAGCTCTTCCTCCTCCAGGGCTCCTGACCGCCCTCTCCCTGCCTTTCTCCCCATGGCCGTTCAGGCTGCCCAGTTGCTGACTGAGGAAGAAGCGTCCTGACTAGAACCACAGCCAAAAGAATCAGGTGCTTATTTTCACCCCTGCGCCCCAGGGGGCCCTCATCCTGAAAACTCTGGCACCGCCAAGAGTCGGGGGTGGGCTGCAGAGCTGCTCTGCTCTCCGCCCTGTGTGGAACCTGCAGGGCCGTCTTGCTGGGGAGGCCCCAGGTTCCCAACTGGTTCCCAGCCTGAGAAAAAGCAAGAAGAAACCTGGGCTGCGGACACACCTTGGGAAGGAGGCAAAGAAGACAAGGAATGAACCCACGCAGCAGAGCCGGGCCAGGCGCCACGGAGCCCAGCACCAGCACCTTGCCCACACCTGCACCATACCACGGGTGGGCCTGCGTCTTCAACACTCCCCTTCCCTGCCGGACCTCCTCCTTCCCCTCCCCAGAGCCACCTGGCTCCTCGCCCAAGACCTAGACACCTGCCCACACGCACGGAGCCCACAGGGGCCCGACCAGGCCTCCTGCCATTCATTCCGCCCAGACACACGTGCGCAGGGCTGCTCACACAGGATGCTCCTCCTCCGCGCTCACAGCCGGACTCCTCGCGGGATCTCAGGGAACTTTTACCAAACGAAGCCCTTCTAGCCTCTGCCCTCCTCCTCAGAGGCCGTCCAGGTGCAGATGTCTCACGTAGCCGGCTCCGAGCTGCCCGCCTCTCCCAGCAGCCCCAGTCTCCTGATGCAGATGCATGGGACCACGAGGCCTGTGAAGGTGCTGATTCTTCCCTCTTCACGCCGTCTGCTCGTCCACACGGGCAGGAACCGCGAGGCTGCACGGTCAGGGGCCCCTCTTGCGTGGGCTGGGCAGGTATTCGCTGATGCCATTCTGAGCAGACAGTGCTGCCTCTCCTCCGTGGCACTCCCGTGTGACTCGGCTCAAGTCTGCCCCTGGGAAGGTTTTCTCAGCTAAGTCCGCTCTTCCTCTTCCCAGCTCAGGCTTCTCTTCCCTGAGAGCTGTGTGGTGAATGGCAGGGCTGTGCAAACCTTACTGTGCACACAGAATGTCTGTCTGGAGATCCAGTTAAATGTAGCTGGGGTTCAGCAGGTGAGAGGGGTGGGATCCTGCATTTCTGACAAGCTCCCAGGTGATGCTGCCGTGGTCCACAGGCAACACTTTGGGGAGTGAGAAAGCAGAGGAAAGAGACTTGGGATGCATGCGATGTTCCTGCATTACATGAGGTAATGCAGAGCAGAGAGCCCCTGAAGCCGCGGGTGCCCACAAATGCAAGTTCTTTTCCTTTTGCTTCAGTTTTCTCCCTGTAATAGTAGGAACGAGAGACCTCGCGAGAGGTATTGCCAGAGAATTAAATGAAATAACATCTGAAGACCGTGGTGCACAGCAGGTGACAGATGATGAGAGTTCTCCCTCCTTTCCTTCTGCTGTTAGTCCTGTGTCTGGCACATAACCTGTGTCCCATATGATCAGGGAGGGGGCTGGGAGGGCCCGAAGGCCTGTCTCTTAGACTAAGGGTCTCCACATCCAGCTCTGAGTGCCTGTGCGTGTGGTACTGGAGAAGTGGGTTGTTCAGGTCATGCTGAAGGCTGATTCCTCAAGTGATTTTGTTACTTGGATACATGTGCATGAGCACGGACGCCTGCTAACACATGGGAGGGGCCATACAGAGCAAGGACCTACAGATGGCAGCCAGCCTGGAGAGCCCTGGGTAAGGCCCCAAGCCCTGCTGCCTCTTGGTCGGGGCAGCAACCACTGGAGAGGACCGTGCATCCCCACTTAGTCTGATCCTCACTGTAAGTCAGCAGCTCAATAGAACAAAGGTAGGTGCTTTTAGAATCTGCATTAACCAGTCTGGCTGGGGAAAGGACCATTCATCAGAACCCCTCCTTTTTCCTGGCCTATAGGTACTCAAGCTGCTTCAGAGATCTTGCTTGTTTCCAGGGAAAGGCTAGGGGCTCAGGGAACCAAGCTCAGTATGTGATATACAGCAGTGTTGCTTCTAAGGTTTAAGGCAAAGGCAAGAGGAGAAATCAGACTGATGGCCAATTCATCTTCAGTAAGCATTTATTGACAACCAGTCTGCATCCTAGCCTCCCCTGCCCCCCACACATATACTTAATCTTTTCTGATTAAGATCAAAAGCAAACCCCTTTGATCTTAATCAGAAAATTATGCTGTTTCAGCTCATACAACTCAATATCAAAAGAACAAACAACCCAATCGAAAATGGGCAGAAGACCTAAATAGACATTTCTCCAAAGAAGACATGCAAATAGCCAACAGGCACTTGAAAAGATACTCAACATTGCTAATTATTAGAGAAATGCAAATCAAAACCACAATGAAGCATCACCTCACACTGGTCAGAATGCCTATCATCAAAAAGTCTACAAATAATAAATGCTGGAGAGGATGTGGAGAAAAGGGAATCCTCCTACACTGTTGGTGGGAATGTAATTTCGTACAACCACTATGGAGAATAGTATGGAGGTTCCTTAAAAAACTAAAAATAAAGCTACCATATAATCCTGCAATCCCACTCCTGGGCATATACGTGGAAAAGATGAAAAGTCTAACTTAAAAAGATATATGCACCCCAATGTTCATAACAGCATTATTTACAATAGCCAAGACATGGAAACAACCCAAATGCCCATCAACAGATGATTCGCTTAAGAAGATGTGGTACATATGCACAATGGAATACCACTCAGCCATAAAAAGAATGAAATACTGCCATTTGCAGCAACATGGATGGACCTAGATAATATCATATTAAGTGAAGTCAGTCACACAGAAAAAGACAAATATCGTATGATATCACGTATATGTGGAATCTAAAAAATAATACCAATGAATCTATATACAAAACAGAAAGAGACTCACAGACATAGAAAACAAACTTATGTTTACCAAAAGGGAAAGGGCAGGGAACAGGGATAAATTAGGAATATGGGATTAACAGATACAAACTACTATGCATAAAACGGATAGGCAACAGGGATTTACTGTATAGCACAGGGAGCTATATTCAATATCCTGTAATAACCTATAATGGAAAATAACCTGAAAAAATACATATATATAAATGAATCACTTTGCTGTATACCTGAAACTAACATGATATTATAAATCAACTATACTTTAATTAAAAAAAAATAATGCTGTTTCATCATACTTGTAGAGGGTACCTGCTGAGACTGGGGGATCCCTCTGGCATGGTACCGGCCCACATCCAGTGCAGAGGGACACATGTGGCCAGAGAGGGAGCATTGAAAGTGATGGTGGTGCAAACACAGAGGTCAAGGGCTCTGAGTAGGAGAGATGACATGTGAGCCCCAGAAACCATGCTCTGTTCCCAGAGTGCATCCCTAATATACATACACACACGTGCACATGCACACACATACACACATGTATTTCCTCTGCCTTCGGGAAGCTGAGGTTCAACTTCCCAGCTAGTTCTGAGTTCTGCTTTTTTCAGAAAGAGGTACAAATTTGCCAGGAGGCCATTCCTTCTCCAGCCCCAGCCCTTCTCCATGCCCTGATAACATTTCACACAGCTATTTAACAAGCAAGGTTAAGGTTTCTTTTAACTGGCTATTAAAATCAGAGCACAGAGACAAGTTTTGTAAAGCTTGGTTTCCATAGAGGATAACTTTTCTTCTGTGGGTTTAAAAAAATGAGAATCTTGATTGAAACTGCAGGCAGCCACATAAACAGTAAAGCCCACTCAGTCTTCCAAATGCAAACAGAATGTGAGGATCTTTTCCCTGAGGTTAAAAGGAATGCAAATTCATATGATTTGTTTCCAAATTTTTTAAAAAGGTGAAAATGCTAGTAAGACCGCTGTGAACTCAGATGACACTTCCAAGTGCAGGCTGTACTGATTTTTACCTCGCCACACTCCTAAGAAGACCTTCCCTTGGCATCCAGCTTCTGAGGCTTCCTCTTTCTCTGTTCTTGTCTTCAAAAGAACAGGAAATGCCAGCAGGTTTGTTTTTCTCTGCCCCCGGGGTGCTCCCGTCCCTTTTATCAGAACAGTGGCAACTTCAAGTTAGAGGCAGCCCCTGGGACTAGTTTCAGAGCTGAGCTGGTTTTGATGTAAAAATACATACACACATATGCTCACATGCACGCGCGAGCACACACACACACGCACACGCATATATACTGGTAGCTGACATTTACTAAATGCTTATTACATGCCAGCCACTTTAAAAACAACTTATGTGAATTATTTCATCCTCACAACTTTGTGACGTAGGTTACAACAATGGCAATGATAATGGCAAACACAAAGCAGCACGTGTCAGCACATGTAAGCATGTTCTAAGTGCTTCACACACTTGAAGCATTCATTTACTCTTCACAACCTTGTAAGGCAGGCGCTATTATTATCCTCACTTTATAGGTGA
Source organism: Balaenoptera musculus (assembly GCF_009873245.2). Taxonomy (NCBI): domain Eukaryota; kingdom Metazoa; phylum Chordata; class Mammalia; order Artiodactyla; family Balaenopteridae; genus Balaenoptera; species Balaenoptera musculus. The sequence continues at coordinate 71,372,018 of NC_045788.1, forward strand.
GGAACCTGAGGCTTACAGAGGTTGAGAAATTTAGCCGAAGCCACTCACCTAATAAGTGGTGAAGCCTGGGTTCAAACACAGGCAGCGGGGCCCCAGCGCCCCTCTAACGATTCCATCCTCACCGCCCCTCAGTGGACAGGAGCGCCTTGGGATCATTCCACCTAGAGAGGCACAGCCCCGAGCATCTACTCTGTGCAGTCCTGCTGCTTCCTCCGGGGGTGCCTTGTTCAGCAAGGGAGTGTGGGTGCATTAAAGACCCTTACACATAGAGCCTCACACAGAGCAGTCAGCTGGGCTGAAAGACCTCTTCAAACCAAATGTTCCAGATAGAGAAAGATCAGACTAGTGGAGGGGAATCAAGAAAGTCCCATGGAAAAAGAGATAAGCAACAAGGATATACTGTATATCCTTGTTTTTGTTTTTTTTTTAATTCATATATATATTTTAAAATCAAACACAATTAAATAGAATATGGTTTAAGTACATGAATACTTCGCTTTAGAAGAATAACAGAGGTGGTACATGGTACCAAAAACTCACACACAGCCTTTCCACTTCTTCTGTTGATGAAACAGTGTGCGTCTATACAATCAAATATTTCAGTGGAATAAATTCTCTATTCATTCAAGACTTTCTCAAGGACAGAGGTGATTAATAATTATATATTCATATGTACATATATATACAGAGAATTATAGCCACTATCTTCTAATAACCTATAATGGAGTATAATCAGAAAAAATACTAAATCACTATGCTGTACACCTGAAACTAAATAATATAATCTTGTAAATCAGCTATAATTAATTTAAAAAAAAAGAAAGAAAGGCCCATGGAGAGCACAGCCTCAGCAGTGAATGAGGAGGAAGGACTGACAGAGGCCCGGTGTTGGGGGTGGAGGAGTGAGTGCTCCAGGGGCCTGGAGGTGACAGAGTGGCGGAGGAGACAAATATTGTGAGTGCACGCGTACGAACCACTAGAACAGGTAAATTCACAGGCACAGAAAGGAGACTAGAGGGTACTAGAGGCGGAGGGTGGGGGGATGCGGAGCTATTGCTTAACAGGTACAGAGCTTCTGTTTGCGGGTTATGAAAATATTTCTGAAATAGTGGTGATGGTTGCACCACACTGTGAATGGAATTAATGCCAATGATGGAATGCTTAAAAACAGTTAAAATGGCAAATTTTATGTTATATATATTTTAAAACACACACACACACACACACACACACACACACACACACACACACACACACACAGAAGCTGAGGAGAAGCAGCCAGTGGGCCCAGACTGTCAAGGTCCCGGGAAGCACCGTCACTGCGCTGCCCTGCTGCTGAGCCCAGGTGCCAGGGCTGCCATTCCTTCCCTTTGGGATCTGAGAGCTGGAGCCCTGGTGCCCGGCGATAGAATCCGACGCCTGACAGCCTTGTTCTTTGCCTGCGTCCCCAAGGCCAGCTGCTCACTGGACCCCACCCGGGGCCTCTCTGCCCTCAGGCTGCCAGTCTCCAAACCGCCTCCGGGCCCTCGGTCCCGCAGGGCTGTGGCTTTCCTTTTCTCACTGCTTCAAGTTCTGCAATCACAATCTGTTTTCCAAAGCTGTGGATGCCAGAGGAAAAGCCGTGGCAGCGGCAGACTGTGTAATTAACGTGGAATGTTCCGAGGGAGCCGAGGACATGTGGGACAGAGGTCAGGCTCTCAAACAACAACGCTTTCTGCTGCAAGAGGACTGTTTTCTCCCTTCCTTCTCCCTTCCCGGGATATCAAAACAATAAACCTCTGGGAGACAAAGAAATAAACCTGTCCTGCTTCACACGTACAAAGCAGGCCCTGGTGCAGGTGCGGGGACCCGCATGCGGGGCAACAGTTGGACAGACGATGCTCTGCTTCACTCACCACCTGGGCCTCCTGACTACAGAGACACACCTGCAAACACACACCATCGAAGCTCCCATCAACCCAGCAAGGCCACCTGGGGCCTGCACTGTCAGTCTGCATGCAGTCAAGTCAACAGAAGGAAAGTCCACTTTTTAAAAAATAATAAACTGGTTCACAAGCCCCTTTTCCTGTGAAAGTGAGCAAAGACAGAACTACTGAATAAAGAAATAAATGCGCTAATTGCATTTGAAATCCTGTTCAGTATAGAGGTTCTTGAGAAAAATTTCTGTTTTTCAAGTGTAGCTTTGGTGATATTTGGGATCTGTTTATTGCTGGGCACAAAAAGGAGAGGGGAGAAAAAAGTCTCACTTATCTATACTTAAAAAAAAAAAAAAGGAAGCCAATTAAATAAAGTACCATAAATAATTCTCCAGAAGAAAAGTTTGGTGGAATCTGGAATTTCTAACTCCTATATAAAATCTTCTGAGAGCCTGCCTTTGAAATGAATCTTTGCCACTGCTTCATGTATCACTGCTATATGACTGCTCACAACAAATGGTCCAGCCATGTCCGTCCCCGCCTCCCCCCATGGCCTGTGGACCTCTGACAGACAGGTGGACAGGGCTAGTTTCCTATTCATCTCTGAATCTCTGGTCTGCAACTAGCTTGGGATCTTGCTCAGAAAGTGTGGCCTATACCCATATATGGAAGTGAGTTACAACTCAGCATTTTGACTGCCAAAGTAACAAGATGGCATGAGCGTCAGGGTTCGACCCCTCTCGCAGAAGGCAGATGTCTACAGAGTCTTCTATGCTGACCCTGGGGTGACGTCATGCTCCTCGCTGCCTTTGGAATTAACTGCAGCTCCTTAGCACAACACAGGAGACCCCCACGACCCAGCCCCTGCCTGCGTCTGACCACATCCTCCGCTGCCCCCCAGCCCTGCCCCTTGTGCTCATCTAGACCGGAGCAGCTGGAGTCCCTGCACGCGCCACCTGCCAAGGCCTCTGTGCTGCTGCCCCTCTCAGCCGCAGTGTCCTTATCCCTCCTCTTCATTAAATCCCAGCTCAGAGGCCACATCCTCTGTGTAGCTCCTTCCTCCGGGCGTTGGACACATCCGTGGTTACGGTGTCTATAATCATCCTGTGTGCCTCTCTGACCTATCAAGCTGTGAGTTCTTGGAGGACAGGGCCTGTGTCTCTTTACATCTGAATCCCTGCTGCCTAGCCCAGTGCCTGGCAGGAAGTAGGGACTCAGTCTATATTTATTAAAGTGAATTTTTCCAGACAGGCACACTCTCACCACCAAATAGTAAGGATAAAACATGCCTTTTCCGAAATGGCTAGACTCCACGTTGTGACCACCCAGCCAAGGCCGTGGCCAGTGTCTGTGAAGGGCTTTGGGAGCAACTGAAGCCACACCCAGCCTCAGTGGGGTAGCCACAGAGCACCTCACAGCATATGATAGTGAGGCCGCAACCAATAAATACCTCATTATCTTCAGAGCCTGCTGGGCCACTTGCCAGGGCCGCGCTACCCTTTTAGAGCCTGGATATGCACCACCAGACTGAACGTAATCTACTTAATTAATTTACAGCACAGAATAAACACTGTACCCCCAGTGCTGCCCTCACTCAAGCTGCTCGAATCACATTGGGAAAAACCCACAGTGTCTCCCTGGCAGGTTAGCACCAACACTCCCAGGGCATCGCCATGGTGAAACTGGTAAACACACCCCCTTTTGCAAAACCTCTCCCTTCCCTCTTATTAATTTTTCTAGAAATGTATACAACTTTCATCTGCTTTAAGTAAATGTTTGCAAACGTTAATTAGCCCCAGGGATACTCCCTTTGTACACTACACATTTCAGTGAGATTTGGGCAAAATATGGTGGTTATACATGTATCTCTGATTAGCATATGTTCTGAATGAAAATGAGAGCACCTGGCCCAATTTAATTAAGATGAAATATATGAAATTGGGATGTGTCAGAAAACATGCCTGGCAGGTCTGGTTCCTGATTCTACATTTTTCAAACAGTGAAGTTAGACTGAATGTTTTCTGATTTGGCTACCTTTTACATCTCTAAGGAATGAAAAGCCAGTACCTGATGGGGACAATGGGGGCTAAAGCTAGTGACCATCAGTGCTCCAGGCAGCAGATGGAAGGTGAGGCTTGGAATCTTACACGGAAATGGCGATTTGCTCAGGACAAGAGACTGGGATTTGAGGCCACGAGGGTGGGCCTCGTTTCTCAATGTCAGCCATCCGGTGGTTTGGTTGCAAGAAAGGCAATTCCACCCAGCAGCCTATATTCATCATTTCTGGAATAGTAAGGCATACACGTTCTCAGGGCCCAGAGAGAATCAATCTAGGTAAGGCAAGAGAGGGGTTAGATTTTAAAGGGAGAAAATGTTCTTTGCCTTTCAAAGCCTTTTCAAAGGGTTACTGACATTCACCATCTCTGTGCTTTTACCTACTCGGATAAATGAGGGAAGAGGCAATGCTCTGTGACACCTCTGGAATCCATCAAGGGGCAGGTTGCTAGGCAAGAGAACTGTGATTCAGGGCTTGGGCCACTAGAATAAAAACTAAGAGAAACGATGCAGTCCTGTCAAGTAGCCAATCTGAATGGCATCCTTTGACCTCAGGGAATAAAAGAGAGCCCCTGTAATATCTCAGAAGAAAACAGGAGGAGGGGTCATGCCTCTGACTGCTGAGCAGGGCCAGCACAGGCCGACGGTACCTCCTGTTCCTGCCAAACCGTGTGTTCAGACACGGCCATCCAACAAGGGTACAGAAATACCACGCTCTAAAGGTACATAGCTTCAAGTCTGTTGTTTGGAATTCTGAACACGACTTCCTATAAAAACTATCTCCTCATGGTGTTTGGGCTCCTTTTTATACATGAAACACAGAATGACCTAGAGTTTAGAACGGGAGGACCAATGGTGAAGGGAAAAGGGGTGTTCATGGCCGTGAAACTGACGGGTCAGCAGGGGCACTCTGGGACCACATTCCCATGACGATGGCCAGGAGGGGTCCACATGTGTGTGCGCGTGTGTGTGTGTTTTGTGGGAGAGCAGGTCTGTGAGAGAAACATGGGGCTCCAGAAACAGAAACAGAAGCTCAGGGAAGGAACTGAAAGACAAGGAGAAGTACCAAGCAGAGGTGAGGATTCTGAGTCCCAGTAACTCCTCAGCTGAAGTCTTTCTCTCTCAAAGGACTCACTTCCCAGGTGGGAAACAAAGGTGAGCTGTTTCGCTGAGGCCAGGAGGGGGGGAGTGGGGGCAGCAATAGACTCCCGCTGTTTGCTGGACCAGGATGTCCGTAACTCAGCTGTTCGCTGTGATTAAAGAGCATTATGCAGGACCACGTGTTCGCCGAGCAGGATCAAGACCTCCAGCGCCCACAGGGCCAGACGGTGATGTGAGCGAGTGAGGCTGGGGCGGCATGTGTGGCGGAGGCGCTGGGGAGGGCTGGAGAGTACGGGCCATGAAAACAGCCGCCACGCCTCAGTCCTGGCCATGGGACCTGGAGAGAAGGCAGACACAGGACTGTCCTGCCTTCCGAGTTTTAAATAAAAGTATAAAATATCCTGATTTTAAATGGTGGCAACTAATACGTATTAAGAAAAAAAAGCCACAGGCAAAAAAACCCAAAAAAACACTCTTCTGCCTGGTTGGTGGGATACTAGTTTGCAGCCCCTTTCCCAGTGCCTATAGTCAGAATAAACCGTTTGGTTCTTCGGTTCCCAAAGCTAGTTACAGACCAGAATCACTTAGGGTGTAGGTCCAAAATGCAGATTTAGAGACCCACCCTAGACCAACTGAATCCGAATCCCTCTGGGAGAAACCTAGGAACCTGTTTCTTGAGGTTGTGATTATGATGTGGCCACACTGACTCTGAGGAACCCCTGACACGTTCGTATTACTTTCCTTGGCTTCATAGGTACAACCAAACCCTCACTTTTGTCTCATACCTCTAGTTCATAATGAGAAAATAATATTATAAGAATAATAAAATGACAGCACCACAAAAAATACCGACCAAGGCTTCTAAAACTTCTCTCCAGGGAAGGGACAGAGGCCAGAGTATGGGAGACCTGGGACACAGCTGCTGCCGAGTGTGTAAAATTGTGTCTTCTCTAAAAGATTTATAAAATTTTAATATTCGACTCTATAATATACCCATATATGTTTTAATATACCAATTTTCCCCCTACCAAATCTTTGAGAAAAACCGACTCTGGAGGAAGATGAAGTACGTTTATCCTGTGATTTGGAGGGCCCCCAAGAATTCCCCCAGCACAAGTGTCCCAGGATATTTACCAAAGTTTGAGAAGCACACGCATATCTAGATCCATACTATGTCATTTAATCTAGGCCCACTGGCAAAATGCCACATGAAGTCCACAGGTGGGAGGCTACATGCAAAATTATTTGGCTTCTATTAAGACTTCTATTTAAATTTCTGCTCCAAAAAAAAGGCATGTGTGTGTGTTAGAAATGTGTTAGATGGGGGAGAAAATGACGACATAATAACAAGAAATCATCCTTCAACAACATACAGCTTTCAAAGGTTAATGGCTTAAGAGTGGTTTATTTACATTTTTTTTTTTTTAATAAAAATAAGCAGTCAAAGGAAATTAAGCACTTAAACTGCTCTAAAGGCCCTGCTCATCTGGGCAGCGAGGGTCACTTTTGGAGGATTTGCTCACTGGGCGGCTTTGTGGTGTGTGCAACTCAGACTCCTTCGGAACTAACAATCCATCCCGGAAGCTCCAGCCACGTGTATACCTCCTGTCTACACACAGGCCCCAGAGCAATGGCCTGCAGACCTGTTTCAGCCACCCACTGGGGCCAGAGGGACCTGAGTGCTATCTACAGGCAGCAGAGCCCCTGCAGGCATTCTGCCATTGTCTGCATTGTGAGGCTGCAAGGAAACCAAGGTATTCCTGCTGGGCTTAACTTTTCCTTTCTTGGTGACATCGCCAACTGCCACCAGCATTTAAAGTCACACCTCCTGTTTTCCTACCTTCTCTTACCCTAATATCATTACTTATCATTTAAGTAAGCTTAAAGCTAGGTTCCCTGGAAATATTACATTTTAGTAAGTGTGAGAATTCCTGATTAATTTCGGGCAGCATTTCACTGCTGTGTAGCACTTAACTATTGATCTGAATGCCCCAGGTGTTGATTCCTATGGAAAAGATGCTTTAAATTAAATGTGGGCTCTTTATGTCACAGTGCCCAACTTGTTGTCATGAATAAAGTGATAATCACACAGTCAATAAAGTTACTTCATATTATTACACTAAGGAAAGTGATAAAAGCTCTTTGTGGAAGCCAAATATACACCGTCATTCCCTCAGTCACTAATGTGCATGATGGCTTTATTCTCACCCTCACCCCACCCCCAAGAAAGTTCTGCCCCAGCTGGGACCCAAACCCACCTTCTCTCAAGGGATCAGCCACTTCCTCTCTGGGAGCCTCAAAATGGCGTCTAAGTCCCCTCAGCTGGAACGTTCCAGAGCTCAGTGCTTCTAAGCTGTTGTGAGGGAGGAGCCTCGAGAAGGTTCTCCCACCTGCATGCAGACACGGGAGTGGCACAGGTGAGACCCCTGCTGGCGAGGCGTGACCCTGCACCCACACGGAGGGTAGGGGGGCCTCCCAGCAAAGAAGCTCTGAGGGTGCCGCATCCTCTTTCCAGCTTTCTTTCACCACTGTCTCCTCTGACTCAGGATATAATCCACTCCCCCTCCTATACCGACACGCTGGACAGCCCACTCCCCAGACAGGCGACAGAACCCAACCGTCAGCACTTACCCCTCCTGGGCCTCAGCTGAATTCCCAGACCACCCCCTAGAAGGGCGGGGGCGGGGAGGGGAGAACACACTTGGAGCCCTGCATATCTGGCCAGGGTGCCCACACATGACAGACAAACTGCCTGCTCCCGATGGTAATAAAATCAGGGGCTCCTTGGAGTCTTTTTCTGTTGCTAACAGGATTAGAAAATAAAAATAAATCCCAAACACACAGAGGCACCCCACCTCTGCCTTGTGGAGAGAGAACATTTGTTCTGTTTTGCCTAGAACGACCTTCCACCTTCCACCTTCCGTTTACAGCTTCCCTTCAACAAGACTAAAAGCTGCCTCCAAACTCCTTTCAAAAAGAAGCAAGGGGGCCACAAGGTGCCAGAGGGCAAAATTAACAACAGCAATCTGTACTCTCCCCGCCGTTGACCCCTTCCCAGTGTTTCCCACTTGGAGTGGATCTGATGATCAAGCTCGGTCAGGGCGGCCTCAGGAGGCAGGCGCGGTGGAGACGGCCACCTCACACCTTAAATGGACACGTCGCCCTCCAGCCACGGCTTCATGGGCAGCAGGACCCTTCTTCCACGCCAGCGGCCTGACACGACACAACAAACAAAAACGGTCCTGTCGGGGTGACACAGCTCTAAGGCAAGGCTATTCAGCTCTCACAAAATCGAGCTCTGTCCCATTTGAAGTATGGTGACAACATCCCTCCCCCACTGACCCGGCTTCAGCAGCCGTCTGTCCTCACCCCGCCCGCACGGCGGAGCCGAGCCTCTCATCTCACAGGCCTGCAGGGGGCGCCCTGGGTCGCCGGCTCGGACTTCCAGTTCTGGGCCGCGTCAACCACAGCCTACGGCCCCTCCCTCCGCTCTTGTTTTTCTTTACTAAATATAACTGCATATTCAACCAACCAGGCATAAACGTTAATTAGAAGTGCAAGTCACTACATTTACAAAAACATGCCATCTGAGCAAGACATAAAAAAAGCCTAAGAACTAGGTATAAGTGGAACCTTTCTCAAAAACCTTCAACTGTTATCGAATCGCTGAATTTAACTCTTGTTTTACTCATTTGAGACTTAGTAAAATCTTTCTCCTTTTAAAAAAGTCAATTTCTTGTTTGTAAAATACATGTTCAAAATAAAAAAGCTGGAAAACTCTATAAACCATAAAGAACAATAAAGAACACACACAACAATCTCTCTCTCATACACACGCACAGAGACCCGAAGCTAGAATTCAGGGTGTTTCAGCAAAGCAAACCCCAGGATTGCCCTCTACCACATGCTACTGTTACAGTCATTTCCCACAAAGTGTTTATCAATAATAAGTAAGGCAGCTATCATCTTGTAAATCAAGCATCACGCTCAGAGTTTTACCTGCATTTTCTTTAGTTCTCAAAACAACCCCAAAGGTAGTATTATTATTTCCAATATATCAACAAGGTAGCAAAGGCTCAGGGAAGTGAAATAAACTAGAAAATGGCACAGTCGGGATTTTAAATCACCGCAGTCCATCTGCCCTCAAAACGCATGCTCTCTGCATCACACCAGATGCTTTCTCTTTGTTTTTACAGACCTCCACTCTTGAGCAAGAGCAGTTTTAAAAAGGAAGGCACATGCATGGTGCTTCCACATGAGAGGCCAACACCTCCACAGCCACCTTCATTACAACTAAGAAGTTCCTGTTCGAGAGAGAGAGAGAGAGAGAGAGTTAGTTTGCTAGGGCTGCTGTAACAAAGTACCACAAACTGGGTAGCTGAACAACAGAAATTTACTGCCCCACAGTTTTAGAGGCTAGAAGTCTGAGATCGAGGTGTCAGCAGGGTTGCTCCTCCCGGGGGCTGTGAGAACCCATGGGCTGCCTGCCTCTCCCCGAGCTTCTGGTGGTTTGTTAGCGATCTTTGGTGTCCTTCGCTTATAGAAGCAAAGCCCGATCTCTGCCTTCATCCCCACATGGTACTCTCCCTGTGTAAGTATGTCTGTGCCCTAATTTCCCCTTTTAATAAGGACATCAGTCATATTGCATTAGGACGCACCCTCATGATCCCACCTTAACTAATTATATCTGTAATGACCCTATTTCTAAATAAGGTCACATTCTGAGGCACTGGGGGGTTAGGACTCCAACATATGAATTTGTCGGGGGACACAATTCAACCCATAACAGTGAGTGAGAAAGAGAGAAATATAGGGGGCAGGGAGGCAGAGGATGGAAGGGAGGGAGGGAGGAAGGGAGAGAGTAAGAGAGGGAGAGGGAGGGAGAGCGGGAAAGGAGAGGAGGGGGCTGGGCTGACTGGGGCTGGGCTGTGTGCACTCCCTCCGGCCAGGACACGTCCCCAGGGTGGGTGTGGGATGGTGTCGGTGTTTCTTATGAAAGGGGTGCCCCTGTCATTGTGAACATCTGTAAGCAGTAGGTAAGGGACATGCTAATTGCGACCAAGTTTGAATACCACTGTGCCATCTCTGGCCCACCCACTGTCCACCACTGGTAGTGACTCTTGAATCATATATTGTCCCACAGAATTCTGCTGCCTTCAAGCTGGTAAGGCTGACAGGTGGGCTTTGAATATATGCTGCCTCAGAGAACCTTGGGGCGAGCCTACCTGTCAAAACAGAATAGAATTTTCAAAAATAGAAACTCAACTTAAAGATTTAAAATAGAGGTAAGGTGTCCTTATCCCATGCCTCCTGCAGGGAAAAAAAAAAAACGTAAATATAAGACATCATTTGCTCACCCCAATGGTGAAAGCTTGCTTCAAATAGAGCATGCGTGCTATATATGCAAAGTGTACATTCAGATGGGCTGTAAACGCCGTAGGAACTCATTTCTTCTGGTTTACTTGGCATTACTGTCGCTGCATAAGTGTTGTGCAAGTGATGTTGGTGCTAATATCAATCAGCAAATTGGTATACCACATCAGCGGAAGTGAGAAAAAATGGTTGTAATTATTCTTAAAACCAACAGGACCTTTTCTAACAACGAAGAGAATCCATAGACTAGGAAACCGAAACAAGGCTTGCTGACACCTCAGTGACATTCTGACAAAAGGCTACAGGAATCCAGGTCAGATTCTGTGAACTATTACAGCTCAACACGGGGCAACTGATAAACACCGGTTTAATGCATGCTTGTGGGTTTTCCAGGCCCGGGAAGATCTGCACACACCATCCACTCTTCCCACTCCTGGCACCTGTATTGCTCCCCTGTGAGGCAACACGGGGCAGGGCCGATACGCCCACCCTGCCCCCGCTGGGACCACGCACATTCTCATCGCCAAGCCCCAGGAGGTGGGGGAGCCACACAAGGCAGCCAAGAGAACACAGGTTTTGGAGCCTGATCTGCTTTTCAGCTGCAAGCCATGCCACTCACTAGCTGAGCCCTTTGAGCTTCAGCTTCCTGTAAGATGGGAATATTATTACACGTCTAGAGGCTGTTATAAAGATTAAACAGCATTTTGTACAAGTAGCCGTCGCACAGAGCCTGGCCATAGCCAGTCCTCGGTCAGTGGAACTTTCTGCCCTTCTTCTCTTCCACGAGAAGGATGGAGCCCTCTCAGGGAAAAATCTCCATCTGACTGGACAGCAAGTATGAGATTTAAACAGAGGTGGAGATCCAGCGGGAGCTCAGAAAACCCCCAACATCTGGCACTGTCTTCTAACAAGCAAGTAAGAAAGTTTTGAAAGTGTATTTGGGTAAGAGGGGTGTATTAACATACATTAACACTTCTTATGTGCCAGGCACTATTCTAAGAACTTTATATACTTTATAATAGTTGAATTCTCACAACAGCCCTGTGAGGTAGGTTTTATCCTTATCCTTACTTAACAGATGAGGAAACTGAGGCACAGAGAGGTTAAGTGGCTTGCCTACGGTGACAGAATAAGTGGTGGAGTCAGGACCAAACCCAGGCAGTGTGGACCTAGCACCCATGAGCTTAACCACACTATTATGCTGCCCTTTCTTGTCAGAATCCTTTCTCTGCAGCTGGTTTGGGATTTCCCCCTCAGTTTAATGGATGTTTTGCTCCACTTTTTGCTGTTGTTGTTGTTGGAGCTAGATATAAATTTTTATTGAAGTATAAGGTGATTTACAATGCTCTATTAATTTTCCCTTCACTTTTTTTTTTAACATCTTTATTGGAGTATAATTGCTTTACAATGGTGTGTTAGTTTCTGCTTTGTAACAAAGTGAATCAGTTATACATTCCCTTCACTTTTTAATCATTCACTCCACAAACAATTGTTGACACTGACTCTGAGCCAGAAGCTGGGAAGACACAGCTGGGCTGGGAGGGAGGCCTGTAGGGCATCCACAGGCCTAATGAATGGGCAGAAAGGGGCGAGGGCCAGGAGAGGAGGAGAGAAGAGCGCTCTGGGTGTTCCGATAGGGCGAGAGTGGACTCCTGGGGCTGATGGTCACGGGATGCTACGGAGAAGGTGTGATCGAGCTGGCCGTGAAAGAGAGGGTTTCGCAAGGGGGAGACAAGCGAAGAGAAGCCGCCCAGGAGGCGGGGGGGGCTCAAGCAAAGATAAGGTGAGCCCCTGGCACAGCAGTAACAGAGCATGAGCGTCCAATCTGGCTGGAGCGCAGCGGGCCCGTCACAAAGGCCTTGGATGCCAGGCCCCCCAGGGGCTACAATTCACAGTGCGTCCCAGCACTCAGTTATGGAAGCAGGGATCTGCTGTAGAACTCCCTCTGGATTCTGCTCCGTAAGGCTGGTAACCCATCCTCCCGCAGAAACTGTGCCCCATTCCAAACGCTCTCCAGGAAAGCCACAGGGGGCCACCTTCTCTCTCCTCAACCTGGAGCCCTGAATACAGCTGCCCTGATTTGTCCCCCCAAAACAGGGGGCCTGAGGGATGATTACTGCCTGGAGAGCTGGGAGAAGCCGAGAATCATGAGCCTCCTGACTCCTACCCACCTTGAATCTCTTTTTATTTTCTTGCATGTAATAAATAAACCGTTTTGAGCACCTCCTCTGCATAAGGTGCTGTGTCAGGATCTGAGAGGAGGCCAAGAGGCTTCTGCCCAGGGCACATGATAGCTCCTGAATTCCATTGTGCCCCTATTTCGAATCACCCCTTGCCTCCAGGCACTAAACACCCTGCCAGTTCTGCAGCCACAAGTTGCTTTCAGCTTTCACACCCCCAAACTCAGAACTCTCCCACAGGCCCCTTTGAGACCCAAATCATTGTCATTTCTCTGACACCTAAAACACATCCCCCCTCCCGCGCCCCCCGCAAGGCCCACAGGCAGTCATGTTACACAACCATGTCATGAGCAGGAAAAAGTGCTTGCTAATTACAGGGCTGGGAGAACATCCCTTTACATGTTTAATAATGAGGACCAGGATTGGACATGAAATCCTAATGACCCACAACAAACACCATCTCATGCTAAAGCTGGCATGACTTAGTTCAGTCATATTTACTGCACCTCTATCGAGCTTGTCACTCTGGAATCAGGCAAAACTAGGTAAAAATAAAAATATAAAGCTTTTGGAGCACTCAGGAAGGCAGCAATGCTTTATGTGCGTAGAACGGCGGAGAGACGTGAAGGAACTCTCCCTGTCGGCGCAGTGGAACCACGTCCCTGGGGAGGGAAGAACCTACCCACAGAGGGGGCCACCACCTGCAGAAGGCACTGCAGCCCAGTCTGGGAAGAACCCAGGGTCTGGCCTCTGTGCCCTCATTCCCTGGGGCTGGGTGGAGGTTGAATTCTGGAGTGTGAGTGCAGAATGCCCCCACCCATCCCCACTGGTCAAAATCCTACCTGTCTGAGGTAGACATGCAGTTGGTTTCCCCCAGACCTCCTTCTCACTCTCCTCTCAGGAGACCAGACCTGGGGAAACTACGTTTCGCAGACTCCCAGGCAGCCGGAGCTCTGCATGTTAAGTCAGGGTCTGCCGAGCAAAAGTCCATGAGATGTGGAGGGAGGGAATGCAGCTCCTGGCTGTCACTGCTGGTCACCCCGAAACCAGATGTCCTGCTACCGCTTCCAGGTATCCAAGAAGCAGGGCAGTGGAGGCAGCTTCTTGTCCAAACTCTAATCCCTGGACCTCACCTTAGGGTTGAGATCCTTCAGCTTCCTGGAGAGTCCAGAAACAGCTGTGGGGCTGGCAGCTGTACAATCTAGGAGTCATTCAAAAGGCCCAGTGTAGAACCAGCCCCTTCACCAATGCTATAAGCACCGAATTCCCAATACTAAACCCCTTCTGCTTATAATACCTGGAGTGGATTCTGTTTCCAGCGCTGACCCTTGGTGGATAAACCATCTGGATAAACCGAGCAAGCTCGAATGCCACGGAACCATAGTAGAAATGCTCCTGGGAGCACCGCTATTTAAAGGAGCACCGCAAGACTCAAGGCGTGGACTAGTCAGTCCCCAGGGCAGCCCTGGAGGAAGGCCCTAGGTATTCTCACCTTGGAGCTGAGATGGAGGGCAGGGGGGAATGGGGGGCATGTCTGTGTGGAGGTAGATGGCAGAAAGTGCAGGCCAAGTGTGTCAGTGCCAGGACCGGGGCTCCGTTACCTAGAGGCTGATGAGGTCAGACCTCAGTGTGAAAAATGGAGAAGTGGAACCAGTAGCCAGGCTCAAAGGAGAAAGGCTGAAGCTGGGTGACAGAGCCAGTGGTGAGCAGCTGGGAACACAGAAGATTGCACCAGACTGAGAGTCAAGGCAGCTGAAGCATCCAGTGTCTGCCAGGCAGGTGCTGGAGCAGGCTGTTGATTAGTGTGAGCCCGGGGTTCCCATAAGGCTCAACGACAGGGAGAACCAATTGGATTTGGGTGTGTTGAGTTTTCTTAAACTGAGGTATCCCTGTCACCAAGGGAGAGGGGTGCTGCATTCTGTTAGGTGACATTACTAAGAGACCTCATGGTCAAGAGACAAGAACTTGTGCTACTGTGGGCCATCTAGTCCATACTATACTGGATCTACTGGTGCATCTCAAAAGTGTGCAATGGCAGCAACGTTTCTGGGCAAGTTCTACTATTTATTTTTCTCACAGCTTTAATCAATGTGCTTTAAGCCAGTGCTTCTCAACCTTCAATGTGCATCCGAATCACTTGCGGGGGGTGGGGGGGATCTTTTGAAAATTCAGGGTCTGATTCAGTGGGTCTGGGTGCAGTCCAAGATTCTGTATTTCTGGTCCAGACCACAATATGAGTAGCCAGACTTGAAGCTTGGTAAGCATCAGTCAACATGTGAACTACTTACAGATGCATTGCCAAGTGCCAAGTGTCTGTTCCCTATTTCACGGATGCAGATCTCACATCAGCAAAAAGTTAAGGAACTAGCCCAGGGCCTCTCAAGGGATAAGGAGCAACTAACCCACACACCAGCCTGCCAGCTCTCACCTGCTTACAGCTCTGTTTTCTGCTTTCCCTTACCCTACCCTGGGACCCTTGGGAGAATATGATTTAATTTCTCATTTCTGTGGACTCTAAAACCTGTGCCAGGGGGAGAGAGGTGGGGAAGAGAAGGGAGTTGAGGGGAGGGAGACAGAGATGGAGGAGGGAGGGGGAGGGGAGGGGGAAGGGCACGGAGAGCCGACTGTCACCCAGGACCAGGTGAAGGCTGTTATGGAAACACACCGTTTCTTGCCAGTTGACCCAGAGTCTTGTTGGTCCCTTCCCCTGGGATCCTAGGAGGCAATTCATGGCAGAACAATGCAAATAGCAAATAATCGTATGAAAGGATGCTCAGACTCGACAGGAGTCAGAGAAATGAAAATCAAAGTAACAATGAGATATTACTGTTTACCCATCAGAAGGCTGACACTAACAAGGAAGTAACCATGCTGTGGGGATGGGGAAACAGGTACTCTCACCAACTGCTAATGGAAATGAGGACTGTTGTAGTTTTTTGGGAACACAATCTGGAAACGTCTATCAAAAATAAAAATACTGGGTTCCCTAGTGGCGTAGTGACTGAGAATCCGCCTGCCAATGCAGGGGACACAGGTTCGAGCCCTGGTCCAGGAAGATGCCACATGCCGCAGAGTAACTAGGCCCATGCGCCACAACTACTGAGCCCGCGAGCCACAACTACTGAAACCCGCGCACCTAGAGCCCGTGCTCCACAACAAGAGAAGCCACCGCAATGAGAAGCCTGTGCACCACAACGAAGAGTAGCCCCCGCTTGCCACAACTAGAGGAAGCCTGCGTGCAGCAGCGAAGACCCAACACAGCCAAAACTAAATAAATAAAATAAATTTCTAAAAATAAATAAAATAAAATAAAAATACTATACCCTTCAGCTCAGTGCTCTTACTCTTGGGAATCTACCCCTGGGAAATAAAAGCAGTAGTTCATAAGGATACACACACATATACAAGGATGTTTATGGAAGCAGTTTATGGATGTCTATGGAGATAGTTATTTGTAAATTAAACAAAAAAAAACTGGAGACAAAGTGAATACCCATCAATATAAGAATGGTTGAATAAAATAAAGACCATCCCTTCCAGGGAATAAAAAGAATGAAATAAGAGGTATACCAGCTGGCTTGGAGGGATTTTTCTATGAAGTACTGATGAATAAGAAAAGCAGTATGCAGTGAATGTGATTAATTTTGTAAAACAATTACTTAAAAAAATCTTGTAGACATATGTATGTGTTTATGTGTGTGTTTAACTGTATAATTTTTATAAGCATAGTTAAAAGTATGGAAGGATGCCAAGTTATTTAAATGAGTTATTCAGTGTGGAGCTAGCACAGGGAAACAAGGGGAACAACGAAAACAAAACCAGTGCGTCTCTCCCTATGTCATTCTGTGTGTGTGTGTGTGTGTGTGTGTTTGTGTGTGTGTGTGTGTGTCTCTCTCTCTCTCTCACACACACACACACGTTCCTGCATTGAAGAATGATGAAGTATGAAAAGGTCACAATTTGTGGAGTCCTTGCTCTCCTCCATCCACGCTGCCAACTTACAAGGCTGCTGGAAGGGCAAACCTGCCACTCTGCCACACTGCTGTTGCCAGCAGATTTCTTCCATTGCCTGCAAGGTGTGAATCTGGAAGGTGTCGTGCCAGCAGTCACGACAGCCCAGCTGCATGCAAACTAGCTCTTTTTTCTATAGAAAAGGCCCATGTTTTCACTGATAGGCTCTTGCTGCTACCGCTACCACCATCACCATCCTGCTCACCCAGAGAAATGAAGGCTAAGACCAAAAGCATGGGCCGCACATGGGGAAAGAGGCCAGTGGCCTCCTCTTTCCCTGATCCTCTTCATCCTTTGGGGTACCTCCCGGAGCCCCAGCCTGGATTGGCTCAGTCCCTGTGGGCAGCTGTCCCTAAGGACACCGTGGAGGGCGCCATCACAGGCCAATAGGTGTAAAGGTAAATGGCCATCTCATTCTCCACTCAGGGCCGGAGTTGCCATTCCCTTAACCCCACGTCACAGCCTCCTTAGCAGAGGAACACAAATTTCCAGGGAGAGGAAATTCACTCTGCTCTGGACAACATATTCTATTTTCTGAAAACTCTGCTTTTTAGTGAGTTCCTTCTTACATTGTGCTGAATGTCACCCCGTCCAAGCTTCTACTCTCTGGTCTAAGTCCTGCCCCTCCCCCCGCCCCCGGAGACACAAGGAACAAGCGTATTTCCTCTCTCACATGAAGACAGGGATCACATCCCCACGGGCTCTCTCTTATCTTGACTAAACATTCCCAGTTCCTCAGACTGGTGCTGAGCATACATCTCAGGAATTTCCTGATGGCAGGTCAAGTTGTTACTCCTCCAGTGAAGCCCAGGGATTTTGATAGGATATGGGCAAAGACGCCATGTGTCCAAGCCCTCCAAAGGAACAACCATGCACCGTCTCCAGTAGAAGAAATCTGAAGGAGATACGGAGCAGGCTGGGGAGGAAGGCAGTTCCAAAGGCCCTTCTAATTCCCCAAGAGCCCTCCTCTGAAGAACGTGAAAGAAGCCCACCACTGGTGTTCCAACACAAATCACTGCAACCCAGCTTCCACGCTCAGTCCCAAGTGCATCCCGCTGAGCTTGTCTGGCCATGACTTACACAGGGAAGGCTGCACAGATGAAACCAGGCATGGACAGGAGGCACGGGGAGAGGCGATTACGCTGTGTGTCCTCGAGAAGGCAACGAGCACCTTGCTCCCTTATAACCACCTGCCGAAGCGCTATGGGCTGGAGCGAGGGCACTGGGCACACCAGGCTCACTGGCTGGCTGTGGGCGCCTGGGCCGCCACAGGAGAAACGAACCAATTCAGAATTAGAGAGACCTGGGCCTGGGATTTTAGAGCCTCAATCCTAGAAAGAGCTTTCAAGGATAAAGACAATAGTGGGTCCACAGTGTTTTAGGACTTCCCGAGAAGCGGAGGCAGTAAGCTTTCAAAATTTAGTTCCTTGAAGAAGGACGCTTAGTAGGGTTCTAAGAGCCCTGTGTTCATCAGGGATCTGTGTTATTAGCTGAGCAACATCGGGCGGGTCACTTCCTGCTTCCAACCTCAGTCCTGCCTTTGATAAAACAGGTATCCCTTCCAGACAATGAAACAGAAATAAAGATCCAATAAGGAAAATTACTATGTACACTGGATTGCTATATGACTGGCAGTTAACGGTATCCAGTAAGAGATAGGGTAGCTAGTAACTGGTATGAAACTATGGTGACCAGGTGATAACTTTGAGCCGCTTTTCCCAACAAGATGAAAAAAATGGACTAGATAGAAACTGAGTGAGCATTAAAGCTGATTACAAGTATAAATGTGTCCCTAGCCCAGGCCCCGCACAGAGGAGGAGGCTGCCACTGGGAGATGGTCTAAGGACTTTCCACAGCCATCGGATGGATGCTCCCAAGGGAGAGGAGAAGGGGCAGTTTCACCCCCGCTCCCCCGGAACAATGCTGAGTCTCCTGAATGCCTCTTTTGTTCCATGCAGCACAAAAATCACAAATATTTTTTAACTACCCTGTGTTTTTGTAGCTGTTTGTTCTTTTCTCAAAGGTCCTAAGATCACAGAGAGGCTTCCAAGAACAATAGCTAGTAACCTGCTCTGTGCAATTGAAACAACAAAGCTGAGGGTTTCTGGCTGAAGAAGGGAAGGCTGGCAGGAGGGTCCGGGCTGGGCCAGTGGGGTGCAGTCCTGTCCCTGTGCTCCTCCTGGAACGGGAAGTTCTCACTGGGTCTGCAGGATTCCTGCGGGATGACTGGGGCACTTGCTGCATTTCTCCAGGATCAGATTCCAGTCAAAACTCACATGGTCTCTCTGCTCTCTGAAAATGAAAAGCTTAGGTTTCTACCCTGTTTTCTGTCTAAGGCCTCCATCAAGGCCCCAGGAAGGGGATGATCTGCTCAAAGAAGTGAAGAGCCTAGACGTCCAGTGGAGGGCCTCCCCCTGCCACTCTGCTGCTGTAGCTGTCCCATCCTCTTGGGGTGTCCTCCCTTCAAACACCACTGTCGCCCCTCGCTGCCCAAATGCCCCCACACAGACCACGGAGAAGGACAGCTTAGTAAAGAGCCTCAGAATGTGCGTGGAATCATGGCTCCACTATTTCTTGGCTCTGAGGCTGACCTTGAACGAGCATGTCAACGATCTGGAAAATGGGGGTAATAATAATGATTTTACAGAATTGCTGGGAGGATTAAATAACATTCCATATAAAGTGCTTAGCACAGTGGCTGGCACAGGGTGTGCACCAATAAACGTTAACTTTATCATTCCCATCAGCAGTAACAGTATAAGTACAAGCATCTCTGTATTGCTATTAGCGTCACTAGCGTTAGTATTACTTCTTCAGTGTCCTCCTCAGATGAATTGGGGTCCGTGAAGAGTGCTTAGTAATTGCTAAAAAGCAAAAGCTCAGCACCTGTTTCCACCTGTTTCTAATTTCACTCAAGATGTCCCTTCTCTGCGGCTCAGTCACTGGAGGGGAGGACAAGGTGAGCCCCATGCCGGCCCTTAGGGTACTTACTGGAAGAACGGCGTGGGGGTGAGGCCCTGGGCAGCACAGCTCCTGCAACCCATGCCCTATCCCGTGCCCAAGCTTCCGCAGAGCCAGGGCTCCAGGACTTGTTTCCCGGAACCCTCACCTGCCACGGGGCCTGGGCAGTGCTCCCTGCTCTGTAGTCACAGGCAGGGCTGCGCAAGTCGCGGGTTGAGGGTGGCCAAGGTTGGAACCGGGGAGCACGGGGGGCCCATGAGCTATGTTTGGCCGCTGCCACCTCCTCCTTGAGCCCCTCCTCTGTGGCCCCAAAACCTGAACCCAAATACCTGCACCCATGGCATCCTCAGTTCAGCTGACATGTTGCCCTTGGAGACACTGCACTTACTCAAAGTCTCACTGAGCTACGTGGAGGCCTTGGAGTCACCCAGCGGGTCTGAGGCTGCCGGGCCAGCCAGGTGTCTGTCTTTCCACCTGAGGACGTGGCCGACCCTCCCCTCAGGCCGGCCTGGGCCCTGTCTGGCTGCAGCTCCCCACGACTTCCAGGCAGAAACTTAGCCAAGTACTGCCCCAGCTTAAAATTCAAAACAGACAGGTTAGGAGAGAAGGGGGTCCCTCTAGTGCAGAGAGGAAGTGAAGGAAGTCTGGGTCCCTATGTCAGAACTGGTGCAGAGAGGCACCCGGGGCCCCCTGGCTTGTCCCAGCTCTGCTCCTTTACCTCCTACTGGCCCTCACACCCTCCTGAGAGCCCTCAGAGCACAGATTCCCTGGACATTCGTTCCTCTACTGAACAGCCCCTGAAGGCCCCTTGGCTGCCCGGCCCAGCCAACTCTTTTATCTGTCTCTACACCTCACTATCAAACTCCCGTGGACCAAAGCAGAATGCTCTCTCCCCCCTAAACCTGCTCTGTACTTTCTAACCACTGGGGTTTGGGGCTGAGACACGCTGGTTGTACACTGGAAAACGACACCCCAAACTAGAAAGGCTGAAGGCCTGTAGCTGAGACTCCAGGAAAAACAGGGTAGAAATCTAAGGCTCACCCCAGTTCTGCCATCAACTGGCCCTGCAACCTTAAACGAGGCTGACCCCTCTCCAGGCCTCGGGGTCCTTAATATAAATAGTGGGTACAGGACCCAGTCATCTCCAAAGGTACTTCTAGCACTGAGACTCCATGAGAAACTCAAGACTCCAGGGCCCTTGTTCGTCATCCTTCCCCCCCCCCCGCCATGCAGACGGGGGAAGTAGGCTCTCTGATCTCCCCCTTCCCTCCCCTGCTCTCCAGGCTCCAGGGGAAGGTGGAAAAACCAGCTCAGTGTCTAGCCAGGAAGTAGCCCATGGCTGAGCACCGGCAGCCAGGCCCAGCAGTCTCCACAAGAGGATGCGAAGGGCTGGCTCCCAAGCCCTGCTTCCCCTGAGCAGCCGGGCTCAACTCCCCTGGAGGCAAGTCTCTCTGAGGGGAGAGGGGACTTGAAGAGGTGACAGCCAGCACTAATGACCACAAATTAGCAGGGAAGCTGAGAGAAGGAGGGAGGAGAGCCCAGCTTCTTTTTTAACCTTATTGATGGCACATAAACCTGCCTCACAGTCCCATCAGCGTGACAGCCAGGATGGATGTGCTACCCTTGGCATCGCAGCGCCTGAGAAGGAAAAGAGCATCTGGTGTCCCAACATCACTGCTTGCAGCACTCCAAGAAGAATGCTCTGCTCACTGTGCTCAGAGCGGGGCGTGTGACACGCTGGAAAGGACACGGGGCTGTAAGCCAGGAGGCCCAGGTACCGGGCAGGCTCTGCACGAACCAGCTGGGTAACCTTGACAGTCACTTTCCTCTGGTCTCATTTTCCTACACTGAAAAATGAAGGAGCTGGATGAGATGATTTCTATGTTCCCATTCAGCTGTGACATTCTATAAGTCTACTAAATGGGAATGAGAATCAGATCTAATCAGCTAGAACGAATTCAACCAATATTTTTAGGTATCTCTAACTTGCAAAAAAAAAAAAAGATCCTACATAATTTTTTTCTGAATGGCTGGGGATGCTACAGACAGAAGAAGGAATCTATCGCAGTGGCTATAAGCCCCCCACCACCCCAGCACAAGGGGCTTGCCTGAAGCCTGCTGTGGGCATCCACTCCCTAGAGCCTCACTGTCCGCAAGCCCACCCAACCCTCTGAGCTGGCTGACATAATCAGAGTGGGATTAACCTGTATCAATCTTCGCTCTTCCGACTGATGAGGCTTTGGGGACTCTGGGACAGCATCGAAGTACTACTGTCTGAGTCATTAACATCTGTAGCATAACAGAGAACTCTCCCTGGAACATCTCTGGAGGCAGAAGACAAGTGAGTCCCAAGGGTTAGAAGGCCTGCGTCTGAAGAAGCTCGTCCACTGAATTATTAATGAAACCCTGAACACTGCTCAAGTTTCCCATGACAGATGGTTTTGCAAGCTGATGGTTCTGAGGCCAATTAAGAACGATCGTGGATTCCAAGGCAGTGCCACCAACAGTGAGTGTCTTCAAATGTCTCCAGAATCTGCTGCAGAAAATTTGGTCAGCTGTCTCCTTGAACACAGACGTGATAATCACAAAGGAGGAAGGGGTGCCAGATGCTATGGGCTCTGGGACCACTGCCCCACACCAACTCCTGTCCTACGGCACAGAGCGTCACCAGAGCCCTAGCTACAGAGTGCTAGAGCAGAGGGGCCTTCAAAGGTCTCCGGATCAGCAGGCTCTGTGGAGTACCAAAGCCTCGGGAAAATAGGTGCCATGTGAAGAAAGGAACCTGGGTCCAAAAGTTTAAAAAAGGTTGCACTCAACAAAGCCAGGCCAGACTGCATACTCTAGAACTTCTCAGAGCCTTTAATGTGCTCTGTGAATTGAGAAAAGGTGAATATATATATTTACATAAAATATTCAATTTCCCAAACTTATCTCATCATGAAATCCTTTTCTCCAGGACATGTTCTGAGATTGGTTTTCCACGGAGCTCACCTTGAGAAATGTAACCCTAGACCACACAGCCCTCATTTTACAGACGAAGAGACTGAGGACCAGAGTAGTCACAGCGAGCCGGAGCCTAAGCAGAGTCCTTCATGCTAAATGGTCATGCTCTAGGTGCTTGGCAGCTGCTTTAGGGTAAACGTCAAGGCTTTCTCCAGGAGCTGACAAAAGAGCTGGGGGCCGAAATGCTTCTGGGAAAACAATGGGTGTGAATCTAAGCCCCAGGACCAACCTGGAGGGAAATGGTTTGTATTAACAGCGTGAGAGAGCTCTGAGACCTTCTGGCTTGGTACAGAAGAACACTTTCTTCCCTGTTAATAATTTGCTTAATGTTTCTATGTCTGCCCTGCTAGACTGTGAGCTCCAAGGGGTAGGGACCATGCCTATTTTATTCATGAATGCAGCCCCTACCCCTGGCACAGGGCCTGGCAAGTAGACAGCGCTCGGTTAATATTTGCTGACCGATGGACTAAAGAACACGTGCCTTAATCTACTTCCAAGGACTCAAGACACCTTGACGATGAGCCCTCTTGCTTCCAGATGCAAGAGTCCCATGGAGAAATGAATACAGACTGTTCCTCAGCACCATGGGCCTGCCCCTGCTGCTTGGGGATGTGGTCAGCCAGGCTCCCACTAAAGCCGACCAGAGTATGGAAAGGGCTTGACTCCGGAAAGGCTGGAGTCAGAGCCAGCATTGGAACCATCCTCACGGATGCAAGACACATCTGTATTTCCTAACAATGATGCAGGGTGAGCAAGGTAGCCACGAGTTATCTGAAATATGTGGGAGAAAGCAGATGCAGTAGGAATATACGGTATCCCAACTTCTTTCAAGCCAACCCAGGATCCATTCATTTATTACGTATTTACTGACCAGATACTCACGAGGAAAAAGAAAGAAATGAAAGGCTTGGTCTCCGCCCTCAAGAAGCTCATGGCCTAGAACGAGAGAAAAGATGTGTGTAGAAGTAACCACAGAACAAAGACGACAGTTACCAGAGATACACAGAGAAACTCTTTCCCTAAGAATAGGACAAAGAGTCTGATTTTGACAGAAACCTGCAGTGATATTAAATTTGGGGCCTGAAAAATGATGCTTGTAGCCTCCGCTCCTCCCTTTGACTACAACAGTCCCAAAAATGTAAGGGATGAGGTGAAGGTGGGGAAAGCCCGGGGCCCGGATTCCTTTCATTCCCATCCCCTTCCTCTGGAGGCCTCAGGAGTTAGGACGCAGCCCAGGGCAGGCCTCCTTAGGAAGTGCCATGAAATAGCAGGGTCCTAGCCAGCAGGGTCCTAACCAGGAGGGGTGTGGGAGGGAGCTTCCAGGAGCGGGGGAGTAGCAGAGCCCAGGGTAAGCAGAGGAGGGCTGTGACAGCCATCCTCCAGGCTGGCCACCTGCTTCAAACCTCTTGGGGTGGGGAGTGGTTCCCAATGAGAATCTAAGCTCAGTGAATTTCCTGGTAGTACTGGGTGGCCCCCAGGCTTCCAAATACAAATTATCCCAACAACGTCAAGGAACCACATTGCTTTTCAACCGAAATCCTGTCTGAAATAAGTTGAAATGTCCACAATCAGGATCTGCGGCCAGGAGTGGGGTCAGACCGCAAGGCCCTGATGGCGCCAGTCTGGAAGCAGGGGCTGAGCCCTGTGTGGGGACAACCCCAGGAGTCAGGGGCTTTCAGTCCACACACATCCATCTTCCACAATAGCGGAGCTCGATCAGACGACAGCGCCCGCTATCAGGGAAAGTGGGCAGAGGGCAGTTCTGAGCAAGACAGACAAAGGAGAGCCCTGTCCATGAGTCTTTTCCTTTGTCCTTGTCACGAAACGGTCTCCTCTGAGAAGTGACGGTGAAAACAGGAGACAGGATGTCTGGAGATGGAAATGGAAATATGGGGGCTGCTGTTCCTTGAGGGGGCCCCTGAGCTCAACTAAGGGTGGCCTTAATATGCACATGCCCACTGAGCCTCCCTGAATGGGAGAGACGCAGAGGAAAACAGTGTTGCCCAGGAATCAAGGTAGTGGGGCCTGAGAGGGGCCAGGCAGACAAGGGACAACGTGAAACCAACACGAGGGTGCGTTATCTAGACTGCAGCTGGAGGCATGGGCGCTCGGTCTAGCCAGGACCCAGACGAACGTACAGGGGCCTCCCAGAACTGCTCTCCAAATGGCCAGGAGGTTGGCACCTTTGCCCCCAGTTCCCATGCCCTACAGATGCCCCAGGGCGTGTCTGAGTTCTCATGAGACCGCTCACTACAACTGGAGCTGAAATCTGAGCTGGCCCAGGGCATGTGACTCCACAGGCTTCTGCTGCAAAATGTATCACATATTTCACCATATCTATTTTTTTTCTTGGTCTCCAAGAAGCTAAGTGCTGACTGAATCCTCGATCAAAGCAATTAAAATATCTTACTTTTTACTTCCTCTTCCTAGATTTAAAAAAATCTTTTATTTTTCTATTTTAACATTACCTATAATATCTCCTTTATTAGATGCCACCTTAAAAATCTTTGCAAGTAGATGGGGGTCTGAGGTATAAATAAATCAATAAAAATATGTGAATTAAAATTTTGATTCAAGCAACTTTCTGGCAAGTTCATGACAATCCTTGAGATCACAGAGCAAGATAGCAGGGAGGACTATAAAACCACATCTAGGAATTACTGCTCTGCAGTCAGCAAATGAAAAATGTCAACTCTGACCAACGGCCACATCACATACACACTCTGTAAGGTTATTTTTAAATTTGTCTTTTGTCGTAGACCTTCCTTGAGCAAGCTGATGCAGTTTTCTTTTTCTTTCCTTTTATTTTTTAATGAGTTGCATTCCACTCCTAATTCACAGAGGTGGAAACCCACTCCCACTGTCAGCCTGAGGCAGGGTAAGGCCCCGCCCAAAGGCCATCAGACCCCGTCTGAAGAAGCCGCACCAGCACCATAGCAATGGGGGGCGGGGGTAGGTATTTGTTCATCCACCCACCCTCCCGGTGCTGGGCTGGCCCATGGGTGCAGATGAGGCCGAGACGCTGCCTGTGCTTGAGAACGCACAGTCCAACAGGCGCTAATAGAATCACATCCCCCCGGTGGAGGAAGGTCAGAGTTGCCCCCTCATTGGTAACCCAGATCAGTCATTCTGCAGTTCCTGCATTCACTTAGCGAATGTTCTCAGAGACCCTGCGTGCCGAGCACTGTGTCAAGTACTGGAGACATAGAGGTGATGAAGACACAAGTCCTGTCCTCTAGGAAGGAGCTCATGGATTTAGATTGGACCTTCCAACTCTGACATTCCTCAATCCTGTTCAGTCTTGACAAAGACCCCACAGGACAAGTGACTTCCAGGGAAAGAAACATGCAGGTACAGAACGTCCATTCTTGAGAAAGAGGTGATACAGAAAAACAGACAGCCCTGAAGGGCTCCTCCTCCTTCCCTCAACCTGATCCCACCCCCCAGGCCCCGACCCAGAGAAAACAGACAGTCAACAACAAGGCCACATGTCTGTCAGCTGGGCAGGGGGACTCCGCCTCTCAGAAGCCCTCGTTCTGCCCTGGTCACCTAGTGGAAAAACACTGGAAATCTGGTGGGAGGTGATTTGATTTTCTTGCCTGGTTGTGATGCAATTATAATGCTATAAAGCAGAGGGGCCAAAACACTCTCAGAGGGAAACAGAAAGAAAGAGTCCTTTCATCTTCGTATGTACCCTTCTGCAACTTGAGGGCAGCAACCAACACCTGGTCCATTTTACAGAATGTTCTCCCGGTGGATTTTCAGGACTAGGCTAAGAAATTAAAAGAAGAGGGCCTGAGGGGTAAGGGTGGGAAGAACCTGAGCTACCTGGGAGGGGAATCGCCTTTTGGAAGAGTACTTGGGAAAAGAAAGACTCAGCTCCCAAGTAAATCCGAATGTTCAGAGATTAGTGCTTGAAAGAGAGGCGTTGGGAAGGCAGGGACAGAAAAAGTGAAATCTAAGCTTTTGAAATTCTGTCCGAGTGGACAGATGATGAGAAAGGAATCTGAAGTGTCTCTGAAATGATTACGTAAATCATCAAAAGAGATGATTGTGCAAATGTATAATCTCCCATCACATAGAATGATACACTATGAGAACTGGAAGGGAGCGTAAAGATTAGTAAATCCACCTCCCGTTGTACAGACCATTAGTGAACCCAGAGTCCAGAGAAGTGAAAGAGCCTGGCGTGCCAGGAGCCCAGACCCCACGGGGACCACGACCTGTAACTGCGCGTGGGCACACCGCTGGCTGCTGGCTGACTCACGGACACGTGTTCCAGGCCTGCTAATGCCAACATGGATAGCTCAGACCCAGTGCGGCCCCCAGGAGGCAAATGACCAACCAAAGCCTGCGTGTACCCCAGTGCCTCCAACCTCACACGCAGACACCATCACCCACCAGAATGTCCAAGCCGGAACTCTGAGTAGCATCCTTGACCCCATGGTGCCCTCGCCCTCCTACCCAACTCTCCCTCCCTAAATCTCACCCCCGTCCCAGGCATTCATGCTTTCACTCCTCTCCAGACTAATCTCCATCGTGCAGCCAACCTGACCTTCCTAAAATGATATGAAATCAGGCCTCCCCGTCCCCCACAGGACAAAGAACAAATGCCTTTGCGTGGTTTCTGAGGCACTCCATGTCTGACCCTTACCCTGCCCACCTTGGCACCCGGGACTGAACTCTCACAGTTCCCTGAAGCCCCCGGCCGCTGCCGGTGCAGCAGTAAAACTCTCTTTACCTAAAATGTCCTTTCTTCTTGGCCAATTCCTACTTGTCTTCCAATAAGTCACCTTTTCCTGATGCCTGCCCTGATTACCCCTAGTTGAGTTCAGGAGCCTCTCTATGTGTTTACAGAGCCCCCATCACAATACTGATATCCATTCATTATTTGCTTACGTGAATGTCTCCCCCATTGTACTGTAAGCTCCTTGATGGGGGAAACTTTTATTTCTGTCTCTTCAGATACTAAAACACTGGCACACAATAAATGTTTGCAGTGAAAGAATGAATGAATGAATGAACGAATGAGTGAAAGCAACCACCAACACCGAAAGATTAGTCAAGCTGTCTTGTCCCAGTGGCCAAGAAAGGAATCCAAATGCAAGCTGAGTCATTTTAATTCTCTTGGAAAATAAAAGGGCAGCTCGATCATAAAAATGAAAAGAATTTTTCATCTTTAAAAAAATGACTTTATACAGATTTGTCAGTTACTTATGTGTGTTCCATTCTGGAAAAAATATTGCGTGGGGGAAAGGTGATAGGCTACAGATAGACAGGGAGAGTGTTAAAAGATGTCTCCTTCCGTGAAAAACAAAGTTTAGCACATACATTGACGTCTACACTTAAATTGCAGCAGTATATCTACTCCCACCCTTATTTTTTTTGATAACACTTTTATCGACACATAATTCACACATCATACAAATCATCCATTTAAAGTATAAAATTCAGTGGTATTTAGTATATTTACAGAGTTGTGCAGCTATCACCACAATCAATTTTAGACCATTTTCATCACCTCAAAAAGAAAGCCAGTACCCTTTAGCTATCACTCCCACGAACCATTCAAACCCAACTGCCCCAGCCCTAAGCAACTATTTTGGCCTATTCAGGACATTTCATACAAATGAAAGTATAGAATACGTGGTCTTTTGCGACTGGCTTCTTTCATTAAGCATGATGTCGTTTCATCCATGTTGCAGCATGTGTCAACACTTCATTCCTTTTTATGGCCACATAATATTCCCTTATATGGATATACCACATTTTATTTATACATCATCAGTTGATGGACATTTGGGATGTTTCCACTTTGTGCCTCTCATGAATAATGCTGCTCTGAGCACTCATCTACAAGTTTCTGAGTGGACATATATTTTCAATTTCTTGGGCATATATGCATAGGAGGAGAAGGGCTGGGTTATCTGGTTATAACTATGTTTAACTTTTTGAGGAACAGCCAGGTTGTTTTCCAAAGTGACTGCACCATTTTATGTTCCCATCAGCAGTGTGTGAGGGTTCCAATTTCTCCATATCCTCGCCAACACTTGTTGCTGTCTGTCTTTTTTATTATAGTCATCCCAGTAGGTGTGTAGTGGTATCTCACTGTGGTTCTGATTTCCATTTCTCTGATGACTAATGATGCCGAGCATCTTCTCTTGTGCTTTTTGGCCATTTGTATATCTCTCCTGCTTTCTTTCCAGGCTCAGCAAATACTCAGTGTAATGCACTTTTCCCAGGACTTCCTGGTAGATCTCTGGGTCCCTCTCTGAGGAACACTGGGTACAGCTCCTGCAGCTCCCCAGTGCGAAGGACTCACTCACTAGCACCTTTAGAGATGACTCTGGAGCTGACTTTGAAGTGACAATGATTCAACTCAATAGGGGACCATGCAGACTGATGTCTTCTAGAAACTACTAGGAGGGGCTTGGCTGGGAGTGAAAGGTTCAGAGATGAGTGATGATAGAACTTGCTTGCTTTCAAAAACTTTACAGTCGAGCTGTGGTGACACCATAGCCATAAGCAAGGAGCTTTGGAAGCAAAGGGAAAGGGAGATGTGCTTCCACCTTACGGGTGATGCGTAGATCAGGGAAGGCTTCGTGCAAGTAGTTATGCTTGAGCTCAGCTTACAAAACAAGTAGGATTTCAACAGCTGGAGTTGGGGAAGGGCATGCCACGCCGAGGACAGGCACGCGCAAAGCCTTGGAGGGAAAGGAGAGCAGAGGCAACGGGCGATCTTGAGGGGCTGGACTCAGGCCAGCACCTTTGAGAATCTAAACAGATGCACCCAGACCCACACACAGCTCACCGTGCATACAGCTTCAGGGCAGGGGGAGGGGAGTGGATGGAAATGGGTCTGAAAGATCAGGTTGAAGCCAGATCAAAAGGGGCCTTCACACCATACTGTATGTGGCTTTGTCCTGCAAGCCACAAGGAAGGGAGGCCGACAGGGCCCCATGGTGGCGGGATCCCCAAGGGTCTGCGCAGCTCAGGACCTGCAAATGCAACGCCACGGCCAAGACCCGCAAGCGGCAACATTCAGGCGCCTCCCTCCATGATGCCATGCGGCCCCCTCCCCTGCAGCCGGCCCTCAGAAATGAATCACAAAAGTGCTCTCCCTCTCGCTGACCCGTTCCTCCAGCACCGCTGGGAGCAGCAGCCTCTCTCTGGCACAGGCATCCTAACTGCCAAAGCTCTGACCCCCAGGTGGCTCAATCACCCTAGAATCAGAGCCCGAACTAGCTGGAGAAGGTCTCCCTTCTCACCCCCCCCTTCCCCATCCCCACTCATTTCTAAACACACACAGTCATCACCCATGAAAGGGCCATGCAGGCCACTGCCAGCACGACACGTGCTCTGACTTGGTCTTCCACAATGCAGGTGGGTGTTTCAGTCCCAGCTCCACATTCTCATCTGCACCATGCAAGCAAGGGCAGGCCTTGGCTTTGCAGCTACCTGTCCTGGAGCAAACTAGATATATAGCATTTGGCTCGCTATCACATTGCTATTTCTGCTACTGCAGCAAAACGCACACGTCGGCAGTCATGAGGAATGGCTTGGGATCTGCTGCAGCAGGAAAATGCATCTACAGAAAGCCCCACTCCACTTGTAAGACACTTTTTCTACTCTCTTTCCTCCACGGTGGTTACAAGTCAATGACGCAGCGACGCTTCAAACTGAGAGGTGAGAATCTCCTTGTGAGAAGACTGTCCTCTGAGCATGAGCTGGGTAGGGCTGGGCTGGCAGAGCAGCCAGCAGGTGACAAAATGCTATGGTAAGTGTTTATCGGTGGCCCGGCATAGCAGGCTATTTTCACCGCACAGGATGCAACGTTACGATACAGTAAAAAGAATACCGGATTACGCTTGAGGCCTGGTGCCTCCATTTTCTAGTTTTATGGCTTTGGGTAAATTCTGTAAACTGGGGACACTAACTCTCCTGGTTCTCCCCTAAGGGGCTCAGCGACTAGATGCGGCAATAAAGAAGTCTGGGCAGGTGGTCAGCATCTGGGAGGGCCAACAGGAAGATGCCAGAAGCCAGCCAGCCAGCAAGACTGCAGAGAGCCAAGCAGGGCCTCCCTCCTAAAGAACTAAGGAACCCAACAGGGCTGAGGCAGTAGGAACTCAGGCATGGGGGCTGAGGCTGGAGCCTGGCTGTTGAGCCGGAGGCTGCGGGCCCAGGGCCTACGTGGTGCTGTCGCTGGGCCATGTCTGCACTGTACACATTCAGCCTCAGGAGCTCTCCCCCACCTTCAGGGTCCTCAACCTCGGTACCACGAGGGCAGCCGGCCCACATCTGACTCCTTTCTGCGTCCCCAGCGCCCGGCACTGCCTCGACAGAGCAGGCCCCAAACACCAGCGATGAGCTTCATTCTTATTTCAACTTTAAGGAAAAGGTACCAAACGAACCACGTGGGTCCTTGGCACCTCCAGGTGACCACATACTCCGCGGTCAGAGCGTCAGCCCGAGCCCAGGGCTCCACACTGGGGCCCCAGGGAAGGCGACGGCCCCCGCCACAGGTTAGTGAGGGAGCAGCTGCAAGACTCGGATGCCAATTCTCACGTTGTCAGCGCCTGCCCTCAATTCCTGTCTAAACAGACCCAACAGCACGGGACACAATGCTTCCTTCGCATCCTCTCAGAAACACAGACCACCACCACCGTCCCCCCCAAACCCAAGCAGGAAACGGACTGAGATTCTCGCAGGCAGCTAAGCATAGCGAGTCATCTCAGGAGAGCGTTCCTTCTTTGGGGGCTGGACAACCACAAAGGGGGCACCCCTGGGGCCCATCAGTGCCAACCCGCACACCCAGGGAACAAGGGCAGCACAGGGATCCCGGGCGGTGTCATGGTCTGAACCCAGTCTCCACGTTTACAGGCTGTAACACCCTGGGCATGAGTTTTGCCTTTCTGGGCCTCTATTCCGTCACCTGTAAAATGGGGATAGAAACAGTATTGACCTCATGGAGCTGGGATAATTAAACATCCAAGCACTTTGAACGGTGCTTGACACATGACCCACGTTCACTAATTATGAATTATTATCGTTATTTACCCAGTCTACTTCTGTTCCCCCTTAATTTAAACTGCAACAGAGGAAAACAAAGCTTCGGAGGCGCCAATGACATGGGTCTCGCTGGGGAGAGGAGGTATAGCCTTCTTGATGCACCAAGTCAGAGCTGAATAGCCAAGGAGTGATGCCACAGTTTTATTCTTCATTTACATGGAGGAGACCCCAAGGAAGCTGGATGCTCAAAGTCTAATAATAAATTAACCTTTCAGAGACGGATGTAGCCCTGTAAGGTTTCTGCAGATTTTCTAACAACTCTGTGAGACACACAATATGACTCTCATTTTACCACTGAAGAAAGTGTAGAAGACAATTCAGTTTGCTTAATTCCACGCATAATCCTCTATCAAAACTGTATATTCTGACAGACTGAATTTTCTAGTTTAACCAAGGCAGAAGTAGCGACATTCTGTCAACTGAATCTTCCGGTTAATGGAGTTCCAGGGAAACAGAATCTTACAGCATCTTATCCAGAAAGACCTTTTTTGGGGTGGAGGTGGTGATGGTCTCAGGAGCCATGGAATGAGGACGGTGCAGACAAGGAATCAGGCAGATCAAGGAGCATGAAATGGGGAGAGAGAGGCAGCTGAAGCTTGAAATGCAGCTCCTGCTAAACGGGAAGGCGGCTGCCAGGCTGTGACGAGGAGCGGAAAGTCCACGTTTCCTGAATGACATCGGAGTCACGGCAGCTACATAAGCAGGTAGACAGCTTTGCCAGCTCTGTGGAGGGAGAAGAAGGGAGGGGCCTTTCTCCCAAAGTAGGAAGAAGAAAAAATGTTGTGCGTCCAATAGGTGCCCAAGAGTTCTAGAAGGACTGCAGGCAAACACGTGACCAAAGACCGTCTGGAGAAATTGTCCCATACGTGACAGCATCTACCGGGCCCTAAAAGAATGTGTCGGCACCCAGAAAACCAGATTTTCAGCCTCTCAAATGATAACGTTCCATATTTTAATCACCTCTGCTGGAAGAACCACCACAAGGAGATGATCTGCTGTTTAAACCTCTCGGATGCGTTTTCTTTGCGAACAGTCACCATGTGCTGCATTGCATATTTAACACAACTGCTTTACTTATTTTACAAATACTCACACAGCACTTGTACCAGGCGTTGTTCTAGGCACTGGACAAACATTAACTTGGTCAATCCTCACAGTTCCATCCCTACCCGTGAGGGAGGTACTGTTTTACAGATGACGCCCCCAGGCACGGTGAGGTCAAGGGGCCAGTTCAAGGTCACTCAGGCAGTGAGTGGCAGAGCCAGAAGTCAAACCCAGTCCGGCCTGTGCCCTTAACCTCTCCACTATGCTGCCTCGTGAGCCTCACCCTCAGCCCAGTTCTGAGAGGGAGGAATGAAGTGACCCAGCTTCCCGAACCTGAGAGGCTGGGCCCTTCCTCTCCGCAAATGCTGGGACCCCCTGCTCCCCAGAACCTCCTGGCCGGCTAGACAGTCAGAGCCCTGAATGCCAGGGCAGAACAACAGCTGCACACCAGAATCCCCTGCGTGCGAAGCTTAAGCTTTTCAAAACCCCTAGAGATCAGCCCAGATGTATACCAGAGACATCTAGGGGTTCAGTTCCCTTTTATCCCCGTATAAAATTTAAGCTAATTTTTAGGTGATGATAGAAGCAGTACGGTCTCAAAGCTGACTTAGAGAAATCCCCCAAAGCTGTGACTAACGCCCCATGGCCATGAAATCCAGCTGTCAGGAAGCTCCCGGGAGCAGAGGCCCTTGGAGCTAACAGCTGTGAAAATGTACTGTCCTCACCTGGCGGGAACACCAGAAGGTGCAGGCCCCACCCAGACGGCAGGAAGAAGAAGCAGGTCTTTAGGACGGCATGGTTTGGAAAAGAGTGACAGACCATGCTCGTCCCTGCTTGAAGCTGCCGACATCCATCTCACCCTGGTTCTCTGGCCTGAGACGGCCAAGCCAGCCCACCCGTCAGAAGAAATGACACAAACACAGAGAATCTATTTTTCCCTTAAAACGGAGACAGGAGACTCTAAGTGAAGAGGGGAAAGCAAGAGGAGGTGGTCTGCGCGGCCACATCTGGGGACGTCCCTGCAGGCCCTGAAGTCCTTCCAGGCGACTCCCAACAAACGGAAACATTTCTGCCAGACCCTGGCTGTCCCAAAGCTTTCTTCTTTGTCCCTTTCTTCTTTGAATAGCTCCAGACATCCTGAAAACCTTGCTGGTCCCTGTGCTCAGAGCATGAGCATGACCCCTGCTGATCATTATGCCCCTGGGCTGCGTGCAAGGCCCGGGGGGAACGGGGTCCTGCAGGGAGTCGGCACACACATGTGTATCCTTGCAGCAGTCAGTCAACCCTTGGAGGCTGGGTGGGACTCAGGAAAAGCTACAGGCTGGGGCCCTGGTTTCCCAGGTAAGAACAGCGTGCCCACAGAGCCTTGCTCCAGAGCGGCCTCCTTCCTGCTGCTTGGTGCCTGGGCCAAGATGGAAGGCTTTTCCGTCCATATTTCCAACTTGCTGATGGTCAGGAGTGGAATGACCTTCCTTGGGGAAGGGAGAGGGGTTTGTGTGAGGGGAGGGCTATTAGCCACACAAAAGATCACTCAGAGGAAATGAGAGCTTCTCTGCACATCTGAATATCTGAAGGACTTTTTTGGGGAAGAGTACACACACACACACACACACACACAAACACATCTTTGTGTGGCCCCAGAGTACCGAAGTGAGGACAATGGGTAGAAACCACAGGGAAGCAGTTTTTATTTAACTTTATATACAGAAAAACATTCCAACGAACTTGACCAACAATAAAACAATGGGCTGCTTTGGAAGTGGCAAGTTCCCCATCACGGGAGGTAATCAAGCTGAGACCTAATAAGTCAGGGACGCTTTAGGGAGAATTTAAACACAAGAAAAGATGCCCTCAGCTGTTTCTCCTATTCCTGAGATTCTGTAATTATTTTAACAGAATCTATAACTGTCTGTTCGAGTTAGGAAAGACATTTCAATTCATCCTTCTCAGGTTATAAAAGAGGAACCCAGGGCAGGTAGAGAGGAAGTGACTTGACTGGAGCCACCCAAGGCTGTCTCTCCATCCCCTCATCCAACAATCATTCAGCAGGATGAGGCAGGCTTGTTAAGCATGTCAGTGAGAGCAAAGAGGCAGCAAGGAGATGGGAGGGAAGGAGGTAAAGTACAGGTGGATTAAATTTCCAAGAGCTGGTGACACCCTGAGCACCTTCACACCGCCCTGGAGACCCCAGGATGGCTCTGCACACAGTCCCCAGGCCTCAGCAGCAGGAGGTTGAGACCACAGGAAAGATACTATAGTAGAAACAGGCTGCTCTTGCAGTAAGGAGCAGGATGGGATTTCTGTAAATTAAGAGGTAGGTACTGAAACTCATCAGATTCAAAGACACCCATAGTAAATCTTTCCTATCATCTTAGATGGGTCATGGATGAGGAATGGATGGATGGATGGGTGGATGGAGGGAAGGAAAGAAGGAAGAAAGGAAAATGCTCTAATACTTCCCTAACA
Organism: Balaenoptera musculus; assembly: GCF_009873245.2. Classification (NCBI taxonomy): domain Eukaryota; kingdom Metazoa; phylum Chordata; class Mammalia; order Artiodactyla; family Balaenopteridae; genus Balaenoptera; species Balaenoptera musculus. Next base: position 71,407,197 of record NC_045788.1, read on the forward strand.
GTAAGAGATATTTAATCCAAGTCAAGCTGCAGACTATCACAAAAATGAAGCCCATGCCCTCTAATAACTAAAAACATTCCCTCTTTGGTATAAAAGCTATGAGTGGCCTGACTGGACACAATTCACACTAAAACCTACACCACTGAGATTCCCCCGAAACCCAAAATCCCAAGAAACAGACTGAGAATAGCCATCCACAAGTCTCTTTAATTACACACTCATCACAGCAGCCATCACCAGGGACATCACTGTGCTGTGAGGAAAAGTGATAAAACTATTTTTGCCAGAGGGACCTGTACAGGTCAGAGCAGAAATCCAGCCTTTACCAAATATAACTGTGAACAGAGGTAGGAGGGCAGTTTGCACGGGGCTCAAACACTAAGGAGGAACTTGAGTGCTCTTAAAGTTTGGAAACAGCAAAGTTTGGAAAGACTGTGTGTCTTTAACATGCAAGTAAGTACAGTCTTTCCTGGGTATGTGTGGGGCATTGGTGCCAGGACCCCCCCAAGAATACCAAAATCTGTGGATGCTCAAGTTCTTTATATAAAATGGAGTAGTACTTGCATATAAACTACATACATCCTCCCATATATTTTAAATCATCTCTAGATTACTTATCATACCTAACACAATGTAAATAGTTGTAAATACAATGTAAATTCTATGTTAATAGTTGCCAGTGTGTGGCAAATTCAAGTTTTGTGTTTTGGAATTTTCTGGATTTTTTTTTGACCTGTGTTTGATTGAATCACGGATGTGGAACCTGGGAATAGTAGTTGGAGGGGTGCAACTATATATGCTGTAAATCCCAAAAAAGGGGACTCAGACTGGGAGATGGCTGGGTGTGAGGGTGCAAAACCTCTCCAGATCTGCTGCCTCATAATTCAGGAAATAGAGGGCAGGGGCCAGGAGCGACCCCTCTGGGACCTCAGGCACAGAGAAGACAGGGACCCGAGTTCTAGTCCTGACCGTGTGACTGAGTGACCCTGGGCAAATCTAACCCACGCCCAAATCAGTCTCTTCTGCAAAACGGGGATAAAACTATCTGCCTTCCCACTTTGCTGGGTTAGTATGAGGAGCAGATGTGAAAGCCACCTGGAAACAGTTGAGCCCTGCTCAAGCCGAAGGGACTGCAGTGCCGGTCCAACCACTGGCAGGAGCCAAGAAGCTGCCGCGGGAAGCTCACAGCTCACAGCACGCACCTGAGCTGCCAGCAAGGCGACTACATGGCTGTCCAAGGACCTGGACAAGAAAGGATCAAACGGAGGTCTGAGGAAGCAAATAGCGTATTCTTTGCCTCTGGAACAAAAGCCTTCATCACACGAGTCTAGATGCAGAAGACAGGTTCTCAAACTGAGACATGACCCCAGGGAACAAGTGTCTAGAAGGAGGTGGACAGACTTCAACTCGGTCAAGTCCCGGGAGGCTGTCCATAAGCTCAGGCTTAGCTGCGGGCAGCCCTGGTCACCCCGCACGGTTATGCCAGGCCATGGTGCCCATGCGCCCCAGAGACCGTGCTCGCATCAGCCAGCTTGGAGAAGCCGGGGCAGAGAAGGGGCCCTGAGACAGTGGAGTGACACAGAGAGTGGAGTGTGACACTCCTCTGGGGTATGGGGGTGGAGTGGCACGCAGGGATGGTCAGATTATAAGGAGAAGCTTGAAATGCTTTAATACTGGTACTTCGAAAACCCTTGACACCGTATGCTGTGAGCTGTTTTCAGTCTGTAATTTCCAAAACACAGATGGCTACTCACGGTCAGCTCCAATCTGGCCAGTTTCTGCACCTTTGCCATTGGGCTTTCCACACTGGTCTCTGGACCACGGAATAGAAAAGTGAAGTCATATTTTTTATCATGGCCAAGGGCATGCAACTGGCCTGGAACCCCAAAGACTGTGAAAAGAAAAGGGCCAGCGGCAGCTTCGTGTAATGCAGGATGCAGCCTCTTCCTGCACAGCACGCTGCCTTTCCAAGCCCGGACAAAGTTCTCCTGGCTTCAAAAGGCGGCCCCACTTCCCGCTCTACAGTAGCCCCTCTGGGGACATTGTCCACTACTGACCAGCACCAAGGGAAGATGTGGATTGTGTAGGACGGCAGGTGGGGGGGGCCAAGTTGCTCACTGAGCACCTCTGTGCCTGGTGTTGTGTGATGTGTATATGACATCACTTCATTCTCAACTGTTCATTGAGCACCCACGGGACTAAGCCAGTGATGCTCAAACAGGGGAAAGTGAAGGCAGAAACTCCAACATCAGAATCACCAAGAAGGCTTTTCCAAACACATCCTTTCACCTGCATTGCAAACGTGAGTCACATATCTCAAATATGCCATGGCGCAGGGAGCAGAAATCACTTTATAACCAATATGCTGGGCATATCCCCATTTCACAGATGAGGAAACTGAGGCTTTAAAATGTTTCAATATATTATGCAAAGTAATATGACTAGTAAGTGGTGGAACCAGGAGTCTACCCAGCTCTGTCTGACTTCAAAGTCGGATAATTTCCCGACATTCTAGTCTATCTTCACAATGCAATGAGAGCATGTACAATATAATCCCAGAAAACCAAGTGATTTGGTTTTATCCCTATGGCTAAAGTTCAGTCCCCTCTACTTCCTTGATCCTTCATGCCATTATTTGAAAATAATAACCAAGCCTTAAAACTCCAAGACATTCTTAGAGGACCAGAGTTGGACGATGGCTACAGGAATGGTTTCAGTTGAAGGCTTCCAAATTGTACTTGTGAGACTGGGAGAGAGAATGGCAATGTTTTATCAGCCAAGGGCCCGGTCCGCAAAGAGTTCATACCTTTGTCGGGGGAGACACACACACACACACACACACACACACACACACACACGAAGCATCTGGCCTCCAAGTTATGACCTGTTGAACGATCTCAGGGCAGTTAGCGCTGAGGAGTGGGGTTTACAGCTGGGAGCAAGGAGGCCCTCGGTGGGCTCTCTGGAAGTGGGGGCTTCCCACGTGGGCCTTGAAGGACGACTGGGGCGAAGAGCAGGATGGAGGGAGAGCATCCTAGGCAGAGGGAAGGTCATCCCCAAAGGCCACACATGTGGGTGAGCACCTGTTTGGGAGATAGCAGGGGTTCAGGGTTCCTGTACAAAAGGTACAGGGAGCTTGGTGGGAGGGGGGAAGGTGGGGATGTGGGGAAAGGCAGACTGAAAAGGTCCCCGAGTGGCGGGCTAAGGCGTGTGGACTTTAGAATTAGCACAACGTCTAGCATACAGTAGGTGGTCAAGAGAGTGTGTGAGAGGTAAGTCATCATTTAATTTGGGGCCCGGGAGGACAGGGATGGGGTAGGCTGCCCCTCGGCTGCAAAACACGCAGCTGTCAGTGAGCCAAGAGACGGTGTCCGGCGTGAAATGAAACTGAAAGTCAAGTGGACACTCTGGCTAAGGAGCTTCTAGGCAGCAGATAATGGTGTGAAGTGATGCAGAGGGAACCAGGGCCTTCAGCGTCAGAAAGAGCAGCAGGAAGGAAGCAAGGTCCGGAGGCACCTCTGAGTTATGGGAATGCGACCACTGAGAACTTTACAGGGTGCTCAGCCCCTCGGCTGCAGGCGGGGCCAGCTGTCCAGACTGTATACTCTTGAGCGTGGGGCCTGTGGCTTGTCCACTGAGCCTGGTGTAGAGAAGGCCCTCAACAGATACCTGTGGAATCCTTAACAGCTAAGCTACTAGTCACCAAGTTAGCATGGATAAGCTCAGATGTCCTGGGATGAGAGGACAAGGGCCACCTCCCAAAAATGCACCCAAGACCGAAACGTCCAGCTCTCGTTAATTGCCTAAGGTCTTCATCTTGGGTGAATCCAGGACCAGCCCCGTGAAATCCGCAGAGTCTGAGTTTCCACTCCATTCCCCTCCTGGAGTTGGGCTGTGCTGGGCTGGGCTGCCCTCACCTACAGCCCCAGCTGGTTGCTCCCAGACGAGGACCCCTCCCAGCTTCGGAGATTCTGCTCCAGACGTAATACAAGCCCATGCAGGAGGCAGAGGCGACATTTCCTGAGCCCTCCTCCCGCGTCTGGGAGTGCACAGAAGCACAGGGTCAGCCTTTCCCAGTCACAGGCTGAAATAGTGCAGCCCTGGTGAAATTCTGACATGCGGCGAGTGCATACTAAAAGCTCTTGGGAATTTTTGAGACCAGCCAAGAATCAATAGTGAAAACAAAGCATTTACACTTTTGAGAGGCAGTCGTCTCACCTTCACTTCTTTCCTCTGATTCCTTCCACATGGAATTATGGCCAAATCCCAGTGGTTAGTTCTCAAGTTAGTATCTACATAGTTTGAGCACTACCCAAAAGGGAAGCTCAATCTTCCCATTCAATCCAGGGCCAATCACAACTCCCACACTGACACGGAAAACCAGGAGAAGTGGGGGGCAGGCCTAGTAAGACGTATTCATAGAGATGGGCTGCTTTTACTCTTCACCTTGGAAGTACAGTCAATAGCCAAATTCCAGTCCAAGAATGGCCCAACATCCCCTTCCTGGTTCTAACAGATGGTGAATCCAGATACACTGCCAACCTCAGCAGTATTTCTGACCCTAACTACCTCAGCCTCTCACAGCTCCCTCCCCCTGCCTCATCCCCGGTGGCCCAGTCTTTTTCCTTCCATCCTTCCCTGCTCTGCGGCCTCGAGCTTAGAGTGATAACACATCCTCGGGTGGCCCAGGACAGACTTGGTTTGCCCTTGAGGTCCTGGGGTGATTATTAACAGCATCCCCTTTTCATTCTCAAAGTATTCTAGTGTAAACAATAAATTAATGGTGAAATTAAATGGTCACCCCACCCATGCTGCACTTCCTCCATGACTATTTCTCACAATGTTTATCTTTAATTACAGCAGTCAGCCAGATATAGAAAGTGGAGACTAATCCAGACTACGTCTAGCCTCCTTCCCTCCTTCTCTCCTTTCCTTTAAATTTTACCCCCCATTTTGTTCCAAAAGGATTTATCTTAGCTAGCAAAGATGCCAGCAGGCCTCCTATAGAGAGCCACAAGCTTACTACAGGTGTACCCAAGGTTGGCTCTAAGATTTCTGTTAGTCAACTGAAAGCAAAGGACATCTAAACAGTTGTACAGAAGGGGAAACCAATTCATTATCCAGGAGAAATAGGACTATTCGTGACTCTAAGACCAGGGAGAAGAGTCTCCAGCTGGGCCGTCAAGGAGGCCACTCTGTGTGTATTGACAACATCCCAACATCCTCACTTCCACGCCTGTGCAGACAGCAAGGCCCGGGGGCTGGAGTCTCCGTTGGCCATCACTTCCCTGGCTTGTTCACGAGGCAGCACCAAACAGACAGGATGGTGGATGAGAAGCAGTGAATGTACAACTGCTGCATGACTCCAGGCCTCTCCTCCTTCCCTCTTGCCTTGGCTTTCTCTCCTCCTCTCCTCCCCGTCTAGACCTTCAAGCTCCTCAAAGCACCTTCAGACACTGAGAGTAGTTCAAAGATGTTCGCATACACATTAAAGTAGTTGCCCACTCTGATAAATGGTAAGTCTGGGGATCTTTTTATTTTCTTCCCAAATTACACTTCTGGACGAGAATTATGATTGGCCTTGGCATTTTATGATTAGGTAAGTGTGAGGTCAATTAGAAAAATCATTTGATGGAATTTTAAATTACCAATAAAAATCAACTATTTCAATTATAGGGAGAAAACATTTGAGAAAAAGTTTGAGCACCCAAAAACTTTTGCCATCAGCCTCCAAGGACCAGCCAACGACCAAAGCCTTCGGAAGGTCCAGGCCAACTGGAGGAGGCATTTGGTCAATTTTTTGCCTCAATGAACTTTCAGACCCAAAGTCTCAAACTGGCAGTTCTTGGGCTGAATCTGGTGCACCATTTTGTTTTGTTTGGCCAGCAAACTGTTTGCTTAATTGCCACTATTTTAAAATCACGAGCTTTTACATTAATAACACATATTTCTGGCTTCTCTTAGAAAAAAAAATCAAAACACCTGGCAACACCGGGCCCATATTCATGCAAAATAAACAAGATAATCAAAAACACCAGTTAAGAACCAGAGCATAGATGGGTTTTCAATCAACGGCTCTCCTTCCTTCTGTGTCACAATCCATTTTTAAACCTTCAAAAACTTGTATTACTTCCTGGAGGCATTTACCTGAAACTAAACTGCTATAGGCTGGATCCTGAGTTCCTGAATCACAAATGATTCTTGTGCCTGTTACAAGATGTTATATTCACTGGATGATCCTCTTTTCTTTTGAGAGCCTAACCAGATGTTCTCTCATTTTACACTTTTTAAAACAAAAATCCACTCAGTATCTGATCCTGAATGTGACATGGCATGTGGACTGGAGACTGGGGCTCCTCTGCTCTGGTCTGTGCAGGTGGCTGGTGGGCACCTATCCTCACAGATATACCATTTACCCACACATCTCTCCTACGTTCCAGCTGGCTGTTTCAGCCCCCTCTGCACCAACAAGGCCTCAAAGGCCCTCTCTACTCCTTTTATACAAAATATATTGCTTGATCATCTATCTGATGCATTTAACGTTTGATAGCAGCTGAAAGGATGTGAGGTGTCGGTGGAAAGGGGGCCTGAAGGACCAAGGTCACGCCGTACTCTTCCCAAACCCTGCTGACATCTTGGCAGGAAAGAGGAGGCAGAAGAAATGCGGATGCCTCTCCTGTACTCTAGTCATTCCTTCTAAACACACGATTCACGTTTATGCTTTTACCTTGCTTACACGCCAACTTCCAGGCTGAGAGCTGAATACCAATGAACTACAGTTACATTATTAGGAACATGAAAATCTTGTTCGTTGCTGAGCCAGGTTAGAGCACTAGAATTATACTGTCTTCTTTACAGTTCCAAGCTCACGATCCTTGGGTCCAACAAGATAAGATGGTCCTAGCAGTTAGGGCAAGGGTTTCCCTTGCTTATACTCTGTGTAGACACTGGGCTTCCTGTTATTAAGGGAGACAGTGTTTCCTTACAGGGCCAAGGGGTCAAGGAGAACCAGAGAAGCATCCAAACGCACTGGCACGCACTCCTCGCTGCCTGACAGTAATGAGGCCCCACGAGCATCTCCATGACCTCACATTTCTGAAAGCCCATCAGGAGCAGCAAGCCTCATAATGAGTACTCATCTACAGAGGCAGGGACAGGCAGATTATTATATAGCAAGCAATTCTGGTTCCTAAATATGCATCTCCTTTTACAAATAGTGATAGAAAAGTCTTGAAGATAAGGACACCAGGGACGGCTAGGTGCCTGGATCAACGTGCTCCTACGGGCAGCTCCTTGATGTGGGGGTCAGTTCTGCCCCCGCCAAACAGAAGACCATGGGAACGCTCTACGATCAATAGCAAATGGCTTGTTTAAAGAAGTCACCCAACGCAGGAGTCAGAGGTAAGGCGTTCAGTTCAAACTCAAGTCCAGTTTAAAAGCTTGATATTTCTGCAATTTCAATTCTGCAGCTAACCTAGTGGCAGAGGCCTGGGGACTGAATATCCATTCCACTTAATCACCTGCAGAAATGCAGTCATGTGGCTGAAATGTGTACCCGAGGTAGCCATGGAGCCATATTGAAATTCCCCTCACGTGGAGCCAGTCATGCCTAACTTAGCCCTTTTCACACACTGTTTGTCACAGAAAGTCCCTCTTGTACCTATGTCACTGTGATTCAACTCTGCTATTTTGCCTCTTTTCCCCAGGAAGATGCTTACAGATAAGTCTTTTTTGCTGCCTAGATTACAAATGAGGTTCTCTCAACAAGATGTTTATTTGGCAAAAGAAACAAGTTGTAATGCAAAAAAAGGATAGTCCTCCGGGCCTGTCATCCTTTGCTGGGCCTCCGTTGGAGCACCTGCCCAGGCCCACCCCCCAGTGGAGCCATCCAGGGCGGCAGTCCCGCCAGCTAGGCTGCCACCTCCCGGAGGACAGGTTCTAGTTTCTCTCTCCTGCTCAGCCAGGCCCACAATAAAAGCCCACTGGGTGAGTCTTCTATTTGTGCACAGGGCCAGGTCCGTCCTAAGCATGCTTCCTGGAGGCTATACCCACACAGCAAATCCAAGCGCCCTTCCAAGAGACCTTTCAGAAGAAAGAAGCATCACACACACACACACACACACACACACACACACACCCCTTAGAATTCTGAAGGCAGAATATTAAACTGAGGATGACGTTGGCCACACAGTGAAGTTCTCAGTCCCACGTATTTGTGGCTCATCCAAGGGAAACCTCTAAACAGCAGCACTGACTTGGTATTTGCCTCTTTGGCATTTGTGTCTTTACTGAATTTCATCTGCCCTATCTCCCTCACATTATAATCTCCTTGAAAGCAGGAACCATGTGTTCTGCCTCGTAATTCCTCAAAGCACCTCATCTTACGGGTCACACGCGATGAACCCAATAAAAATTAAGAATAACAATGTTTCCTATGGATTGTCTTTAAAAGAAAAATGTGAAAGCAATTTCTATAAAAACACCAGTGACGGACTATGGACCTTTACTTAACAGCTGGCCGACACACTGTTGAGGAAGCATCCTCTGATTAAACAATGGTTCCTTTATGTGTTCAATCAACAGCTACTACGTGCCTGGCACCCGGTCTGCACACCCTAAAGCATGCAACCTGGCCTCACCCCATCCGCTCCTTCATTTCCTCACTCATTCTTCCAGTGACATCTGTGTCAGTCAGGTACCATGCCATGGATCTTACTGATTCAGTAGTGCCAGAGGACTCATAATGCACAGGATGACAGAAGAGCTGAAATGAGTAGTGTTTTCAGAGGAGGGAAGCCCCTCACATGGTCCCCACCAGGACCTCATCTCAGCCTGAGCACTCGGCCTTTGGGAGCCTCCCTGACTCCCATGGCCTTCAGATGACAGCAGATGTTCACAGCTTCCCCGGCGGGCACAGCCATCAGAGAGGAAATAATTATATTAACAGTAACACAATTCCACTCAGGTTTTCTGTATGCAGCTTTTTCCTTTTAAAATACATTTTCCCAGTGGTGTCATTAAAAAATAATAATCTTCTAATAGATATTTTTATCTCCACCACAGGGCAGGTATTTCTCTCCCCTTTTACTAGTGATTCCTGGAGGGGCTACACCACTGCCTGCAGGTTACACGGGCTCCGCAAAAGCAGTCAGCCCTGTCTTCTAAATCCCAGGGAAGAAGGAATACGGGGCTTCTTTATCAGTCACTAGTTTAAAAGCTGGCAAGCTTTTCTCTCTTTACTCAGATTTAACTCTAATAGAAACTGACAGGTTCAATCTTGGTTAATTTTTTTTTAAAAACACAAGAACAAGAGCCGAGAAGTTGATCCTCAGGTATCAGCGGGAAGAAGAAAATCTACTACTTTCACCTCCAAGCCCCATGCTTACTCATCCTGAAACGACGGCGGGGACAGGTTCTCTTAAAAGCAGAGCTTCATGCCTAGTGAGCAATGGACCTGAATTTATATTGGCCGTAGAATCTTCAAGACACTACTGCTACATTAACATCCTGACATAAGACAATCTGGAGAGGGATGGAAGATGCTGCTTGGCTAGATGTTAGAGCCGTGTCTGTCTGTTTTCCTCCCTCATACAAACTGATTTCAGACCGAGAAACGTGAAGACAAAATGACACCATGAGTTCACACAACCTCTCAGCTCCAAACCCAGAAACAAGCACATAGAATTGTTTTTTTTTTAAATAATGGATTTTAAATGACATTTACTGATGAAATGGTATGCTGTCTGGGTTTGCTTCAAAATAATGGGGGTGGCTGGGGAGGAGGGAAAAGGAAAAGTGGAGGGGGGTAAAGATGAAACAAGGTTGGCTCAGAGTTGATAATTACTGAAGCTCCATGAATATTATAATACTGAAGCACCCAGAATACTAGATTCTGGACAGAATACATGATTCTGTCTACCTTTGTCTATGTTGGAAGTTTTCCAAAATAAAACATAAAAAAGAATAATAATTATATTGGAAGACTAGCAATGTTTAATAAAGGAATACTGACTTAGGTATAAGGATGGCCAAGATATATTGTTTAGCGAATAAAAAAGATGCACAAGGGTATATAAAGTATGAGTCCACTTATACACACCATGCATGCACACACACACACACACACACACACACACACACACACAAGACTGATAAATCTGTAGAAAATTTCTGGAAAAATAATAATCCTCGTATACTGTTTGAATTTTTAATGAAAATGTATTACTCTTATATAATAATTTTTTAAATTCAAGGAATGCAGCAGGGGAAGGGAAATAGTAGGGGTGAAAAATGAGATGAACATTTCCATGAACCAGAAACCACTAGAGCCAAGGGCTGGAGTCCAGAAGCAGGTAGCGACTGGAAGGTCACGTTCTGGAGGGCACTGAAATAGCGCAGGCCCCCAGCCAGGCTCACGGTGTGAAACAGGGGACCGGTGCCTGCCTCAGGCACAGTCTGTCCTCCTCATGTTCCCCTCACCACCACCTTTTCCTTCCTCCTCTGCTGCGATCTTCTGTACACATACCTTCCGCCTCTTTGAGCTCCTGGTTTCTGATAGAGGCATGTTAAAATGTCACTCCATCATTGTGGACTCATTGTTTTCTCCTTGTAATACTGTCAGTTTCTGTTCTGCAAGTACCTTATATTGCTTCGGGTATATAGTAAAAGTATAAAACAAGCCTGCATAGATGCTAAATTGCTGATGGTGCTTTCCTCAGGGGAGGGGGGGAAGAAGGGGAACAGAGCAACAACACCCTAGCTGCAAGGAATCCAGGAAAGAGAGTCTCCAGCCTTTTTGTCTTCCATAAAGGGAGGCAGGCTTCCATGGCAGGACATTCCTCAAACATGGGAAGGGGTTTCAGATGCTGAGAAGCCAAAATATCAGCACTAATTATGCTAAATTATCAGTTGCTCCAGTTTCACATACCATGAGGAAACTGAACCTCAGAGGTTAAGTGACTTCCCTAAGGTCACAGAACCACGTGGCTGAGTGGAACTGGATAAAATTGCTACCACCAGTAGGAAGTGCTACTCTGTGCCAGGCACACTGTTTAATTTAGCCTCCAGTCAACTCCACCATATACAGTACTGTACAGTGCTATACTCTCCAGGTCTCAGCTAAAGAAACTGAAGCTCAGAGAGATCAAGAAACTTCCCCAAGGTCACACAGCCATGAGTGGCAGAGGTGGTATCAGTCCACTTCCTCCCCTCCTACTTCTGTGCTAGTCCTCACTTCCTTCCCAATGTCCCTGAGAGCCCTTCTCCAGTCCCAGGAGTGGGATAAAGCAGCCTGCAAATAAGCTGGACATTTTCATTCCAAGCATCTGGAAAGAGGTTAGGCTGGCACAAATGCTATCAATAAAAACCACATGACCCAAAAAGGTAAAAGAGTGGACACTATTCAAATATTTACCACAAAAGCAAATTCCTGCCTGGTGGGGTTATCAGCAGCTGACAGGATTAGCCTGCTGCTTCCACCTCATGGTGGGTTTGGGCTCAAACCAGCACACAGCCAGCCTGTGGAGCCAAGAGAGAATGAACCGGAAGCCCATGGCCCCCACCAACAAAGCTGCCATTCAGCAGCTCCTCAGGCGGCAGCTTCAAGACAGAGTGACCATGACCAATGGCTGTGACCCCAGCTCCTCAAAACACAGACACACACACACACACACACACACACACACATTCACACACTCACTCATTCCAGGCTCAGCAGGAGCCCTGTGACCTGGCTAAGCCACTGCCAGGCTTCCTAGCCCCAGGGGCCTCCCCTGATGACCCAGGCCACAGTCTGGGCCCCGGCTCCTGCAGGGGGTGGGTGGTGGACCTCAGGCCTGGTGCCTCACGGAGACTTTGAGGGCTGCCTCCCAGCCTCCCTCCCTCCCAGCCTCCCTCCCTTCCAGTCTCCCACTCTCCCAGCCTCCCACCCTCCCAGCCTCCCTCCCTCCCAGTCTCCCTCCCTTCCAGTCTCCCACTCTCCCAGCCTCCCACCCTCCCAGCCTCCCTCCCTCCCAGTCTCCCTCCCTTCCAGTCTCCCACTCTCCCAGCCTCCCACCCTCCCAGCCTCCCTCCCTCCCAGCCTCCCTCCCTTCCAGTCTCCCACTCTCCCAGCCTCCCACCCTCCCAGCCTCCCTCCCTCACACCCTCCCTCCCTCACACCCTCCCACCCGTTTCCCTCATAAGCTCCAGTTCCACACCCTTTGTTCCTGCTCACTCAAGGATCTTATAAAAAAGCCAGACCACTGTCCTCTGCTAAAAAGTGAGGGTTTAACACTTTGGTAGGGGTAGAACTGCCAGATTTAGCAAAGAAAGAAGGGAAGAAAGGAAAGGGAGAGAGGGAGAGAAGGGAGGAAGGGAACCCAACAGGATACCCAGTTAAATTTAAATTTCAGATAAACAACAAATACTTGTGTAAGTATATCCCTATACAATATTTGGGATATACTTACATAAAACAAGTATTCGTTGTTTATCTGCAATTTGATTTAACTGGGTATCCTGCATTTTAACTGGCAACCCTATATGGCTGGGAGTGGGGTAGAAGAGGAGGGATACAGAAAAACACATCAGCTGGAAAGGAAAACACAAATGCAGTTGTGATGATTAAGGAGGGAGGGAGACAACGCCTTTACTGAGAGTCTCTTTTACACCAGAAACTTGCATGTGCATTATTTCATTTGAGTGTTCCAGTAATTCTGTGTATTAAACATATTTATGCCCACTTACAGATGAAAACACAGAAGTTCAGAAAATCAACTGACTTACAAAGTGTCACATGGATAATTTGTGAAAGGCAGGACTATAATCCACGGCTTCTGAGTATAATCTGAGCGCTATTTCTTCTACATATGGCTGCTTTGCCTGCTGATACACCCTTATAATTTTTATAGGTTGTACACAAAGCGGATCCAACAGTTTTCTTTACTTTTCCAATACATTCATAAGGAAGTAAATTCTAAACGGCATCCTGGACTAACACATATTTGCAAAATACAGTCGTCTATTTACAGAGATCATTCTACTTACAGAGAAAGCACTAGACCTTTCTCTCCTTTGGGCCACTTATCCCAACTAACCACATTGCCCAGCTAACCACAGTTCCCTGACAAAGAGGCAGAGAAAGAGTCAAGACAGGAAGGACAATGTTCCACTCAAGATGACCACTGCTCCCCAATTTTCAGATGAGGAAGGTCATGAGATATTTGACTCAACAAAATCTTACAGGGACCCAAGAGGAAAAGACTCCTCTATCCCTATGCCAGCATCCCACGAGCCATCATTTTCCCGAAAACACAGTTGATTTGGTGTTATGTTCTGGGGGGGAAATTGTTTTTTAAAAAGCTATCTCTCAAAAGGACAGTGGGAAATACTTTCTCCTCCAGCCCCCCAAGCCTCTAACATTTGTGGCACACAATCGAAGGGAAACAGCCATAAAAATGACTTAATATGTGCTTTTTTTGAAGTACAGTAACTGTCGGACAAGTGACTATAAAAATAACACAGCTGAGAAGGTCTAGATTTATTTCTGCTTAGTGAATTTCCAGATCAGAATGTGCTCTGTTCATCAGTTAAGTTTTGCTTTTGTGCTGTTTGGTTTCTAAATTTTCCTTTCTTTTCACAGATGCTAGCAGCTTCTGTTTATGACAAAATCTTGCCCATCTCACAGTCCACACTCAGGGAGACCACGTGGCAGTCAGGCCCCACTGTCAGTTCCTGGGGGAGGGGCAGTGCCCACAGAGGTGGGCAGACAGCCGCGGGGATTCCCCACCAGCTACGATGGCCAAGTCCATGGAGATGGGGCTGAGCCTGTGTGAACATCGCAAGGGCTCGGCGCTGCCTGCCCTTGCTCAGGCCCTGTTTACTCCCCTGCCTTCATCCCCCCTCTTGCTTCTCCCACCCCTCCCTACAAACACACACACACACACACACACACACACACACACACACACACGCACAGACTCCAAAGTGGCAGACAACTAACACTTGATCTTTTGGGCCACTGGAGCCTCCAGTTTTCTTGTGGAAGATGGCAAAAAACCACACTCTGTTTCCGCCCCAGCCAGCACCAAACATTCTCAGCCTGAAACAGAGGACAAATACCCAAAGGCAATTACCCAGAACTGGCGGGCACAGATTAGCGCCTGGCAGTCATTTGCAGACTTACTTATCAGAGGTCTTTAGAAACATTTCAGCTGGAGGGGGGTGGAAGGCGGGGAGAACATGGACGGACTTTTAATTTCTGTTGATTCTGAGGGCGCAAGCCCTACAAACAAGGCATTTTTTTGGACTCTACCAGCTGCCCTGACGCAGGGGTCTCATCTGTCTCATTGTACAGAATGATAACTAAAGATTCCGAAGGTGAGAAAAACTCAACTTCATTTTGGATCTAAAATCTTTCCAAGATTTCTTTTGAAAAAGCCAATTAAATTGATTTAAGTTTCACTGTTTGTAAAATCCTCAAGGTACAGAAAACATAAATTCTGGCCAACACCATTTACATTAAGTGTGATCAGGTTTCCATTTATATTACATGAGAAGATTCCAAACCGAGGCTTGGAGGCCTCAGGGCTCTAACTGCACTTAATAGTTAGCCTGGTCTAAGGATCCCTGGGGCACTGGCCCTACGGAGCAGTGAGGAGCTCACCAGCTGACAAGCAACCTCAGGTCAAGGAAAGACGATGCGGAAATGGTGAGGGTTGGAAGGGCTGGGATCACAAATGCCAGGGCTGAAAGAGGGAGGCCACCTGCTCCCATCCTCAGATGCAGGAGCCCAAGCGTGGTGGCTGAGCAGGCACCAGCACATAGGACATCAGACCCTCAGTGCTCCTTCCATCTCCTCCCAGGATCTTCGTTCCCTGACCAGGGATTGAACCCGTGTCCCCTTGCAGTGGAAGCGTGGAGTCTTAACCACTGGATTGCCAAGGAAGTCCCTCCTCCCTTTGTTAAATCAAGACCCCCAGACGTAAGATGCACCTTGTATGAAGGTGAGGGAATGAGGCAGGGAGGCTGCTATAAGTACAAGGGCAGATGTTTGCCCAAACCTCCCCCTTCCCCACACACAGCAGAGTAAAGGGCTCCACTTTGTCACTCTGGGGTAACCTGCAGGAGGATTATGTAAGGGAGAACAGCCCACCAGGCCCAGGAGTTATCGACTCATTCAGAGGCCTTGCAGGAATTTCCTGTTGTGTGATCTGGGTCTTGCAAATAACTACAACCAAGCCGAGGCTGTCACTCTCCTCTCTCTTAGAGGAAACGCGTGTTCTTGAGTCACCAGTTGCCGGTGCCCTGCAGCTCTCCAAAGACTGGGCCTAGCTCTGAGAATGCCCACAGGGAGCCAGCAGGAGGGTGTGCACTGAGAACGAAGGGTGGGCCAGCCCAGGGGGCAGTGAAATCCCAGCTCCAGGCTCTGGGTGAGCTATGGCTCTGGCCAGAGGAGGAAGAGTCAGCAACATGGAACTCTCTGTATCCAGGGCCGTGGGCCTAGTTTTTAACGAAAACCTACATGTGCTTCTGCTTTTCCTTTCCTTTTTTAATTTTTTTAAATTGTAAGACATATACTACGTACAAAGGAGTACATGCAAACACAGGCACCGTCCCTCAAGTGGAGCACAAAAGCAATGCAGGCCTCCAGCGGCAATCCCCACCCGTGTCTGTGTTCCCACCACTCCCCCGCTCCCTCCAGAGGCAACGGTCATGCTGGCTTTGGGAACCATCATTCCCTTGGTTTTCCTTATGATGTTCACCACTTGCGTATATATCCCTAAAGATTACATTTCCATTTTGCCTATCAATGCACATAGCTAGCTCCCCGTCTGCTCGTTTTATCTTTATATAATACTCAGTTAGATGAATATATTATATTTATCCATTCTGCTGTCTATGAGGATTTAGGTTGTTTTTGGTTTGGGCTACTACAAATAATGCCGCGACGAACACTCTTGAATGTGTCTCCTGGTCCTCAGGTGCTGGAGTTTCTTCATGCTGCACACCTGACAGGGAAACACTGCAGCACGAGAATGCGCTTTTCACTAGGAGATGCCAATCTGTGTTCCAAAATTATGCTGCCTCTCCCTCCCTGAAAGACACTGATAAACCCACTCCACTTATACAGAGGAGGGGTCACGGTGACTCGAGGCCAAGAAAACCTAGTTCATCACCAGACTGGCAAGTTAAAGCTATATCTTGATACCTCCTCTATAAGACAAAGCCCAAGATTTTAAAATTCTGAGCTGAGCCAGAACCAACAATCCAAATGGCTGGGCTTTCCACAAGAAAAAATGTCACAAACTCTGCCAAATGAATGAACTAACATCTACGGATTCGGTGCAGACCCACCTGCCCATACTACTAAATATAAGCAGTAAGTACAAACGTGTCCCTGAGATATTCAGCACAGAAAGTCTGCAGACCGATCAATCCCAATCTGCCGAGGGTGGAGGGGGAGTGAGGAGGGGTCCTGGAGGCCGCCCACCAGCTGCTGCCACATACCTGTACACTGGCTGCATCTCCCTTGCTATGCCAATGACGGCGCCGGGCAGGAAGTTATCGAACTCCTCAAACAATTCCCGGATGTTGGTCTTGTACTTTAGGTCTAGGTCCAGCTGAATTATCCGCAGGATCTCTGGAGGAAAGAACAATACAATAATGAGACAGACACACATCCTGGGAGGCTCAGCCTCTGACAGAAAATGAAGTGGAAGGTGCAGAAAAGGGTACTGGATTATTCTTGCTGTCACTGAATAATGCAAAGACACTGCTTGAAACAAAGGCCCTTCGTCTACCAGCAAGCCCCCACTCACTAGAAGCCTTCATAAAAAACAGTGGCCCTGTAGATTTCCTTCCAATTGCAGACATACAGTTTCTATAAAACTAGGCAACCAGATCCCCCAGTTCAGGCCACTGTCCTGGTGTAATTGTCAAAAGAGCACCATTTCATTCTCAAAAGTATCTGATTTAGATGATACGGTACATGGACACCCTACTGAAAACTCAAAGCATACAGGTGTTTCTCTTTGGGGTACAGGTAGTAAGTCACCCACAGAAGTCATTATTGCTTCAGGTTCTTATTACTATATATTTCTTCAAACCTAGATATGTGTGGAGTTAGGACGCTGACCCAGAGAGAAACAGCTAAAAGACCTCAGATACTGGTTTTTTTTTTTTTAACATCTTTATTGGGTATAATTGCTTTACAGTGTTGTGTTAGTTTCTGCTTTCTAACAAAGTGAATCAGCTGTATGTATACATGTATCCCCATATCCCCTCCCTCTTGCGTCTCCCTCCCACCCTCCATATCCCACCCCTCTAGGTGGTCACAAAGCACGGAGCTGATCTCCCTGTGCCATGCAGCTGCTTCCCACTAGCTAGCTATTTTACATCTGGTAGTGTATATATGTCCATGCCACTCTCTCACTTCGTCCCAGCTTACCCTTCCCCCTCCCCGTGTCTTCAAGTCCATTCTCTACATCTGTGTCTTTATTCCTGTCCTGCCCCTAGGATCATAAGAACCATTTTCTTTTTAGATTCCATATATATGTGTTAGCATACGGTATTTGTTTTTCTCTTTCTGACTTACTTCACTCTGTATGACAGACTCTAGATCCATCCACCTCAGTACAAATAACTCAATTTCGTTTCTCAAAAACTAGTTTTTAAAGACAGTCTTAAAAATAATCATATTTATAAGCATCATAGTTACTAGTCTGTCATAAGATCAAGGCCAAACAGTGACTTTGAGAAATCCTGAAACAACTGGATTAGTTTAGATCTATCCCTGAATTAAAGCTGGCTATTAATTTTTTATTCCAGCTTGCAAAACTCATATCTAGTTTCTTGAACTGGATATTGTACACAAAGGGTTTTATTCTTTCTTCTAAGTTGTAATATGCATTCAGCTGAGAAGTATATTTCCCATATCCACCGAACTTTC
Organism: Balaenoptera musculus; assembly: GCF_009873245.2. Lineage (NCBI taxonomy): Eukaryota > Metazoa > Chordata > Mammalia > Artiodactyla > Balaenopteridae > Balaenoptera > Balaenoptera musculus. The sequence continues at coordinate 71,425,126 of NC_045788.1, forward strand.
CAACTCAAGTTACACTTCCAGTTTCTTCCCCCAATTAGTTTTTGTATACTTGCAGGGTCAGGTTTTGTTTTGTACCTTCCTTCTTTAAAAATGATAAATAGTACTTCTAGAGACAACTACCCTATCCTCATTACACCTACAGTCTGCTTGATATGTCACTTACCAGTTGAAATTACAGTAACAATTCTGTGCTGTAAATATAAAAATGTTTAAAGAGAATACTGACAAATAAGGTTTATAGAAAGATCATATTAACTTAAGACTTGGCTATGGCTAAAGATGGGAGAGCAAAATGTATTTGAAATTTGACAGAATTTTTACTTCACAATAATTTAATATTACTGATAAAAGTGAAGGGGCAGTTGAAAATGGGTAATACTGAAATAACTGTTAACTAGCTTATGGAATAATGTGCTCATAGTTAGCCAAAGATAGCAGAAGACTAAAATGGTGCTCTGAAGTTCTGACATGGCACTTACAGCTGCAAGTTGCTAGGTTACAAGCAAGGTGTACACAGATGGAAATGAACAAATAATATAAAAAGTCTATGTAGATAGATAGGAGATTCATATTTTATTTCTCCAGTGACATATTTACAGTTGAATATAAATTAAAGGCCTGCTTGCACACCAAAGCCAGGTCCTTTAGGTGGTTCAGTCAAAGAGGTAAGACCTCCGGCTGGCTCACACGAGAAGCGTCCACTCCTTGGCCCAGGTTTTGGGATTCTGCCAGCCTTGAGTTCATCAATAATTTTTTCAGTATCCTTAGGTGTCAGATCCTCAAAGTAGTTGTCATTTATTTGAACCACTGGTGTGTTTACACAGGCCCCTGAACATTCCACTTCTATAAGAGTGAAAAGTTTGTCTGGTGTAGTCTCTCCAACCTTTATTCCAAGCTTCTTCTGAATGGCCTACAGTATGCTGTCGGAGTTACGAAGCACGCAAGGCGTAGTAGTGCAGACTTGAACATATTTTCCAACTGGCTTTTGGTTATACATTGTATAAAAAGTTGCTACTTCATATACTCTCAATGGAGGTACTTGTAAAACTTCTGCAACCTTGTTCATAGCAGAGATGGGCAGCCATCCATTCTGTCTTTGGGCTAAATCCTGGCCTGGAAGCACAGCTGCTGCTTTATGCCCTTCCGGGTAGTTTTTTACAATGGCCTCTATCCTCTTATAGTTTTCCGGTGTGAAATCAAATGGAGTAGCTGGGTTATTCTCAGGAGTATATCTGTGCACAAATAAGGCTCCTCCAGCTCCATTCTGCACAGCTGTCTTATGCAAATTCCTTATATGTCTTCCCCACTGGGCAGCGAAGCCAGCCGCGCGGGCCCAGAGCACCGCAGAGAGGAACATGGCAGGCCAAGCTGCGGGCCTTCGGGCCGCGCCAGGCCTACTGTTATGTTTTTAATCCACTGTCTGAAAGACTAACTGAGCTATAATTAGACAGACTGACTCTCACAATCACCTGGCTCTTAAGAGCTGTTTGCTTCCGTTGCCCCCAGATGACTCAGGGGCGAGAAGGGAGAAGAGAGGCGCTGAGTTCATTCTCCATCCTTCATCCAACAGGACTGTCTGAGCTCCTGGGCCGGTGGTGCCAGCAGGGGACCAGACACCAAGCTGACTGGGCCCTGCCCTCAGGGAGGGACACTCAGGTGACTGAAAACAGTAAGGGGGCACCTAGTGCTGACGTGACGTGGAAGAGGGGCCACTCGGGGTTAAGTGATGAAGGAGAAAGAGTAGTACTAAGAGAAGGCCTAGCCTGGGAATCAGACCACAAGGGAGCAGATTCCAGTTCTGTTGCTGATGAATTCTGTGACCCTGGGGAAATTATTTCAGTTCTCTAGACCTTAGTTTTTTCATTTGTTAGTGCGGATGATACAGTGTGCCTCGTGAGGCTGTGACGCCGAGAAGACGAGATAACAGGTGGGAAACATCATCCAGGCTGTAGGCGCCACAGGAACCCAGGGTCTGGAGAGTAGGGAACTCACTAGAGCTTGAGGCAGTTGAGGAAGACTGAACGGAAGAAGGGGACTTGGGCTTGAGGAGCAGTGAGCTAACAGCACCGCCTACCCAGAATGCCGGGCTCCCCCCTCAACCACCCTTTCACGGTGCTGTCAGGACCCACTGCCCATGGAGGCCCCCTGAAGACAGGGACCCCATCTTTGGCATCTTGGCCTCCGTCCACTCATAGTGCGGGGCCTGGCATTCAGTAAATACTCAGGAACGTTTGTGGAATTCAACAGTCATTCTCTAGATTAGTTTTTGAAGACATCACAGCTCATGATTCAAGAAAACTGATTCATTTGTCTCTGTTCTACTTTCCTTTGTGATGCAGAAACAAATCAGTAATTGACATCCCACATGAGTTTTCTGAAAAAAAGAAAGTGCCAGTAGGTGAGAATCCAGCTGCCCAGGCCAGAGGGGAGCAGGCTGCCTCTTGGGCCCCTGTGGGAAGCGGGTAGATGAGAATGGGCCCCAGGCCAGCTCGGAGCCGGCGGCCTGCCTGCCTTCACACCGCCCACCCCACACGCAAACGTGAGCAAAACTGCCACTTTCCCTCCTGCACTAAAGACAATGATCACAGCTACCTAGAAACTAGGAAGGGTGGTGACCCAGGAGCCCGGAGGTCAGCAAGCCCATGTGGTGACACGGCTGCCTCCTAGAAGCTGCCCTACGCCGGGAAGGAGAAGAGAGACAGGCCACGAGGTGGAGTCTCGGGGCACCTGCTGCTCTCAGAGGTGGCCCTGGGGAGCAGAGGTCAGGAACCTGATGGTGAGCTTAGGGAAGGACACTGTGTCCCAGGAGAGAATGTCCAGGCATGAGCTGCAGCCATCAAGAAGTCATGATGGGGAGGCCCCACCGCGCCCCCCCCCGGCCATTTCTCTCCTTTCTTTCAGTCCACCTCCTGCGTCCCGAGCTCCCAAGTCCAGGGTCTCAGGCAGCTCTTACACAAGGTAGAGCAGAGCCCTCATGAGACAGGGACAGGATGGCACCATCATCCCAAACAGAGAAATCACGTCATCGCCAGGGGTGGGGATGGCGAGAGGGCAAAAGGGTGTTTGACCTGGAGATGGGAGGCCTCAAGGAAGTATGGTGGTAGTTTTGTGGCACCGTCAGGGCTATGAAAGAAAGGGAACTCTCATCCTCACGGCCCTGGGAGTACTTCCAATAATATCAGCGAACGCCACATAAGAAGCACCCTTTCTCCGAGTGGTTTTTAAGTGTCCGGTATTATTACACAGGCGACAGTTTTATTTCTCATAACCACCCGACATGTTAAGTGGAGTTATTCCCATGTTTAAATGAAGAGCCAGAGGCTTAGAAAGGTTAAAAACAATAGCCCAAGGTCCCACAACCAACAGGTCTCGGAGCTGGGATCTGAACCCAGGTCTGCGTGACTTGAAAGCCCAGCATACTCCTCCCAGTAGACCCTGATTCTGCTTGTGATGGGAGAGGAGCTCCTGGGAGGTAAGTTTTAGCTCCAGTGCTACCCGCACAGGAGGCCTGGGAGCACGGAGAAGTGCCAAAGACCTTGATAGACAAAAAGCAGAGCAACAGCCTGGCCTAATGAGAATTATGAGGAAGTCCTCTATATAAAAGCGGTAATTTCACTATAATTAGAGAAATTCCTGATCGAGGGGCCATTCGGTCTGTCAATCAGTCATTCTTCCTTGAAAGCTTACCATGTGCTATGTGTACTCTCTGTGTACTTTCAAGATCATCTAAATCCTACTTAATCTGCCTGAAGCAACCCGAACACCTCCTTCCCTGGCCTGCCTGGACAGGACCTGGGCAGAGGGCCGAGCTCAAGGACATCAGATTCTCTTGAGGAGACCCAGTTCCTGCATCTGGGCAGAGCCTGGCCTTGTCTTAATATGCCCCTCAGTAAATCTGAGCACTTTCCCAGACCTTTAGGGACTGGCTGGGAGTGAACTTGGGAAGGTCACATGCAGCCCTAAGACACAGGAATTTGAGATGCTTTAATATTTTTTATAACTCCTCCTTGGTAAAGCACCTTTCAGGAAGGATTTGCTTAAGCTTGGGAAGACTTCTTTCAAGAGGGCCTTCACCACACAAGGTTAACTGATTAGGAAGGAAAGAGGCAGCAGCTCCAGCATGAAGTGACCCCTTCACACCAATGTCAAAGGACTGACCCAGTTGTCAACTTTCAGGCTGAGGCAGGAGGACACTCCCTCCTATTCAGGGAGGCCGACAGCTCCCAGCACAGCCTGCACTAACATGCAGGCATCTGTCCAGACAGTTATCCTTTTATGTAATTGTGAAATAAGATGCCAAGTTGTAAATGTCGCTGCTGAAAAGAGGAAGATGCTTACCAGGAAGGCTGGAATTCATTAGGATGAGATTTTTTTAAAGGGCCCTGTTCCTCTGGTCCTTGATATAGTCATCTCTGTGGGAACTACATCTGGAGCATTTTATACATAATGCTGAAAGACTGTTTTGAGGATGAAACAAGGTTGATATGTGGAAGTAGCAGCCACAGTGATGGCCCAGATAAGATGCTGGTTGGAGGACAGCTGTAATGACAGCAGTAAGACCACTGAAATGTAAGGAATAAATGAATGAGATAACTGCCCCCAAAGCGAAGAGGAGATGAAATCTATAAAGCATGGGGGAGAATGTCTGAGCAAAAGGAGGAGGAGTAGTCTACAAGACGCAAAAAAAAGTCTTGCATCTCAGGCTGGTTGAATGTCCGCCATGTCAGAATCCCATGAGAAGAAAGCAAAAAAGGTAGTGGACAGAATAATCTAGGATAATGGATTTGAAAAGGGAACCTGATAATAACTGAGGCCAATATATCCATTTACAAATGGGGAAACTGAGGACCAAAGAAGCAGAAGGACTTGCCAGGGATTACACAGTCCAGCTAAGTGGCCAAGCTGATTCCAGAACTCAGGTCTTCTGACTCCCTAGCCAATGCTCTCATGTTAACTAGCCCCCCTGCCACCACCCACTCCCAGCATGGACCATGAACTCCTAGGGAGCAGAAGATATTGTGTAATGGCCCAAAGGGTTGTGCACAAGACTTGCCAGGCACCCAACACAACTAGCTCATGGAGGATCCGCAAATTACCCATGAAAATGTAAACCTGAAGATTAATAAGTAGTAGCCAAAGAAAAGAAAGACTTCCATGACCCACACAGTTTGTAGTCAACTTTTGGAAATGGGAAAATGGCTCTCCATATTCTCACATTAACTTCAGGCAGAGATGTTAAAAAAACAAACAAATCTTTACATTCCTCTAAGAACACACCTTGAGCTGTGCTAAATTCAAAGGGAGGCAGGAACCTGACTTAGCATCTCAGAGCCACCCATGGAGACTCAAGCTCAGCGCCCCGTGTGAGAGCCACAGCAACCAGCAGTCAAGCATTGTCCGCCCCGTGCCCACCATCCTCTGTTCTAGACAGACCTGTGCATTCCCGGGAATGTGTCTGCTGCTACATTCAATCAGTTGGGTGAGGGGCATTCCGACCAGCCCCTCAGACTTAAAATCTTCTCACATATGTGTTTAAATCACAAAACAAGAACTGAAGTATCAGTGTGTGCCTACGTCATGTTCTCAGGTAGAAGGAAGCTTGGCTCACGTGTTAGGAAGAGACCTGTGTGTGCACCTGGTGTTTGAGGAACACACTTGTGGCTGGTCATCCTCCTCAGGTGAGTTCAACTCCCTGATGCTGGTTGCCCAGGCCTCTTGGTAAATGATGGAACCTGGAAGAGCTTCTGGCATTCCCACCTCATGGCTCAGCAGCTGGAGCTTTAAACGCTGGTTTCCATGGAGGACAATAGTTCGGCAAGAGCTCAGAAAAGCTGACCTGGGCTATTTCAGGAAACGGAAGAATTGCTGCCTACAAGGTATAGAAGGTGGTTCAGGGGTCACACAGGACTGGTGAATGTGTGATCACAAGATAGGATCCACTGAAGTATGTCAACTCAAACTGGGAAAAGATGCTCAGGACCTAGGTGGGCTTTCTGGTCTAAGACATACTTCCTCTTGAGCTTCAGCTCCAGGGGATAAAGTAAAAAATGTGGTGCCGTCTTCACAAGAGGAGGTCGGCTCGCCTCGTCCTCTCATGCTCCAGTTTCAGGCTAACAACATGGTGCCACTCGGTTCTAACAAGTTGGAAAAGGAAAGACAAGATCCCAAGTGCTGGCTCAAAAATGCGTTTTCAAGACCTTCAAATCCCCATTACCATCATCACCATCCTTATCCTGGACGGCACTGAGGAGGTTCCAACTGCCCGGGTGATTGTTCTTGGGGTTCAGAAAGCCCACCCCCGCTGCTGTGTCTGAGGCCCTGAGCACCAGCCGGGCTGGGCTGTAGGGTTGATGCCTCTGCACAAGTGCACTGCAGAAGGCAATGTCCATGGCCTTAAAACCAGCTGGGAGGTTCCCAAGTCAACGTTCCCCGATGGAAACAGGCTTGAGATAGCTCATCATCAGCCTCCAATTAAAGCAGCCACAAGGCATGTCATCTGACCGTGGATGGAATTACAACCCGGAGTGAGTAATTACGGATAACCGCAAACAAACAAAAGGATTTTTAAAAACCTCCTTTCCTCTCCCCTCCCTTCTCCTATCCCCAGAAACAACAGACACATCTTAACACACACAGAACAACACAAAACATAATCGGTCAGGAAATGATGAGAAGGTAAGACTCACTTAGGTAAGCACGGAGCCCCCCATCCTGGGCAGCAGACGGGCCTTCTCCAGGGGCAGATGAACCATGCAAGCACCTTCTCTCCCTTTGAGTTTTTGAAAGAGCATCAGAGCTTCCCAAAGATAAATATTTATAACACATTAGAGGGCCCTCACCTCTGAACATCAGCCCAAGCTTTCCACTTACCTGGAGGGGGCTTGGGGAGGAAGGGAAATTATGACAACTCCACGCAATGCGGGGCATCATGAGGCTGAGGACCTGGAAGCAGCTGCTTAGAAAGGGAGCTCACTTTCTCATTGTCTGCTTGGCAAGACTGCAGCAATTTGCCACCTGCTTTATCATTATCTGGACCTTGTTAATTGCTGCTCAGCAGCACCTCTGGCCTGCAGGACCCAAAGGGCACCTGAAAGGGGTGGAGACTTCCTCTAAAGGTAAGAGGCTCCTGACCGGGGAGGAGACAGTCCTGATGTGCCACACTAGCCACACCAGCCTGGCATTTCCTGCTAGAGGGTTTCAGGCTGTGTGTGATGGAGGGCCCGCCATTGCATTGCACAGACACAGGCTGTGTCCCCAAGGGGGTCCGAGGGTGGAATGGGCTGGGGTGGTTCTCACATCCAACAGGGAACTTGGGTCACCTCCCAGCTGGGCTTTTCCCTGTCCTTCAGAGCTCCTTCTCCATTCCCTTCCCCGTGCAAGGCCCAGCTGCAGGACAGCTGGCTAACTATGGGAATAGCTGGCACGAAGGAACACAGTGGAACATGCCAAGCGTCCAAGGGGCTCTTCCAGCCTGGTCAGCTAAACAAACGCTCCCTCCCTCGGAGCAGGGAGAGGGTGTCTGTTGCAGGCCCATGCTGGGGCTTTACAACTACTGACCCAGCTCACGAACCTCCACTCTGCTCTGCTGGGTGGGTATTAGGACCTCCCATCTTCAAATGAGGAAGTTGAGGCTCAGAGAGTTTTGGCGACTCACCTAGGACAACCTGGCAAGGAAGTGTCAGAGTTGAGGGCAAGCACAGATTTGCCTCATACAGGTTTCTGAGAAAAGCCTTCAGACATCTCTGAAGTCCCTTTTCAAATTCCATTATCTTTAAAAACAAGAAATGCTGCCACATCAAGAGCAAAAATACCACACAGATGCAGAGCATCTCAGGCAGAGTTGGGTTTCCCATGGGCAGAGTTGGGGTTTCCCACATCCCACAGCCACCTCCCTCAAGGCCCCCACCCTCAAGGAACTTGAAGACTACTGGGGTACCCTTTCATTGAGCAAGGGCCAATGGAGAAGTTTCAGGAAAAAGAGGTTTCATGCCACAAAAGTAAGTCGAAAGGAAGTTCTGAAGCCCCATACTTGCTCCGAAGCCCCGCGCTTCCCTGCCTTGCAGGTCCCTGGATGGCCAGGATACAGCAGTGCTCGGGTCTGCAAGCTCAGTGCAGCCAGGAAGTCCCCCAGGCTAATCTATGCTTTCCACATCAGCAGCCGGCCCCTCCCCTGAGGGAGGAGGGGAAGGGAAAGGAAACGGAGTTCACAAGAGTGATTAATACAACCCGTTAGCAGCTCTGGTGAAAGGCTTTGGGGCCAAGAGGTTGAAATTAATGACCAGAGTCAGTTTTATGTATTAACTACAAAGCAAATTCTTTCTTCTAGCCCTACTCACCCCTCTCAAAATTAAGCATGGAGTGTTAGCTATGGTTCAGCCCGTAACATTTTTTTACAACTATCAGCTCCTGTTTTGTGGACAAAACATAGTATTATGAAAAGACACGGTTTTCGCTTCAGCAGCAGTGCAACGGGAGTCTCCTCCCTCATCCTTAGCACCTTCTGTGACTTGGTATAAGTCATATCCTTTAGGATAGGACAGAATTTATTTTGAACTTGGCTGAAAAACTTTAGGAACATATATAAGAAGACAACACATAAAACACCCAGCCTCAATTTTCCTCTCACTTATATTGCCAATATGAAATTACAGCTCATGTACTTCTTTATGAAGTTCAATATGCAGGGGAAATTGAATTTTAGATTTGAAAAGCAGAAGAGCAGAATATCCCACTTTCTTTCATTTCTATGGTATGGATGTCCATGGTCCCTGCTGGCCTCTCCACAGCTTACAGCGCTCTGATGTCTGCTATAGACTTTATTTCTTGTCTCCAAACGTGTAAACTCTCCTTCTGTTGGGGGCAGGACCACAGTGTGACTTTGTTCACCAGCACTGAGTCTATGCCTGGTCTCTGCTCCTCACCAGCAGGCTGTTTTCACGGACCCCTAGGGACGGCAGCTGTAGAAAGCAGTCCTCTCTGGGCAGAATAAATAGGTATTTTCTGGAAATGGCGATACAGCAGTTACCATGGGTCTGCCCAAACGGTCAAAGCTGGACTTTGCAAATTCCTCATTCTGAGGTTTTTTATTGGAAGTATGTGGCTCTTGCTTCTAATCCCATCTGCCCTCTCTCTTTCCATCTTCCAGCCACTCTCTTCCTCTGTGGTGGCATTTGAACCTACCCCAGACCCACAGATTCCATTCAGAATTAGGGAAACTAACAAAGGTTTTATCCCATTGCCTTGCAGTTCCTCATCCCCAAGCTCTGCCCTAACACACGCTCCTGTCCCTGGGCCTGGCCAGCACCCCCCCACTGCCCCCTTCGGTTCACTCAGATGACAATGACAATAACAGGACTGATTCCTTATATTTTACAGCACATAGCGATGTTCAAAGTGCATTCCCAGATCAGAAAACTCTTTCCCATGCTTTGGCTCGTTTAATCTTTACAACAACCCTAGGGGGCAGGTGCACCTCTGTGGGTTGGGTCCAACTGCACATGGCAGAAGACCTAAAGTAACAATGGTTTAAACACACATAAGACCATAGCTAAGCCATCCAGGGATGGGATGGCTGCTTTGTGAAGTTATCAAGGGTCCAGGCTCCTTCTACCTTTTCATTCTGCTATCCTAGGTCTGGTTTCCATCCTCAAGGTCACCTCATGGTTCAAGATGGCTACTGATGCTCCAGCCAACCTGGCTGCATTCCAGGCAACAGAAAGGAGGAAGGAGGAAAGGCCCTCCCTCTTCTTTGCCCCCTGCAATAAGGCAGACCTTTTAGGCAACCTTCCTGGAAGTCCTTAACCATTCTTCTTATATCACACCAGACAAAATTTAGTCACATGGCCACACCTAGCTGCAAGGGAAGCTGTGGAATATATTCTTTTACTGGGCATAATGCCGCTCCCTAATAAATGGGATTCAGTTAAAAATGAAAAAGGAGAGAATAGAGCAGCAACTAGCAGTAGTTCCACAGCAAGCAAGTATTCATTCCACCCACTCTGCAGATGAAGAAGTAGAGGCCCAAAGAGATTAGGTTTTGCTAAGGTCACATGGTCAATAACGGCAACCCAGGAACTAAGTCCACATCATCGGACCCATGTCCAGACTCTTTTTCCTTGTGCACAAAGTCCCCTTGCTGCAGTGGAGCCACTAGCGTGTTCCTGCCTGGACTCCTGTCTGCTCACCTTCCAGACGGTTGCTCGGCCCTCACCTGTTCCGTGATGGCCTACCATCACCTACCTACCTACCTACCTACTGAGATCTGCGCCCGCCAGTCCTGGATGCCATCGTGAAGGACGCCTGTCCTTCATCGCCTGCCGCTCACTTCCCTCCCTGCCTGGCTCCTTGCCCTGTGCCCCAACCTGTCTCTTCAAATCTGGGCACGGTCACTAGTAAGGTGAGCCAAGCCAGAGCCAAGCCAGACCCCAGCGAGCTGGAGCACACCCCAAAACTCCATAATGCCCGCGGAGTTCTGTGAGAAGGATGCCTCACCTGGGCCCCGCCCCACAAGGATGGCTGACATCTCCCAACACTGTTTCCAGTGGTGAACCTCTTGTGTGGCCGGCGCCTTGTTCCATTCTGACACTGAAATCACATTTCCTGCATGCTGCGCGGCTGTGTGCTAGAGCAGGATGCTGACCTTCAGGTCTCTGACAACAACACCTAAGCAAGCACAGGCAGTTTTGCCTTCAAGGTCCCAGCACCCTGGCCACTTCTTTCACTTCACAAAAAAACAAAGGCTTCTGATTTTGGCAGCAGTTCTTCCTGGTGTGAACAATGGATCCGTCCCTCTTTCCTGGGGCTGAACTGCCTGAGTCCCTTTCACCCAGCAGACTCATCCTTCTCCAATGGGGCTTACAGCTCACCACCACCCTCAGACTCAAGGCTGTGGGTCTCCTTCAGCATCCTCTCTAGCTGATACAGCGGGAGGACCTGCAAGAGAGGGATGGGCACCACCGAGATGCTTACACCAGGAGGGTAAGTGGATCAGGCAGAGAAGAGCCAACTTCTCCCCAAGGGGAGAAAGCCTGCCCTCGGGCACACGCCTGACTTCTCCCTGGGACCATGGAGGAGTTGAGGAAAGAGAGGCCCCACATCATTCCCTGTGCCCAGAAATCCACATTATGGCAACTTGCAAGGAGAAAAACCAGTTTCTCCACTTTATGAACCCAGAAATACCCCTCTGAGACAGGTGAAGATCTACCCATCCCCTTACCTTTTGAAGCAGGAGAAAAAAATCTGTTTTTCTTTCTAAAACATTAAAAGATTTTAGTCTTTTCAGGTGGAAAACCTGTGACGGTTTGCAAACTGACTTGGCTATGGTCAAATGGCTCTCCAGGTTTCCTGCCTCCTGAGCCAGGCCTCCTGAGAAAATGTTACATTATTTTGACTTTTATGCTACCTTACAAAAAGAAAGATGGAAACCATGGCAAAATGAATAGACAACCCACAGACTGGGAGAAAATATTTGCAAATGATGCTACCGACAAGGGTTTAATTTCCAAAATATGCAAACAGCTCATACAATTCAATAACAAAAAACCACACAACCCAATAAAAAAAATGGGCAGAAGACCTAAGTAGACATTTCTCCAGAGAAGACACACAGATGGCCAAAAGGTACATGAAACGATGCTCAACATTACTAATTATCAGAGAAATGCAAATCAAAACTACAGTGAGGTACCACCTCACACCAGTCAGAATGCCCATCATCAGAAAGTCTACAAATAACAAATGCTGCAGAGGGAGAAAAGCAAAGGAAAAATTTACATTCCTACACTCTTGGTGGGAATATAAATTTGTGCAGCCACTACGGAGAACAGTATGGAAGTGCCTTAAAAAACTAAAATAGAGTTGCCATATGATCCAGCAATCCCATTCCTGAGCATATATCTGGAGAAAACTCTAATTCGAAAAGATACATGCACCCAAATGATCATAGCAGCACTATTTACAATAGCCAAGACATGGAAACAACCTAAATGTCCATCAACAGATGAATGGATAAAGATGTGGTATATATATACAATGGCATATTACTCAGCCATAAAAAAGAATGAAATAATGCCATTTGCAGCAACATGGACAGACCTAGAGATTATCATACTAAGTGAAGTAAATCCGAAAGAGAAAAACAAATATTATATGATATCACTTATATGTGGAATCTAAAGTATGATACAAATGAACTTATTTCCAAAACAGAAAGAGACTCACAGACATAGAAAACACACCTATGGTTACCAAAGGGTAAGGGGGGAGGGAGAGATAAATTAGATGTTTGGGATTAACAGATACACACTACTGTATATAAAATAGATAACCAACAAGGACCTATTGTATAGCACAGGGAACTATATTTAATATCCTGTAATAAACCATAATGGAAAAGAATATGAAAAAGAATACACACACACATATATATACACACACATACATATAACTCAATCACTTTGCTATACACCAGAAACTAACATAAAACTGTAAATCAACCATACATACTTCAATAAGAAAAAAAATGAACTATCTATCATCATCTATAAAATGATGAGGTTCCCATATGCCTGGGAACAAGGTACTGGGCTAGGTCATTTTTACATATTTTACCTAATTTAATCCTTACAAGTAGGGTTTATTGTCCCCATTTTATAGTTTTCTCCCATCCAAAATACAGTCTATGTTTCATTGCTTTCATCCCTGTTTACCAAGGTTAAGAGGAGCCCCTCCTGCTATGAATCTAAGAAGAATTACCCAAGAATGTGGAGCAGTCAAAAGACTGGCCCCTATGCTGGGAGTCCAGATACCAATTTTCATTCGAAATCCTTTTTATAACTTGTTCCCAACACAGACGCAACAATTGAAAAGATTCTACCAAATTGTACTTAAGCACTGATTGATTCATTCACTTGTTTTAATTTTAATTTCATTTAATTAATTTAGTTTCTGGTTTTTTAATTAAATAAAATTATTTGTTTTAATTTTTAAATTAAAGACATAAAATATAATGCCAAATTGACATCATTGCAGATGAAAGCAAAAAAAAGAAAAAAAAAATTTAACCTCTAAATATTTTAGTAGGTTCTTCCTACCAAACAAGGACACTCTCGTCATAACAGTACAACCGTCAAACCCAGGAAATTAACATTAATACATCACTACCGCTTAATCTACAGTCCCATTCCAAATTTGTCAATTGTCCAAAAACAAACACAAAATTTATGGTCCAGGATGGCATATGGTTGTCATGTATCTTCAATATGAAATAGTTTCTCAGTCTTCCCTTGTCTTCTGGGACCTGGGACAATTTGAGGAGCACAGGCCAATGATTTAGTAAAATCTCCCTAAATTTGGGTTTGCTAACGTTTCCTTCTGATTAGACTCAGGTTATGCATCTTTGTCAGGAACAGCACAGAAGTGATGCTGGGTTCTTCTCACTCCATCTTATCAGGAGGCACAACATATCAATTTGTCCCATTATTGGTGATGTTAATTTTGATCCCCTGTTTTTTTAAAACAACTAATGAAATGTGCTCTGCCTTATTTAATGAAATGTGGACTTAGGAGCTCTGGGCAAGTGTGAGTAGGCAGGGTACTAGGTTACAGCCCTGGCTCACAGGCCTGACTCTGCCACTGTGTCTGGCCTTGGATGAGCCACTTCTTCTCTGAACATCAGTTTTCCCAGACTGTAAAGACAAGGGCACTGGAGCAGATGCTCTCCCAACCCCTCGCAGCCCTGCATTCTTGTCACTCTGAATAGAGGTGGCCTTTTCCCCTCACTCATAGCCCAGCTGCTTGTCCTCAGAATAGCACAGATATATTAGGCACAGAAGATACTCCTCACTGTGTTGACCTTAGCCATGCCAAGCCAAGCAAGCCATAGTACTGTGTGCCCAGTACTATGTTAAGTGTGGAGGAGGTTCAGAAATGAATGACATTGTTCACAGCCGCAAAATATCCAAATATAGTAGCATTTTCATTATATATTCTCTGCTGCTGCCACTGCTGTTTCCAATGTTTCCTTATCACCATTCTCCATGACTATTCAACATGACCATATGGAAACTAACACTTACTTAGTACCTACTAAGCGCCAGACGCTGGAATACTTTTAAATCTCCCAATTTCCATTTAACAAATGGAAATAACTTGCCTAAGGTCACACAGCTAGAGAGTGACAGAGCAGGAATGCACTTCAGGCCTTTCTGGCCCTAGAGTCTGAGCTCTTTGGCCACATCATACTCCCTTTAAGCGTGTTTACTTTGAAACTGTCCCACACCCTGTGCCAGTTACCTGTAGCTGCGTAACAAACCACCCCAAAACTTAGTAGTTTAAAACAGTGTACGATTATCCCCTATAGTTCTGTGGGTCAGCTAGGCTCAGCTGGGCTGTCCTCAGCTGGGGTCTCCCATATGGACACCGGGAGATGGTGGCCAAGGCTACAGTCTTCCAAAGACTCAGCCAGGCTGGATGGCCACATCACACGTTTTGCTTGCGGTTGATGCTGGCTGTTGGCAAAGAGCCCAGCTGGGGCTGTCAACCAGAGCACTTTCATGTGGGCTCTCCCTGGGGTCTTGGCTTCTCCCAGCAGGGCAGCTGGATTCCAAAAGGGAGCTTGCCAAGAACAAGTGTTCCAAGAGACCCAGGCTGAAACTGCACAGAGCTTAGAAGTCAGGCTGCATGACGTCCACTGGGTCTTATCCACCAAAAACAAGCTACAGAGCCTACCCAAATTCCAGGAGAGGGGACTGCACACAGGTGTGAATGCTGGGAGGCGTGGCTCCTTAGGAGGTTGTCTTTGGGGACCAGCTACCACATTCCCGCACCCCATAGTGGGATTACAGATTATTTTAAATTTCTTCTTTATGCTATTCTAAATATCCTACCATATATATGTATGTATTTTTGTAATGACAAAAATAAATAAATTAAAACATATAATATTGTAATTATAATGTTATCAGTATGTCAAATATACACTAATGTATTATATATTTATGTGCGTGTGTATATATATTCACACACATATGCAACTAGAAGAAAATGTGTATTTTTAAAATACTTGTCCATCTTTTCAAAAAGGACATGTATTGCTTTTAAATTAAAAACATTTCTAAAGGGATTAATTAACTACCTCACAGAAAATACCCATTTTCTGGCAAAGTCGATCAGATTTAAGGCATTTTGCCATGACCTCAAGTTTCTTTAAGATTCTTCTCAAGGTGGCCAGTTACCCATTTTTATAATCTTTTTCCTAAGGCAAGTCCATCTAGAAACTTCTGCCTTCCTCCTAGTTCACCACAAGGTGGTTTTCTGGGTTTCCAAATGCATTTTTTAAAGAAAAAGCAAACAATAAGCTGGGAGTTACTCTCAACTGGTTTCTTTTTCCTGTTATTTATCTAATTGTATTTGTGCTACATTTTCCCCATCTCCTCTTGCCAAGTAAATCTTGGAAGTTCAAGGCAAATGGCAGGTGCTTTGGGTATCTGAGCAGCATAGAAAGACCCTCAAGTCTATTGGGATGAGTCTCTCAGAGGCCAAGTTGCATTCTCAGAGCTCCAGGCCTAGAGGAATCCCCAAAAGAAAGATCAGCCTTAGAGATACATGAGGACGCAGGATCGCAAATGGGAAAGTTCAGTCAACCCTCTGCGGCAAGGAAGGTAGCCTGAGGCAGAGCAATCCCCCTCCTGCCAGGTGAGTGACTGTGTAAACCTCACGTGGACAATGATGGCTGAAGGCAATAGAGCTGTCACTGCCCCAGATGTAGAGACCCTCTAAACCCAACACCCAAGCAGCCAGGGGGCCTCCCTCCGAATCACGTCTGCCAAAGGACGCTGCTGAGCCTGGATTGGAAACTTCTGAAATTGAGTATGGAGAGAGCAGGGAACCCAGGCAGGAGATGACAAAAGTGGGACTGAATTCTCCTGCCGGCCCGCCTTCCCAAAGGAGGGCAGGCTCTGACCAGCCAAGCACGGGCATCTGTGGGCAGAGTCCGCATGCATTAGCGGCTCTGGAAGCCTAAGGAGGCTGATTTGTTGAGTCAGTCAGTGCTATTTTTACTCAGTCACTTTCCAACCATAAACCCACACTTCAGATTTCATTGTTTGGGGTGGATTAAGAAATTCAACTTGGCCTTTCTTGTGGTTTCATTTCCTGAATGCCTGCATGAAGGAAAAACTTCAGCATTCCTATGGAAACATATGACATTTTAACCTTTTCTTGGCAGGAGGGTGTCGGGTGATTGGTGTCTTGCCTGCTCTCTAAACCTACACTGCTCTGATTAAGCGGGGAGGCCATGGCCTGCCCCTTCTCTCCTCTACCCAGGCGGGTGGAGTCCCACAGGTTAGTGTTTATGGTCTGGCTCCTGGAATGCTAGGTCAGGGCAAATCTGCCTTACGAATATTCCGGTCCAACATTAGGAGATGAAGTTGCCTCTGTGCAATTCATATAACAGTTCATTGTGACATCATTAGAGTCCTTGGTGATAAACATCCAGGTACAGAGTTTGGTAACTGCCGGTGATGGAAGAGTTGAACAATCTTAAAACTATTCCCAAACGATTTCAATTATAAAGCCAGGCATGACTGTGTGGTCACAGAAACAACGAACACGTACCAAAAGAAAAAAGAATGTGTCTTTTCTGTGGAAGCCAGGATGAGTCTTATTTTCTTTTAAAAATACTTCCACTTTCACTTATATCTGAAGTACAGTCGTGATGCTTGGTAACTTTAATTCCTTGAATATAAACAAGGTTTCTACAACTTCAGGGTCTTCCTGACTGACCAAAACACTTCTAGCTCAGGCCAAGCTATGAGTTTCTATTCAAGGATAGAGTTTTCTCCTTTTCGAAAGAAAAATCTGGAACCGCACCAAATTTTCCTTCTGCATCTAATGAGAGGCTTCAGATGCTGTAATAAAAATGGAAACTCGATACTGCTAGAAATAAATCAAGCATTCAGGAGGAAAAATGCTGCCCCAGGAAGCTGATCGCTAGGCACTGATGGGCATGAGCACGGCCCTGCATTCCCGCCCAGGAGAAGCGCCACGCCAGCCCCTCCGAGGGACCATCCCACCAGCAGCACACGCGGCCGGCGCGCACGGCAGAGAGTTCTAAGACACCGGATGCCTCCCTGTTCGTGATGAACAACTCTGCATTCTTTCGATCGTTCAACAAATATTTATTACCCCCCAACTGTATGCCAGGCACTGTTCTCGCCACTGCAGATATATCAGGGAAGCGACAGGCAAGGGCTCTGCTTCTGTGTCACTCTCTGTCTGCACAGGATGACTTCAGACAGCAGTAGGTGCTGTGGAGAAGAGAAACAGTGACGGGGGCAACATGGCACTGTGAAGGGCTACAAAAGTTGGGGAAACAGACAGGGTCTTTGGAACAAGCAGCACTTGAGCTGAGACCTGCCAGATGGGGAAACAGAAATGCAAAGACCTGGGGGAAGCAAAGGCAAAGGGAGCCACTAGTGAAAAATCAGGGAACATCTTTAGCGCATCTGAGTGAAAAAAGGAGAGAGAGGTATGAAAGTCGTGGCTAGAGAGCAAGGCAGGCATCAGACCCGCAGGGCAGGGGAGCAGCGTGATTTGGCAACGTCCCTGCTCCGTAGACTCGGCACCTCTCTGTGCCTCCGTCCCCGCCCAGCTGTCCTGGTGCCTAATTGGATGTGCCCCTTGGCACCCTGGCTGTCTGGGCTGTGCTCCTAGCCTCTCAGCTTGACAGATGTAATTCCCCCCACCATCACCCACTTAGGGAGCCACTTCTCTCCATCACATAACCTTTGGGAGGCTGGGGTCCAAAGACGGAGGCTTGGAGGCTATTCCTAGAAGCAGACAATACCAGGAAGACTTAGGGGCACGTGTGCTCTCTCTTTCCTTGTCATTATGGGCTGGGTCTGGTCCTGGCCTCGGCTCTCTTCTGTGCTATTACCAAAACAATTCCTTTCCTCTCACCAACTGAGCTGGGGAAAGCTGCACGTTCAAGCAAACCAAGGCATAATGAGGGTGGAAAAATAACACCGTGGGTCCTTTACCCCTTCCACATGTTAATACCTGGGAGAGATCAGGTTAAGTGATCACCAAGAGCAGAAATAACTGAAAAGCAGCCATTAAAGGACTCTCCGCAGCCTAACAGCCAACTGGCAAGGAGTAGGGGGTGAGTATCTGTGCACTTAATTCATTCAATTATTAGTTGAATAAACCTATAATACCTGGCACTCTGATTAGGATAAGCAAAACGAGGTCCCTGCCCTCAAACTGCTGATAGGCTAGTGATGGAAATTAACTGACAAAAATAATCATCTCAGGAAGCCTGTGATAAGTGCTCAGGAAGGGAGGGGCAGTGCTGCGGGGACGGTGAGGGGACAGTGAGGAGAAGAGATGGCATTCAGCGGGGCCTCGTCTTAGCCTGCTCCAGCTGCCGTAACAAAATGCCACAATCTGGGTGGCTTAAACCGCACTGATTTTCTCTCAGTTCTGGAGGCTGGAGTCCATGATCAAGGTGCCGGCAAATTCGGTGTCTGACGAGAGCTCTCGTCCCAGCTTGCAGGTGCCCCCTTCCCGCTGCGTCCTCACACGGCCTTCCATCTGTGCTCACGCAGAGACAGTGCTGTGCTGCTGCTGCCTCTTTGCTAAGGACAGCAATCCCGCCGGGCCAGAGCCCCACCCTTAGGACCTCATTTAACCCTAATAAATCCCAAAGGCCCCATCTCCAAATACCAGCACCCCGGAAGCTAAGCTTCAACATAGGAATTTCGGGGGGATACAATCCAGTCCATAATAGGCTTTGAAAGACACATACGAACCAGAGTCTGTCTGTGTGGGAAATGGCATTACAGAAAAGCAAAGGCAGAGACATGAGAGCCTGGAAGACTTCTGGAGAGAGCAGAAAGCAAGCCAGTTTGGCTGGAGTAAAGGATATGTGAGGGGCGCAGGGAGAGATGAGGCCGGAAAGGCAGTCTGGGGGCACGTTATGGAGGATTCCAGTGCCACATCTCGGCAGGGAACCAGGGAAGTTACTGATCATAAGACTGACAGGATCAGGCCTGCAGACTGCATGGCTCTCCCAATCCAGGCTGGGGAGGGGGACAGTTAAAAGGCAGCTGCAGTAGGCAAGACGAGAGGTCTCTGCTTTGAAGCAGAGGCTCTACTTTAAAGCCATGGCTCAGAATGGTGTGCTGCTGCGGACACGTGAGCTCGAGCTTTTCTCGGACTGGCCGACTGGAGCCCACCCAGGGTGGTGGGGAGCAAAGCTGAGGTCCCTATACCCGGGGCTGCGTACCCCAAACTCCCCTCTGGGCAGCAAGAAACCGCACAAGTCCCTTGACAGAAACACTTCTCTTCTCTCAAGCTGCCCAGTGGGGAGCCCTGGCACAGCATGGCACGGCACGGCCAGCTAGGAGGCAGGGCCACGCACAGCTACTTGTGGCCACAAAGGGCTGGGCTCCAAAGGGAGCATTCCAAAGGGAAGTAAAAAGTGGGGGCTCTCTCCAGTTAGGCTGAACTCAACTGCTTCTCACCTGATCAAACCTCCCTGTGCCCTTCCGGGCTGACTCTGGAGATAGGGAAACTGCAAGAACAGGACCAGAGCTGCCCGAGCCACCCACTGCCCTGCCCTCCACGGGGCCCACTGGTGGAAGGAAGGAAGAGGGGCCTCCAGAGGTTCCAGGGAGCTAGACATACCCTGTGAGCCACGGGCGGTAGTCCTGACAGCACAGATAAGACCCTGTGGTTTCCTGGTGAGGCTAGGAAGCCGGCGTCTCTCACAGGGTGCCAGTCACACATGGTCTGCCTCGCTGTGGCCCCTGAGTCCACTTGCTCATCTGCAGAACAAGGGGCTAGGCCCAGGTGGTCCCTCAGACCCCTGCGGGTTCTAACCCTACGACCACCATCACAGCACACACACCACGGAGGCAGCCGACCTAGGCGGCTCCTGACGCCAAACAACATTCTGAGTTTCATGAGACCTGGCAGAAGAACATCTCCCAGGGCGCCCTCAATATGCGCCTAAAAACTGGCATGAAACTGTACTGTATTAACTGGATCCTATTTTCTCAATGATTAAAAGCATCATTTCAAAGCTCTTTCATTTTCCTGTCTGGTTTTCAAATATACAGTCAGCTTCCTATTTCTCCCAATTACCTTCCCCCACCGTCCCTGCTACAGCAGTCAAATAACTCAGGCTAAAGGGAATCATATTTTAAAGGATGCAGGAACTGCCCCTCCCCACTCAGCACCTGCTTGCCATCCACGGGGGGCACCAGCTCCCGCCACAGAGCCGTTCTTATTGCCTATCAGAGGCCACGACCACCCTTCCCTGAAGGAAAGGAACCAGGTGTCACTCCCGGGGTGTCTTCCACAGGTGGCGAGTAGATCACAGAACCTGTGTCAGCAGGGATGCTGTTGACACAGCCTTTGGCTTTCTCACTTTGCAGGGGGCAGAGTCACCTAGCCTGGCAGAAAGACAGGAAACCCATGGCACAAAGAGGACCCAAGTCACATGGATGCTGCTCTGGTGATCTTTTTTTTTTTAAATGCAGACTGTGGATGATCCCATCCGTCAGCTTCTTAAAAACCAAGTCTCAGGGCTTCCCTGGTGGTGCAGTTGTTAACAATCTGCCTGCCAATGCAGGGGACACGGGTTCAATCCCTGGTCTGGGAAGATCCCACGTGCCGCGGAGCAACTAAGCCCGTGAGCCACAGCTACTGAGCCTGCGCTCTTGAAGCCCGCAAGCCACAACTACTGAGCCCACGTGCCACAACTACTGAAGCCCGTGCGCCTAGAGCCCATGCTCCGCAACAAGAGAAGCCTGCGCACCGCAACGAAGAGTAGCCCCCGCTCACCGCAACTACAGAAAGCCCGTGTGCGGCAACAAAGACCCAACACGGCCAAAAATAAATAAAATAAAATAAATTAATTTTTTAAAAAATGCTTTAAAACACCAAGTCTCAGAGCAGCCAGGAAACAGCCTTGCCACTGGCAGTCAGGAAAAGCTCATTCTCCCTACCCCATTTCTGTCTCAAGTCCCCAGCCCTTCAAAAAAGGATAAGCCTTTCACCTATGAGGGGCTGAGAAGAAGGATCCTGGACTGAGGGCCCCCATGGACCCAGTCCAAGGACTTGCCTGGACCCTCTTGCTCTAGGCACCCCATTCTTCATCCTCTTAGGACTTTTGTACCATTTGCAATTACACATTTAATTGTTTACTTATTTAGGGTCGGCCTCTCCAGGGAGGCTGTAGGTTCCATGAGGGTTTATAATGTTAGCACCGAGCACAGCACTTGACACATTCAACAACTGCTGTTTTGAGAAAGAGGAAACACAAGATGTTCCCAGAGCCAGACTCACTTGGGAGGGAGCTACCCACTTAAGAAGCTCAGTGTCTGGTGGAGGCGACTATAAAACAGTCATTCCTCAGAGCCAGCAGGGCTGGGCCCTAAGGGTCACAGAGGTGGACAGCAAATTCTGCTGGGGAGGAAGGTCAGAGAAAGACAGCCAGGAGGTAAGGCTCAACCCACCTTCTTAGAGGACAAGTGGCAAGACCTCACAGGGAACAGGAGGGGCCTCAGGTTGACAGAGCACAAGGCAAAGCTGACCGACGGAAAAGGAAGCCGCCTGGAGCACTGGAGTAGGATCCTGGAGGTCCGCAGGCCAGTGTCGCTGGGCACTGGGCAGGGGATGACGATTTACCAACCAGAATGTAAGTATTTCCGATTTTTTACAGCCGGGTGGTCATGCAGTATGCACTGACTGAGCCCCAGCCCTGTGGACAGGAACAGGGGGCAGGAACCATCAAGACGTATGCATGAGGCATTTCATGATGCATGTAAGTTAAGTCATCATGCTGCACACCTTAAACTTATACAGGGTTGTGTGTCAATTATATCTCAAAACTGGAAGAGAAACAAAGAAAATTGTACATATAATTTTGCCTACTGCCAAACAAATAAAATCATTTAATACCTAAAAGTAGAGGTCAGGGTATAAGGGAGAACTGGTGAGACTTTGTGACAATCTAAGGGGGAAGGTGGAAGGAAGGGAATCTAAGATGAGTCCCTTGCTTCTGGCTCAGGCAACCTATCATTTGCCAGGATAAGAAATGGCAAATCTGGGGAAAGGAAGACAATCAGTTCTGGGTTACATGTTGATTTTGCTCTACCTATGGGTATTCAGATGGGGATTTCCAGGGCCAGTGCTAACTGAGACTGTTTAAAACAGGTATCCAGTGGACATGGTGGTAAGAACATTACCAGTGCTCACCCACACCCTGGTCTCCTGGCTCCTTGCAGTTGGGTGGCCGTATGACTAGTACCTGGCTGATGGACCGTGAGCAGAGGTGATGGGCGTTACTTCTAAACAGTAACAGTGAAAGCCACTGCACCGCCCTATCTACTCTCCCTTTGCAAGCCTGTGTTCCAGGGGGGCGTGGCTACAGGACGGAAGGAGTCTGAATCCCTGGGTTGTTGCTTGAAAGGAAGTTGCCCTAGAGAGTGGCTACACCCAGAGTGAAATTTTCTTGGGAAAGAAACAAATATATATGAAGGCACTGAGATTTCAGGGCGTGTTTGTTACTGCAGCCCAGTCTAGCCTAGCCTTACTACTGCAAGAGTCATCAGTGTTCAGTGTACAGGCAGCAGCTGAGGTCAAGCCATGGACCAGGTAAGCGTGCACAATCTTTCATCTGCCCACACACCTGAAGGGAGAAGAGGCACCCCTGCCCTACTCTGGGGTACAGATCATAATCTTGGGTGGAAGGGGGCTATACAGACTGTCTAAATCCCCTCCAGGCAACTCTGATATTTGCGTTCATCCTCCACCCCCATGATCTGAGAATAACTGGATGAAATGAGGAGAGAAGCAGATCTAGGGAATATGAATCCCAGTTCTGGGCCTCAGTCTCAACACAACAATCCATGCTTGTGAACCATCAGTGTGCACCACCTCTCTGATATGCCAGTATAACTTGATTAATTTACCACGTCTATTAAGCTCCCTCGGCTTCCCCAGTCCCTCACATCTGGAGAAGCACTGACGTTGAGGAGGCTGGAGAAGTGGAGGAGAGTGACATTAGTTTGTATCTCCCAGTACAGCCTGCGTGCGCTACCTCCCTTTTGCCCAACTAGGGACTCAACACGCAAAAGGCAGAAGTCTGGGGCTGGAACTAACAATGTGAATAGCTCAGTAAGAAGATGCAAGTCACTGTTCCCATAGCAACACTCCTGACCTCACAGAACACATGCCTACAGTGTCTGCTGAAAATGTGATTTTAGACGTAGGATATGGCCAATTACTCAGAACCAATGGGAAGGAACTCTCAAATCCCTCACAGCTGACGTCCCCTCTCCAGCACATCAGTGACCACGTACCACATCCTCTCTCTGGGCCTTCACACTAGCACAACCAGCCAGGAGTCCCTGCTCGCGGCAGCTCTGCCCCTTCCTCAGGCTGGCGCAGGTGTCCTCCTGCCAAACTCCTCACCCTCGTATCCGTGCAGAAATACCTGCTCCCTGACAGTATTGGTCTATACAGTTCTACTGTCTGCTCGTGGTATTAATTAGGCATTCGTGTGTCTGTATGGTATGTGCTGTGTCTCACCCTCCTTTTATCCCCAGCCCAGGGAACAGGATCTGAAGGAGGCCCTCGACTGCAAGACGACCTCAAGTGCATGAATTCAGGACGCTCTCTTCAGACTTACTCTGTTAAATATTTCCACCAAGGACTTGTTAGAAGGTAGAGAAGCAGACCCATGAGACTCAAGGTCAGGAAGCAGAGACAAAGAATGGTCATGTGACTCCAGTTTTTGATATTTCACTGCTGACAGCTTTCAAGCCTCATGCCTCCTCTTCCCCTTCTGCCCCACACCTGGGCAAGCTGACAAGAAAGACTGGGGGCTCCCTCCTCTGATGCTGGTGGGATGTTCAAACCACACCAGCCCTGGCCTGTGCGGAACCCTCACCCCAACCGCACCGCACAACCACCATAAAAACCCCACGCCGGTCTCCTTTCCCTGCTCTTGCAGGTCGTCTCAGACCAGTTTGGGAAGCCTGCCCTACTCTCCCCAGGAAGTCTCATTATGTGCTCTCAAATTTGGGGGGGTGGTTTATTCTGGTATACACGGGTGGCCACAAAAAGGGGATACACAGGGATTTGCTGTGTCTGCAAGCACTGCATCTCCAGCAGGACGCAACCATCAACTAAGAACCCCCGTGCAGCTCCGTCAACAGAGGCATCCAAGAATACCGCCTTGCTCTGTCCTCCAGTTTGCATCCGTCCCTCTCACAGTGCCCGCCTCTGAAGTACCGTGTTCCAATCTGGACCCCATATTTGAAGGGGGGCAGAGACCAACTGAAGCATCCCCAGAAGCAGGCATCTGGACCGTGAGCAGTACAGAAATACTTCCCTTGGGGAACACGCAAGGAAACCGGGGCTGTTTCCCCTGATTGAAAGTTGCCTTTGATTTTCTAAAAGAAAGGAACTAGGCTTCTTCACCGAGGTCAAGAGTTGGTATAAGCGTCAACATATAAAAGCAGGTTTGGGACAATGTAAAAAAGAACTTTCTAAAACCAAAACATGTCTGAAGATGAAAGAGGCTGCTTCTGGCGGCGGCAGTTCCCTGTCGTTAGGAGTCCAAGCAGGTTGTGCTGCACAACCTCATGCTTCAGGATGTCACGGGGGTAATTCAAGAACTGACGAAAGAATCAAACCTTCCAGTTTTTTCCAACCTTGAAATTCTCTGACCCAACGTAGCTACTCCCGTATCCCCATTAAAAACTACAATGTTCAATAGTCTGACCAGAAAAAGGATAGGGAAGTTCAAGGACTGGTTTGTAGTCACGTCCTATTTAAACCAAACCTGAATCTCAGCCAAAGAATCAGTAAGCTAAAGAGATATGTGTGTGTGTGTGTCTGTGTATGTGCGTGCCCGCGCGCACGCACTCATGGAAATAGGTGGGGGGGTGGGGAGAAATGGTGATGAGATACAAACTCCAGAGTGGATACTATCAGGTTACAAATGGGTAATCAATCCCAAGAAACAGAAACAAACTAGCCTGATACACCCAGAGGAAAGCAGTTTCTAAAGGGGAACTCAATTTCATCCTTCCTGAGAGCGAAACACTGAACGGTGATTTCCCAAATTTCATTCAGAGTAAGTAATAAAGATGCGGCACAAATTTTAAAGCAAGCCACGACTACCAAATGATTTCCTACGTGTGGCTTCTGCCCCGGGAAGCCCTGTGCGTGCTGTGTGACTGGTGTGCACCTCTGAGAGCGCTGTGCTCCCCACGCGGCATCCCGTTTCCCCTCCCTCCCACTTTGTCTCCCTCACACGTGGGCAGCCCCAGGCCAGGACAGAACAGGACGGGGGTGAAGTGGAAAGATAGAGATGCTGGTGAGCAGCACCAAGGAGAGATGGGGCTCTGGGGTCCCCGGGAAAGCACTCTTGACCTTGCAGAGAAAGGAGGGGAGCACGGAGGGGAGGTAGACATGCAGCACCTCTGGGAGGGTTTGACTCAGATGGGCAGATTCATTCCTATAACTCCAGATCCCCAGATCTGCGCTGATGCTGGGGGAGGGGGTGGCACAGACAGTCCCTCAGTAACCAGAGAGGTCACTTCCATCCTGGAGACCTGGCTGGTCAGGGCCAACAAGGAAGGAGTCTCAAAGGTCTGGGGATGATTTATTCCTCTGGCCCGCCTGGTCCTCAAAACTTATTTCCTTTGGCTGATGCCTCCCCTGATTCCCAAGCCATTTCCTGTTGCTTTTCTCATTTCATCATTCCCTTTTGAACAATTTCCTGTTCCTTTTTCTTTCTATGGAGGCTGTATTCCTCTTCCTGGCTCTGTAGCCCTTGGAAACAAGCAAACAAACAGATAAGGGTCAGCCTCTGGGGACAGTCCCCGTGGACCCTCACAGCCCCAGAGCATGATGTGGCCCCATCTGGCCAAGGGGACCAGGCGGCAGTGGTGGCCAGAGCAGCCAGCGCCACTGCAAACGCGACCAAGCTCACGGCCCCCCGGCTCCACACACACCAAAGGCAGATTAGAAAGGCATCCGCCGCTCCTCCACCCCACAATGGCACATCTGCTCTCCAAGAGCGACAGCAGCACCGGCACTCCTTAGGAGAAACCACAAGAACTCTCCTGCTATCACAGGATTTTGTTCATAAGAGGTTTTCAAAGACAAAGTGGTATAAGACCTTTAGCTGTAAAAAAAAAAAAAAAGCAAGTGACATGGTTCATCCCCCCTTGGCTAATGAGGGTTGACCACAAACCAAAATATAAAATGCCCAGTTGATTCCAAAGAATTAAGTTTAGACAAAAGACTTGGGGTGAAGGTTTCCCATGTGTCCGATGGGCAGTGAACAGAAATGGGCCAGGTGTTTAGAACTTAGAGTCCATTTTCTCTAATAAAAGACATAAAAGTGTTCATTTATTTCAGAAGTCAATGCTTGGTAGAGCTTTGCTTCCTCCTCTCTGATAAGGACACCTATATGAATGAAGACAATTTCCCTCTTCGCACTGGCCACCAGGCTGAAGAGCTGCTTCTGCAGTTATGCATGTCTTTACATCTTTTTCTATGAGACCTAAGCTTTCATTTTCTATATATTTACTCACTGGCCCTGGATCTCTATTTGCCTTTATCTTTTTAACTTTGTTATTTTAGTGAGCACCTCAAATGCTCTGAGGAATAAGGCAAGGGATTAAGTAAGAAGATGGTAATAGATATCAACGATAATAGTACATTATCGTTGTTTGTATGCTTACCATGTGCCAGATACTGTTTTAAAGTCTTCCTGTTATATACACTCATTTGGTTGTCACAACAACCCTGGAGATAGGTATATTATTATTATCCTCCCTTCGCAAAGGAGGAAATCTGGGCCTGGAGTGGTTATGTGCCCACAGGCAGTATCTGGCAAAGCTAGGGTTTGAACCAGTGAAGTTTTCCTCCACGGGCCATACCCTTACCCAATGTGCTATACATTGGAAATATGAGGGGGAGGTGAATGAATTGTAATAATTAACTCACATACAATGGTTAAGCTCTCAGGCTAAATTCTGAAGCTAGTTCCAAATGAGCTGCAGTATTTTTCTTCATGGCCCTGGTCCCCCAAGATCACCAGTGAAATGAGCTACTACGCTTTCTGTCTCAAGGGACACCCCACTTCTCCAAGCCAATTCCAGACCGGTATGACTAAAAACTGCCATATGCTGAGGTCCTGCCTTGTGCCAGACACTGTGAAGAGCACATTAATTAATTAATCCAAATCCCCTGATTCTTAGTCATCATGTTCCTAAATATTGTGCCAGCCACTAAACCAGGTATGCGCTCATGGGCAAGTCACCTAATCTCTCCGTGCTGGACTTTTTCACGTTTAAGATGGGAAGACTACAGTACCTATTTTCTGATCGCACATGGTGGCTGTGTGGATCAGGGGTCAGCACCCATAAAGCACTTAGAGCAGTGGCTAGCATCTGGTAATCGCTCAGTTAATGTCAGCTCTTGCTGCGGCTGCTCCCGCTATCACCTGATGATGACAACTACATAAAGCAACCTGTTTATCTATCAAAGCAATAATAGTAGCTTTCACTCTACAAGGGACTGGAACGCAGCGTCTTCATTCTAAAAGTTCTAAGTCTCAAATCGCTCTCCAGATAAATCAGTCAGCCCTGTATGCAAGTGGTCAAGCCTCAGGCCAGAGAGCCAGACCCACTAGATGAGCAGAGTGTGTCACTCCCAAGGCCAAAACTTGTAAACAGCCCTGCAGAGGAGAAAACATCCTGCTGGTGTTTCATTCTCCTTCCTCCTCCTGGAAACCTAGCAATAAGCCAAGGTCTGCCTTCACCATGAAGAGGTGAAGATAATATGAAAAGTCTTGGTGGAAGGAAGGAAATTTAAAAAAAGAACCAAAGACCTTACATTTTTCATCCCTTTATGTGAAATCTATTTTTTTTTCCTCCCAACAATAACAACTACCTCCCTATAGAAGGTCAGAATTTAAACCATTAAGTTGGGGCTGCCAAAACAGCTCCCTAAACACAAAAAGCTTTACTGAGAATTTCTAGTGTGCTTGGTGCTAAAGCATGTACTGAGGATAAAAGAACTTCCCAACCTAGAGAACAAGTAGAAAAAATTAACTATGTTACTAAAGCTTATATCATGTGTTCATTTACTTCATCTCCTTTATTTTCTATAAAACCCTGTGAGGTACATATGATCCTCCTCATTTACAAATCAAGAAACCGAGGCTCAGGCATGATAAATAAATGAAGACGTTCACACAACCAGAGGGCAGCAAAGCTAGGCTGAGGTTCAGGTTTGGGAACTCTAAACTCATCACTCTGTTCCCCCTACTGTCTGCCTCCCACTGAACTCTTGGATTCCGACTGGGATTGGCCTGCTCTGGGGCTCTCTGAGAAACCAGTTTCAGCTGTTGTAGCCACAGAAGAAGGTCAAGTCATTTCCAGGAATCCAAAGGACTCAAGCCTCTCCACACGGGGATCAGGACTCCGCTGTGTTTGTGAACAAGAAGGAAGTGAAATTGCCCAGAACCCAATTGTTACCTCAGTCCACAGGACAGGGGTAATTTGGAAGCAACTCAGATTCCAGCTCTCAAAACCCCAAGAGCTGAAGGGAACTAGTGTGAGGGTTGAAGAGCCAGAAAAAGGTTGAAGGCCTGAGACTTCCCAGAGTCAAAGAGTTCCGTGACCCACTTGGTGGACCTAGGTCATCTGTGAGGCATCTCATTTTAAGAGAGAAGCACCATCCTACATTCTGGAATAAAAATCCTCTGTTAGAAGACAGGCTGAGTTTATCATCTAGAGAGGGGGAGAAGGAAAAAAACAAAGATAAAAATTAATGGCCTACTTTGTGCAACACTTCCTGGCATCTATAAATGCATTTAGTCTTCATGATGGCCCTGTGAGGTCCACCAGAGACAGTCAGAGCAAGATACACAGATGAGCCCTGCACCAAGGCCACCTATGGAGAACCCCATCTTTTATTAACAGTGAGTTAATTCAGTGCAAAGGAACAAAGGACAAGCTTGGTGATTGCTTCATTCCTACAATGACACTACACGAATTTTTCAGATAACACCTTCCAAAAAATGCTAGGTGTAGAACGCAGACTGGTTGTTAACACAGCGTGTGGAGCCCTCCACACTTCAGCTGATTTCCTTTCGTATTTCAAACTGTCAAATGCCATTTGATCATAACAAGGGGCTAACAGAACAGCATCCATCTCCCCTGTCTTTGCCTTTAAATTGAAAACACGACTGAAATCCCAGCTCCCCTCAGTGGCTATCACCATATCCCCAGACCAGCTTAAAAGAAATGGCCTCCTAATTCTGGAAGTTTAACAAAATCCTCGATCTTGGATTGAGTGTCGTGTGCAGCGTGTGTACACGGGCCACCAAGCTGAGGTGTCAGGTGCAGCCACTGGCCCTGGGGACTCTGTCTGAAGTGTCGGGTGTGAGGCCTCTGCTTGAGGCACCCTTTGAGCAAGTGACACCAGACTAAGCACAAAGGAAAAGAGAAGGGGAAAAAAGATTTCCCTGCTCCGCACTTTCACGAGTTGGATCATACGATATGTGGACTTTTGTGAGCGGGTCTTCCATTTAGCATAAGGTCTTTCAAGGTGAAAACTTCTCTCTCAAGGGGACTTCCACAGAATCTCTCCACCATCCCAGTGCACCCCACCCGCCCATCCCCACCCCTCCATTGGTGGGGACCCTGAGTAAATGTGTCTTTTCCCTCTGGAGCCTCCAAGCTGGGAAGAGCTGAGGAACCACTGGTTCAAGGGAAGCAATCACAGCTTGCGGGAACTTGGTTCCCAGGCCAGAGGTCAGGCCCGAGCTCCTCTGGTAGGAGCTCCGAGTCCAAACTGCTGGACTAACACACAACCATGGAACCCAGGGAATAATATTAATCGGAGTGAGGCCTCCCAGAGGTCCTCCTCTCAGCACCAAGACCCGGCTCTATCCAACTGCCTGCAAACTCCAGTGCTGGACGTCTCAGGCCAAGCAACCAGTAAGACAGGAATACAGCACTATCCATCAAAAAAAAAAAAAAAGAAACACACAAAAAATATGATAGAGACAAAGGAGCAAGGTAAGAACCTACAAGACCAAATAAATGAAGATGAAATAGGCAACCTACCTGAAAAAGAAATCGCAGTAATGATAGTAAAGATGATCTAAAATCTTGGAAATGGAATGGAGAAAATACAAGAAACATTTAACAAGGATCTAGAAGAACTAAAGAGCAAACAAACAGTGATGAACAACACAGTAACTGAAATGAAAAACACTCTAGAAGGAAGCAATTGCAGAATAACTGAGGCAGAAGAATGGATAAGTGAGCGGGAAGATAAAATGGTAGAGATAACTGCCAGGGAGCAGAATAAAGAAAAAAGAATGAAAAGAATTGAGGACAGTCTCAGAGACCTCTGGGACAACATTAAACACATGAACATTCAAATTATAGGGGTCCCAGAAGAAAAAGAGAAAAAGAAAGGGTCTGAGAAAATATTTGAAGAGATTATCATCGAAAACTTCCCTAACATGGGAAAGGAAATAATCAAGTCCAGGAAGTGCAGAGAGCACCATACAGGATAAACCCAAAGAGAAATACGCCAAGACACATATTAATCAAATTATCAAAAATTAAACACAAAGAAAAAATATTAAAAGCAGCAAGGGAAAAACAACAAATAACATACAAGGGAATCCCCATAAGGTTAACAGCTGATCTTTCAGCAAAAACTCTGCAAGCCAGAAGGGAGTGGCAGGACATATTTAAAGTGATGAAAGGGAAAAACCTGCAACCAAGATTACTCTACCCAGCCAGGATCTCATTCAGATTCGATGGAGAAATTAAAACCTTTACAGACAAGCAAAAGCTAAGAGAATTCAGCACCACCAAACCAGCTTTACAACAAATGCTAAAGGAACTTCTCTAGGCAGGAAACACAAAAGAAGGAAAAGACCTACAAAAACAAACCCAAAACAAATAAGAAAATGGT
This sequence comes from Balaenoptera musculus, assembly GCF_009873245.2. Classification (NCBI taxonomy): domain Eukaryota; kingdom Metazoa; phylum Chordata; class Mammalia; order Artiodactyla; family Balaenopteridae; genus Balaenoptera; species Balaenoptera musculus. The sequence continues at coordinate 71,456,155 of NC_045788.1, forward strand.
AATAGGAACATATATATCGATAATTACCTTAAATGTAAATGGATTAAATGCTCTCACCAAAAGACACAGACTGGCTGAATGGATACACAAACAAGACCCATATATACGCTGTCTAAAAGAGACCCACTTCAGACCTAGGGACACATACAGACTGAAAGTGAGGGGATGGAAAAAGATATTCCATGCAAATGGAAATCAAAAGAAAGCTGGAGTAGCAATTCTCATATCAGAAAAAATAGGCTTTAAAATAAAGACTTTTACAAGAGACAAAGAAGGACATTACATAATGATCAAGGGATCAATCCAAGAAGAAGATATAACAATTGTAAATATTTATGCACCCAACATAGGAGCACCTCAATACATAAGGCAAATGCTAACAGCTATAAAAGAGGAAATAAACAGTAACACACTAACAGTAGGGGACTTTAACACCCCACTTTCACCAACGGACAGGTCATCCAAAATGAAAATAAATAAGGAAACACAAGCTTTAAATGATACATTAAACAAGATAGACTTAATTGATATTTATAGGACATTCCAACAAAAAACAACAGAATACACTTTCTTCTCAAGTGCTCATGGAACATTCTCCAAGATAGACCATATCTCGTGTCACAAATCTAGCCTTGGTAAATTTAAGAAAATTGAAATCGTATCAAGTATCTTTTCTGACCAAAATGCTATGAGACTAGATATCAATTACAGGAAAACCCTGTAAAAAATACAAACACATGGAGGCTAAACAATACACTACTAAATAACCAAGAGATCACTGAAGAAATCAAAGAGGAAACCAAAAAATACCTAGAAACGAATGACAATGAAAACACAACGAACGACCCAAAACCTATGGAATGTAGCAAAAGCAGTTCTAAGAGGGAAGTTTACAGCAATACAATCCTATCTCAAAAAACAAGAAAAATCTCAAATAAACAACCTAACCTTGCACCTAAAGCAATTAGAGAAAGAAGAACAGAAAAAACCCAAAGTTAGCAGAAGGAAAGAAATCATAGAGATCAGATCAGAAATAAATGAAAAAGAAATGAAGGAAACAATAGCAAAGATCAATAAAACTAAAAGCTGGTTCTTTGAGAAGATAAACAAAATTGATAAACCATTAGCCAGACTCATCAAGAAAAAAAGGGACAAGACTCAAATCAACAGAATTAGAAACTAAAAAGGAAAAGTAACAACTGACACTGCAGAAATACAAAGGCTCATGAGAGATTACTACAAGCAACTATGCCAATGAAATGGACAACCTGGAAGAAATGGACAAATTCTTAGGAAAGCACAGCCTTTCCATACTGAACCAGGAAGAAATAGAAAATATAAACAGACCAATCACAAGCACTGAAATTGAAACTGTGATTAAAAATCTTCCAACAAACAAAAGCCCAGGACCAGATGGCTTCACAGGCGAATTCTATCAAACATTTAGAGAAGAGCTAACACCCATCCTTCTCAAACTCTTCCAAAATATAGCAGAGGGAGAAACACTCCCAAACTCGTTCTACAAGGCCACCATCACCCTGATACCAAAACCAGACAAAGATGTCACAAAAAAAGAAAACTACAGGCCAATATCTCTGATGAACACAGATGCAAAAATTCTCAACAAAATACTAGCAAACAGAATCCAACAGCACATTAAAAGGATCATACACCATGACCAAGTGGGGTTTATCCCAGAGATGCAAGGATTCTTCAATATACACAAATCCATCAATGGGAAACACCATATTAACAAACTGAAGAATAAAAACCATATGATCATCTCAATAGATGCAGAAAGGGCTTTCTACAAAATTCAGCACCCATTTATTATAAAAAGCCTCCAGAAAGTAGGCATAGAGGGAACTTACCTCAACATAATAAGGCCATATATGAGAAACCCACAGCCAACATCGTTCTCAATGGTGAAAAACTGAAACAATTTCCTCTAAGATCGGGAACAAGACAAGGTTGCCCACTCTCACCACTATTATTCAACATAGTTTTGCTGAAGTTTTAACCACAGGAATCAGAGAAGAAAAAGAAATAAAAGGAATCCAAATTGGAAAAGAAGAAGTAAAACTGTCATTGTTTGCAGATGACATGATACTATACATAGAGAATCCTAAAGATGCTACCAGAAAACTACTAGAGCTAATCAATGAATTTGGTAGAGTAGCAGGATACAAAATTAATGCACAGAAATCTCTTGCATTCCTATACACTAATGATGAAAAATCTGAAAGAGAAATTAAGGAAACACTCCCACTTACCATTACAACAAAAAGAATAAAATACCTAGGAATAAACCTACCTAAGGAGACAAAAGACCTGTATGCAGAAAACCATAAGATGCTGATGAAAGAATTTAAAGATGATACAAACAGATGGAGAGATATACCATGTTCTTGGATTGGAAGAATCAACATTGTGAAAATGACTCTACTACCCAAAGTAATCTACAGATTCAATGCAATCCCTATCAAACTACCAATGGCATTTTTCACAGAACTAGAACAAAAAATTTCACAATTTGTATGGAAACACAAAAGACCCCGAATAGCCAAAGCAATCTTGAGAAAGAAAAATGGAGCTGGAGGAATCAGGCTCCCTGACTTCAGACTATACTACAAAGGTACAGGAATCAAGACAGTATGATACTGGCACACAAACAGAAATATAGATCAATGGAACAGTATAGAAAGCCCAGAGATAAACCCATGCACCTATGGTCACCTTACCTTTGCTAAAGGAGGCAAGAGTATACAATGGAGGAAAGACAGCCTCTTCAATAAGTGGTGCTGGGAAAACTGGACAGCTACATGTAAAAGAATGAAATTAGAACACTTCCTAATACCATACACAAAAATAAACTCAAAATGGATTAAAGACCTAAATGTAAGGACAGACACTATAAAACTCTTAGAGGAAAACATAGGCAAAACACTCTATGACATAAATCACAGCAAGATCCTTTGTGACCCACCTCCTAGAGAAATGGAAATAAAAACAAAAATAAACAAATGGGACCTAATGAAACTTCAAAGCTTTTGCACAGCAAAGGAAACCATAAACAAGACGAAAAGACAACCCTCAGAATGGGAGAAAATATTTGCAAACGAAGCAACTGACAAAGGATTAATCTCCAAAATTTACAAGCAGCTTATGCAGCTCAGTATTAAAAAAAACAAACAACCCAATCCAAAAATGGGCAGAAGATCTAAATAGACATTTCTATATACAGAGTACCAACAAACACATGAAAGGATGCTCAACATCACTAATCATTAGAGAAATGCAAATCAAAACTACAATGAGGTATCACCTCACACCAGTCAGAATAGCCATCATCAAAAAATCTACAAACAATAAATGCTGGAGAGGGTGTGGAGAAAAGGGAACCCTCTTGCACTGTTGGTGGGAATGTAAATTGATACAGCCACTATGGAGAACAGTATGGAGGTTCCTTAAAAAACTAAAAATAGAACTACCATACAACCCAGCAATCCCACTACTGGGCATATACCCTGAGAAAACCATAATTCAAAAAGAGTCATGTACCACAATGTTCATTGCAGCTCTATTTACAATAGCCAGGACATGGAAGCAACCTAAGTGTCCATCGACAGATGAATGGATAGAGAAGATGTGGCACATATATACAATGGAATATTACTCAGCCATGAAACGAAACGAAATTGAGTTATATGTAGTGAGGTGGATCGACCTAGAGTCTGTCATACAGAGTGAAGTAAGTCAGAAAGAGAAAAACAAATACCGTATGCTAACACATATATATGGAATCTAAAAAAAAAAAAAAATGGTTCTGATGAACCTAGGGCCAGGACAGGAATAAAGATGCAGACGTAGAGAATGGACTTGAGGACATGGGGAAGGGAAGGGTAAGCTGGGACGAAGTGAGAGAGTAACACTTACATATATACAGTACCAAATGTGAAATAGATAGCTAGTGGGAAGCAGCTGCATAGCACAGGGAGATCAGTTAGAGGGGTGGGATAGAGAAGGTGGGAGGGAGATGCAGGAGGGAGGGGATATGGGGATATACGTATTCATACGGCTGGTTCACTTCGTTGTCCAGCGGAGACTGCCACAACATTGTAAAGCAATTATACTCCAATAAAGATGTGAAAAAAAAAAAAGAAAATCCTCAGAATGATTCAGAAGAACCCCTCCCCCCAAGAAGCCTGATGAGTCTATCTGATCCAGGTCTATTTACCCAGAAACAAGGTCACTCCCTCTTCAGGTCTCACTGGACAATCAACACAACCCCTCCAACTCCCACACAGCTTGTAAAATTTCCAATATTCAAATTAGCACAGACGCTGTGGGCTGAGAAAATATTCTGGGGAAATTACTAATCCTGAAGGAAGTGTCTATAATTCAGTTAAGGAAAAAAATCTGAAGTTCCCCCCTCATGTCAAATCACTCTCATCTTCACCAAGAAAATGGACTACATTAAAAAGAAGAGTTTTATATATTCCTGTATCTTAAACAATCCCTTCAGTTTCATTTTCTCAAATGCTGGGTATTTTATTTGGCTCACTTTACAGGCTGTACACATCAGAAGTCGTAGCAAGGAAGGCTTGGTGTCCCTTCTGGCTACCCTTCCACAAAGCAGCAACCGCTCTGCAAATGACCTCACTACAGGTAAAGAAAAAGAAGAGAGAAGGGAAAAGGAAAGAAAAAAGGGGGGAAAGGAATGAAAGGACAGGGAGTCCTGGAGTATTGAGAAGAAGGACTGTTCTGAGAAATATAGAATAAGCTGGGTTTTGGAAGGCTCATGGTCTCAGAACTTAGAAGACTAAAGAATGGAAAAAGCAGCTTGGGTGGGGAATGTTCCATCATGATAATGTGACTAGTAGAACACGAAACTCTAAGCACACCTACACGTAACGGGGAGGAATAACAGCCTGGAAGGGACCTTCCCCAGAACCAGCACCGGGAGGAGAGGCACACCTGAGCAGAAAGCCAGCCGCTGGTATCTTTGTTTGGGTCCTGCTTCCGGAGGAAAGCTGTGGTCTGGGGGAGCTTTTGATCTGTTTTTGTTTTTTCACTTTGATCTCTGAAGTCCCTTAATGACCATGGGTAATGAGGTCAATTTGTGCTAATTTATAAAAAGCAGCTTTCTGACTTTAGAGCTGTGGCACAAATGACTCTAGCCCTCCGCTCTGAGGTCGTGGAGTTACCGGGATGGGCTGACCTGGTCGGAGAGGCAGGTCCACCCGCCCGCTGGATGCTGAGGGACACAGTGGGGACAGCGGCTTCACTATCTTCTTTCAGGGCCCTCCTGAATGTTGAAAATGAGCCCTGACTCTTATTCCTCTCACAGGGGGCTCATATCCCTACTCTGCACCTGGATACCCACCTCTCCTTTCACAACAAGCCCAGAAGCCCCTCCAGCCCCTCTTCTCTCCTCTCCTCAGTCATTTTCACTCAGATCTGTAACCTCTTTATTTTCCTGTGAAGGCCTTCTCCTCCCTTAGCATCTGAAGACTTCAGACTAGAGCTTTTCCAGCTCCACCATCCCTCTGACACCTGCGCTGAGGGCTAAACTGCCCCCTTACTTAAAAATTCCAAGCCACTTCCCTCCTAAATGCCTGGACTGGCTTCTTCAGCTGCCTTCTGGTACACACTATGTTTCCCTGAACTTGAAAGCCACCGCAGAGCTGCTCCCCAGACTATGTCATCCTCCTCTTCAAAACCTTCCAAAGCTGGCTCCTTGACCACATGCCACAAACAGAACTCTTCTTTGGGCTTTGATGTGCTCCATGGGGATCCTCAAATCCAGGCCACTCTCCAGGCCATCCCACAGAAGAATGCATGAAAAAGCACTTAAGTCACTAGTTGAAAATGCAAACCATGTTTCTCCCTTGCTGAAAACTCCATCAATGGTTACAAATCCCACTGTCCCGAGGATAAAGTCCCCAGCTCTCAATCCTGCATGGCCCGGCCCCACCCACCCCTCTAGCCCCGGTCTGCAGTGCCCTGGGCTCCAGCAACACTGGTTAGGCCTCCGTGTTTAGGGCACATCAAACACCTTCCATCCCCAAGGCCTCTATCTCCCCTATACTCTCAGGCTGTACCCCTCCTGCTCTGCTTTCTGGCCCAGCTAAATCCCACCCATCCGTCAGTCTCACCTTAAATGTCACCCTCTCAAGGAAGCCTTTCTAGCACCCCACACACACAAACCCCGAATCCCCACTAACACAGCACCTGCAGCTCCCCTCACTGCCCTTCTCACAACTGCAATTAATTAACCACCTGCTCAATTATCTGATTAATGTCTATCTGCACTGTGCGCTCCATGAGGACAGAGGTCACATCTGTTTTTCTAAACCCTGTACCCCTAGCACTTAGGGCAGGATTTGGCTCACAGCTGGAATTCAATAAATCTTTGCTGAATGAATGAGGGAATGAAGTCTGGTGACAGCTCCTCCATCTACCTGAGTCTGCTTACTGGCAATATTGGCTGAAGATTTGCTTCTGATTCCCCCAAATTCCTCTACTGTGTTCCTTCTTTCGATATCTTCCCCACAGGCATTACCCCATCCCATTTTTTCGGGAAATTTCAAATTATCTATGTAGCACTGTGAGGAACCATAAGAAGACAATCAATCAGAGAGGCAATCTCCCCCAATATCTTGACCTAATATTTACTGGTGTGACTTAACTCAAGAGCTGCGGCATATAGAGGGAGAAAGAAATGGGATTCCGCCTCTGGAAACTATTCCACTAAGCTTCTGAGATTGTAATTGCACTGCACCCAAACTGAGGTAGAATCCCAGTTGCCTGGAACTTTTCATTTGTAGCCAGAAGTGAATGTTGCAGGCTGCATTCTAGTGAACACACTCTTAATATTATGGGAAGACTTGAGGCTAAGGACACGCCTGGACATGATTAACAAAGTTGTGTACTTGTAAATTAGATGAATGCCAGGAAATATTTAAAACTTCCCTATCTTACTAAACACTTCAAAGATACGTCCTTGTTTACTGTCAACCTTTTACCCCCCAATTAAAAAAAGAAAGGGCAAATTCTTTCTCTCTGACAAAGGCCCTACTAAAGAAATTCACTGTGATATTAAATGCATCCAAAGGAAGCGAGTTCAACTAACGCCTCAACTAGTTTCCTTGGCTCTAAATTTAGATGTAAGAATAAACCCCTGTCCTTAGGAAAGGTTTGATTCCAGAGATACCACCTCTAGACAGGAAAAAAGTCTAAAGGACAGAATTAAATTAGCGTACCTCCCAAAGGTATAGTTAACAGAAATAGTCTCTAGCCAGCTAGCCACAAATGTAGGACTTCCCTTTACCCTCTGGGGAAGGAAATCCAGGAAGCGAGACTGAAACAATCCTCTGTGCTGGCTGGAGGAGACTGTGGGGCGGCAGGACCACAGGGACGTGCATTCTAGCAACAGCTATATCTGATCTGCAAACTTTCTTCTGCGGTTTCCTCTCATTTCCTAAGCTGGGCAGGCAGTGAGGTAAGGTATGCTGGCCCCAGGGAACTCTCCAGAAATCCAGATTCCTGCAAAGGCCCCAGTGAGGTGAGCTCTGCCAGGCACTTTCCAGACTAAGGGCCAAAGATGCCTCCTGGGTGCACATGGTCTTTCCAACCTTAGACCCTCAGGAATCTGAGGCCCCGATCACCAGCCAGCACTGGGTGATCATACAGGCCTATCCAGCTCAAGGTTCAACATCCAAACCTGCTTGCTCCCATTTCTATCCATAGTGCACTATCTCAGAACCACAGAATCTTGGGGTTGGAGGGTCAGAATTTCTTCCAATCATTTTACTCCATCAAGCACTTACTCAAACATTTTGTGATTTAACTTGACGGAGACATCTCAGAGCCAGAAGGTGCAGCCTGCAAGAACAACATCAGACTGGCCTGAGTTCAAGCTCTGCTCTAGCTCTCACCAGATGTGTGATCTTGAGTCACTTCATCTCCGAGCCTTACTTTCCTCACACAATAACAGTCAGCAATAATTATGCTCACATCCATTGAGCACTTACTATGTACTAGTCATTGTGCTGAGTACTTTACACTGATTAGGTAATTCAAACCACCCGAGAACCTTATGAGTTGAGTACTATGTTATTCCCATTTTACGTAAGAAACCAAGATCTAAAACATATGTGACTTGCAAACTATGCTACACAGACAGGGGGGCAACCTCTAGTGATCCAAGCTTAAAAATTAAAAAATTAAATTAAACGAATATATACTGAGCAAAGACATCAGAGGCCACACACTGGAGACGAGACAGATTTCACAGATTTACTCCAGGCAACTACTAAACAAAGAAAAGAACAAATACATAGAAACAACAACCACTGGGGGAAAATATCAGAAACCAGAGTTGCTACAATAATGATAACATATTATCAAAATGTTAAGTTTTCAAAAAAAATCATGAGACACGCAAAGAAACAGAAAAGTGTGACCCATACTAAGGAAATATAGCAGTTAATAGAAACTATTTTTTAATGTACCCAGATGTTGGATTTAGCAGACAAAAAATTCAAAGCATATATTATAAATATGTCCAAAGAACTAAATGAAAACATGTTTAAAGAATTATAAGAAAGTATGATAAGAATGAATCAACAAATAAAGATTTTTAATAAAGATTAAAAAATTTTTAAAAACCAAATGAAAATTCTAGAGTTAAAGAGTTCAATAACTGAAATGAAAAGGTACTAGAGGGGCTCAACATAAGATTCAAGATGGCAAAAGACAGAATCAGTGAACTTGGATATAAAGAAACTGAAATTATCCAATCTGAAGAATAGACAGAAAATATTATAGAAAAATGAACCAGAGCCTCAGGGACCTGTGGGACAACATCAAATATACCATATACATATAATGAGAGTCTCAGAAGGAGTGGGCAAGGGGAGATAGAAGAAAAACTATCTGTAGAAATAATGACTGAAAATTTCCTAAACTTGATGAAAAACATCAATCTACACATGCAAGAAGCTCAAAGAACACCAAGAAGGATAAATACAAGGAATTCTATAACTAGACAAAGCATAATCAAACTCTTCAAAGACAAAGAGAAAGAGAAAATCTTGAAAGCAGTAAAAGAAAAATATCTAGCAAAAGTGAAAACAAGATAAACCATTGCCAGATAAATAACAACACAGAAACTCATCATTCAGACTAGCCATGTAAGTAAGAAATACTAAAAGTCCTTCAGGCTAAAAGGAAATTATGTCAGATGGTAATCTGAATCCACAGGAAGAAATGAAGAGCACCATATTAAAGATGTGTTAATATAAAATATACAAAATTTTTTCTTATTTCTTTTCTTAACTTAAAAAACATAAAATTGTATGAAGCAAAATGATAACATTGTATTGTTGGAATTATAACATATATACATATAATTAATATGGCAATAGTAGCACAAAAGGAGGGAAAGAGAATGCAGCTTCACTGGAGCAAAGTTTGATTTTACAGGAATTAAGTTCCTATTAATCTGAAGTAGATAGTGGTAAGTTAAGATGCACATTGTAAGCCCTAGAGCAACCACTAAGAAAATAACTCAAAAAATACAGTAAAAATATCAACAGAATTGAAATGCTACACTAAAATATTTTTATTTAACATAAAAAGAAGGCAATCACAGAACACAGGTACAAAAAAAGACAGAAGACATACAGAAAACAAATAGCAAAATGGTAAACGTAAACCCAACCATATCAATCAATTATATTGAATATGAATAATATAAACATCCTAAACAAAGGCAGGAATTGCCAGAATGGATAAAAAGCAAGATCCAAACTATGTGTTGTCAATAAATGACACACGTTAGATTCAAAGACACAAATTGGTTAAAAGTAAAATGGGATGAGCTATACCATGCAAACAATAACCATAAGAAAGCTGGAGTGGCCAAGTTAATAACAGACAAAATAGACTTTAATGCAAGCATTATTATTAGAGATAAGGAGGAACATTCTAAAATGATAAAAGGGTCAATACATCAGGAAGATGTAACAATTATAACATGCATATGCACCTAAAAACAGATCCCCAAAATACATGAAGCAACAACTAACAGAACTGAAAGGAGAAATAGAGGATTCAACAACTATAGTTGGAAATTTAAATACTCCATTCTTGGTAACTGATAGAAAAACTACATAGAATATTAGCAAGGATATAGAAACCTTGAACAATACAATCAACCAACTTCACCTAATTGATATATATAGAACACTCCATCCAGTGATTGCAGAATATACAATGCACAGATTCAGCACACTGAAGTACACATGGAAGATTCCCTGGGATAGATTATATGTTAGTCCATAAAACAAGTCTTAATCAATTTAAAAGGTTTGAAATTCTATCAAGTATGTTCTCTGTTTATGAGTAGAAATCAACAACAGAAAGAACCTGGGATATCTCCAAATGTTTAGAAATTACACACTTCTAAATAACCCACTGGTCAAAAGAGAAATGACAAAAGAAATCAGAAAACATTTTCAACTCAGTGAAAATGAAAACACAGCATGCCAAAATATGTGAGATACTGGACTTCCCTGGTGGCGCAGTGGTTAAGAATCCACCTGCCAATGCAGGGGACATGGGTTCGAGCCCTGGTCCGGGAAGATCCCACATGCCACGAAGCAACTAAGCCCGTGCGCCACAACTACTGAGCCTGCGCTCTAGAGTCCACGAGCCACTACTACTGAGCCCTCGCACCACAACTACTGAAGCCCGCACGCCTAGAGCCCATGCTCCGCGACAAGAGAAGCCACCTCAATGAGAAGCCCGCGCACCACAACGAAGAGTAGTCCCCGCTCACTGCAACTAGAGAAAGCCTGCATGCAGCAACAAAGACCCAACGCAGCCAAAATTAAATAACTTAATTAATTAAAAAAATATATATGTGGGATACAGCTAAAGCAATGCTTAGAGGAAAATGTATAGCTTTAAATGCCTGTATCAGAAAAGAAGGATCTCAAACAAATAATCTAATCTTCACCTTAAGAAACAAGAAACAGAAGAACAAACTAAAAACCAAAGCAATCAGAGGAAAGTAAATCAAAAAGAGTAGAGCAGAAATCAACTAAAGAGAAAACAGAAAAACTCTAGAGAAAACAAGAAACAAAAAGTTGGTTCTTTCTAAAGATCAAAAAAATTTGACAAATCCTTGACTAGACTGATGAGGGAGAGAGAAAAAATGAAAGAGAGAGAAAGGAGATAAATATTACAAAATGATGAATGAAAGAAGGGACACCATTACCAATCCTACAGAACAACTTTATGCCAACAAATTAGACAGCTTAGATAAAATGGAAATCTATAGAAAGACATAAATTACCAAAACTGACTCAAGAAGAAATAGATGATATGAATAGGTCTATAATAAGAAACTTATTTCATAACTTAAAATCTTCCCACAATAAAAAGCACAAGCCCAGATGATTTCACAGGTGAATCCTATTAAATATTTAAAGAAGAAATAGTACCAACCCTTTGCAAAATCTTTCAGAAATTAGGAGAAAGAGACACTTCCCAACACATTCTATGAGACCAAAAACATCACAAGGGAAGAAAATTTTAATTCTTAACAAAATATTAGTAAGCCCTACCTACCAACATATAAAAAAGATTATATAGGATAACCAAGTGGGGATTTACGCCAGGAATGCAAGGTTGGTGTAACATCCAAAATTAATTAATGCAATACATCATATTGATAGAATAAAGGACAAAACCACTGATCATCTCAAAAGATAAGATAAAAACTCTCAATAAACTGGGAAAATAAGGGAATTTCTTCAACCTGATAAAGGGCATCTATCAGTTTTTTTAAAAACCTATAGGTAACCATAATACATAAATGGTGAGAGACTGAATGCTTTCCTCCTAGGATTGGGAACAGGGCAAGAATGCCTGCTTTTGCCACTTCTATACAATGCTGTACTGGAGGTTCTAGCTAATGCAATAAGGCAAAAAGATAATATTAAAAATTTTAATCATCATCATCATCTAATTAATTAAAGGCATCCAGATTGGAAAGGAAGAATTAAAACTGTCTTTATTCACAGATGACATTATCCTGCATGTTAAAAATCCCAAGGAATCCACACAGAAAAACTACTAGAATTGATCACCTCCCAGAGGTCCAACCTCCAAATGCTACATTTGGGGATTAGAATTTCAACATATGAATTGTGGGCAGATATAAATATTCAGTCCATTGCACCTAAGAATCTACCCAACAAAAATGAAAACATATGTTCACACAAAACACACACATGAATGTTCATAATAGCATTATTCATAATAACACAAAATGCAAACAATCCAAATGTCTATCAACTTGTGAATACATGAACAAAATATAGTATATCAACACAATGGAATACTACTCAACAATTAAAAGGAATGAACTACCAATACATACTACAACATGAACGAACCTCAAAAGGATTATGCTAAGTAAAGAACCCAGATGCAAAAGATAACATATTGTATGATTCCATTCATATGAAATTTTCAAAAAAGGTAAAGTTATAGAGAAAGAAAGAAGATCAGTGATTGCCTACGGCTAAGGGTGGGAGCAGGGATCAACTACAAACAAGCACAAGGTAACTTTTTGGAGTGACGGAAAGGTTCTAAAACTGAATTGCAGTGATAGCTGCATAACTCTAAAAATTTACCGAAATCATTGAACTGTGCATTTACAATGGGTAAAATTTATGGTATGTAAATTGTATCTCAACAAAACTGGGAGGAAAAAAAGACAATGTATGTTTTAAAAAGTTTTTTAACCTTAAAATATAGCAGCTGCTATTACAATGGTTACTGATGCTATTAAATTTTGTGGTGTTGGGCCTTTCCAAGTGGAAGCCCTCCAGTGATAAACTTTGCTACTGTCTCATGAATATCCTCTTAAATGAATTTAAATAAATCACTTAGAACAGTGCCTGAGTCTTAGTAAGCATTATGTAAATACAGGCATATCTCAGCGATATTGTGGGTTCAGTTCCAGGCTAGTGCAATAAAGCAAATATCACAAAAAAGCAAGCCACATGCGTTTTTTGGTTTTCCAGCACATATAAAAGTTATGTTTACACTATACTACAGTCTATTAAGTATGCAATAGCATTATGTCTTAAAAATATACATACTTTAGTTAAAAAATACTTTATTGCTAAAAAAAATCTGAGCCTTCCACGAGTCATAATCTTTTTGCTGGTGGAGGGTCTAGATAGCTGCTGACTGATCAGGGAGGCTGAGGCAATTTCTTCAAATAAGACAACAATGAAGTTTCCCACACTGACTGACTCTTCCTTTCATGAACAATTTCTCTGGAGCATGCAATGCCATTTGACAGCATTTTACCCACAGTAGTATTTCTTTCAAAACTGGAGTCAATCCTCTCAAACCCTACTGCTGCTTCATCTTCTAAGTTGATGTGGTATTCTACATCTTTTGTTGTTATTTCGACAATCTTCACAGCTTCTTTACCAGGAGTAGATTCCATCTCAAGAAACAACTTTCTTATCTAGAAGAAGCAATTCCTCATCTGTTCAAGTTTTATCATAAGATTGCAGCAATTCATTCACATCTTTAGGTTCCACTTCTAATTCTGGTTCTCTGGCTATTTCTACCACATGTGCAGTTACTTCCTCCACTGCAGTCCTGAACCCCTCAAAGTCATCCACAAGGGTTAGAATCAACTTCTTCCCAACTCCTGTTAATGTTGATATTTTGACCTCTTCCCATGATTCATGAATGTTCTTAATTACATCTAGAATGGTAAATCCTTTCCAGAAGGTTTTCAGTTGACTTTTCCCTGATCCATCAAAGGAATCACTATCTATGGCAGCTATAGCCTTACAAAATGTCTTTCCTTTTTTTAAAAATTGAAGTATAGTTGATTGACAATGTTGTGTTAGTTGCAGGTGTACGGCAAAGTGATACAGATATATATATATATATATATATATATATGTATTTATATTTATATATATTCTTTTTCAGAGTCTTTTCCCTTATGGGTTATTATAAAATATCGAGTATAGTTCCCTGTGCTATATAGTAGGTCCTTGTTGGTTATCTATTTTATATATAGCAGTGTGCATATATTAATCCCAAACTCCTTATTTATCCCTCCCCCTTTACCCTTTGGTAACCATAAGTTTGTTTTCTATGTGTGTGAGTCTGTTCCTATTTCGTAGATAAGTTCATTTGTGTCATGTTTTAGATTGCACATATAAGCGATATCATATGATATTTGTCGTTCTCTGTCTGACTTACTTCACTTAGTATGATAATCTCTACCTTAAGTCTTTTTTTTTAACATCTTTATTGGAGTATAATTGCTTTACAATGGTGTCTTAGTTTCTGCTTTATAACAAAGTGAATCAGTTATACATATACATATATCCCCATATCTCTTCCCTCTTGAGTCTCTCTCCAACCCTCCCTATTCCACCCCTCTAGGTGGTCATAAAGCACCGAGCTGATCTCCCTGTGCTATGCGGCTGCTTCCCACTAGCTATCTATTTTACATTTGGTAGTGTATATATGTCCATGGCACTCTCTCACTTTGTCCCCAGCTTACCCTTCCCCCTCCCCATGTCCTCAAGTCCATTCTCTAGTAGGTCTGCGTCTTTATTCCCATCTTGCCCCTAGGTTCTTCATGACCATTTTTTTTTTTAGATTCCATATATATGTGTTAGCATACGGTATTGTTTTTCCCTTTCTGACTTACTTCACTCTGTATGACAGACTCTAGGTCCATCCACCTCAATACAAATAACTCAATTTCGTTTCTTTTTATGGCTGAGTAATATTCCATTGTATATATGTGCCACATCTTCTTTACCCATTCATCTGTCGATGGACACTTAGGTTGCTTCCATGTCCTGGCTATTGTAAATAGAGCTGCAATGAACATTGTGGTACATGACTCTTTTTGAATTATGGTTTTCTCAGGATATATGCCCAGTAGTGGGATTGCTGGGTTGTATGGTAGTTCTATTTTTAGTTTTTTAAGGAACCTCCATACTGTTCTCCATAGTGGCTGTATCAATTTACATTCCCACCAACAGTGCAAGAGGGTTCGCTTTTCTCCACACTCTCTCCAGCATTTATTGTTTGTAGATTTTTTGATGATGGCCATTCTGACCGGTGTGAGATGATATCTCATTGTAGTTTTGATTTGCATTTCTCTAATGATTAATGATGTTGAGCATTCTTTCATGTGTTTGTTGGCAATCTGTATATCTTCTTTGGAGAAATGTCTATTTAGGTCTTCTGCCCATTTTTGGATTGGGTTGTTTGTTTTTTTGATATTGAGTTGCATGAGCTGCTTGTAAATTTTGGAGATTAATCCTCTGTCAGTTGCTTCATTTGCAAATATTTTCTCCCATTCTGAGGGTTGTCTTTTCGTCTTGTTTATGGTTTCCTTTGCTGTGCAAAAGCTCTTAAGTCTTTCTTAAATAATAAGACTTGAAGGTCAAAATTACTCCTGATCCATGGGCTACAGAGCAGATGTTGTGTTAGCAGGCATGAAAACAACATTAGTCTCATAGTACATCTCCATCAAAGCTCTTCGATGAACAGGTGCATTTTCAAGGAGCAGTAATATATTTCTTTTAATATATAAATTTATTTATTTATTTATTTTTGGCTGTGTTGGGTCTTCGTTGCGGTGTGTGGTCTTCTCATGGCGGGCTTTTCTTATTGAGCACAGGCTCTAGGCGTGCAGGCTTCAGCAGCTGTGGCATGCAGCTCAGTAGTCGTAGCTCATGGGCTCTACAGCAAAGGCTCAGTAGTTGTGGCCCATGGGCTTAGTTGCCCTGCATCATGTGGGATCTTCCCGGACCAGGGCTCAAACCTGTGTCCCCTGCTTTGGTAGGCAGATTCAACCATTGCGCCACCAGGGAAGCCCAGCAGTAATATTTTGAAAGGGATCCTTTTGTCTGAGGAGTAGGTCTCAATGGTGTGCTTGAAATGTTCTGTAAACCATGTTATAAACAGATGTGCTGTCACTGAGGCTTTGTTGTTCCATTTCTAGAACACAGGCAGAGCAGATTTAGCATAATTCTTAAGGGCCCTAGGATTTTCAACATTAAACGAGCATTGCCTTCAATTTAAAGTCACCAGCTGCATGAGCCCCTAACAAGGAAGTCAGCCTGTCTTCTGAAGCTTTGAAGCCAGACATTGATTTCTCCTCTCCAGCTATGAAAGTGCTAGATGGCATCTACTTCCAATATAAGGCCATTTCATCTACATGGAAAATCTGCTGTTTAGTATAGCCACCTTCATTAGTTATCTTAGCTAGATCTTCTGGATAACTTGCTGCAGCTTGTACTTCAGCACTTGCTGTTTCACCTTGTACTTTTACGTTACTGAGATGTCTTCTTTCCAAAAACCTCATGAACCAGCCTCTGCTAGCTTCGAACTTTTTTTCTGCAGCTTCCTCACCTCTCTCAGCCTTTATAGAACTGAAGAGAGTTCGAGTCTTGCTCTGGATTATGCTTTGGCTTGGAATATGTGGCTGATTTGATCTTCTACGAAGACCACTAAAACTTTCTCCACATCAGCAATAAGGCTGTTTCACTTTCTTATCATTCTTGTGTTCACTGGAGCGGCACTTTTAATTTCCTTCAAGAGCTTTTCCTTTGCAATCACAACTTGGCTAACTGGTGTAAGAGGCCTAGCTTTCATCGTATCCTGGCTTTCACCATGTCTTCTTCACTAAATTTAATCATTTCTAGCTTTGAAAGTAAAATGTGTGACTCTTCCTTTCACCTGAACGCTTAGAGGCCATTGTAGGGTTATTATTTGGCCTAAATTCAATATCGTTGTCTCAGGGACAGACAGGCCCGAGGAGAGGGAGAGAGACAGGAAAACGGTCAGTGAAGCAGTCAAAATGCATAGAAAATTTATCAAGTACACCATCTTATATGGGTGTGGTTCATGGTGCCCCAAAACAACTACAATAGTAACATGGAAGATAGCTGATCACAGATCACCATACCAAAATGTGACACAGAGACATGAAGTGAGCAAATGCTGTTGGAAAAATGGTGCCAATAGACTTGTAGGATGTAGGGTTGCCACAGGCCTTCAATTTGTAAAAAACCAAAAAACAGAAAACAGAAAAAAAAAAATGCAGCATCTGCAAAGCACAATAAAGCAAAGTGCAATAAAACAAGTTAGGTCTATATTCACTACAGTTTACCCTTGAACAACACAGGTTTGAACTGTGCAATTGCACTTACATGCAGTTTTTCAATAAATACGTAC
This sequence comes from Balaenoptera musculus, assembly GCF_009873245.2. Classification (NCBI taxonomy): domain Eukaryota; kingdom Metazoa; phylum Chordata; class Mammalia; order Artiodactyla; family Balaenopteridae; genus Balaenoptera; species Balaenoptera musculus. The sequence continues at coordinate 71,473,468 of NC_045788.1, forward strand.
TACAGTACTACATGATCTGAGGTTGGTTGAATCCGCAGAAGTGGAACCACAGATATGGCGGGGTTACTATAAAGTTATAGCAGATTTTCAACTGCTTGGAGGGTTGGCGCCCCTAACCTCTGCATTATTCAAGGGTCAACTATATTATCATTATTATTATCATCCTCAATGTCCTTATTATTAATGTGACAGGCATGCCTTGAAGTGCTCTGAGAAGGTGATCCTGAGCCCTCCAGGGGTGGCCATTGTGGACTCCTTCCTCAGAGGCTCTAGGGCAGCCAGAATTGTTCCTAAAAGGAGTCCCACTGAAAAGTGGCCACATTTCTTCCATTGGATAGAGCCTCTTCTAGCTTTAAAAAAAAAAAAAAAGCCATCTGTTTCTTATTTGTTCCTTTATTCTTGGAACCATTCAGATGCCTGAGGAAAGGCCACTCCTAGTGTATTGTAAAAGAAAAAGATTCAGGAATGACAAGCCTTTGTGTCCCATTTGCTCAGCTCTTAAAGCACCCCCTTCTGCCCACCCCACCAACTCAGCTCACAGAGCTCTCTGGAACAGCTCTGAGGGGCAGGGCAGTGCTGTACTGGGAGCCCTGCCTTCCCTGCACCCCAGCTGAGCCCCTCCTGGCAGGCCCAGCCCCTCCGAGGGCAGGATTTCAGCAATCCCAGCCACAGCTGCAGGCTTTCGGCTTGGTAAGCCATCCAGGGTGCTTCAGTGAGCCTGAGACTTGCCCTGACCTCCAAGCCACAGTCCCTTTTCCTCCTCACTGGATGTGACCCAGTGTGTGTCTGGGATTCTGTCTCAGCTTCCTTGCCTAGCACTGCTGTTCCTCCTGGCCCGAGGCCACAGCCTTCTTTCCCAGATCACCTACAACCTCCTTTCTTCAGAAAGCTGAACCCCATCCCCTGTACAAGGGCCTTGGCCAAGAAGTACCCTAAACATCAGCCTCTCAAAACACCCGGTAGGTTGCCATGCCCTCTAGAGCAGCGCTGTCTAATAGAAATTTCTACAATGATGGAAATGTTCCATATCTGTGCTGTTCAATGCAGTACCTACTAATCACATTTGGCTATTAAGCACATCAAATATGACTAGTGTGACAAGGAACTGAATTTTTAACTTCATTTACTTTTAATTAATTTAAATTTAAGTAGCCACATGTGTCCAGTGGCTACTGATTCAGACAGCACAGCTCTAGATACTGAACACGGGCCTAGCAATCCCCTTGGGTGCTCCCTAACCTCATCCACTGACCCTGCCCCATTCCCCCACAGCACACACGGGCCCTGGCTTCCTCTGCATCCCTTCCAGCATTATCACAGGACCAGCGACCCAGACATACACAGATACTCCCCCAGGGCAACAGGTGTGCTCACGGGGGTCTGAGAACTGTTCCTTTAGTATTTCAGCAACACATTTTAGGAGGAAAAAACACACACAGAGGGAGAGACCACACAGATGAGTCAGACCCGTGATGCAAACAGGAAGGATGCATGAGGCCCCTGCTTTCTCTTTTGAAATCTGAATAAATAATGTGCCTGGAATTTTGTCATAATTTCACTATTATACTAAGAGTTGGGGACCAGATTATGTAAAACAAAATTTAAGAGTCACATCAGACAGGAAAAAGAGATTATTATAAAATGCGTTGCAGGAACTAAAATACCAATGTAATGAATAATATTAGAATGAGATAAGACTAAGTCAACTATAATTTCTAGTCCTTAATTGTCTTTTCATGCAAATTTTTTAAAAAGTAGCAGGTTTCAAGACAGGCAGAGCAACTAGAAGAAGGAAAATCCTTTGTTTTGCGAGTGATATGTCCTTTTAAAAAGCCAGTGTTGGTCAATTATCTCACAGCATAACCACCTTGGATTGAAAAAAATCAATATGCATCGAGGCAATTATTTTCTGCACCTCCTGCTACTGAACTGGCAATGAGTTTTCATGGCTCAATTAGTTTTTAGCTTAAAACAATAGCAGCCAGTCTCTATTTCTATCTGAGATATTTACAGCAAAAATGGAATGCTATTACAAACTGTTTTAGGGAAAAGACAGACTGAGAGTCAAATATTAATGGTAAAATATTAAAATGTTTTAATCCTTTGGTTCAGTAATCTTACTGTGATGATTTATGAAATAATATTCGAAAAGAAAAACTATATACCTGAAGATGTTCACAAGCATCATAATCTAAAATGGCAAAAACTGAAACAATCTAAATAAATTAAATGTCCTATAAAAAGGGACATGATTAAATATCCACTTCACTCAGGCTCACACTTGTCCATGATCCAGTGAGACTGCTCGTCAAGGTCACAGATGACATCCACGTTGCTAAATCCAGCCCTCGTTGTACTAACCAGTCATCAGCATTCGACACAAGTGATCACTCTCCCTCTCTAGAAATGCTCTGATCATTTGGCCTCACACATTTCCCTAACCCAGACCAGGAGCTTATAGAAAAGCAAACCCAGAGGCTTCCCGGCAAGGACCTACAGGCTCAAAACTGGGGGGAAGCTTAACACTGGCCCCACCCACTCATTACCTTCCATTCAAGTTGGAGACAGAAGCCAACCTGGGCTGCACCTGGCTCCAGGGCTAACCACAGGCTTCACCCTCAGCTCTCCCTTATCCATAAGGTCACACTAGCCAAACTGAGATGAACTCATGACGGCAGGTAATCCAATAACTTCAACTGGGGCTTGGAGATAGAAAGTGTATGTCAGGTTCACCCAGTTCTGTCTGACTTGGATTATAAAAACTAAGTTGCATTTCCTGACTGTGGAGTAATTATTGGGGAAAACATCCCAGAAGTATGCTTCACAAGGGAGGGATGCAAACTAAGGAGGTCATAATTGGCACAGCTGATTCATATAAAGGATGAGTAACTCTAAGTAGGAAATAGGCTCCTAGAAAGGAGTCATACAATGTAGAACATCTCCTCTCACTCCCCCCGGAGTTTTAGAAAAGAGCCAATCAGGAGCAAGCTGCCCAGGCATTTCATCCTGGGGAAGGCCAAGTGCCTGAAGAAGGAGTCCTAGGACTCCTTGATAACCTTTACTTACTCCATAGTAAGTAAAGGTTATCAAGTACAGAGACTCCAGGGCCTGGGTGTCCTGAGAGCCAGGCTGTAGGGATGTCCCAACCGAAGCCACACGAACAAGAGCAGGAACGGTGAGCTCACCCATATAACACTTGTTGTGCGCCCCGTATCATCCAAGCACGGTAAATATATTAACTCAATCGTCTTCAAAGCAGATACTATTATTTTCATAACTAAGTGGCACAGCTGCCTTTAAATCCAGGCAGTGTTGTTCCAGTGCTCTTAACCATTATGTAACACATAACAAAACCTTTAACACAAACACCCCAGTCATCAGAGGAAAGTTCCATGGTGTTCGCAAGGCCAGGGCGCCCACAGTTCTTGATACCCAATTTGGGAAGTGACTCTTCTGTCACAGGGAGCAAAACACTCCCTCCACTCCCCACAGAGAACATTGATCACTACAGAAAATTCAGATAAAAGCCGCAGAGTCCTCAGATGGGAGCACAAACACCAGTTCTCGAGTTAATAAGTAAATATTGATAGGCATTTTGCCAAGCACACTGGAAAAAATAAAACTCTATAAAAATCAACTGATAGAGGCTGCTGCTTGGAAATAAATTTTTTAAAATAGATTTATTTGTTTGTCTATTTATTTGTGGTTGCGTTGGGTCTTCGTTGATGCGCGCGGGCTTTCTCTAGTTGCGGTGAGCGGGGACTACTCTTCGTTGCAGTGCGCAGGCTTCTCATTGCGGTGGCTTCTTTTGTTGTGGAGCACGGGCTCTAGGCGTGCAGGCTTCAGTAGTTGTGGCACGTGGGCTCAGTAGCTGTGGCTCACGGGCTCTAGAGCGCAGGCTCAGTAGTTGTGGCACACAGGCTTAGTTGCTCCGCAGCATGTGGGATCTTCCCAGACCAGGGCTCGACCCCGTGTCCCCTGCACTGGCAGGTGGATTCTTAACCACTGAGCCACCAGGGAAGTCCCGGAAATAAATTTTGATCAGTTGCATTACCAGGGATGGAAATTAATCTGCAACGTGAATGAAGAGTTGGGATATGTGGGTGCTGCCCTTGGGCCCGGGCACCGGTGTGGGAGCGGAACAAGGGCCCACGAAGAGGCCCCACTGGCGGGACCAGAGGCAGAATCCAGATCAAACATCCACAGTCTGTTCCCTTAGCCACTGGCTCAGGGGTCCCATCACGACCTTGGGAGAGAGGAAGTGGGATTTTATCCAAAGCCCCTCAAAATATAACCTCTGTGGCTCTGTATACCTATGGATAGAACTAATCATTTCCAACAGATCTTGTTGCCACCTTCATAAAGGTCCGAGCTCAAGGGCCTCTCCAGGGGTTATCATCCACCTGTCTCCCATGAGGACTTGAGGTGTCCCCTTGAAGATGGACATCCTGGCAAAGCTCAGGTTGCAGACACCCCCAGCCCCATGACACACTCATGTTGGATGTTAGATAAGTCCTTGCCCTTCTGTGTTCACTGAAAATGAGAGAATTGGACTTATCGACCATGAAGGTGTTTCCCAAACTAGTGTTTGAGGAACAGTGGCCTGAAAGCCATTTAGGATGATGTGGAAAGAAGTGTTCCATGAGTGAATCAATCTGGGAAATGCCGCTTAATCAAAGTTAAATAGATTTCCTTGTTGCTGTTCTCCAACTCTCCAGTATGATGAAGCACACTATCAATCTCCAAGGAGGGAATGAATGCTGTGTTTCCACATATTTTTCCATCACTGCTTTTCACATTTCCTATAACAGTCTTCCCTGGAGCATGCAGTTTAGGGAATGCTGCTCTACAAGATTTTTTTCAGATCCAGTGCTCTGGAAGACCATGGAGCAGCCAGGGTAGCAGCCCAGGGCTGGAGTCATTATGCCTGGCCTTGAACTCCAGCTCCAACCCAGCCAGCTGGGTAACACTGGCCATGTTACTTAACCTGCTTTCTTAGCCGTAAAATGGGATAAATGACCCATTCCCAAGGGTGGATCACGTGAGATAAGTCATCAAAGTGCATAGCACGGTTCACTGGAAGCAGTAGTGGAAACAGTGGTAGTGGAATTCTATTAACTCCTTTGGAATCAAGCCTGGAAAATGCTTTTCCCAGTGCTTACCAAGAGACGTGCACCAGGACACAGAACTTGCCTTTTGTCCTTACAACATGGCTCCCCGCAAGTAAGAGTTTTTGTTTTTTGTTTTTAACATTTTTATTGGAGTATAATTGCTTTACAATGTTGTTAGTTTCTGCTGTATAACAAAGTGAATCATCTGTATGTATACGTATATCCCCATAACCCCTCCTCTCGCGTTTCCTCCCACCCTCCCTATCCAACCCTCTAGGTGGTCACAAAGCACCAAGCTGATCTCCCTGTGCTATTCGGCTGCTTCCCACTAGCTATCTATTTTACATTTGGTAGTGTTATATGTCAACGCTACTCTCTCACCAACCTCGTCCAGTTTACCATTCCTCCTCCCCGTGTCCTCAAGTCCATTCTCTACATCTGTGTCTTTATTCTTGTCCTGCCCATAGGTTCATCTGAACCATTTGTTTTTTAGATTTCATATACATGTGTTAGCATACGGTATTTGTTTTTCTCTTTCTGACTTACTTCACTCTGTATGACAAACTCTAGGTCCATCCACCTCACTACAAATAACTCAATTTCGTTTCTTTTTATGGCTGAGTAATATTCCATTGTATATGTGCCACATCTTCTTTTTCCATTCATCTGTCAATGGACACTTAGGTTGCTTCCATGTCCTGGCTATTGTAAATAGTGCTGCAATGAACATTGTGGAACATGTCTCGTTTTGACAGGGTATATGCCCAGCAGTGGGATTGCTGGGTCACACGGTAGTTCTATTTTTAGTTTTTTAAGGAACGTCCATACTGTTCTCCATAGTGGTTGTATCAATTTACATTCCCACCAACAGGCAAGAGGGTTCCCTTTTCTCCACACCCTCTCTAGCACTTACTGTTCGTAGATTTTTTGATGATGGCCATTCTGACCCGTGTGAGGTAATACCTCATTGTAGCTTTGATTTGAATTTCTCTAATGGTTAGTGAGGCTGAGCATCCTTTCATGTGTTCGTTGGCAATCTGTATATCTTCTTTGGAGAAATGTCTATTTAGATCTTCTGCCCTTTTTTGGATTGGATTTTTTTTTTTTTTTTTGATATTGAGCTGCATGAGCTCCTTGTATATTTTGGAGATTAATCCTTTGTCAGTTGCATCGTTTGCAAATATTTTCTACCATTCTGAGGGTGGTCTTTCGTCTTGTTTACGGTTTCCTTTGCTGTGCAAAAGCTTTCAACTTTCATTAGGTCCCATTTGTTTATTTTTGTTTTTATTTCCATTTCACTAGGAGGTGGGTCAAAAAGGATCTTGCTGTGATTTATGTCAAAGAGTGTTCTTCCTATGTTTTCCTCTAAGAGTTTTATAGTGTCTGTCCTGACATTTAGGTCTTTAATCCATTTTGAGTTTATTTTTGTGTATGGTATTAGGAAATGTTCTAATTTCATTCTTTTACATGTAGCCGTCCAGTTTTCCCAGCACCACTTATTGAAGAGGTTGGTTTTTTCTCCATTGTATATTCTTGCCTCCTTTATGAAAGATAAGGTGACCACAGGTGCATGGATTTATCTCTGGGCTTTCTATCCTGTTCCATTGATCTTTATTTCTGTTTGTGTGCCAGTACCATACTGTCTTGATTCCTGTAGCTTTGTAGTATACTCTGAAGTCAGGGAGCCTGATTCCTCCAGCTCCATTTTTCTTTCTCAAGATTGCTTTGGCTATTTGGGGTCTTTTGTGTTTCCATACAAATTGTGAAATTTTTTGTTCTAGTTCTGTGAAAAATGCCATTGGTAGTTTGATAGGGATTGCATTGAATCTGTAGATTGCTTTGGGTAGTAGAGTCATTTTCACAATGTTGATTCTTCCAATCCAAGAACATGGTATATCTCTCCATCTGTTTGTATCATCTTTAAATTCTTTCATCAGCATCTTATGGTTTTCTGCATACAGGTCTTTTGTCTCCTTAGGTAGGTTTATTCCTAGGTATTTTATTCTTTTTGTTGTAATGGTAAATGGGAGTGTTTCCATAATTTCTCTTTCAGTTTTTTTGTCATTAGTGTATAGGAATGCAAGAGATTTCTGTGCATTAATTTTGTATCCTGCTACTCTACCAAATTCATTGATTAGCTCTAGTAGTTTTCTGGTAGCATCTTTAGGATTCTCTATGTACAGGTATAGTATCCTGTCATCTGCAAAGTGACAGTTTTACTTCTTCTTTTCCAATTTAGATTCCTTTTATTTCTTTTTCTTCTCTGATTGCTGTGGCTAAAACTTCCAAAACTATGTTGAATAACAGTGGTGAGAGTAGGCAACCTTGTCTTGTTCCTGATTTTAGAGGAAATGGTATCAGTTTTTCACCACTGAGAACAATGTTGGCTATGGGTTTGTCATATATGGCCTTTATTATGTTGAGGTAAGTTCCCTCTATGCCTACTTTCTGGAGGGTTTTTATCATAAATGGGTGTTGAATTTTGTCGAAAGCATTTTCTGCATCTATTGAGATGATCATATGGTTTTTATCCTTCAGTTTGTTAATATGGTATATCACATTGATTGATTTGCATATATTGAAGAATCCTTGCATTCCTGGGATAAACCCCACTTGATCATGGTGTATGATCCTTTTACTGTGCTGTTGGATTCTGTTTGCTAGTATTTTTTTTTTGAGGATTTTTGCATCTATGTTCATCAGTGTTATTGGTCTTGTTTTTTGACATCTTTTTCTGGTTTAGTTGTCAGGGTGTTGGTGGTCTTGTAGAATGATTTTGCGAGTTTTCCTCCCTCTGTTATATTTTGGAAGAGTTTGAGAAAGAAAGGTGATAGCTCTTCTCTAAATGTTTGATAGAATTCTCCCGTGAAGCCATCTGGTCCTGGGCTTTTGTTTGCTGGAAGATTTTTAATCACAGTTTCCCAAGTAAGAGCTTTGGTGACCACTGCTCACTGACCTACAGTCAATTGACTCATGTGAACCCTCTCCTGGACTCTGTAGGGCAGATCCATGACTACACTATGACATGAAGTAAACCTAGAAATATCTGTTTAGACTGGGCTGGGAAGAGGGGGTCAAACAACCTTGTCCTATTCTGACTTCATCAGCCACTCGTTTAAGGATAAAAGTCACTTGGTGGAAAGAGCCCTGGACCACAAGAAGGAAATCTGGGTTCCCATCCCTGGTCCAATATGAGCCCCAGGGTCTAATGTGCTCTTGTGCTCCACCACTAGCCACCTCTCTGGACCTCAGTCTCCCCATCAGTAATATTTAGGGATGAAGTGAACATAGGTTCTCAATTGGAGATGAACATTAGACTTATTCAGGGCCCTCTCTGGAAGTAATCCTGTCTAGATCCAACCCCAGACCTACTGAGTCAAAAATCTCTATTTTCACTGCATATAAAAATCACCTCAATTTTTTAAAAAAAATCTCTGAGTGCTGGAACCCAGGCAAAGTATTTTGAAAAAACTCCCTTGGTGATTCCGATCCAAAAAACTTGCCTGGATGATTACAAGCATCCCTTCCAGCATCTTATAAAAGGCCACCCGACTTCTGGGTTCCTCTATGAAGAAGGTGTTGAACATACTGCCTTTCAAATCATTGGCTGGACGAGGTCAGGATTGTTGGGAAGGGCCCTCAGTTCCTGCAGAGAGGTGCTCTGTATATCCTGGGAAGCCCAGCACACACTTTTACCCAGCTGCTTCTGGGACATTCCATACAGCTACCTATCTCTGCAAGTCCAGCTGAACCCTCTGCCTTTAAGCCATCCTAACACTCTCTCAAACCATGTGCCAAAAAAAGCAAGCACCAACTATCCCAGATCCTCCTCCCCAACTCTATACTCACTTCATCCCAAGTCTTGTCTTGGTGCTGTTCCTTGTTGATGATCCCATTTCTGCCCTTCTGGACTCTGAATCTGTACTGGAGTCTCAGGCTTCCCTTCCACAAAGACCCTTGCTTGGGTTCACTCCACTGGCTTGTCACACTTTGGGCTATCTCAGGTAGAACACCTATCCTGGCTGGCCCCATACACATCCCAGGGACCATCTAAAGTTCACAGAACCTGACTGGCCAAGGGATAAAGGCATCATAACCTGAGGCCCAGAGGGACCCAAAGCCTTGGCATTCTGTTTAATTCTGAGTTTGGGCCTTAGCCACCTCTCTGCTCCTCTCTTCCATCTGCACAGGTAACTGAGCATTGGATGAGGCCAATTTCATACTTGGAACAAGTTTCTGGAGTGTTGAATCTCACTCTGTTCCAGTCCTCAGCACAAAGGGCTATAGAGAGACACAATAACGTGAAAACAAAAGAAATAAATGTAAGTGTTTAGAACTAATCCTAAAATCAACACACAATGGAATAGAGCAGAGATTGCAATGTAACCTTGAGGAGACCAACTAGGTCCCTGGCCAGGAAAACTGGCAGTAACCTGATAGAATACATTAATAAGTCTTAAAATATAAGCTGTCAATCAAAAGACTGAGAATCTCAGAAGCGAATGTGACGGCGCCCATGTGAGCCCTGTTTTGGGAGGAGGAAACCACAGGCATGGGCTTTAGAGCACATGGTTTCACTGCCCACCATCCCGTCCACCTTCCCTTAAATTTCTATATACACACTCCTATATGTATAGCCTGACATGTCTACCCGCAGCCCCAAAGATGAAAACCTAGGAATCCTGAGAACACTGTCGATTTGGCATCCACAAGCCCAAGCTAAAAGGATATCCTCAGACTATCAGCTCCCTAGCTTCTAAACTTCTGTATCCAGAGTCACTCACTTGAGTCACCTCGAAAGAAGAGTTGCTTTAGATGAATTCAGAGAAGAAAGTAGGCCAGACAATTCTTAAGGATAATAATAGTTCATTTATCTATTAACACTACAATTTACAGACTGCTTCATCAGAAATCATGAAATAATGTTTTTTATAATCTTGAAGTGAAGAAGACTTTTCTAGGTGGGACACAAAATCTAAGTCGCAAAGGACTGACACATCTGAGAACACAATTATTTTTAGACTTCATGGGGGAAAAAAAGAGTCAAAATGTAACGAACTATAAAAAAAATATTTTCAGTGTATATCAGGGACAAGAAAAAACCCTGATTTCCTTAATAATAAAGAGCTCCTTGAAATCAGTAAGGAAAAAGTCAACAACTCAACAGAAAAATGGGCTAAGGATATAAATAGTTCCAAGAAAAGTAAATGCAGTGGTTCTTACCATATTAAGGAGATCCAATTTCACTCAAAATAAGAGCAAGAAAAATTAATATTCCATTAGATACAATTTTCACCTATAAAATTGGCAAAGATCAAATAGTTTGCTTACATTCTGAGCTGGGTATGGGGAAACAGACAATCTCATTCATGCTGGTGGATTTAGAAATTGATATAAACATGATGGAGGGCAATTTGGCAACATCTATCAAAATCTTAAAAGCACACACCTTTGACTCAACAATTTCACTTTTAAGGATTCATCCAACAAAATCCTGCATATGTGTAAAATCACGGGTGAACAAGGTAGTAACTGCAGCATTGTTTTTAATTATAAAATTTGGAAATAATCTAAAGGTACATCAACAATGGACTAGTTAAATAAATTAAATTCCATACAATAAAATACTCTGTAGGGTGGGGGAGGGATGGATTGGGAGTTTGGGATTAGCAGATGCAAACTGTTATATATAGAATGGATAAACAACAAGGTCCTACTGTATAGCACAGGGAATTATATTCAATATCCTGTGATAAACCATAATGAGAAAAAATATGAAAAAGAATGTGTATACATGTATAACTAAATCTCTTTGCTGTATAGAAGAAATTAACACAACATTGTAAATCAACTCTACTTCAATAAAATAAATTTTTAAAAATAAAATACTCTGTAGCTATAAAAAGAATGAGGCACCCCTAAACACACTGATTTGAAAATATCAACAAGACATTAAGTGAAAAAAAAAATAAGGTTGCAGAGCCTTCCAGGGAGTTGAGAACTTGGTGGCAGGGATGAGGGTAAGAAGACTTATTTTATTTTCTCTGTATACCCTTTTGTGTTTTCTGAATTTTCTACCATGTGGCGGTGCTTGAAAATAAGACAACAAAAATTTAAAATGAGTTTCATCAATGTAGTAAATCTATACACATCGATATCTAGACGTCTATCATATTATTAAGTGGGGGAAAAAAGCACATCTCGTTTATATTGAAAAAAACCTCTTTTGTTGTGTGTTGACATATGTGTGTTCATAAACGCATAGAAAAAGGCTTAAAACGAAACATACCATCTATTTACAGTGCTCACCCTTGAGGAGGGGAGTAGAATTGGGGTAGGAAAGAGAGAACCAAGGAATCTGTGCACTGGTTACCTTTAAAAATCTGCATTTTAAAGATTTTTCTAATTGACCACCCATAACTTTTTGTTTTGATTACTGTATTCTTTGTTTCTAAAAGTTCTATTTGGTTGTTTTTCAAATGTTAGGTCATTTTTTTAAAGTTCCCTTCAGGTATTCTCAGGCTTGTATTTTGTTTCTTTAAACACGGTTAGCATACATTTTTTATGATCCGAATCTGTTAATTCCAACATCTGAAAGTCTTAAAGGGTCTGCTTCTGCTGTTTCTTGTTTTTGCTGGTTCTCACTCATTGTACCTTATTTTCTTTGTGTTTGGTTCTTTTGAGCTGTGCACTGTTCATCGTCCTTGAAAGTTATTTGTGAGAAAGTAGGTGGCCAGGGCAACACTCAACTAAGGTCCTGCCAGGTTTATGGATCATCCAAACCCCCTTTTACTTGTAAAAAGCAGGCCCTGGAGTCAGGCAGTCCACGTTCTGTCCAGCTCTCCCATCAGTGCGGTGTCTTGGGACAATTTACCTGATCCCTCTGGGCCCAGTTTTCTCACCTGTAAAGTAGGGGACTGTACCTCCCTCTGAGCTAATGGGAGATAATACAATATAGTAAGGCACTCAGCACACGCCTGGCACAAGGTGAGGCTTCTCTAAATCATGGCATCTATCATTACTGTAACATTGTACAACAAGGATCTGACCCAAGGAGATGGCAGCAAGAATATGGAGAAGGGGAGGGCAGCTGGGAGGGAACAACTGGGAATGGGGTCTCCCCCTAAGGAGCCTGTAGGCTTTGTAGGCTTTGCGGGACCGAGAGCCGCGCAGGTTGCATCTCAGCACTTCTCACAGGCCACCTAGTCCACAGCAGGTGCTAACAGAAGTGTTACAGAAAGTAAGACGCGTGTGAAAGGGACTGTGTGATAAACAGTGTGCCCCCTGGGCCCTCAGGTCCTCCAAGCTTGCTACCCAGAGAGTGATCGCCCACAGAAAGGCCACTTGGAAGTCACAGAGGCCCAAAGAAGAGGGGCAGAGTGCCACCAAGGCAACACCCTGGCTCCTAGAGCCCCCACCCCCAAAGAGGGATGACGTGTCAGGGACAATGAGACAGGAACAGCCAGCAGGTTCCGTGCAGAGCAGCCCCAAAGAAACTCTAAGTGCCCTCTGGCTGCAATGCCTGCTCACACCTCTGTGCTGCTTGGACGTGAACGTTCACACCAGGGTCCTCCACTGCCGGACCTTCACGACAATTATTTGTTAATTCAATGACCTGCACCCACCACTGCACCTCACTGAAAACCCTTTTGGGTCCACATATCCTTCAAGAGAGCAGATGCAACTCCACCCCCAGGCCTGGGACAGATAGCGATACAAAAGGGGAGCATGCTGGCACTAGAGAAAACCCACAAAAGAAGCGAGTCTAACAACACTGAAATCTCATTTTCTAGAACACAAGGAACACAGATCTGGCAATCCCTTGGCATTTAAAGTAAGGTGCAAACAGCCTGACAAAACCATCCTCTCTGCTGTTACTGTCTCTTCAACACAATTCCTCTGCGCAGTGTTTTTCCGTAAATCTATTACTGATTCTTCACAGCCCCCCGCTGCGGAACGCTGGGACTGTCATTCTTGATGCTGAAGGGGCTGGAGGCCAGGTAACTGCTGTGCTTCTTGTCTGAAGTCACCCAGGAACCTGGGGACATTTAGTCAGGTCAGCCCCTGGAACAGAAGCTGCCACTAACATCAGGGACGTGGGTCAACAGCTCAGCAAGTGATGGGGGAGGATTACGACCCTGAGGAAGTTACACGTGTGGCAGACACAGCACAAGGGAGGAGACGAGGAAAGTGCTTTGAAAAATCCTCACATTTTTATTTCTAATAGAACCTGGAATTTGCTGCACACGGTGTTCTAGAAAACCGTCATCATCTTAAGCAAATCTGGTGCGAACCTGTGGCTAAAAGGGCAGCAGGCGCATGCATACACACTCACACGCTGGCATCTCCACCTTCCGGTCAGCAGAACTGCCAGCCAGGTCAAGAAAGATGAAAGGTGACTGGACGACCCATCCTAGCAGGCAGGGTGGTGGGCGGGGACTACAGTCTCATGGGTCACTCAGGCAACCTGAGTATCTCATTCCCAAGCACCCTGCCGTGTTCTTTAAAAACTAAGCTGTACTAAACATGCTTGATGTGCGGCTACCCCGGTGATCCAGCTGCCCTGCAGAATCTAGCCAGGCTGGGAAACGCAGGCGCGGATAGTCAGGAAGCATCTACCGTACTTCCCGAAGGTGCTGTGATGCCATTTTCAGATATCCCACAAAAGAGAAGCACCAATAATCTCAGTTAGGGAGAGTTTATAAAGCAGTTTCACATGTATCATCTCAATCATCCAAGACAATCAGGGCATGGGTTTCTATGCCAAGTTGGTAGGGCAGAAAAGAGAGGAAGAAGGAGAGAAGACCTATAGACTGAGACTCAAGCAACAGTCACACATTGCTGGTAGGCATGTAAAATGGTACGGCCACTCTGGAAAAACTTGGCAATTTCTTATAAAACTAAGCATGGAACTACTATAAGACCAAGCTACTGTTCTTTCAGGCATTTATTCCAGAGAAATAACAATTTATGTTCACACAAAAACTTGTATGCAAATGTCCTAGCAGCTTTTTTCATAATAACCCCAAACTGGAAACAACCCAGATGTCCTTAAATGTGTGAATGGTGAAACACACTGGGGTATATCTATACTATTGAATACTACTCAGCAATAAAAAGGAATGGATTTTGATACATGCAACAACTTGAAAGAGTCTCCAGAGAATTATGCTGAGTGAAAAAAAAGTCAGTCTTAAAAGGTTACATACTTCATGATTCCATTTATATAGCATTCTTGAAATGACAAAAGTATAGAAAATGGAAAACAGATTAGTGGTTGCCAAGGGTGGGGTGGGGAGTGTGAGGAGTGGATGTGGCTATAAAAGGGCAACATGAAGGAGCCTTGTGATGATGGAATGCTCTGTATCTTGACTACATCAATGTCAGTATCCTAGTTGTCATGTACTGTAGTCTTGCAAGATGGTACCACTGGGAGAAAGTTGCTAAAGGATCTCTATATTCTTTCTTACAACTACATATTCATCTACAAATAACTCAAATTTAAAAGTTTAATTTACAAAAAGAGAGAGAGGAAGACTTAAGAGACATGTAGCCCTTGTCTGAATCCCGATTTGAACAAACCTGTAAAAACACATTTCTAAGACAATTGAAGAATGTGAACACTGCTTGGATATTAGATGATAATAAGGAATTGTTAATTTTGTTAAATGTAATAAAGATACTGTGTTTATGTTAAAAAAATAAAGGTACTTATCCGTCAGAGATACTTATCAAAGTATTTAAGAAGAAAATAATATGATATCTGGTGTGTGCTTTGAAATAACCCAGGGTTGAGGGAGAAGGCAGTGGGTGGGAATAGAGATAAAATAAGATAGGCCATGAGCTGATAACTATTGAAGCTGGGTGATGGGTAGGAGAGAGTTCATTATGTTATTCTACTTTTGTATATATTTGAATTTTTCATAATAAAAGGTGCAGGAAAAGGCCCAGAGAGGACACTCACTGCCTTGCCTAAGGCCACACCATCAGTAAGAAAGAGAAGTAGATGCCAGAGGCACCCAGCTACGCTGTGAGCTCAGAGCTGTGGCTCTCTAATCAGCGTCGGGCACTAAGCAGCCCGGCAGCACAACGGTGGAGGCCCCAAGGGCCCAGGAGACACAACCTTCATCAGAGATGCCACGTGTCAGGCTGAGCGGGAGGCTCGAGCATATCCTGCCCTTCTGCAACAGAAGATATAGACGTTCTCAGAGGCCACGCGACAGAAAAACCGTGTGTTCATCTGATCCACCTTGGAAAATGGCCAGATCGGCCCTCCTTGCCCTCTGTATGTACAGATGGCCCACCCTGTACAAGAGGCCACTCTAGGGAGAAAAGGTAGGTCATGCTCAAATGCCACATTCTTCTCAAAGCCTTGCCCAAATTCCCTGGCCAAAGGTGCGCCCTCCTTTATCCTCTCACAGCTCTGATCAGTTATCTGTTGCCGCATAACAGGCTAATCCCAAACTCTGCAGCTGAAAACGGCAAACATTTATTATCTCACAGCTCTTGAGACACTTCAGCCACAGCTCAGCTAGATGCACAGGCTGCAACCATCTCAGAGTTCACTCATGTGGCTGTTGGTGGGCCTCAGGTCCTCTGGGCTGCTGGCCAGAGACATCAATTCCTTATCATGCAGGCCACTCCACAGGGCAGCGCATAACATGGCAGCTGGCTTCCTCCTGGGCAAGGGCTCAGAGAGAAAAAAGATCTCCAAGATGGAAGCCACAGTCTACAGTAACATAATCTCAGAATCTTTGCCATATTCCATACACTAGAAGTCAGTAAGTCCAGCTCACACTCAACTGAAGGGCATGAACACCAGGAGGTGGGGATCAGTGGGTGCCAGCTCAGAGGCTGCGTACAACACCCCCCAAAGTCCATGCATCTGTATGACAGGAATTTTAAATTCCTTCACTAGAAAAGTCATGAGGGCAAGACCCACATCTGATGCACGCCTTTTCCCTTCCCCTCCCCTCCAGGGCCACCACAGACAGCTGCTCTGTGTCTTGAGAGCAGCAATCACACACCTGTCCCCTCCCACGCCCTTGCTGAAGAGGTGGGCACCGGTGGCCGGGTTTGGGACCACATGACCCCGCCTGCGCTGGTCCCACCTGACTGGATCAATGACAAAAAAAGTCAACAATTCACGGCCTGCAGGCTGGCCAGAAGATTCTCTTTCAGGCTCTGAAATGGAAAGTACCAAGAGATGATGCCTGTCATGGGGAAGTTATAACAAACCAAAGCCCCACGCAAGCTTCGGTTCTGTGGGAACAGAAAGAAACACGTTTTTAAAAAAGCAGTATAGAGAGAAGAAAATGGAGAAGTATAGACAGAAACAGAGGTACCATTAGAGAGAGGGAAAGAGAACGAATCACCAGAACAGACGGGTCCCCAGAGCTGCCCCAAATTACAAGCTCTCTCCTGTAATAATCCCTCTTCTTGTGTTAATTTGCATGAGTCTCGCTTTCTTAGAAGAGAGGAAGAAGAGAGGGAGGAGGAGGAAGAGCATCTAGGGCTCCTGGAAGGCCATCAGACGAGGGCCACAACACCCCGTCAGAAGGCTTGCAAGAGGGAGACTACTTGAGGTTACCCACCAAATCAGCTCACGGTCAAAAGCTCACTCCTATCCCAAGCACTGTTGGTTCCCCAAATTCCACAGTTCTGTGATTAATGACTATAATGGACAAACCTTATTATGTGATAGATGATGCTTTTAAAAAATATATCAACGTAGGGGCTTCCCTGGTGGCGCAGTGGTTGAGAATCTGCCTGCCAATGCAGGGCACACGGGTTCGAGCCCTGGTCTGGGAAGATCCCACATGCCGCGGAGCAACTGGGTCCGTGAGCCACAACTACTGAGCCTGTGCGTCTGGAGCCTGTGCTCCACAACAAGAGAGGCCGCGACAGTGAGAGGCCCGCGCACCGCGATGAAGAGTGGCCCCTACTCGCCGCAACTAGAGAAAGCCCTCGCACAGAAACGAAGACCCAACACAGCCAAAATAAATAAATAAATAAATAAATAAAAATAAATAATAAAATAATAGGAAATTGACTCCTTGTTATTTAAAAAAAAAAATATATATATATATATATATCAACGTTGAACCTGACTACCCCAGTTCAATGCAAAGGGAAAACCTTCACCCACTGGACCCACTCACCTCTCACTGCACCCCACACGCTCGCTCACCTCTCTCACTCACCTTCTCTTCTCAGAGGAGTTATGTCCCAGAGCCTAAGATGGGAGTAAGATTAGGGCAGAAACCAGCTAAGCCTGGTTAAGAAGTCAGTCCTGAACTAAGGCAAGAAGCTGGTGTGAGGGAGAGAAGCCACAAAGCCAAGGTTTAAGGCCACCTTTAGAGCTACCTGTGATAGCTCCCTGAGCGACAAGCAGCTCTAAACCAGTATTTTATCACCAGAACTCCACACCCGTGGGGCTGATCCTGTTCACTTAGTGGACTCCCTTGCCTGCTGAGAGTTCTTCTGCATATGTGATGGGAATCACCCCCATCCATCCACCAAGGGCTTTCAGATTTTACAAAAAAGTTCAGGTTCACGTCATGTCCCATCCGCTTGACTTAGGACTCTCAAGAGGTTTTCACCCCCCAAAGGTCCAGGTCCAGAGGCTGCCCTGCGGACACCCTGCGTGCTTGCAGAGCCTGCCCTCTGGAAGCCCTTCTGCTAGGCAGCGCGGTGACTGGGGGGTTATGTGGGGAGGCATTACGCGCCAAAGGAAGAGCTGAGCAAGGCCAGGAAGTCGGAAAGCCGAGGGCACGTTTGACCACAAACAATTTCAGGCAGCCACTCGGGCTGGAACACAGCATGGCTATGGGGGAGCTGCCAGAAACTCTGCTGAAGGGAGTGAGGAAGGGGGCTAACAGGGGCAGCGAGGCTTCAATCCCTGCGGCGCTCTCTCTCTCTGGAGGCCCAGGCACGGCCAGGCACATTCCAAAGGACGTCCAGAGCCAGAGTAAGTGGGTGGGGAAATGGAAGGAAGAGCAGGCCTGAGATTCATTCCAAGATGCTTAACCAGTAGGACCTGGTCATCAGCAATTACACACACAGCTTGTGTAGAGAAATAGAGTCTTCTCCTGCCAGGGGACGATGCACAAAGACAGGGACAAGGAGAAGAGGCTCGTTAATGTACTTAATGTCAACCGCAGAGGTGCTTGCTGGACACGCTGGACTGATGGATTTGGGATCCGCTGCCACCTGAAGAGACAGCATCCCTAGGGCGTGCTGGCCTCCGCCCAGGCTGAGAGGCAGGCTGCCCAGCACCACCCTCGCCCAGAATACCTGCCCTTCTCCTCCCTCACCCTCAACCCCGCAGCCTTCAAGGCCTGGCAGAAACCCACCTCATCCTCCTCAACGAAGTATCCCCTCTGAACGCTGGCAGAACTGATGGTATCTGGTCCATTCTCCATGCAAATAATACGACACAATCTCCCCAGACCAGGCCCAGGGCTGCTGACCTCTAACGTCTGGCTCTGCGAGTACCCACTCGCTTGGGCTCTCTCCCAACCAGAAGGCGAGCACCCGGAGGGCAGGGCAGCTGCACCCACTCAGCGCCCAGTGTATGGCAAGAGATATCCGCCCCTTCACAGGTGACAAGTTGCCGAGAATAAACGCTGCTTAACCTCTTGACGTCAATAAATGTTGGCTGATACCTTTGACTGGTAGCCAAGAATTTAAAAGAGGATCTTGAAAAGTCAAAAGACAGAATCTAATGGGGGGACCAAAATGGAAGGTATTACTGTTCAATTTGGCAACTGTCTTCATTAGCTTACAAAGAGCTCCTGGCATTAAGTTAACAGAAAGTGGTCTGTGTCACCTTATTACTTTTAGCATTTTATGGGAAATCTGCTCAGTCGTCCCCTTTCAGAGTAAGAAGACTGAAATGCCTCAAATTTTTTCCATAGGAGCTGCCAGAAAATGGTTTTCACTGCAACCACTGGACACATGTTTATAACCTTTGTTCAGTATTTACTCAGATGTTTTCACCCAGGCAAGTTCCTGAGTATCTGTTTTTCCTTTTGCTTTCTTCCTCAGGAGAACTCCTGCTCCTCATGCCATGCTGAACACTGGCAGTCAGGGCATCACAGGCTGCAGCAGGAAATCAGGACCCACCGTGCTTCCTCAAGGCTTGAGGGGACCCATCAAGAAGTGGTCGTCCAGAAAACCCAAGCTCCTGGTTGTGACTAACGCACAAAGAACATCCAGTTTCTCTGCAATTTATCAGAAGCTGCTGGACTTCATCCCCAGGCAGTTCCAAAGGGGCTTAAGAAAAAGTGCTGAGGCAGTGAGTCGGCTCTGGCATACGAAGGTGACCCACAAAATAGGCTAATTCAAGATACACACCTAGGGGCTTCCCTGGTGGCGCAGTGGTTAAGAATCCACCTGCCAGTGCAGGGGACACGGGTTCGAGCCCTGATCCGGGAAGATCCCACATGCCGTGGAGCAACGAAGCCCGTGCGCCACAACTACTGAGCCTGTGCTCTAGAGCCCGCGAGCCAAAACTACTGAGCCTGTGCACCTAGAGCCCGTGCTCCACAAGAAAAGCCACCGCAATAAGAAGCTTGCGCACCGCAATGAAGAACAGCCCTCGCTCGCCACAACTAGACAAAGCCCGCGCACAGCAACGAAGACCCAACGCAGCCAAAAATAAATAAATAATTAATTAATTAATTTAAAAAAAAAAGATACACGCCTAACAGAAATGTATTCATTTAATTCACTTGACAGAGGTTTCCTGAATGCCCACTACGTGCATGGTATTATTCTAGGCACCAGGAGCAGAGCAATGAACAAAACACATAAGACTCCCTGCCCTCGTGGAACCTACATTTGGGTATGGGAGACAGACGATCAAAGAAGAAAGTAAAATACATTCTGTGTCAGATGGGATAAGGATTATGAAGAAAAATAAAGCCATGCAGGGGTCATAGCAGGGTGCTCCAGAGGGGGTGGGTACACCATTACACAGGATGCTCAGGGATGCCTCACCAAGGAGGTGACAACTGGACAAAGATCTGAAGGAGGTGAGGGAGCAAGCCCTGAGGATCCCTGGGGAGGCTGGTCCAGGCAGAGGGGGCAGGGAAGCTGGTGCGGCTGCAGGAGGATGAACAAAGGAGAGCTCAGGAGGAGAGGAGCGGAGTGGAGCTGACCGGCAGACCTTTAAACAGGACTTCAACCCACGGGCATCGTAGGCAACATAAAGACAGGGAAGCAAGAGCGGTGAGGCTAGAACAGGTGGTTTCCAGCTACGATGCCACTGAAAGCCCCTGCGAGGAGGCTAAAATGGCCAAACAGATTGTGGTCCGTAGCCGTAAGTGGCCAGTCTACACTCTGGATCTTATCCAACCCCTCAGGCTGTAGGTGAGGACCTGCCCCCTGGCCAGGGAAAGGCCTTGCCCACGGGGCTCACAGAAAGGTGGCAACAGAGTTAGAAACTGCAGTCAGCTGTACCTGGGGTGGCCTTCAGGGCCACACAGAACAGGCCGGCTTCCTCTTTCCCAGGACGGCCCTTCAGAAGGCATCAAGTCTTCACAGACTTATGGTTGCCAACGGGGAGGGATGGAGGGGGAGCTTGGGGTCAGCAGAAGCAAAGTATTACATATAGAATGGATAAACAAGGACCTACTGTCTAGCACAGGGAACTATATTCAATATCCTGTGATAAACCATAACGGAAAAAAAATATGAAAAAGAATGTATATATGTGTATAAGTGAATCACTTTGCTGTACAGCAGAAACTAACACAACATTGTAAATCGACTCTACTTCAATTAAAAAAAAGAAGGCAGCAAGTCTTCTCCGGTGCGCAGGTACGGTTCCCTCAAGGGTCCATTTCGGGATGGCACGGCCGCCCTCTGGGTCACCCTGCTCTGAAACTACTCCAGCTCATCACTGCCACAAAGGGTGCCCTGCTTGCAGAGGGGCACCAGACATACATCGCCCTCCTTCTAAACAACTCTGTTCCCCATGGCCCCACCACGTTTCGTGATCCACAGAAAGTTTTCCTCACGCTTTTAGGTCTCGGGCAGACTTTGGGCAGCCCCAAAGCCACTTCAGAGCTGCTCAGGAAGTAGTTGTGGTATAAGCAACAAAGAAGCGAGTAATTAAAGCGCCATGCCCAGCCGGAGGCTCCCTGGGCTGCGCTGCAGGGAGAGGAGGAAAGTCTGACAGGAAGTGCCTTTCCCTGCGGGCTGAGGCGTCCTGCGCCGCTTGCCCACCCCCAAGAGAGAGCTACGCCAGGGTGGTGTATTTACTACTCTAGTTCGAGGGCAGCATTTCTTAAAGTGAGTCCTGTGAAACAGCCCTGCCTCAGAATGTGAATAAAGATTCCTCAGAAAGGGGTTCTGTGATGTTACATTTGAGAAATACTGGGTGAAACTAAGTTAAACTTCTTTTTTTTAACTTCAGCACTTATCAGAGCTTTTTTTTTTTTTTAAGCATCTTTATTGGAGTATAATTGCTTTACAATGGTGTGTTAGTTTCTGCTTTATAACAAAGTGAATCAGTTATACATATACATATGTTCCCATATCTCTTCCCTCTTGCATCTCCCTCCCTCCCATCCTCCCTATCCCACCCCTCTAGGTGGTCACAAAGCACCGAGCTGATCTCCCTGTGCTATGCGGCTGCTTCCCACTAGCTATCTGTTTTACATTTGGTAGTGTGTATATGTCCATGCCACTCTCTCACTTTGTCACATCTTACCCCTCCCCCTCCCCATATCCTCAAGTCCATTCTCTAGTAGGTCTGCATCTTTATTCCCGTCTTGCCACTAGGTTCTTCATGACCTTTTTTTTTTTTTTTCCTTAGATTCCATATATATGTGTTAGCATACTGTATTTGTTTTTCTCTTTCTGACTTACTTCACTCTGTATGACAGACTCTAACTCCATCAGAGCTTTTGATGTGCTGCTATGCACCGGACCCTCGGAGAGGAAAAGCACTAGTGACACGTGTTATTAGTCCCAGGGACTAAGACTCTTCAGACGCCGTCTCAGCCCCCGTCCAACCCTATGACATCTGTACAGTCATTTATCCCCGTTTTCTAAACAAAGAGTCAGCGGTACGGAGAAGCGAGGCTGTTCACCCAGAACCTCTGTTAGGAGTCAGGAGGGGGTTAGGCAGTCCGAGATGTTATCTTGAGCAGAGAACTCGGAGAAGCCCCAGCGAGCCCTACTCCTGAGGAGGCTTCTGAGACATTTAGCCACCCCAGCAGTCATGGCGGGTGGGAAAGTCAAGTACCACCTTGTTATCAGCTGGGCTGCTACGATGCAGGACTCCCTGGCAAACCAGGTTGGAGAATGTGGCTGAGGCCCAAAGTCTCAGCAGGACCTCACTCTCCTCCCGCACAGGTAAGCCTGAGGGGTGCAGGAGAGAGAGGGAAACGGTGCCCCCCACCCCGCCCTGCTGAGGCAGCCCTGTTCCCACCACGGCTCCTGTCTCAGGAGCCAGCAGAAAACTCCAGAGAGAAGGGGAGCCGCACTCATGCATGAGACCTCTTACGCAGTGACCGCGCCCACTAGTAAACAGGGTCCTCGAGCCAGTCGACATCACTGTCCTCTGGAGAGGAATCGGGGAAGGGAGAGAGCCCCCCTCACCACAGCCGATTCCACAACCACACTAAACCACCCCTCAGGCCACTTCATCCCTGAAGTAAGCAGAGGCCGTGGGACTAACTGTGGGTACAGCTGCCACCTCTCCCATTAAGGATTTCAGGAACTGGCAAACCAGTTAAAACAGCATCATTGAGTTTAGGGGGCCCCTTGCTTCTGCTTTCTTCCGATACTGAGCCTGATGGGGTAGGGGCAGAGAAGAGGCCACCCCCAGGATCCCCACCCCTTCTCCACTGCACCCCAGGTTCCAGAATGCATGTACATCCTGCTGCAGGACCCCTCCTACCAGACACATGTCTGCCTCACTGAGGGATGATTAAACATTGGTTATAGACTAGCTTCCTGATTTGGGTTCTAACTGAGTGAAATTATAAAGTTCCAAAAGCCAGCCTTAAAAGCCTTCTCTGTTTTATAAAACTGCTATGAGACAACAGTGGAGAATATTAATGACCCCCCACGGTAGTGAGTAAAAGCACAAAAAGCACAGAACAAAGAAGTCCACACTGAATATAGCTTTTACTACATTTGTCAAATTTCACCTAAGGAAAAAAGAAAAAAAGAAGATGGAATTTTAAAGGCTTTCTGCAAAAGACTGCACACTGATTCAATGTTTCAAGGCAGGAATGAATGAATGAGAGCTGCCCGTGTGGATTTTCCCATTTTGGTTTTATCTCTAGCCTGCAGGCTTCCTAGCCCTGACTGCATTCTTTCTCACGTGGGCCTGTAAACCTGGGCTGAGATGCACCCCTGCACGAATTACCTGAGATTCACACCAGCTTTTTCCATCCAGCGCCACCAACCCAAAGTGGATCCAAGAATGTCCTCACAAGAGTCCAATCGTCTGCCTCTGGCCTCAGGACACCAAGGCCCTAGGGACAGATGGCTGAAAGAAGGATGCTCAGGGGTGATGGCACCCACGATGCCAGGAGAAAGGGTGCTGGGAGCAGGACTGAGCCACCCTCTACTCATCACCAGCTGCCTTTTCATTCTGTTCTACAACAGCAAGCATCACACGAGGCTTCAAGGATGTGACTCTGGGGCAGAGGACACTCAGGGCCCAAGTCCTACATTTTCAGGGAGTTTACAACATTTTGCATTTGCCTGATCTTTTTACTCACAAATCTCCTTAGGAAGCATGAGCAGGATGGGGCTGACCGTGTTGGTAATAATAATGTGCTATGATTGCACAGATTTCAAGTACTCTGATTCTGGGAGCTGGTCTTGGGAGGTGGGGGGGAGAAGCATTTTAAGCTGCATTACTCTATTTCCAGCTCACAGTAACCCTGAGGGGAAGGCAGGTCAGAGATGGCAATCCTCACCTGGGAGACAAGAGGTCACATGACTTGCCCAGGATCATCCAGAAAATCTCCTTCTCCCATATCAGAGGCTCTTTCCAAAAGGCAAAAGTGGGTGGCCTAAGTCTGAGAATAACTCCAGCCCCACACCCTTTGGTGCTGTGTTTGGAGGCACATCTCATACTGCCACAATTACTGGGCACTCACCATGTGCCAGGCACAGTACTGAGGGCTATCGGAGGTATCATCTCGTTAATTCTCAGAATGCCCTGACCACAGGCCAAGTCAGGAGAGGCTGCCACACTCGAACCCACCCCTCCTCTGTGTAGACACAGGATTGTACAGAACTTCACTCTTCAACTGCAGGCCGGGAAACCAACAGAAACACAAGGCACCTGGAAACATGACCCTATAACGTGCACAAACCAGAGCGGGCAGCTGCCCAGGCTCCACTGGGGCCCAAGGTCTATAAACGCCAATCTCCCATGGAGCCGGTTTTGCCCAAGGCTCATCAAGAAGCTGGAAGTTTTCACTCGGAAGTTTCTATACCCCTACCTCAACAGACACCAGGGTAAAAATGGTCAAGTGCCCAGGCTAGCCTACAGAAGCCAAGTAGATACACAGCTAAAGCTGAGCTCTATGGCCCAGGCCTGGGTTCCAGGTTCCAGGGCCCAGGAGCCAGACTCATGGGGTCTAGGAAGGAAAGTACTAGAAGAGGAGAGCAGGGTCTCCTTGACCTTTCCAGGACTGAGACCTCATCAAGGTCTAATCAGGCAGTTGGCCTCCTTCCTCTCAACCTCCTTCTGCCTAGACTCAGGGGTTTCTCAAGACATGCCTGAGCCTATCTCCAAAAGACCCCAGGAGTGCACCAGGCTCCAAAATCCTTTTTTCCTCCTTCCTTCCACCTTTCCCTGAACCTCATTTGTCATTATTTAACATATTCATCTCATTCCCTTGGGTCATCCATCTCCATTCAGTGTCAGAGGAAAGCAATCAGACTGGAGGCTAATTCACACCAAGTTTAGTTAGCACTTGCAAAGGACTGACGGGCAAGAGGTTCCATGGCAGGAATATCTGCCTTGGTTTTACAGGGGTTTACGAGCTCAGAGTGGAAGACTGTCTGCCCTGCCTACTCTCATAAATTCTTCACTTCCTTTTGTTCTTAACCCACAGAGTTGCTAAAAGCTGAAGTTAGTTCGTAACTGTTCCCACAGCAGCCAGTGTAACAACATCTGCAGCCCCTCTCATGGAAAGAGGGAGGCAGTGCAAAAGCTGGGATGCCTGTCAGGTCTCACCCGGCACTGCAGTTCACCTTCTGGATGTGACATGCTTGGTACACACGTGCACATGCACATACACACACACTCCAGATTAGCTGCTGCTTGAGGTCAGGGAGTCCACCTGTGGGTCTCTCACAGCCTGTCCAGCCAATGGACACCCAGTAAAGATATGCAGCTGGACACCAACAGGTCCCCCGGTAATCTACTCCCAGCCTTAGACCCATCGTAAAGCATGGATCTGGTCAAGTTCCTCCCTGCCGGCATGCTCACCAAGGCTCTGTCCCCTGTGTTTGGAGCAAGCCCCCCGCCTGGCATCCAAGCCCCCATACACATACAAACCTCCTTTGCCCACCTCTTTCATCACTGCTTCCCAATACGTGCCCTAATGTGTTTGTCAAAAGAGGTGGTGTGCTCTCTCCCAAACACTCACCACACTCTTCCCAACTGCCTGAACTGCTCACTACCTGTTTCCACAATGACATCTTACCCACCCTTCAAAGCCCACCTCAAGTACCACCTCCCCTATGAAGTCCTCCTACTTCCTGCCAAATGCCTGTGACTCATCCTCTCCTGAATGCTCAGCACGGTGTGGCTCTCCCTGGTGGTCTTCATGACGTCCTGCCTAATTGTTGGACCATGCCACCCATCCCACCACCATGAGCCCACCAAGCGGCAACCCAGCAAACATCTCTGGGACACCCGGAGTGCCCGGCACCACGTCGTGCAAACATCAGACCCTTGGCAAAGGATGTCTATTGGCAAAGGGTTGACCACAGGACAGGAGAGCCTTCCAAGGAAGTCTCCCGGGGCCTGTGGCCGACCCTACCCACTGCTGACTGTCTGGGCACCTGCCTTCCCTGCCCAGGGGATCCCCACCTCAACCATGGACCAGGCATCGTGGCTCAATCTGGGTAAGGGCTGTTTTTATGGTCCGTGTCTCTAAGCCGGGGCCAACGGTTCCTTGGAGCCGTGTGACAAGGAGAGGGAAGCTGCTCTTTGCACCCTCCAGCTCCAGTTGGGAAAAAAAATATTTTCTTTTCCATTGCATAATGCTTCCAATGGCGGCAAACGCAACACCACTGACAGGAGATAAAAGCCCTGTGGGTGTGAGTGAGGAGCAGAGAGAGGCTGCGTGCCTGTGTAGGAGACATGGGCGGGCAAGTGTGAGCGGCAGGACCAGCCAGCCACACGTGGCTCCTCCAACAAGCAATGGAAGGAAAAACAAGGTCTGACTAAAATCAGAGCTAGTGCGTTCCACCAGCAAAGCCCCTTCATTTGTCTCTGAGGATGTGGTCTGAGCAGAAGGGGACAGTCGGGGCAAAACACAAGGGGTTAACCATCGCCCACCCAGCCCAGCCAGGCCCCCTCCACAGGGCTGCAGCAAGGGGCCCAGAAGAGGAGCGGAGGCCACGCTTTGGAGGCCTCAAGGGGCTGTGCGGGTACGAGAGGCTGGCACGCAGGTCTCGCCGTCAGAACGAGCGCGGTTGGTCAAGGCCTCAGGAACCTGCGGGGAGGCCCAGCTCACCCTAGAACTTGGAGAGGTGGCCTGCCCTCAGCTCCTAGCTTCCTCTCCTGTCACGTGGGGACAGCAACTGAAGCTCGAATACAGCTGCCTCAGGTCCCCCTGAGAGGCCAGACATCGATGGGCTTAGAAAACTGTACAAAACCTGGCACGTGCAGGCTGAGACAGTGGGGCTGGGGCAGTTGACACAGGCTGGCTTTGTAAGGCTCACCTTTGGCCCACGAATTCCACCTGAGGGGAGCTAGCCTAAGCGCAACAAAGAGTAGCCCCCGCTCGCCACAACTAGAGAAAGCCCGCGCGCAGCAACAAAGACCCAACACAGCCAAAAATAAAAACAAAGAAATTAATTAATTTAGAAAAAAAGAGCACAAAACAACAGCAATTTCTATGATTGAAAACAATGAATACAAAAAAGGCAGCAATAAAGAGCCATGACACACTCAAGACAGCACTAATGGTGCTGGAAAACAAAGCATCCTTCTGAAAATTGCAGTAATTCCAAAAGATCTGCCTGGTAGGAGCTTTGCAACACTGCCAAGTGTTGTGCAGCAGCCAGACTGCTCGGTGGAAACACCCAGACTCAGAGGGGAACTCCAGGACTGCGCGTTTTATTTTATGATTATCAAACTTTAGTTAACTCCTAATAACGTGCTTCTTAGGAAGTGGGCTTTGAGTGGATGTAAAAATGAACCTCTGGCAGTGAATCATTTGCCTAAAGAACCCAAGAAAAGAGTCCGTGTTTGGGTCGGCACATCTCACACAGCTCCTTCCCCACTTCCTGATGTTGGCCCCTCAGAGCCCACAGATCACCTTGGAGGGACACCTATGATCTGATCTACTGCATAGACAGCAAAGCTCCAGGCAAAGCCTCTTCTCCGCAGACATGGCCCCGGGGGGCAAGGCCAGGCTCCGGGGCAGGGCAGAGTCAGCAAGGCAGAGGGGCGGCGAGCTGGGTCCCTAACTCTTGTCATCTGCACTTACAGTTCACAGCCTGGTCCATGCCAGGGCTGTGAGGCAGAAGTATCTTCTCTGTCCTGACAACCCTCTCCCTCTGGGTGCCCCAAAGCAAAACCTGGCCAAGAGTTTAGCACGTGATGGGCAGAGACCTACCAGCTGATGAGGAAGGGAGGGAGAAAGAGGGAAAGGAAGGTCAGGCATGCCTCCTCCCAGATCTCCCAGTCCTTTGCCAGTTCTTCTGTCTCAGAGCTTCATTCAAGGCCAATCGTGCATGCAAGACAACAGGACTGGGCAGGCCCCTAAGGCCCATCTAGTCAAGACATTTCAAAGTGCAAGTTTAACCATGAAACCTTTTGCCCAAATAGAATCCTGCTCCCAAGGCTGATCTACAGAGCGATCAAGAGGGACTGCTAGGAGTGAGGTGGGGATGGGAGAGAGAGGCAGGAAAAGGGTAGAACCCCTCTTCCTCCTGCTCCCCAGAACTAAAGAATCCCATAGGAGATTCCCGTAACCCTGGACTCTTCACTAGTTCAGCCTCCTCACCTCTAGGTGGGGAAACTGAGGCCTCAGCAAAGACACACAGGGGTTAGAGGGAGAGCTGGGACCAGCCCCCACGTCTGTCTTCTCCCCTGGAATCCAGGAGAGGAGGAGCCACACCTTCCTCCAGTCTGAGATGCCCACGGCACCTGCACAGGGCCTGCCCGGAGGGATCACACCTGCCCACCTGAGGGGAGAGAAATAACTGCTTGTCACTCAACTCCTCGGTCAGCTCTCATGTGTAACCTCCAGGGCTATGGCGGGGGACGGGGGGACTTGGGGAGCTGACCGAGCTGCACCTGGTCTCCTCACAGAATCACAAATGCCAGCTCTCCTCCCCGTGCCCTTTAGGTGAGTTTGTTCCCTATCTCCTTCAGACCTGAGCTCACTGAAGCTCCCTGAGCTCTTGCCTTACAGCTAAGAGAACATTCAGAGGCCTCTGTGGTGAGGAACTTGCCCTGTGGAGACAAAGTCCCAGCCAAACGGTGGGCTAGATCTTCCTGTGCAATGACAACCTGCCAACAGGAACCCAGCCTCATCCTCTGACTCCTGAGTTCCTGCTTCACCAAGAATTCAAACAGTGGTGCTCCCGACTCCTCTCCCACCCTGGGCTGCTGGGCTGGAGCAGCGGGCCTCCACCAAGCGGCCGGGCCATCCCCTCAGCTGTCGGGTCCCACCTGGTCTGGGAACTGCAGAAAACTCAACTAGTCACAGTTTGAATAGCTGCTACCCCAAGACCCCAGAACTCCCCTCCTCACCCCTAAAATGCTCAGCTCATGGTTCACTGCAGCCAGAAATGGGGGCTGGGGGCAATACCCAGGGCTCCAGAATCAATCATGGACAATTCGGAGGAAATGAACCCAGAAGTCTGGAACACCCCATGAATAAGACCCCCACCCCCTTCAAGTCTTCTAGTCCAAGGATAACCTGCCAGCACTTCCACACAAGGCCAACCTACCACAGATCAGACTATCACATCTCTTCTGCCCTGGAGGGACTAAAGCCCAGAAAATACTTTAATCATTCATCAGGGTTTCAGAAAAAGTCCTACTAAGTCATAATTTGCACCTCTCACATCTATAGATTTGATATTTTAAAGTCAGATAAGTACAGGTTCAAACCACAAAAAGCATGATCACAGACTGGGACGGAGGGTTATCTAGTCCAACCTGCCATTTTACAGATAAGCAAACTGAGTCCCAGACGGGGCTGCGTGTAAGGAGCAGAATCCAAGCTGGAGCCCAGATGCCCCGATCCAGGGACTCCACACTGCACAACTCACACTGTGAACTTGTGGATGGACTCCAGGAGCTGTGCAGCCCAGGGCCCTGCCCTGGAGTCTCTGTGCAGGAAACTCTGCACATAGAGGGCTTGGCTGGCCCCCTTGCCCTCTCCCTCGCGTTGGAGTGGAGCTCTTCTCTCTGATACGGGACACCAGCAGTACTGGGGCCAGGAAAACAGATGCAAAGTCACACCCCAGGGGCTACTGCCCCACAGCTCAGGTTACCTCTGGGCATGATCTGATGCATGGCCACCGAGAGGAAGAAGATAGAGTCACTGTAGTAGGTCCCGGAGCCGGCACTGAAGTGCTTCTGCATGGCCTCCACGACGGGGAAGAGCTTGTCCGTCAGCACACCGACATCATGGAAGACAACCTGCAGGAGGGCACGGGAAAAGGTGGAAGTGAGTACCCTAGCCGGGCACCCGGCACACGCGCTGGCTGAGGAGGGGACAGACCTCTCCAGGGCCCACGAGCATAGGACTTGGAATCCCTAAGAGCTAACGAAACGGGGAGCAATGGGGAGTCCGCAGAGGCTGGCTGTGGGGAGGGGGATGCCCAAGTGTGAGCGTGTGCAGGCAGGCACGTAGCGGGTAGTGAAAGAGAGCTAGGAGCCAGGATGGGGAATGGGAGCAGCCCCTCGTCTGCTTCTGAACTTCAAACTGGGCCACCCTGGAGGAAGCTCTGTGCCCAGCGACTGGAAACCAGGTTAAAGCACGCTCCACCGCACGCCAAGAGGCGCTCAATAAACGCACCCAGGCCACAGCCCACATGTTCCTCCTCCTCCTTCTTCAACGCTCACAGACATCTGCTGCTGACCTTCCACCTGCCTCTTCCCTGGCGGCTAACAGGCCAGGACGAGCCTGAGAAACGGCCGTGAGCTGCTCGGCCACCACCACCCAGACTCCAGGGCCAAGAACCTGCCTGAACAGGGTGCCGACAGTGAAAGGAGGGGCCGTGCGAGGCCCCGTCTGGCCAGCCTACGCTCTCAGTGGCCCTGCCCACGGGAGAAAAGACAGGTGTGGGTGGTGCCCGAGAAGCCCCCAAGCAGGTAGGCTCCATTTTGTCACTTGCCTCTGCCCTTTCCCTCGACTCTGCCCGGGCCAGCCCGCGGTGTCACCCACCCAGCCCACAGTCCCAGAGCCGTCAGTGGTCAGACGGTTGGAAAAAGCGCCTCGGAAGGCCCTGCAGCGGGCAGCTGCCCCGCCTGCTTCTTCCTTCTTGAGCTTCTGCTTTTGGCCAGAAATCCGTTTCTGTCTTAACTCACTGAGGTGTTTGCTTTTTAATCCTCAGATCCACTTAAATTTCTAAAACGCTTAGAAAAGTGTTTTAGAAAAGTGTTTTAAAAACTTTAAAAAGGGGCTTCCCTGGTGGCGCAGTGGTCGAGAATCCGCCTGCCAATGCAGGGGACACGGGTTCGAGCCCTGGTCTGGGAAGATCCCACATGCCGCGGAGCAACTAAGCCCGTGAGCCACAACTGCTGAGCCTGCGCATCTGGAGCCTGTGCTCCGCAACGAGGGAGGCCGCGATGGTGAGAGGCCCGCGCACCGCGATGAAGAGTGGCCCCCGCTCGCCACAACTAGAGAAAGCCCTCGCACAGAAACGAAGACCCAACACAGCCAAAAATAAATATAAAAAGAATGACAAATAAATAAATAAATAAATAAAAATGCAATAAAATTAAAAAAAAAAAACTTAAAAAAGAAATCTTTTGCATTCTGTTGTTGTTAGTCCTTATCATT